>NC_057795.1:31816727-32465903 GCF_018294505.1 Triticum aestivum | reverse complement strand
AGGTTCGCCGCCGCCTCGACTTCCGTGCCGGTTTTTCTTAGAAAACCAATCGGTTTTCCATCGGTTTATTTTTTTTGGTTTTTTTCTTTTTTATTAGATCGGTTCTTATTTTTCGATTTAGTTTAATTAGCGAGCGTTCGCTCGTTCGTTCGTTTTAACGAACGTATTCGTTAGATTAGTTTAGTTAATGAACATTCGTTCGTTAACCTGTTCGTCATTTTTCTTTTTCTCGGATTTAATCCGCGATTTTTCTGATCGCGATTCCCGATCCGATTTTCGTTTTAGTTTAACTTTTCGCTCGTTTATCGGAATCAGGCGATTCAAGCGCCTGGAGTTTCGTCTGAAAACCCTCTTTCCGAATAATCAAATTAAACAAGTTTTTGCTTCTATAAAATTTGACTTAGATCCAGATTAGTAAAACGAAGCTATTTTCTTTCGCCATTTGACTTTCGTTGCTTTGTTTGATTTGCATCTTTTTGCAAACCGGAGTTCTTAAGTTGAACATTCTGGTTAGATCGTTTATTCAAGTTTTACCTGTGCATTAGATGAGTACTTATTGTATGCTTGTTGTTTGTCTGCGATAGAATACCCGGAGTGCGCCGCCTGTTACTTCAAGTCTCTAGGTTTCGCGGATCATCAGCAAGGCAAGTAACACTTTGATCATACCTTTTCTACTACCCAGTTTTTATGCATTAGATCAATCCTCAAACATTGCATGATTAGGATATAATTAAATTGTGGGATGGGAAGTAGTTGAGGTAATACCTATTACCTGTTTTATTATCAAACCTTTGGGAGTTACTTCTATGTTTGCTTATTATGCCATGCTATGCTAGTAGACGTGGATTGGGTGAGTGTATCCATGACAGATGTGAGATTGTTAATCAATGGTTTATTTAAGGTGGCAACTTAAACACACATCTGGATGGATTGAGGCACCTGGTTTCTATCAGGACTTGCCTGTATTTCTTCGCACCGCCACCCAGGCTCAAAGGGATCATGAGATTATTCAAACTAGAAACTTACGTGTGCAGCCACAAGCCATTATGGGCTCTGGCATAGTTGACTAAGTTGTGCGAACTCTTACGGGTAGACTAGCAGATGTAGGGGAAAGTAGGTGTACCGGTCTACCCACATGTAAGGTGCTAGTGCTTTCGAAAGACTATGTCTCGGTCATCCGTTTCTCAAACACCATGTAGTGCGAGGAATCAAATGGAAGCGATCGAGTCTTGTGGGGAAAAGTGCGCAAACCTCTACAGAGTGTATAAACTAATCATGATTAGCCGTGTCCCCGGTTATGGACATCTTGAGTATCTAGAACTTGGATATCATGTGAATCTCATCATGTTACTCAAATTTAATGTTGTTGGGTTTAATGAGTACTTTTAATTGGGGTTGAGAATGCTGTCAACCATTCTCAATGTTTAACAACCACCATGATAGTTAACTAAATTTATTCCTTTGCAGTAGGGAAAAATTGGCTTTATGCAAAACTGTAACCATAGAGCTTTTCCACCAGCCAAATATGCATGTAGTATAGCTTAATTCATTGTTATCCTCTTTGTGTTACATTGCCAGCATATTCCATGTGCTGACCCGTTTTCGGGCTGCAACGTTTCATGTTGCAGACTTTTCAGACGACGAGTAAGATGCGTTTAGGTCGTGGTTCTATACTCAGTGATGCCGTTGGAGTTGATGGACTCGCTTATATTCCAAGACTTCCGCTGTTATCGTTTTTAGATGGCCTTAAGCCATATTTATTTCAATAAGTTCTCTTTTGAGACATTCGATGTAATAAGTGTGTGATTTCTACTTTATTATAAATCCTCCAAGTACTGTGTGGTGTCAGCATTACTGATCCAGGGATGACACCGAGCACAGAGATCAGACTGTTTGAGGTCTGGTCGCTACACTGATAAATTAACTGCTATACCTGTCAGTATTTGTGAGGATGTGCCTGTTGTGGTTGCAAATGTCACTATCCTAACGGACTTTGTTATTCTTGATATTCCCGAGGACAATAGTATGTTGATTACCCTTGCTAGACCCTTTTTGAATACTGCAGGGGCTATTATTGATTGCAACAAAGGCAGTGTCACTTTTCATGTTAATGGTAATGAGCGTACGGTACACTTTCCGAGGAAACAACCTCGAGTTCATAGCATCAATTCTATTGGAAAAATTCCAACTATCATTATTGGAGGTTTTGAATTTCCTCTTCCTACTGTCAAGAAAAAGTATGATATTCTCATTGTTGGGGATGTTCATATCCCCGTTGAGGTAACTTAGTGTTATTCAAAATTTCTCTGGTTCCATATTATTCGGAATGAGTTTGTTAACAAGACTTGATCAACCTTGTTAGTGGATTCCTATTGATGATCATGAGATGGATGAAACTAGAAGGCACAACCTTCTGTAGCGTCTTTTTACTTCTTGTTATTTAGAATAAATAAAGCAAAAATAGTATTATATGTTTGTTTTCTGATTTATCTGTGCAATAAAAAATATCCCGAAAATGAAAGTGCTCCAAATGCCCTGCAAATTTAGTATCATTTTTATGGAATATTTGAGGATTTTAGGCACTGGAAACACTGCACGAGGGGCAAGCACCAGTCCACGAGGGTGGAGGGCGTGCCCACACCGCCTGGGCGCGCCTCCCTGTCTCGTGGGTCCATGGTGGCCCCCCTCCACTTATTCCTACACTGACACACTCCATCTTCTTCCTAAAAAAACCCCATCCAGCTCAAGCACGAGTTCTAGCTCATTTTGCTGCAATTTTCGATCTCCTTGCTCAAAGCTCCATTCACAAAACTGCTTTGGGAGATTGTTGCTTGGTATGTGACTCCTCCATTGGTCCAATAAGTTTTGTTCCAGTGCTTTATTCATTGCAATTTTTTGCTGCATAGGTGACCCTATTCTTGAGCTTGCATGTCAAATTTATGAGGTCCCAAGTAATTCTATTGCATGATATAGGCTCTAGGCACTTGTAGGAGTAGTTGCTACCAATCTTATTTAGTTTTATTCACTTTTATTTTGAAGTTACTAAAATTTCAGAAATTTTTCGGAAAAAGAAATATGTCTAGGAGAATGTACCAAAGTGGTTTCTCAATAAAGAAAGGACCCATGCTTTCTATGCGTGAGCAAGACAATGAACTACCGAGGGACACAGAAGTGTGATCTTGTGAGTGGCCATCAAACGATATTATGGTCAATGCAGGCTTTAAGGATGAATTTGACGCATATGTGCGTAATGCTGATCTTGAGGACTTCTTACAAGATAAGTGTCCTCGGTACTATCAATTGACTGATTGATTTGTGAGAAGGTTTAAATATAAATGTTCACGTAATTCTCAGAGTGTCCTGTTTGATATTTATGATACATCTTATACCATGGACTTAGAGGATTTTACAACTGCTTGCAAACTTCCGCAGTGGGGCAATGTTAATGATCCCCACAAATCTGAATTTAGAGACTTTCTTGCTAGTATTACTGTGGGAGAATCTAAGGATATAGCACAAGCTACCATAGGAAGCATTCATTTTCCTGCTATACATTATTTTGCTCTCTTCATTGGTAGATGCATTAACGGTAAATATGAAGCATCTCATATGTGTGTCCCTATTCTTTGTGTCCTCAAGAGTGACGTGTTAGGTAATGAAGATTACAACTTGGGGGCATTAGTTGCACATAGGTTGCATAATAATGGTAGGGCTGGAGATTTATTTGGAGGAATTTATGCGACCCATGTGGCTAATTATCTTGGTATAGCCCCACAAGAGGGGGATATGGTGTTGCCTCCTGCTTATTTAGATTATGACGCTATGGTCAAACATCATTTTCTTAGGAGGAATGAACAATTCCTCCAGTATCGACTAATCTTTGACAGACATAGCTCTGTCCATGTTACTCTTCCTGCTCCTTTCCTTTTTGATTACCAGGCAAAAGGAAGATATGTCGTTACCAGGGAGGAAGCAGCTAAACACAAGGGGAGAGCGGAGGCGGCTCACCAACGTGCCGCAGCTCAGGAGGCATTTGTTGCTGCATCTCAGTACGACCCCAGTTACAACTACGGATATCAGCCAGGTTACCCTTGGCATTAGACCAACTTAGGCCAAAAGCCTAAGCTTGGGGGAGTACGTATTTCTCACCGACTTTACATTCATGTTCACACACTATTCTAGTTGTCGGTGCTCATACTCTTTCATTGTATTATCCATGTTAGTTTAATTTTCTTTTTCTAGCTTTCTTCTTGTGTGTTTGATTAACCTTAAGAAAAACCAAAAAAAATAGTTAGTTTAATTTCCATGCTTGTAGTAGAAATTAAAATGAAAACCCAAAAAGATTTCTCGTTCTTCTTCTTACTTGTTGGGAGCTTTCCCATGTAAATAGTTTTATTTTCTTTTCTTTCCTTTGGGGGTCGAGAGTAGAAGATCATATTGAAAATGTTTAGTGGCTCTCTGATGCATGATTGCTACATGAAAATTTGAACTTCTACTTTTCCGCATGTGCCTTACGGATCTTTTTTGCAGGAAATCTGCTCGAAGAAGAATTCCGGTTTGAAAAGAATGATAGGATATCGCAAATATGCTGCCCGCTGCTTTGCTCTTGTTAGTACATGTTGTCCTGTATCACTGTACTTGCATACATACCTGATTCATTATGTGACAGCTGTATGCATGATAGCTTGCTTATCAATTTTTCACTCCAAATTATCTGATATGTATGAATGGTTACATTAGTGTAGAATATATCCAATGCCAATGAATTTTTTTAGCTCTGCATTGTTCTTGTAAGTACATGTTGTCCTTTATTAGTGTACTTATATTGACAGGTAGTTGTTCATGTACCATCACTCTGTAGCTTATTTTCCTTTGCCCTCCATTTTCTACACATCAGATCTATATTTACTCTTACCATAAGGTTGGTACTAAAGAAATTTAGCTGTGCATTGCTCTTGGCTGTGCCTTTTGCCTGTATCGCTGCACATACATTTATAGCTACTTGGTTATGTAGCATTACTCTTCATCTTATCTTAAATATTCTCCATTTTTTCGTATATTATCACATCTATATTTACTCTTAACAAAATGTAGAATAAAGGCAATGCTTATGAAGAGGATTCTGTGGTAAACTTCTTGAATTTCCCCCCCCCCATCAGCATGGACAAGAGCTTTATAGAGCCTGTCTTCACCAGTAATGTTGGGGATATGATTATTAGGTATGACCCACCCAGGAGGGGCCGGGTTATACCTGTGAGTATTTTGATGCCCAGGACCAAGGTTGAAGACGATGGTTCAGGAAGGGCCCATAAGCCCAAAGGCGACTTAAGGCCTGTAGTGACAAACCGCCATGTATGCATTACTTGTATTGTAAGACAAGAAATATTAAGAGACTGAGCCGGACACTGTTTATGAGCCGGTCGGGACTCTGTAGAGCCGCTGGGCGTTGGCCTCTGTATATAAAGGGACGACCCGGCGGCGACTCAGGGCAAGGAACATCAACTCGAGAGCTAGGTCAAGCGATTTGCTCCCTGGTTATGGAGACATAAGCAATCCCACTACTCAAAACTGGACCGTAGGCTTTTACCTTCACCGTAAGGGGCCGAACTAGTATAAACCCCGTGTCCCTTGTCCCGATTAAACCCCTTAAAGCTTCCTAGTTGCGATGGCTCCACGACTAAGTCCTTTCCTTAGGACATCTGTCGTGACAATTCCATGACAGTTGGCGCCCACTTTGGGGCTAGCGCACATTGGATTTGAGTTCTTGAAGGGCAGCTTCGAAGGGCTCAAGGGATACACCTTGGGCCGGATGACCAAGAGTCATCATGGCAAGCTCTACATCGACGACGCAGGCTGGGGCCCCGATGCCGGCTCAATTGAGTATGGGTAGTGGGTCCCATTCGGCGGAATTCACGTCTTCATCGGCAAGATCGGCGAGCCGGGCCCTGAGCCGGACATCTGCACCGACCTCCTCGAGACGGCTCAGCATGCGAGACCCGCCCGGGCTCTGCCGGTGGTGAAACGTGCCTTCGTGCGATGCATCCACGGAGGACTCTCTGAAGGATCTGCCTCTGGCAGTGAGACGGCCATCTACTCTGATGGTGAGTCGTCCACAGGTGAGACAGATTCGTTGTATCAACTACAGGATGGCGGGCTTGGGGGTTGTTCCGATGGCAGCAGTATTCCGGATTGCTTCAAGCCGCCGAGCAGGATTGGGGTCTTCATGTCCGGCACACAACCTATCCAAGACTCCACAGCTACAGCAGCCATAACTTCCAGGTCAGCAGCAGCCGGGGCAGGAGGCCCTGTGCGCTCGCTGGCTCAGGTGTTGATGGATCTCACAGACAAGATGACCACCCTGTTAACCGTCGTAGTCAACCCACGCATCAAGCTCGTCATGATGCGGAGGTGGCACCGTTAAAATTGGATATGGTGCAGGCTAAAGAGGACCTAGCAGCGGAAGATGTCGGGATAACCGCGGAGTGGGCGGCTCTAGATGTTCAGGCTCAGAAGATCCAGGCACATACTTTCCGGCTCACGCAAGACCAGAATGTGGCTAATGAGGTCATGAAGAGAAGGCATCATAAGGTTCAGTCTCGACTCCCCCCGGTTTATGATCCCCGAAATCTCTTTCACACGCCAGGGGCTGGGCCCAGTTACCCGCTAGGGTCTCCCCACGTACAGGTAACCCGCCATGGCTCTCTCCACGTGCAGGAGCAGACCGTGTTGCAACACCCGGGGATGGCACGCCATTTCAACCGCAGGTGATGGGACCTCCCCGCGTAAACACGGCGCCATCTCAATATGTACCAACACCGCCGGGTCACTATTCTAACCCGTTGGAGAACATGATAGCGGCAGCGGCACGATTGGCAGCTCTCCCAATTGATGGTGACTCTCTGGCAGCGGTTGAAACTCACCGGGTCAGGGAACTTCTCCAGAAGGCCTTAGCGCAGCAGGAGGCGTACTCATACAGCCGGGGTAGGATCCATTCAACTCCTCATCCAAGCCGAAGCCCGAGTTATAGTAGGCACATGGATTCAGTGGCCGTTTCAAGCAACGTCAGGCGCCGTGACCAGCCCGGTGTGCATAACCCGGTGCGCCATGAGGCCGTTAATTTGGTAGACCAAGACAGAATACGTCAAGAGGCAGAGCGAGCGGCTCAGCAGGCAGCTGAGCAGGTGGCTCAGTTGACGGCTTACCAGCCGTATCCGGTTTATCCGACGACTTCTAACGAGGCAGGTATAGTCACCCGGACCGGGGGAGTCCCATTTCTAGTGCCGGCTCTCCGTAACGAGCGATTTCCCAAAGATTTTAAGGGGCCTAGGAAGGTGCCGAATTATACGGCCGACTTACAGCCCGGGGGATGGATCGAAAGTTACGAGATGGATATGGAGTTATTGGAGGTCAGTGATGCTGCAATGGCTAGGTATTTTACCATGGTGTTGGATGGAACTGCCCGCACTTGGTTGAAGGGCCTGCCGCCTAATTCAATCAGTTCATGGGCGGAGCTAACAGCTCGGTTCATCCAGAATTTCAAAGACACATGCAAGCAGCCTATGTCGATCGTGGATCTGACAAATTGCAAGCAAGAAGAGGGCGAGTCTACAACCCATTGGCACTACTAGGGAAAAGCCTAGCAGCAGCTCGGGTTTTAGGCCTATCAGTAGCGCGGGCAGGAGCGCTGCTGATAAGGCGCTATAGCTAAAGCTTAGCAATAGCGTGCCTGGACCCACGCTACTGCTAAATTGACTTAGTAGTAGCGCTTCTGCAGAAGAGCGCTACTGGTAATTAGTAGTAGCGCTTCTCCTTGCCCGCTCTACTACTATTATTTAGTATTTTATTTCTTTTTATTTCATGTTGTATTCATACACCTTTACACAAGTTTTCATACAACAGGAATTTAGAGATTGTTTTTACATCATAATGAGTTATTACATCACGGGGTGAAAGAACCATGGACTAGTTTCAAGTGGATGTCCATCCACTTGAAACTAATGCGCGGTTCTTTCACCCAATAATATAATAATATCATCATCATCATCATATCATTAACAACTTATCATCGTAATACATCATTGTCATATAACACCTCCTCAAGATCAACTTAGCAAATTGGTCACTAGTCGTAATCACAAGTACTCCTCATTATCAACTCTAACACATTACCACATAATAATCATATTGTACCTCATAGGATGTAGCTACTACATTCAATTAAGACCTACTACATTTTCTAAGGTAAAATAGCAAAAAAACAAGATAGCCCCTGACTCTCCATTATGGAGAATGGAGATTAGCCTGTCTCCAATTCTTGCCTTTCGCTGAATGTTACTTCCAATAACCTCCTTGCGAATGTCCATACATTTCTTCCATTCTTTGATAAACATGTGTTCACCGGTTTTAGAAATCCGATATGCACAGGTGAGCTCCCTAGATTTACCTGGCAGTATGTTTAGAACTGTAAGGCGGCCATTCAGATACAGATGAGGCACACAATCCATCGGGAGTTTCTGTTGAAAAACATAGTAATAACTTCGTAGTTAGCAATGATGTACTAGTTTTAGAAGTATGCAAAAGATGCACGGATGTCGTAACAGTAAAAAAATCTTACCAGGGTATCTCCAGAGAAGTTACCGTGGTTCAACACGTGCACTAGTGGCACGTATTCACCATAATTTGGAGGAGTTCGATAATAGTTATTGTAATCCTGCAAGAAGAGTACAAAATGCGATCAGATGATTTTTCTCCTTATAAGTTAATTCGGAGCCATCGGTGTAGTGGGTTTTGTCTACCATCTTCCGCACAGTCTTTAAGGAATCAAAATAAGCTGTCAATGAAAATAAGTTGTCAACTATTTTGAAATAAACAATATAAATTAGTTAATAACTATGTTTGAGAAACTCACATAACGGTACAATCGGAAGCGTATCAACAAGGACCCAAATGTCTATATTGTCTTGCTCGATGTCAGGATCACCAAGATCCATGGTGACAATCATACCCTCATAAAAACCATACATTTTGCAAAGTGCTTCCTAATTTTGGCAACCAAAATGGGTTACACTCTGAGCATTGCACAGATTTACTTCAAAATCCATATCATGATGGGTCCTTAGGTGTATTTTCTTTGTTTCAAAATTTTCATGGTCTTCAAAACCCATCCTCTCCAAGATAAAGCGTCTTGCATGGCATGGTATAAGCTAGTCGAATTGTAAAAGTTGAAAATTAGACGTTGAAATAGTTGAAGTCATGCTTAATTACGAAAAAAACACTTGTCGTTGTTGCGTAACGTTTCAACATTGAAGGTCTCCTCGAGCTTAATGCTGAAGCACCGATCTTCATCCAGCTCAACGAACCTGTCGCACATACCTCGATCGTCGTGGCACCAGCTGCACTCCCCCGGGAGACTGTCGTCGTCCGAGTACGACATTTCCTACGTTCATAATTCAAAGATTAAACTTGTACATATTCTAGCACAAGTCATGCCAGAATTCACGGAAAAATCCGGCATGACCTTTGCTAAAAAAGGACATATCGAGCGCCTGAAATTTGCCGGAACCGAAATTAATCAACACTCTGGCAAAACATAGGCCACTCGGATGTGTAACCAAAACATGAAATAATTGCTTAAACTAAAAAATAACAACAAATATGACATGTTCAACTAGTTCTATTAATTCAACTAGTTCTTACTAAATATAAACTTACTATAAATAGAAAAAAAGTAGTTCTTTCTAAAAAATAAAGTAGTTCAACTAGTTATTAATTTACTTACTAAACTAGTTCAACTAAAACTAAACTAGTTCAACTAAAACTAAACTAGTTCTATTAATTCAACTCGTTCTTACTAAATATAAACTTACTATAAATAGAAAGAAACTAGTACATCTACTACTACTAATTAACATCTACTACTACATCTACTACTAATTAACATCTACTACTACTACTAATTATACTACTAGTTAGCATCACTACTACTAATTAATATCCACTACTACTAAAAATCATTATCTATGAACCCTAAATTAACATCTACTACTACTAAAATCATCTACTAACTAAGCAAAGAGAGAGGGGTGGGGGAGGGGTGGGGGGCTTACAGAGGAGAGACGGTGGCGGGGACGTGCTCGGCAATGGAGGTAGGGGCGGCAAGGGTGGGCTCGGGATCGGGAGGCGGCGGTCCTGGAGTAGGTTGAGAGCGGCGGCAGGCGGCAGTGGTGAGGGTGTGGTCGAGAGCGGCGGTGGGCGAGGAGGCAGAGAGGGTGTGGTCGAGAGCGGCGGCGGTCGGCGGCGGTGAGGTTGAGGGCAGGCTGGGGCGGCGGCGGTGAGGGCAGGCTCGGGCTCGGGCGGCGGCGACAGGAGTAGGGGAACAGGCCAGGGGGTGAAAGGAGGACTTAGCGAAATTTTGAGCCTGGGGTGGTTAAGTCGAACTAGTAGTAGCGCTCATAAGGAAAACGCGCTATAGATAACTTATCTATAGCGCGTTTTAGTGAAAAACGCTACTGCTAATGGAAGCAGTTATTTCTTTTGTTTATCCCAATATAAGTAACGCTTTGTCCAGAAAAACGCTCTAAGTCTAAGCAAAGTAAAAACATCAAAAATATACATTGGTCATTAAAAGTCGCTACTACCTATCAGTAGTGCCTTTCGTCGAGAACGCGCTACTGCTATGTTAGATATAGACATAAAAAATACATTGATCATCAGTTGTCTTTTTGTGTACAATCTGATTTGTCAATAGGAATCCTTGACGGTTGGTTTAAGAACAGGCGAGGATTCCTATTGCGTCCACAGATCCTACACATAGAGTTCAATGAAGACCAAGTGCTTGTGAAAGTTGTAGAAGTAACATATTTAAGGTGGTACAAACTCTCTTCACGGAGCGAGGTGGGACTAAATTTTCGTAGTAACCTTAGTAGTAGCGATTATTGCATAAATGCGCTAGTGCTACGATCCGTAGCAGTAGCGCTCTTTGTGTTAATGCGCTGCTACTATAACTGGCCTTGCGGCGGTGTCGTGGGAATTTTAGCAGTATTGCGTCTTAGAGTGTGCGCGCTACTGATAAACTTGTTTCAGCAGCAAGTTTTGATGGCGCGCGCTACTGCTACATAGCAGCAGCGCCTGATTTTAAAGCGCGCTGCTGGTAAGATTCTGTGTATAGGCTTTTCCCTAGTTGTGTGGGTGAGCCGGGTTAAAGCCATAATGCATTCATCTGATAAGATGGATGCCGACTCTACAGTCTTAATGTTGGAGAAAAATTGTCGTTTTTTGCCTCTGAAACAAAAGCTGGGGCAGCTTAAGCGCGATTGCAATGATATGGGCACACTGATGGCAACTCTGGTCAAGTATGCCAACTCTTATAGTACCAAGGATCCCGAGTCTGATGATGATAAGGCAGGGAAGGGAAAGAAGAATGGCAATGGCAAGGGCCCTTAGCACAACCCGGCTAATCAAGGAGGTACTAAATGTAAGGCTGACGGTAGTTTGGATTTTGTGGCTAACACCAGTGCGCAGGGTAACAACCAACGACGCAAGGGGAGTCCACCTCCCCGGTCTGGCGGCTCAGGCCCCACACTTGAGCAATTGTTTAATGAGCCTTGTCCGAGACATGGCACTCAGCAGAAGCCGGTTACCCATGTATGGATGGACTGTATGATCATGAAGGCCTTCAAAAATTCCAACATGTTTGATGGTAACAATGGACAGGGCGGCGGCTCAGGTGGTGGCGGCTTTCATGGCTCGGGCGGCGGGTCAAACCCCAATTTCCAAAATTCCCAGGGCAACCAAGGTCGGTATAACCAACAGTTTGGCCAGGGCGGTCAGCAACAGCAGCAAGGTGGGTACTAGAGCAGTCCAAAGCAGCTGAACAGTGGGAAATATCATGTGTTTACCACCAGTTTATGTAAACGGGACCAGAAGCTTTATAAGAGGGATGTGAATGCGGTTGAGCCGGCAATTCCTTGTTACTTGAGATGGTCCGAGCAGCCTATCATATGGAGTAGGGAGGATCACCCTCCCGGGTTGACAATCCGAGTCACTTAGCCCTGGTGGTGGCCCCTCAGGTCGGTGGATATAAATTTACCAAAGTACTCATGGATGGAGGCAGCAACATCAATATCCTCTATTATGAGACCTTCCGTTGCATGGGGCTAATTGATAAGAGCCTTAAGCAGTCCAACACTGTTTTCCATGGAGTCGTACCCGGTAAATCTGTGTATCTGGTCGGTAAGATCGAATTGGAGGTAGCCTTTGGGGATGAATATGACTCTAGAGCTGAGAAATTGACGTTTGAAGTAGTCAAGATCAAGAGCCCTTATCATGCTCTGTTTGGATGGCCGACCTATGCCAAATTCATGGCACGACCGTGTTATGTGTACTGGCAGCTCAAGATGCTGGGTCATAAGGGAACCATTACGATGCATGGGAGCCGGAAGGTGGCCTTGGAATGTGAAGAAGGTGACGCGGCTTATGCTGAATCGGTCTGTACAACAGATGAGTTAAAATTCTACAAGGACAATGTTGACCCGGCAGGCATGATATGTTTAAAGAAGCCAACCACAGAACATGAGCCGGTCATGAACTTTAAATCGGCCGATGATACTAAGCTTGTTGATTTTGTCCAGGGGACTCATCCAAGCAGTTCAGTATCAGTGCTAATTTGGATCCCAAATAGGAAAGCGCACTCATCGAGTTCATCCGTGAGAACCGGGACTCTTTGCATGGAAACCTTCTGACATGCTAGGTGTACCGAGAGAACTCGCTGAGCACACTCTTAATATTGATCCAAAGTTTAAGCCGGTCAAGCAGTTTCTTCGGTGGTTTCATGAGGAGAGGCGGAAGGCCATTGGTGAAGAAGTAGCCTGGCTCTTAGCAGCTTGGTTCATCATTGAAGTATTTCACCCAGAGTGGTTGGCTAACCCGGTGCTTGTGCTCAAGAAAAACGGCACTTGGCGGATGTGTGTGGATTACACGGACTTAAACAAGGCCTGTCTGGCTGATCCTTTTGCTCTCCCTCGTATTGATCAAATCATTGATGCTACGGCGGGTTGTGAGCGTTTGAGTTTCTTGGATGCTTACTCTGGTTATCATCAGATCAAGATGGCAGTTAAGGACCAGAAGAAGACAACATTCATTACTCTATTTGGAGCCTTCTGCTATGTCTCAATGCCTTTTGGGCTCAAGAGTGCCCAGACGACTTACCAGCGATGTGTACAGAATTGTCTTCATAATCAAATTGGGCGCAATGTTCGTGCTTATGTGGATGACATGGTGGTAAAATCCAGAGAGAAGGAGACCTTGATTGATGATCTCAAGGAAACCTTTGACAATCTTTGGGTTTACAAGATGATGCTTAATCCGACCAAGTGTGTTTTCGGTGTGCCTGCAGGCAAGCTGTTGGGTTTTCTGGTGTCTAACAGGGGCATCGAGGCTAACCCGGAGAAGATCAAGGCTGTCACCTCTCTGGCCAAACCAGCATCTATCAATGAAGTTCAGTGTTTGGCGGGTCATATCGCTGCTTTAAGCCGGTTCATAAGCAGGTTAGGAGAGAAGGCCATGCCACTCTATCAAATGATGAAGAAGACAGATAGCTTCACCTGGAGTGACGCTGCTAACGCTGCTTTTGAAGATCTAAAGAGACAATTGGCTGAGCCGCCGGTTCTTGCCACTCCCATTGACAAGGAGCCATTGTTACTGTACGTGGCTGCTAACACGCGTGCTGTCAGCGTGGCCGTCGTGGTGGAGCGCAAGGAGGCTTGCAAGGAACACCCGGTTCAACGACCGGTTTACTACATCAGCGAGGTCCCAATTGAGTCCAAGCAACGATATCCGCATTGGCAGAAGCTCGTCTATGGGGTGTTCATGGCAAGCCGGAAGCTTAAGCAATACTTCTTGGGACACCCTATCACTGTGGTTAGTTCTGCCCCTTTAGGGGATATCATTCAAAACAAAGAGGCCACAGGACGAGTCGCCAAATGGGTCATTGAGCTTGGGCCTCATGGCTTAAAGTATGTGCCGCGCACAGCTATCAAGTCTCAAGCACTGGTGGATTTCACCAACGATTGGACAGAGCTGCAGATGCCTGAAGAAAAGCCGGACAACACGTATTGGACAATTCATTTTGACGGGTCCAGGCAGTTGGAGGGCTCGAGGGCTGGAGTTGTTTTGGCTTCCCCTCGAGGTGACAAATTTTGTTATGTGCTCCAGTTGATGTTTCTTTCCCTGTACTAACAATGCAGCTGAGTATGAAGCCTTACTCCATGGTCTCCGGATGGCTAAGGAGATGAGCTTAAGCCGGGTACGGTGCTTTGGCGACTCAGATCTTGTGGCCCAGCAGGTATTAGGCAAGTGGGATTCTAAGGATCCTCTCATGGAGGCTTATCACCGTGAAGTCGATGCAATTGCAGGACACTTCAAGGGTTATCAGGTGGAGCACATTGACCGAAGAAAGAACGAGGCGGCAGATGCTTTAAGCCGGCTGGGATCTCAGCATAAGCCGGTGCCACCTAATACTTTTTTGGATATTCTGCATAACCCTTCTGTCAAGCTACCCACAGAGGAAGACTTGGCTGTTCCTGACCTAGAAGCACAATTGGTGACGGATCTTCATGTCATTCCAGATTGGACGGTGCCATACCTGGCTTATATGACCCGGAGCGAGTTGCCTGAGGACGAAACGTTGGCCAGGCAGATAACCCGGCGATCTAAGTCTATGACGATTGTCAATGGAGAGTTGCATCATCGCAGTGTTACAGGGGCGTTTCAGCGTTGCGTCTCTCCTGAAGAAGGCCAAGAAATTCTCCGTGAGATTCATGAAGGAGATTGTGGTCACCATGCCGGGTCAAAATCCCTCATGGCTAAGGCTTTCCGTCATGGATTCTATTGGCTGACGGCTCATGCTGATGCAGAGGACTTGGTCAATAGATGTGATGGTTGTCAGAAGTTCTCAAGACGGGCTCATGTGCCGGCTCAAGAATTGAGGATGATCCCAATTACCTGGCCATTTGCAGTCTGGGGGCTTGACAAAGACCCACCTCTTGGTGGCGGTTGATAAGTTCACAAAGTGGGTTGAGGCAGAGCCTGTCAGTAAGTGTGATGCAGTCATGACAGTTCAATTCATGAAGAAGGTGATATTTCGCTTTGGCTTTCCGCACAGCATTATAACTGACAATGGAACTAATCTTTCTAAAGGTGCCATGGAAGAATTTTTCCAACGGTAGCACATTCGGCTTGATGTTTCATCAGTGGCTCACCCCCAATCCAATGGTCAAGCCGAGTGAGCCAATCAGGAAATAGTGAAAGGCATCCAGCCCCGGCTTTTAGTCCCTTTACAGAGGATGCCGGGTTGCTGGGTTGAAGAGTTACCCTCTGTGTTATGGAGCATTAACACTACACCTAATAGATCTACGGGTTATACACCTTTCTTCATGGTCTATGGAGCTGAGGCGGTTCTCCCTAGCGACATCCGTCATGATTCGCCTCGTGTAGCGGCTTATGTTGGGCGGACAATGAGCAAGCACGTCAGGATGCTCTTGACCTGTTAGATGAGCAGCGGGACTTGGCAGCACCCCGCTCGGCGATTTACCAGCAAGACTTGCGCCGATATCACAGCATCCGGGTTAAGTCCAGAGCTTTCCAGGAAGGTGATTTGGTGCTCCGGCTCATCCAGGATCAAACTGATGCACACAAGCTATCCCCACCTTGGGAAGGACCCTTTGTGGTCAGCAAGAACTTGAACAACGGGTCATATTACCTTATCGATGTTCGAGAGCGCAAAGACTCACGTAAGTCGGAGGAAGAGACCCGCCGGCCGTGGAATATTGCTCATCTTTGGCCCTACTACACTTGAGCCATAGGCTCCCCTGATGTACACATTCTACCGATGTATATATTATGATGAATAATAAAGTAGGACCTCTGCCCTTTTTTCCTACCCCCAAGGTAAATTTGTCATTATAATTGTCATTATTCTCTCACATGATCACTTGGGGGCTGATCACATTTGATCCGGCTTACGATCGTATTCGAATCTAGCCGTTGAAAATTATGATCACTAGGGGGCTTCCTGTTCAAACATAGGTCGCATTCGAACCAAAGAGAACATAGCTGTCGGTACCCTTTTGGTTGGCACACTACCGAGCTCATTAGGGGGCTTCTTGACCGTATTCGAATCATAGCTTGACCCCTTTTGGGAACCGACTTTGATCGTATTCGAATCAGAGTCGTTAAAAAACTCTCAAGGTCATTAGGGGGCTTCCTGTTCAAACATTGGTCGTATTCGAACCAAAGAGAACACAACTGTCGGTACCCTCTTGATCGGCGGAATGCCAAATCCATTGGGGCCTGCATGATCGTATTCGAATCCTAGGTTAATCCCCTCTGGAATGGTTTACTGATCGTATTCGAATCAGTAGCCTTGCGATTGTTTATTCTCTTCCGATTTAAATTGTCTCTGGAAACCCCCCCCCCCTTTTTTGACTTGAGATTTATTCTGAGGCTTACAAGTTTTAAGTACGATTGCTTTAACCCGGCTCAATATCGACTAATGAGTCGCCGATCCATAAGCATCATTGTACCTTTGAAATTTTTTGGGTATCCAAGGACTAGGTTATCACCCTTATTAACCGGGTCATATAAAAAGGCGGTGCAAATATGAAAAGTCTTATGCATAAGATCATAGTTTTGTTTTTTACAACAAGTTAATCTATGACTCTTTTTAAATCCTTTTTGACCCACCTGTTTTTTCGATATCAAAGGATGTTTGCAGTCTGTTTTCATATGCAGGACAGTCTTCAAAACCTGATCAAGCATATGGTAGGCAGATGAAAAGTAACATGGATGGGTATAACACGGCGGCTTTATGACGTTAAGCCTTAAAAACATGCACAATGGCACGGCCAAAATAAAAGTTATCTCTATCCTATTACAGGACTCGTTGAGTCCAAATGGATCACATTGTTTTTTACAGCCCAGGTATGAGTCGCCGCGGCAGGTTCGCCTTCATGATTGACCTGAAGCGTCTGGGTTAGCCATCTCCGCGCCTTCGCCCTGCTCCTGTTCCTGGAAGGTTGACGATGACCAGTCAATGTTGTTCAAGGCTTCAAATTCAGCTTCAGCATCAACAAGGTCGGCCGGGTCAACTTTAGGAGCAAAGGTATGCTTACGGAGTCGGGGAATCAGACTGGTCACGTCAAATTGAGGCGTTGGAATTCTCCGGTTTTCTGCATCATAACCCGCCTGGTACTTGGTAAGATCCACTTCATTTGCTATGAAAGTCGCCACAGGGCGTGTTTCTTTGACACAGGCGAGAAAGTTTGCGTCTTCAAACGGAGTGCCATCCTCCTCCAGGCTTGGGTAACCAATGGCAATGTCCGCCAGGTCTAGTTCTGGTAACCAGGCCTTTGTCCGGCTTAGAGAATTTATCGCTCCGGCTCTTGCAGCTGTCCGTGTCAGTTCATTGATTCGTTGAGGAAGAACGGAAAGCTTGCTCAAGACATCTACCAGGAGAGTTGGCATTTCATTCGCCAGAGCCACCGTGGCTATTGCATGCTGAGACCCGGTGTACAATTGTTCCACCAAGGTGTACACTGCCTTCAGCTTGGTCAGCATGTTTTGGTCCAAATTTGAGCTTCTAGGGCCTGTATAAACATCATCAGGTGAGTTAATTCCAGTTGCAAAGTTAAACATCATCAGTTGAAAGGCTTAGATAGTTAAATCAGTTGCAAAGTGACTTACCAAAGATGGATGAGACCATTTGAGAGACATGGCGCTTTAGACCAGATAATTCACCAGTGACTTCTTCCAGAGCTGCCTCTACCGTCTCAGCTCGGCTTATTAGTGCGGTCTTTTCATCTGCCCAGGTTTTCTTTTCAGCCTCAAATTCTTTCTTCAGTTTCTCCTATTCAGAAACACTGAATTCGAACTTGGTGTTGGCCTTCTCAAGTTCCGTCTCTTGGATCTCAAGGTGGCTCTTTAGATTAGTCACCTCGGACTCGAGTTGACTCGTGGTAGCCTATACAAGTGCAAAGTTCAAATCAAGTAAATTGTTTATGCAGTATTAAAGTCCCAAGCATTTTGCCAGCAATAACACTTGGCACTGTGGGGCTAATGTCCCAAAGAGTTTTCTTCTCCATGGCAGTTCATAAGATGGCGATTTATAAGAGTAAGTCCCAAGCATTTTGCAAGCAATAATACTTGGCACTTGGGGGCTAATGCGTACTACTGTTCAAAGAACTATGATAATTTTTCTATAAAGAACCCATGGTAAGCCGAATTTTTTTCTTTTCCTTATGTTCCTAAGTGTGTTTCAAAGTCTACAGCATAAGCGTCATAAGCAGTAGACTTGGGAGCTAGAATACTAAAGGTGAATGAACAAAAGAGAACGAGTTATACCTCGAATTTTTGGTGCATCTGCTTCACCATGTCAATCTCGAGGTTGCGGCTGTTATGCACTTGGCTGATGTAGCCAGAAAAGATGTCTCCAATGCTCATATGAGCATAGTTAGCAACATCCATCTTGACTCGGCGCTGGTCCAGAAGTTCTTCCTTGGCGGGGCATTTAGCCAGCACAGTTGGCCTTCCCGGCTCAGCATAGCCGGTTCTGGTGATCTCTACATTAGCATTGGAAGGATCATCTGTCCGGACCGTGCTTGGAGCCTTGGGATTTTCTGAGTCATCAACAGCTTGATTAGTGGCCAGGTCGGTAGCAGGAGGTAGTACATCTTGCGCTGGCTCAGATGGCGGCTCCTGAGTACTTGAGTCTCGCACGGCTGTTTCAAGAGCCGGCTCAGTTGCAACTCTATCTTCAGCTGGTTTATTCTTCCTAACCCTTTTGCTGGGCTTGGCTTGACCACTGCGTCAAAATAAAAGGATTAATACAGATGCAAGAAGATTAAAATAAATACAAAATGAGCGGCTTATTATACCCTGGTGCAGTCTTAAAGGTTGGTAGATTGGACTGTAATGACTCGCCGGAGGAAGGGGAAGTATCCTGATAATCCGAGTTAGAGGTATTGAGTGGTTGACGAAAGAGACCAACCAAGGGGTAAAATTTATTTAAAACAGAAGTGACCTCATTCCGGCGTTTCCTTGGAGTGTTTGGTAACCCGGAGAAGAGCTCCGCGTCCTTGCTGGTCCGGGTCTGCCTCCGTCTCTCATGAATTTGCCGCTTCAAAAGAAATTGAGGGTCGTGATGAGCTGAAGGATGAGAAAATCTTACTTTCCAGGTCACTCTGCGGATTTTCCATCTTGGCAAAGGCTCGGAGTCGGAGGAAAGGATAGTTACCTCATCAGCCTTGTTATGGCTTGCTCCGGTGTCCTCCTGCTGATGATCAGTATCAATAAGATAGTTAAAAAATTAGCCAAGGGAATTAAGGGCTAACTCCGACTCAGAAGAGTCCGCTAGCCGAAGCAGGTCAGAAGCGGTAGTCTTCTTGCCCTTCTTTTTGACAGCTTCTTTCCTGGCGGCTTTCTTTTCTTTTCTTGCTCTCTTGGCAGCCTCATGATCATATTTAACTTTCCAACATTTATCACCCGCCTGCAAGGATTAAGCATATTCATGAGTATGGGTGAAACATTAAGAAAATAAGATAATCATTTCATGTGGGCAGTTTACCTTTGGAGCCGGGCTATCTTTGCAGAAAGGGGCTAGGCCCACCTTGCCACAATCCGCCAGACTCTCATTGAGAAGAGACTTGGTCATGTCATCAATAACATGGGCAGGTAAGTCGTCAGGGCTATGACGCAGAGGATCATTTTTGGCACCAGTATATTCGCACATCAAGACACTGCGGTGGCTCAACGGAATAACTCGCCAGCCAAGCCAAACCCGTACCAGGTCAATACCAGTCAACCCGTTCCCCAGCAGAGCCTTGATCTTGGCCAAAGTAGGAGGGAGAGATTTACGCTCTGCGACGATAATCTTGTCAGGTAGAGGATGATTGGTTTCAAGACGAAGGGTGCGAAAGCCGGGCAGATGGTTCGCGTCAGCCGGAGAGGTATCCTTGCAGTAGAACCATGTCATGTTCCAGTCTTTGGGGTGGCTTGGCGGGTTAGCATAGGGAAAGATCACATCCCTGCGGCGCTGAATTGAAACTCCGCCAAGTTCCAAGCTCCGGCCGCTGGCACATTCCGTCTGGCGGTTCAAGTAGAATAGCTCTCTGAAAAGCAGCAAATTGGCTTCTTCACCAAGTTAAACTTCGATGAACACTTGGAAGTTGCAAATATTAGACATGGAATTGGGTCCGATATCTTGTGGGCGAAGGTCAAAGAAGTTCAGCACATCTCTGAAGAATTTTGAGCCGGAAGGAGTAAATCCCCGGTTCATATGACCTGTGAAAACAATGACCTCTCCGTCTTTGGGTTGAGGAAATTCTTCATCCGGGTTAGGAGCGCGATAAGACATGACTTCTTTCTTCGGCAGATAGCCGGTCTTCACAAAGTCATTCAAGGTGCTATCAGTGACAATGGATTTAACCCAGTTGTAGGAGGTAGGTGCCTTGGGTGCCATTCTGATTGAAAGCCTAAAACAAAGTAAAAGGGCCGGTTCAAATTTAAGTCGGGGAGGATAAAAATATTACTGTGCATATTCAAAAATGGTGGCTTATGAAGGGGCCTAATGGTATAAGGATAATTATGTCCTGGTTAGTTAAGCCGCCATAGACTCTATAAGCCGTCAGCACTATTTAAGCCAGCAGGGGTGGTTCAGATTATTACTTCCTTAAAGCCGGAGATTAGAGTCGCCATGACTAGACAAATCCAACAAATAAAGATTTTGCCTAAGTGTTGTACAAACATGTTTCATAACTTGCAGCGGGTATTTTGGATCAAACAAATGCTCAGAAAAGAAATTTACTAGACCTAGAAACAGGGCGCAGAGGAGTTCATGCGTTCTGATGGGGTTGTTCTACAAGCAAGCTGATTTGCTACTACTAAAAATGGATGCGGAACAACAACCGCACGAGATTTATGCTATTATTGGATCAAACAAGCTATAACAGAGGCGGGAGCGAAGAACTTGGATGAACTATGTCCAGAACAGAAGAACACGCTAGCCCTAGTGCAGATCTATGGCGCGGAAAGGGGAAGTACTTACTGCGGAGGATCTGCGGAGGAGGAGTGCTGTCATTCTCTGGTCAGAATCAGGTCGATGCAGCGGCTAAGCTTGACGAGGGTGAAGTGAGCGGTGGCGACGGTGGCGGAGCTCCAGTAGCAGATGGGGGTGAGAGGAAGAAGATGCGAAATAGGAGAATGAGAAAAGACCTAGTCGGGTCTATTTATAAGGAAAAGGCTGTTAAGTGGGCGCAAAAAATAAGGAGGCTGAAAAACATAGCTATCCAACTGCAAAGGCGCCTCGATTTTCAGACGGTCATTAAGACAAAGATCCGTTGAGATATATCAAACAAAGCATGCATTTATGGTAGGTGATGTCATGGCGGGTTACAAAAGCTTCATAAACAAGGAGCAGAAGATTATTCTTAAGTACCAAAGATTGGCATGAACTAGTTCAAATCAATCTGGGGCCTAATGTTGGGGATATGATTATTAGGTATGACCCGCCCAGGAGGGGCCGGGTTATACCTGTGAGTATTTTGAAGCCTAGGACCAAGGTTGAAGACGACGGTTCAGGAAGGGCCCATAAGCCCAAAGGTGACTTAAGGCCCGTAGTGACAAACCGCCATGTATGCATTACTTGTATTGTAAGACAAGAAATATTAAGAGACCGAGCCGGACACTGTTTATGAGCCGGCCAGGACTCTGTAGAGCTGGTGGGCATTGGCCTATGTATATAAAGGGACGACCCGGCGGTGACTCGGGGCAAGGAACATCAACTCGAGAGCTAGGTCAAGCGATTTGTTCCCTGGTTATCGAGACATAAGCAATCCCACTCAAAATTGGACCGTAGGCTTTTACCTTCACCGTAAGGGGCCGAACCAGTATAAACCTCGTGTCCCTTGTCCCGATTAAACCCCTTCAAGCTTCCTAGTTGCGATGGCTCCACGACTAAGTCCTTTCCTTAGGACATATGCCGTGATACTTCCACGACAAGTAATGTAAGTTTGTCCTTCTCAAGCCTTCAAACTTTGTTGTGTATATTTGGTTAGGCATGACTGCAACAGCTATTTATTTTTGGTGTTTGCATCAAATTGCATGTTTAAAGTTTATTATGTAGTTCATAAACAAAAGTTTGTCCTTCTCAATTTAAGTTTTCAGTTGTACAACCAAGTTCCTTCCTCATACCATGTAAATTAAACTATACAGAGCAAGTGATCTTCTTTTGCACTGCATGTATGCTTCTGTTCTTCATCCGTAATCCAGTGGTGTGGTGAACCTACCCACTACAGCACAATGTCTTATTCTGCAATGTCTTAACTATGAAGAATGTCATATCATTCTACTATTATTTAAACTGTCTCTTTATTTGCCAATCTGAAATGGGATAAATTGACAGCACACTAACCATTGTTACTTATGAGTTCTTGATCTGTAATCCAGTGGTGTCGTGAATCTGCCAACTCCTTCACAATGTCATTTCCTGCCATGTCTTGACCTAAACAATACCATATTGTGTTAATGCAATTTTAAATTGTGTTACTTTATTCGTTAGTAAGAAATGTGATGAATTGTCAGCACTGATACTTTTATGTGCAAAAGCTGTCATCTGTCTGCTTGTTTATCTTTCAGAGTGAGGAAGATATAAGTGTTGAACAAGCGCAGTCTCATCATCTTGCTGAGCTGCTTGTCTGCCGCAGCTCCCCAGCAGGGCTAACCTTTCTTGAAATCTATTGAAGTGTTGTCGGTTTTGTATATTATTTTGTCGGCGAGTTTATTTGCACTAGTGGCGATCTTTGATGCCCAGTGTATGTAATCTGCTATCTATTTGTGCTTTATTATCATAGTGGCAAACTTTGATGCCCAGTGGATGTAATATGTCGTAATTTCTTTATTGTATAGTCTAGGTTTTTTATTATTCACGATGCTGCAGTTATTTTACTGTATATATATCCTATCTTCACAGTAAACCGGCCAAACCGTAAAATTACGGTACATAATCGGGCCGTCATGCAATCACGATGTATGATCCGCATCATGGGCCCCGTCATCTTGTTCTGTTAAAAGGCCAAAAGTAAACTGGCCCACTAGTAGATTCGGGCCTTTAATAGGCTGAGTAACCCCCGTCCCTCTTTTCGCAAGGAAACTCAATGGGCTTTTAGGAGGCTGAGAAGTCGGTTGGGCCTAAAACGTGCCAAACAGATCACGGGCTGGCAGCAGCCCGAAATGGACCCCGGCCCATGATTGTGCAAATCAAATCACGGGCTTTTAACAGGCCAAAATTGTCTCGGTCCTTGTTTGGCCCAATCAGATATCGGCTGCGAGCAGGCCGGATGCAAACCGGGCCGTAGTTAGGCCCAACTATATGATGGGCTTTTAACAGGCCGAAATTAATTTAGGGCCGAAATGTTAAATGGGCCCTTAACAGGTCGAAACTAATATCAGGCCGAACTACTAAATGGGGCCTTTAGCAAGTGGGCCCAAAAGCATAGCGTCCAATTGACGGGCCGAATCTGATATGGGCCATAATTGAGCCCAAAGCCTCTTAAAGGGCCGGACTGTTGGAAATATGCCCTAGAGGCAATAATAAAATGATTATTATTATATTTTCTTGTTCATGATAATTTTCTTTTATTCATGCTAAAATTGTGTTATCCAGAAATCGAAATACATGTGTGAATACATAGACCACGACATGTCCCTAGTAAGCCTCTAGTTGACTAGCTCGTTGATCAACAGATAGTCATGGTTTCCTGACTATGCACATTGGATGTCGTTGATAATGGGATCACATCATTAGGAGAATGATGTGATGGACAAGACCCAATCCTAAGCATAGCACAAGATCGTGTAGTTCGTTTGCTAGAGCTTTTCCAATGTCAAGTATTTTTTCCTTAGACCATGAGATCGTGTAACTCCCAGATACCATAGGAGTGCTTTGGGTGTACCAAACGTCACAACGTAACTGGGTGACTATAAAGGTATACTACGGGTATCCCCGAAAGTATTTGTTGGGTTGACATGGATCGAGACTGGGATTTGGCACTCCGTATGACGGAGAGGTATCTCTGGGCCCACTCGGTAATGCATCATCATAATGAGCTCAAAGTGACCAAGTGTCTGGTCACGGGATCATGCATTACGGTACGAGTAAAGTGACTTGCCGGTAACGAGATTGAACGAGGTATTGGGATACCAACGATGGAATCTCGGGCAAGTAACGTACCGATTGACAAAGGGAATTGTATACGGGGTTACTTGAATCCTCGACATCGTGGTTCATCCAATGAGATCATCGAGGAGCATGTGGGAGCCAACATGGGTATCCAGATCCCGCTGTTGGTTATTGACCGGAGAGTCATCTCGATCATGTCTGCTTGTCTCCCGAACCCGTAGGGTCTACACACTTAAGGTTCGGTGATGCTAGGGTTGTAGAGATATTAGTATGCAGTAACCCGAAAGTTGTTCGGAGTCCCGGATAAGATCCCGGATGTCACGAGGAGTTCCAGAATGGTCCGGAGGTGAAGAATTATATATAGGAAGTCAGGTTTCGGCCATCGGGAAAGTTTTTGGGGTCATCGGTATTGTACCAGGACCACCGGAAGGGTCCCGGGGGTCCACCGGGTGGGGCCACCTATCCCGGAGGGCCCGATAGGCTGAAGTGGGAGGGGAACCAGCCCCTGGTGGGCTGGTGCGCCCCCCCCCCTCCTTGCCCCCCCCTGCGCCTAGGGTTGGAAACCCTAGGGGTGGGGGCGCCTCCACCTGGCTTTGGGGGCAAGTTTCCCCCCTGGCCGCCGCCCCCCTTGGAGATTGCATCTTCTAGGGCCGGCGCCCCCTAGGGGCCCTATATAAAGAGGGGGAGGACGGCGCACCCATGCTCTTGGCGCCTCCCTCTCCCTCCACAACACCTCTCCCTCTCGTAGTGCTTGGCGAAGCCCTGCCGAGATCGCTGCTGCATCCACCACCACACCGTCGTGCTGCTGGATGTCCATCAACCTCTCCTTCCTCCTTGCTGGATCAAGAAGGAGGAGACGTCTTCCCCAACCGTACGTGTGTTGAACGCGGAGGTGCTGTCCGTTCAGCACTAGGATCATCGGTGATTTGGATCACGACGAGTACGACTCCCTCAACCCCGTTCTATTGAACGCTTCCGCTCGCGATCCACAAGGGTATGTAGATGCACTCCTCTCTCTCTCTCATTGCTAGATGAACTCCATAGTTTGATCTTGGTGAAGCGTAGAAATTTTTTATTTTCTGCAACGTTCCCCAACACGGACCTGATCTGGGCATAATTTGGCCCAGAACGTGGTAGGCCTTTAATGGGCCGGATCTCATATGGGCCATTATTAGGCCCGGAACGTGGCAGGACATTAATGGACCGGATCAAATATGGGTCGGCATTTGGCCCAAAACATGGCAGCCA
The DNA here is from genome assembly GCF_018294505.1 of Triticum aestivum. Lineage (NCBI taxonomy): Eukaryota > Viridiplantae > Streptophyta > Magnoliopsida > Poales > Poaceae > Triticum > Triticum aestivum. Next base: position 32,440,426 of record NC_057795.1, on the reverse strand, counting down.
GTTAATGGTCCGGCCTACTAGGGTCCTCATAATCTTGTGGGCCTACAGCTGGGTCGGCCCATTAATGTCCGCGAAATCTCGTGGGCCTTTAGCTGGTCCGGCCCATTATGATCCACAAGAATCTTGTGGGCCTTTACCTGGGCCGGCCCATTATGGCACACAAAAATCTTGTGGGCCTTTACCTAGGCCGACCCATTATGGCGCGCAAAATCATGTGGGCCTTTAGTTGGCCCAGCCCATTATGGTCCACAAAATCTTGTGGGCCTTTAGCTGGGTCGGCCCATTATGGTTCGCAACATCTTGTGGGCCTTTAGTTGGGCAGACCCATTTAAACTTGATGGGCCGGTCCACGTGTCAACATATCATAGGCGTGTCTCGCCCATTGGATGAGTGACACCTGTGCCAGTGCGGACCTGACACATGTCTCCTCCAGCCAATGATGATTTTACACGTGGAAAATCCCCATTGGTCGGGGCTTTTAACGGGTTATCGGATCCAAAACCCGACCCGATAGCTTAACGGCGTTCCGTTACGGTGGATGCCACGTGTCAGTCACCCTTGACGAAAGCACTTCTGTGACGCGTGATTTATCGTCATGGAAGTGGACACTTCCGTGATGATAATTTTGGTAATGTCATGGAACACTTCTACGACAACACATGTATGGCTATCTTGATTCTATCATAAAATCGTCATGGATGTACATGCATGACAAAAACGCAACCTACTGTGACAAACACGTATCATCTTGGAAGTGTATTTTTTTGTAGTGCAAGCCCGTAGCATTTCTTCGTTGAGTAAAATACCGACAATTTGCCTTGCAAGGTTGAATAATTTTCACAAAGAGGGATCGGTGCATTCGGTACCTTCTCTGAAAGAGGTCCGATGGATATGTTGGATTCTTCGCGAAATAGTCTTGCATCAACATCTCGTTCCCGAGATGGCGATTCCGAGGAATGCAAAGACGCCTGACAGTCGATACTCGCCACCTATTTGATTTCTCGTCTTCGTGCTCCTTGACGGCAAGAGCCATCACCAATGTCTGCTGCCGAAAGTTTGAAAGCATCATCTCAACATCCGAGTCGTCCGAATCGGACGAATCAGAGAGCAAAAACTTCTCACACGGGATCAATTCCATCTACATGAACGAGAAGCGCATGCCGTGTCAACAACCTTTGCGGACCACTCGACACGAAGCATAAAAAACACTAACCAGCGGCGACGAGGGGCGGCTCGAGGGCGGTCGATCCCCGAGAACGACAGCGACGAGGGGTCGCTCTTCTCGCCGGATCCGGGGGGCAGTGCAGCCTAGTGGTGGTGGAGGGTGAGGGACGCCCCGGCTGCGCGATTCCGCCCACATATTTGGCCGGAATCGGCAGCGGCGGTGAAGGAAATATGCCCTAGAGGCAATAATAAAGTTATTTTTATTTCCTTAATTCATGATAAATGTTTATTATTCATGCTAGAATTGTATTAACCGGAAACTTAGTACATGTGTGAATACATAGACAAAAACTATAGTCTCTAGCATGCCTCTACTTGACTAGCTCGTTAATCAAAGATGGTTATGTTTCCTAACCATAGACATGTGTTGTCATTTGATGAACAGGATCACATCATTAGGAGAATGGTGTGATGGACATGACCCATCCGTTAGCTTAGCATTATGATCGTGTTAGTTTCATTGCTACTGCTTTCTTCATGACTTACACAAGTTCCTCAGATTATGAGATTATGCAACTCCCGAATACCGGAGGAACACTTTGTGTGCTACCAAACATCACAACGTAAAAGGGTGATTATAAAGGTGCTCTACAGGTGTCTCCGAAGGTGTTTCTTGGGTTGGCATAGATCGAGATTAGGATTTGTCACTCCGTGTTTCGGAGAGGTATCTCTGGGCCCTCTCGGTAATACTCATCACTATAAGCCTTGCAAGCATTGTGACTAATCAGTTAGTTTCCTGATGAAGTGTTACGGAACGAGTAAAGAGACTTGTCGGTAACGAGATTGAACTAGGTATTGAGATACCGACGATCGAATCTCGGGCAAGTAACAAACCGATGACAAAGTATGTTGTTATGCGGTTTGACCGATAAAGATCTTCGTAGAATATGTAGGAACCAATATGAGCATCCAGGTTTCGCTATTGGTTATTGACCGGAGACGTGTCTCGTTCATGTCTACATAGTTCTCGAACCCGTAGGGTCCGCACGCTTAACGTTCGATGACGATTGGTATTATGAGTTTATGTTTTTTTATGTACCAAAAGTAGTTCGTAGTCCCGGATATGATCACAGACATGACGAGGAGTCTCGAAATGGTCGAGACATAAAGATTGATATATTGGACGGCTATATTCGGACACCGGAAGTGTTCCGGGTGATTTCGGAGAAAACAGGAGTGCTGGAGGGGTTACCGGAACCCCCTGGGGAAGTATTGGGCCTTAGTGGGCCCTAGGGGAGAGAGAGGGAAGCAGCCTACGAGGTGCCCCCCCAAGGGGAGTCCGAATTGGACTAGGGGAGGGGGGCGCAACCCCTCTTTCCATCTCCCTCTCCCTCTCACTCTCCTTCCTTCCCCCCTTCCTCCTCCTAGTTGGACTAGGAAAGGAGGAGTCCTACTCCTACTAGGAGGAGGACTCCTCTCCTCCTTGGCGCGCCCAAGGGCCGGCCGTCCTCCCCCCTTGCTCCTTTATATACGGGGGTAGGGGCACCCTAGAACACACCAGTTGACATTGTTTAGCCGTGTGCGGTGCCTCCCTCCACAGTTACACACCTCAGTCATATCATCGTAGTGCTTAGGCGAAGCCCTGTGCCGGTAACTTCATCATCACCGTCACCACGCCGTCGTGCTGACGAAACTCTCCCTCGGCCTCAGCTGATCAAGAGTACGAGGGACGTCCCCGAGCTGAACGTGTGCTGATTGCGGAGGTGCCGTATGTTCGGTGCTAAGATCGGTCGGATCATGAAGACGTACGACTACATCAACCGCATTGTCATAACGCTTCCGCTTTAGGTCTACGAGGGTACGTGGACAAACTCTCCCCTCTCGTTGCTATGCATCACATAGATAGATCTTGCGTGATCGTAGGAAATTTTTTGAAATTACCGCGTTCCCCAACAGGCAGACGGGCGGAACCTTTGGCGGGCAGGCGGCGGAAGGAGGTGGGGAAAGGGGCGCGGGCTGAAATGTCCCTCCCGCCAACCGCTTCACTGTGATATGGGGCACCGTAGGGCGAGGCGGAAACCCGCAAATACGCGGGTTGGGGCCAAGTTTTTCCGCGTCCCTCAAAAAGTTTTGCGGGCCGGCCGCGTTTGCGGGGTCTGTTCGGGCGGGATTTTCCCCGCCGACCCGCATTTTGGCTGTTATTTTGCGGGTCGGGCCTTTTGCGGGCTCTGCTAGAGTTGCTCTAAGGGGAGCTCCTATTGCCACATTTTGCGGTCGGACGACATTTTTGTTTTTCGATGTTTAACAATAGTATAGGAAATCACTACACCAATGATATTTATTTTGGAGATATTATCATGTGTCAATAGAAAATGTTTAATTTATTTCTAAACTTGTTCATACTGATGCGGGATTTTTTTCATTTCGTGCGAGATAAAATGTACAACCTACTCATGAAAATTGTTACTGAATCACAACTATATTTATTGAGTTCAAGTATGTACACCTGGCCTCTACATCGAACGATGCACATAACTATATTTATTAAGTTCAAATTATGTGCATTGAAAAATATTACAAAATTCAAATTATTTGTGCATGAACAAATTAATTTTTGCATAATATATATAGAGAAGTTCAGGCGTTTGGAAACCAATATTTATTAGTATGAAAATAAATTTCCTTCCTCAAAAATTGTATCAAAATAATGTTCATGTGTGAAAAATAATCTTCATATATTACAGAACAAATGTCTTTATATAAATTAAATGCTCATTACTTTCAAATGGAAAGTACATGTATTTCTAAAAATATATTCATGCATTTTCCAAAACTAATAAAATATAATAAAGAAGTAAATAAATTTAAAGCAACAAAAATAAAATAAAAGTCTAAACACTTGAAGGAAATATCAGACGTGAGTGCACAGAAAATAGAGAGAAATGATAAACATTTTACTCCATTCCATATTGTAGTTCATATAGATTTTTTCAACAGTCAAACCTCACAAATATTGACGAAGTTTGTAGAGAAAAACATTTACAGCTAGAATGGCAGACACATATCATTAGATTCATCATAAAATGATAGTTTCATATTTTATACATTTAATATTGTAGATATAGATAGTTTTCTCTACAAACTTGGTCCAAATTTGTAAAGTTTGACTATAAATAGTTTTCTCTACAAACTTGGTCCAAATTTGTAAAGTTTGACTTAAAAAGATCGATACGCACTACATTATGGAATGGAGGGAGGACTTTTTACAAAGAAATACGCCCAAACTTGCTGTATAAGCGGCATAGAGGATTTAGCTAGCAGAAAACAAGTGTTAGGATCAAATGTCAAGAGCATCAAATAAGAAATTGTTCTCGTTTTGCTGAGGCTCCCGAATCAGAAACCCAGGCAGCACATCTATACTCCGGTTTCTTTCCTCTTTGCCGCGGCTGGACCACTACCCTCTCCAAGGTCGGCTGGGAACCTTCATGCTGGCGTCTCCTAGCGCCACGACAGTGACTGCAGGGAATTCCACCACCATCCCTTACCAATCCTCCAACATCGACAGAAGAGCCAACGACGAATGGGGAAACAACAACATGAACGACTCCATGCAACACAAAAGCAGAAAAATGGTCAGCAGAAAATAAACAGAAAAGGACAAAAGTAAAATGGTAAAAACCTGTAAAGGAAGATGGAGAAAAAAACATATGAAAACTTCGCAAAACCAGTTCCAACTCTCCGAAATCCACTCGAAGGCAACCGTTGTTAGGCTGAACATATACATTTGTTGGCAAGCGCGGTCTCAAATAAATGAGATATAGCTCTCGTGGCCTAAGTTGACTACTCCCTCTGGATGGAAATATAAGTCTAGCATGGGAACTTCAGTCGTCAATTGTAATATTGCCGCAGGACTATATTTTTTAGAAACTTCATTCAACGATGAGTCTAAACGAATATATTTTATGACATAGTAAAACACATTCGGTAATCAATCAACTTAATAAAGACATAAACACATCCGAAGGAAAAACTTTGCTATTTTTGTTTTTTGAGGGGTTTGACAACTTTTTTTTTCTTGAGCGTAGAGGTTCGACAACTTTGCTAGGATAAGCGGGTAAGAGCATCTCCAGCCGTGCCCCCAACAGGCCTTCCCCAGGCGTTTTTTTCGCGCCGGCGCCGAAAAATCGCCCCAGTCGCGCCCCCAGGACGCCGAATTTCGCCGGCTCGGCCCATTTTTGCGCCCGGCGATCGCAGGCCGAACCCGGCGCACTGGAAAAGCGCTCCTGGGGCCACATTGTCAGGCGAAAAGTCAAGCCACCCGTCCAAATTCGCCTCCGACCCCCCGCGCTCGGCCGTCACCCTGCGCCACCCTGCCGATCCCAGCGCCGTCCACCGCCCACCGCAGCTAGGGAGATCATTTCCCGCCGGGAAAAAGAAGGGGTTTCGCCGAGGCAGCCTCTCCGCCGCCGTCCGGGCACCTTTTCCGGCGTTCCGGCTGCGCGGGGCCTGTACACCGACGGGTTTGCGCCCACCTCGCCCGCAAGGTGTTCGGTGATTTGCCCAGCCCGGCGATGGACTCCGAAGATGAGGAGGCGCTCGCGACGTTGCTGGAGGAGGAAGCGGAAGCCGACGTCCAGGAGCAGGAGCATCTCATGGTGCTCGCCGCCCTCGCCGGCCTGCTCGCGAGCAGTGAAAAGCCGCGGCGAGGTGGCTCGGCGCCTTGTCGGGTGAAAGCAAAGAACCGGCATCGTCTGGAAGGCTACTACATGCTCTACTCGGACTACTCCGTCGATGCTCCATTGCACGGTGAGAAAACATTTCGGTGCCGTTATCGGATGAGCCAAAAGTTTTTCCTCAGGATTGTGAATTCCATCTGAGAGTTTGACAGCTACTTCAAGTGCAAGATGGATTGCACCGGCACACTTGGATTTACCTCAATCCAGAAGTGCACGACAGCTATGAGGATGCTTGCATACAGAGCTCCCGATGATTCACTCGACGACACTTATTGAATGGAAACTTGAATTGAGAGAAAACGTGTGCTACGCTTCTGGGCGCATGGCCGACTCCACCACCACTGAGTGTTTCTACAAGTTCTACAGGGAAGTGGTGGCACTATTTGGACCGCAGTACTTGCGAACACCCAATGCGGAAGACACTGCTCGGATCCTAGCATAGCATGCAGCAAGAGAATTTCCTGGGATGCTTAGAAGCATCGACTGCATGCATTGGAAATGAAAGAGCTGTCCATTTGCTTGGCAGGGGTTGTACAAAGGCGCCAAAGGCAGTTGCAGTGTGGTACTTGAGGCAGTGGCCACACAGGACCTCTGGATTTGGCACTCTTTGTTTGGGATGCCAGGAACTCACAATGACATCAACGTCCTGCAGTGCTCCCTAGTCTTTGCCAAGCTTCTTGAAGGTCATTCTCCTCCGGTGAACTTCGAGGTCAATGGGCGGCAGTACAACAAGGGGTACTATCTAGCTGATGGCATCTATCCGAGATGGTCGACATTTGTGAAGACCATCTCAAACCCTGTGCCAGGAGGCAAGAATGCCTGGTTTGCGAAGGTTCAGGAGGCTTGCAGGAAGTATGTCGAGCGGGCATTTGGTGTGCTCCAATCTTGATTTGCTGTTGTCCAGTTCCCTACTCAGACCTGGTCGAAAGATCAAATGTGGGAGATCATGACTTGCTGTGTCATCTTGCACAACATGATCATTGAGACCGAGCAGGAAGAGCCAGTGTTTGACACCGAACCATATTACAGGCAGGGTCCTCTTGCCCAAGTTGATCACCAGCTACCGACAACCTGGACTGACTACCTCAATATGCGCCAGGAGATCCGAGACCCATAGATGCATCAAGAACAACAACACGATTTGATGGAGCACCTATGGAGGCTCAAGGGCCAGGTCGGGGCGACGCGGGAATGATGTGTGATGAAACTTGAGTTTTTATTTGTTAATCTATATAATTTGTATTGAACTATTCGATTTATGTGATGAAATACGCCGAAACACGCCGAATCATGCCAAACCATGTGACGAACTAATTGATTTCTATTTGTATGCGAAAATTCACGCCGAAACATGCCGAACCGCGTCAAATATGGACCGATTCACGTAGATATCGGGCCGTTATTGGACATAATTAGGCTGAACACTGGGCCGAAATCGGCGCTTAGGGGCGACCTGGGGACGACAGCTGGCTGACCAACCGCCCCTAGCGCCAAGTTTACCGTCGGCTCACTCCCAGGCCGCTCTTTTTCGGGAGAGGTCCTATGTGACGCATTTTGCGTCAACTAGCTGTAGCTTCGCAGAAGGCACTTCGTTGGCGGGCTAACTGGCCGCGCTGCGCGTTGAACTGTTTCTCAGACGGATGACTGTTTGAACTATTTTTACCGTTGGAGGATGACTGTTTCGCACTGTTTCATATCGTTTCGTCTATTTCAGTTGTTTTTTTTCGTGTGTGTAACCTAAAGAAAGTTTGTACTGTTTCTGCTGTTTTTTTGGTGTGAACTAAGAAAACAGCAAATTGTAAGCATGTATAAAGAACAGTAATTCTGCTGGTTCTAAAACAGAGAATTGATTCCTACTGTATCTGTGGTTTCTTCGTGTGAACTAAAAAACAGTAAATTGGAAGAGTGTATAAAGAACAATAATTCTGCTAGTTCTAAAACAGTGAATTGTACAAAAGAATATAGCTGAAGTAAAGAAACATTTAAAAACAGTAACTATGCTTGTTAAATAACAGTACTGAAAGGTCGAAGAAACATTTAAAAACAGTAATTATGCTTAGAGCTTCTTTACAAACTAATTCTGCAGTTTTGAATCTTCTTTGCAACTGAAAGTAATGCAAGAAAGTATCACTGGGCACCATGATAAAAACATAGAACTGTATCATTAAGGAAACATTTCCCTCATGGAAGAATTCCTTTCAGTTCAAAAAAAGTCTTGCACTGCAATTTCCCTTGAAGTTGACAATAAAAAATAGTGATGAGACCCTTCAGAATAAACAGGGAAATAAGTTAGTTGGGAATAGGTACAAGAAATTTTGGATAGTAAAAGGTTGAAAAAAAAATGGAATATGGTTATACATGATCCTTCCAAGAAGAAAACAGGCCCAAACCTTCCTCAAATGGGACTCTTTGGGTGAAAAGTGTTACAGTATGCACTATTATTTAGTGAGAGAATCTGCAGATCATTAAGTTACCTAAGATGAGTTCATAAGCAGGACAAAAAATGATTGGCCTTCAAAGCTTCACTTGAATATGCGGAAACCCTGCTGAAACAGAAATGTGATTACATGAAATTAATTGCACTATTGACTACAAAGAACATGGTGTAAGGAGGAAAGAACTAGAGAATTTACATGTTTCTGCAGGAAAGAAGTTACGAAAGGCAGCTGAATTTCATTGTCCTTGCAAGTAACAATCTCAAAATGGTATTTCTCACATTGAGCTTATAGATCGTCCTTCAATTTTTAAAATAAAATGCAATTTAATTTCTGTTATGTACCGAAGAATCACAAAGAAGGGAAAAAAGTGCTTTCAATGGAGTAATTGTGGTGGTACTTGCATTAGGGAAACCCTCCATTCCGAGACCTCTGTAGTTGGCACTAAACAAAGCCCTGGTAACCCTGCTGCCTAAGAAGTATGGTGCTGAGGAGTTGAAGGATTACCGTCCGGTCAGTCTGGTACATGGCGCGGCAAAAATCTTCGACAAGGTTTTGGCCTGCCGACTCACGAACGAGCTGCCGCACTTGGTGGGCCAACACCAAAGTGCCTTTGTTAAGGGCCGATTCCTCCATGATAATTTCATACTCGCCCAATGCACGGCTCGACGTCTCCACGCCTTAAAGCAACCGGCCGTGATGGTGAAATTGGATATCTCAAAGGCTTTCGACACGGTCCAGTGGCCCTTTCTTCTCGAAGTTCTGCAACGCATGGGTTTTGGCGCACGGTGGATATCTTGGATAGTGGGACTCCTCTCCACGTCGTCCACCCGCATCATGGTAAATGGAGTGCCCGGGGCCCCGATCTTCAATTGCTGCGGGCTCCGCCAAGGAGGCCCGTTATCGCCGATGCTCTTCATTCTTATCATGGAGCCACTGCACCGTCTCTTCAAGTTGGCCTCCGAGCTCGGCATTCTGACTCCACTGGCGCGCACAGGTCTTGAGCACCGCTTGTCCATCTTCGCGGATGATGTGATCGTTTTCATCAAACCGGTGGACCTTGAGCTAACTACCACTTCAAGGATCTTGCAAATGTATGGCATGGCGTCTGGCCTCCGGGTAAATATGCAAAAAACCTCGGCCATGCCCATACGATGCTCGGAGGATGAGGTGGCGCGCGTGGAAGGTATCCTGGGATGCAGTATTGGATCATTCCCATGCAAATACCTAGGCCTCCCCCTATGTCTGAAGAAACCCTCAGCGGCACAACTAAGCGGATTGGTGGAGACGCTGGCAACTCGTCTGCCCACCTGGAAGGGGGCGACCCTACCCAAAAGTGGCAGACTCATTCTGGTCCTCTCAGCGCTATGCTCGATCCCTCTGCACGCGATGATTGCGCTGGACCTACCCATCAAGACGATAGCGGCCATGAACAAGATAATTAGAGGGTTCCTATGGTGTGGCAAAGCTCAAGCTAATGGAGGGCACTGCTCTGTGGCTTGGGAGGAGGTGTGCACACCACGCTGGGCAGGAGGCCTGGGTATACCGTGCCTTAGGTGGCTAAATGTTGCAATGCAAGCTCGTTGGGCTTGGTTGCATCGTGTGGACCGGGATCGTCCTTGGGCAGAGTTCAAGTTTGCCCTCCCCAAGGCTTCTCTTGCGGTGGTTGCAGCAGCCACCAAGGTGACAGTAGGGAATGGCAAAGATGCCCTCTTTTGGGAAGACCGCTGGCTACATGGCGCGAGGATTCAGGAGTTTGCACCCGGCATATATGATAGAGTAAGGAAGCGAGTAAAGGACACACAGACAGTTTACGAGGCCATCACGCTAGGGTCTTGGACTCGCGATATCGGCCCTGACATGGCTTACGAAACTCTCATGGAGTACCTCGAGATCTGGCAGAGATTGCAAGGGATACAGCTCCAGGAACACACCCCTGACTCCATAGTTTGGGCTTGGGAGCCGAACGGCCAATTCTCGGTCCGTTCCGCCTACGCTGCACAGTTTGCTGGCAGGGAGGTGGCGCCTGCGGCGGACTTTTGTTGGAGATCTAGGGCACCTCTCAAGTGCCGCTTCTTCACCTGGCTGGCCATGAGGAACAGATGCTGGACTTCGGATCGACTGGCCCGACGCGGCCTCCCGCACCAGGATGCATGCCCATTTTGTAACCAAGAGGAGGAAACCATAGACCACATTCTTCTAACGTGTGTGTTCGCCAGGACTGTCTGGAGAACCCTGTGCTCAGCCCTTGGGAAACCGCAGTGGACACCAACTACACAAGACACCCTCAAGGAGTGGTGTGTTGCAAGAACATCAGGCGTGCACAAGCCGAAGGAGTTGAGGGCGCTTCTTACTCTCGGCCTTTGGGAGCTTTGGAAACACAGGAATGCGGTTGTCTTCGATGGCGCCTCTCCATCACTAGAGGTGGTCGTTAGGCGCGTCGTCGCGAAGGGTAGAGCTTGGCAGCACGCGGGCCTGTTGAAAGGTGAAGTAGACATCACGCTTCAGCTTCTAGCAGGGTGGGCAAGCAGCGAGTAGTCGGGTTAGTTGTTGCGCAGGTGGACTATCGGCCGCGCTGTGTGCTGATGTGATGTTATGTAGCGTTTAAATCTTTGTAACATCAACGGTGGCTGGGATTCTTCCCCCCCTTCTTTCTTCTATATAAGATGATACGCACACTCGTGCGTATTCGAGAAAGTTGCTCAAATATTGAAGAAGGAAAATCCCTGAGTCATACCTGTAAAAAAATAGTGATGGAACATTTGGTGAATTTTAAATTCTTTGTAACTGTTATTTGTGGAGATAGAGCACAAAAGTTGCTTATCAGGGTTATAAGTACAGGGGAGAGTTCCATTCAAAAAAGGCGCCTGAAATTGACCTTGGGAGCTGGTACAAATGTTGACTCAAAATTTCCTATGTTAAAAGAATTAGTATTTCCGTATGTGGCAGCGAACAAAGCCTTGAAGTTGTAAATTAGTGAACTAACTGTCGGTAGAAATGTATCACCACTGTAGTACGGATTAATAATATCAATCAATTTGACTCTGAATTTAGCAACAATCAGTATCCATTGTTTTTCCTTGAATACAGGCATTTTGACCTACATAGTTTTAGAAAGGAACAAACTGTTAGTCTAAGCTCTGTCAAAATGAATAATCTATAAGAGCACTTATTACAAAAAAAATGTTCCGTATGAATGAGGTCACAGGGGACATGGTTCATTGCCCTCTTTCTTTTTTGTTATTTTTCTTTGCTCCGGGCAGGTGCATGCATTTTGTTTGGTACGGACAATTAAACAAAATGTTCTTTAATGATATCCGTAAAATGTTCTTCGAATTAAATAATGTTTTGTGGAGTCAACAAATTTTCCGTGCAAAATGTTCCCTGAATAAAGGTTGCATAATTAATGTTCCCCTCAATAATGTTAGCTGGAAAAAAGTTTTATAAACAATGTTACTTCGAAAATATATCACTTGTTCAAGTTAGCTGCAAAAATGTTCCCTTCATAATGTTACCTGAATAATGTTCGTGGGAAAATGTTTTTAAAATAATGTTCCCTCATAAATGTCCCTTGGAAAATGTTCCTTGAATAATGTTCCCTGGAAAATGTACTACATATATTTTGAAAATATTCTTTGAAGTCAGAAAATGTTCTTCAAAATAAATAATGTTCCCTAGAGTCAATAACTTTTCCTTTCAAAAGGTTCCTTTGATAATGTTACCTAAATAATGTTCCCCGAATAATGTTCCGTACATAATGTTCCCTCATAAATGTCCCTTGAAAAATGTTCCCTAAATAATGTTCCATGGAAGATGTTCTAGGTATATTTAAAAACTATCTCTAAACTCTAAAATGTTCTATAAATAAAATAACGTTCCCTAGAGTAAAGAAATTCCTTGCAAAATGTTCCCATAAAACGAAGAATAATGTTGGTAAAAGCCTAAACAAGTTGCAGGTTGTAACTTTTCCTGAGAACATTGTTTTCAAACAAAATTAATTAATGTTCGCTGGAGCCAACAATTTTTCTTAGAAAAATGTTCCCTTAATAATGTTAGCTAAATAATGTTCCCAAAGTAATGTTCCCCAAATAATGTTCCCCGATGAATGTCCCCAAATAACTATGCAAAATTTAAAAATATTATGTGAAGTCAAAAACTGTTCTTCAAAATAAATAATGTTCCTAAGTAATGTTCCTCCAAAAATGTTCCTTCAATAATGTTCCCTAAAATAATGTTCGTAGATAGTGTTCCCTGAATAATGTTTGTGGAATACATCGTTTACAAATTGTGAATGTGATAAGCACCCAAACAATACATATGCGAAAAGAGTAGCACACAAAGGTTATCCATCATGTAAAAAAAGGTCAAGGTACAGGTACTAGTTCTGAAGTGCTACAAATAACGCCAGTGCACACATATCTACATGAAAAAAAGCATCCAAGTATACCTGCTAGTTGTAACCTACAACAAATATCACCAGAGCTAACACCAGTCCATCAGAAAAAATGCTTTCTCGACTTTTATACAACATATCTACACAAGGATAAGCACCGAACAGAAATGAGAGTCGGCGTACAGAATTTCAGAACTACTATTAATTTTGTTGGCTGATTTCAAGAACTAAATAATGGCTAATGTTTGTTGAACCATTTATTTCTAAGCTACCGAGGAGAACAAATATTATTTATGGTATATTGTAATTAAGAAAGAAGAGTGGTTTTCCTTCAAGAGAAAAAACAAAACAGTGAATTAGCAGGTATCATCTATAAAAATGATGTGAAAAGTTCATCGATCTTGAAACAGCAAGCACTCTCTTCCTGGGAATGCATTATTCGCATTATCTATTCCCTAGTCGTTTCCTTATAGCATCACTCTTAGGCAAAACAAAAAGGGCACAAGAAAACTAGCTACTATAGTAAGCATCAGATTAACAAAAATGAGATATGAGCTTCAGATTAAACAACAAGCAGCAATAGGAACAAAGTAGCTAAATCTATACAGATATTTGATATATGCTCCAATGACTTATGCAACCAACTTATCATGCTTGCCTAAGCAAGATCAAACTTTGCTTATAAATTACTTAATACAATATAACTGCAAATGTTGATAGATGCGTGCTCACATGACAAAACATATGAACAAATAGAAACTGCCACTACTACACATCGCACACAACTCTCAGACAACAAAGAGAACCTGTTCACATGACAAAACTGTTTGTGCATCCACTTGCTGGGTTGGTGCTGAAACCTTAAATTCAGAGAAGAGAATGATGAGAACTTGCCAGGACCCTGGATCCGGAAGCATCCGCCACATCTACACAAGTGCATGTTGATTGCTATCTTTTGCCCCTAGTGGCTAGTCCAGCAATTGGTTTTTCTTAATTAACAACAAAACAGAAGAAGCTGCACCGACAACACGAAATAGAGCAGACCACTACTACTGATCGAACCAGCACACAAAAATTTAAGTAATTTTAGTTGGTTAACATGTTGATAGGTCCTTGCTTCTCGGGAAAATACATCCTAACAAGTCAACTGAACTAGTCCCTGATGCTGCTACACATTACAGAAACTAAGAGAACATATAAAACAGGAGATAAAAACTTCTCCATCATGCTACACAAACCCCATAGCATCATCAACAGAAACACACAAAATCCCAAGGCAAAAGCACATGAACACATAACCCCCCTATCATCATCATGCTGCATCATGCCTTGAAATCCAATCTGTGAAGGCAACCCCCTAGTCTAGACTCAGATTCACCAAATCAGAACTGCCATGTACAAGACCACATTCTGCAAACCGTAGCAACACCGGAAAAGACACTAACACAACTAAATAGCCTCGATCTTGCGGTACCACACAGAGAGGAAGGAACATAGCGGGGGAATTGGGGCCGTTACCTTGTGGATGCCGGCTTGACGAGGACCTAGATGACGCCGAGCTTGGCGGAAGCCTAGACGACGCCGGGCTTGCCGGAACCCTAGATGACGCCGAGCTTGACGGAGCCCTGGACAACGCGGACGCCGACGATGGAGATGCTGGCCACCTGCAAGTAAACATCCATGGCGACTACGTCAGCCACATCTGATGCGATGTCGCGCACGAATCAGGGGGAGAGAGGCCCGACGGCTGCTTACAAGGGCGGCGGTCTCTTGCCGGAGTAGGATCTGTCGCACGAAGGAGGAAAAGGGGATCGCCGCACGAGAGAGGAAAGCTTATCTGTGGAGGAACGGGCGAGTCGCACGAGGAAGGGGGCAGCGAAGAGATGTAAAAAGGCCGGCCCAATTCGAGTCAAGGGGGTGTGCGGCGCCTCGACACTTTGACGCAGAATGCGTCAAATAGGATATTCCCTTTTTCGGCGCCCTGGAGGACCGAACCGCTGGAGATGCTCTAAGGGTTGTACAGGCCCAAGCCCAGAATTTGTTGAAGTCCCTTTTTTCTGAGATAGCCAAATTAGAAGCCCAGCCCATCCCAACTTGCCGATCTGCGTCTCCCATTGTTCGTCTTCCTCGCCGGCCGGACCGCCTCGTGCTGCTCCCCGTCGCCGTCCGTCCATGGCGGCGGCGGCAGCCTCCCCCTCACCCTCCGCGTCCTCCAAGCCCCGTCTCACATCTCAGCACAGCCACGGCCACCGCGGAGGATGATTGATCATTCCCCTCCATTCTCCCCCAAATCTCTACTCCTCGTCGGGCGCAGCAGGCCGTCCATGGGCGGCATCGAGGCATCCAGCCAGGCCTTCCCGCCAGGACGAGGTACGGATCCTGTTCGTCCGTATTCTTCCGCGGATTCGATTCTTCATCCTCGCAATTATCTGCCGTTCGCTCGATTCTGACCCCTCCCTCTTGCTCTGTGGTCTCGAATTCCCCCTTGCGCGTGCTATACAAATATAATACAGGTGGTGGAGGGGGAGGGCCGGAGGGGTAGACAATTGGTGATGCATTAGAGCTTCTCCCGTCAGAGTTGCCACTAAGACAGTGAGAGGGGTGGGCACCCCGCCCCATTGTATGGTTATTACTAAAAAAAATGTGAAGATTCCCTCACCACTACTGTATTTAACAGATGGTTGCTAGGCAGGATTCAGATGAAGATGGATTTTTATTATGTTCGCTTAGCAATTTTTGACAGATGGTTTCGTAGCAGACTGTGGATAGAACTCGCTGCTCAATTATGTACGTTCTGTTATGCAGGATGTAAGGAATGTTTAGACAGTGCACCAAAAGGAAGTTGAGAAATTTAGACAGTTGCTATCGGGAATTTTCACTGAGCTTACCAGCTTTGATGAGGTAAAACTTGTTATACATTATGAATGTGCTTACTGTCTACTGTACTTCAGTGCTACAAAGACAAGGGTCATAGTAAGAACTTCTCCTTATTGCTGTTGTCTGTAGTGCCTCAAGAGTCATCCATATTCAGGAGTGCCTTAAATCCTTTAGGCCTTACATTTAAGTCGGCAAATGTGGGAACACCCAAGATAATTTTCAAAAAGGGAGATGAACTCTGCCAATATCAATTTCTAAGACACTAAGACCTTGGGAAAAAAAAAGATCAATTGGCTATCATCCAACTCTGTTTTACATTTAGCGGAATATCTTTTCTTTGAATTATTCAAGTATGTTTTTTCCATCGAATAGAAAACCTTAAAATATCATGCAAAGATAGTCTTCCAGGTCCTTGGAAAACCATATGTGCCAATCACAGAGTAGCAATCATTTTAATACGGGGCAAAACCGTGTAAGTGGTGTCGTTAGAATTAAATGTGGTCCTTCATGCATACTCAGTCTCATTTGGTACACTTGTGTGGGCAGCAGCAGTAGGCACAAAGTGGTGCTTCTGGCTTATCAGCTATGTAGCACGAGTGGTTCTGCAAGTGCCGCGTGGAAGGCCAAAGAATTGACTGAACTAAGGGCCGCCGGCAGAATTGACTGCTTCAGAAACATCTCTACGAGTGGCTGAGACGCGCAGAGAGGAAGGCCAGACAAGAGTCATCTATATTGGCTGCTTTAAGTTTCACTCTCTTGTGGTCCCTCTTCGTCTGCGCTATGGAGGTGGTGGAGGGGAAGCAACGCGCAGAGAGGAAGGCCAGACAATAGTCGATGATGTGCATTAGATCTTCTTGCATCAGATCTTGAAAGCAAGGAAGGAAGCCATCCAGGCACCTTCATGCGTGCTTCCGTCTTTCAGATCTTGGGGTGTTTGCCCAGCAGAACATGTTGGTAGGCTAAAGAGCTGCCACTGAAGACAGTGAGAGAGGTGGGTAACCCCCCTCAACTGTGTGATTTCCTACAGAATATGAATATTTTATTGTTACTATTTAACTTGTGAGTTTTGTTTATTGCTTCTTAAAAAACCCTTCTGATGCACTGGTACTAGCACATTTTTTTCCAAACATGTTTTTTTCAAGGTCATAGAGCATTGTCCTACCTTTGTAGTTAATAAATTAAAATCAAGAGTAACTCGACTGTGTGACTCAGGACGATACATTTTATCATGTTACGCCTTTCTAAATATTTTATTCTAACTTGTACCTTTTCTCCAAAGTTCTGTGCTGTTGGTTCAACATGTGGAGTTCCGTTATGTACTGTTGTTTCTGTCCTTAACAGATGGCTGGTAGGGAGGATGGAGATTAAGATGGGTTTCTGTTATGTTCTATTAAGATGGTTTTTCTTAGCAGACTGTGGATTAGAACTCACTGCTCTGTTATTGAGGATGTAAGAAATTTTGTTGTAGTGCACGAAAGGAAGTCGAGAAAATGAGACTGTTGTTGGGAGTTTTCAGCGGGCTTACCAACTTTGACAAGTTAAAACATGTTATGTTATTAACGTGCTCACGGTCTACTGTACTTCACTAAATTAAAAAAAAAAGGGCAACCTGGTGCATGTAGCTCCTGCTTGCGCAGGGTTCAGGGAAGGGTCCGACCACTTTGGGTCTATAGTACGCAGCCTTTCCCTACATTTCTCATTTCTGTAAGAGGCTGTTTCCAGGACTTGAACCCATGACCTTATGGTCACAAGGCAGCAGCTTTACCACTGCGCCAAGGCTCCCCTTCTCTATACTTCACTAAATTGACTTGTCTTAATTTCTTTTGACTCTTTCTAGTAAATTCGTTTCAGCCGATTCAATCACCATTTGCACCTGCACTTGTCCTTACTGTTGGCGTGCCTCAAGAGTCATCTATATTCAAGTGTGCCTTAAATCTTTTACGCCTTGCGTTTAAGACAACAAATGTGAGAAGATCCAAAATAATAATTTTCAAAAGGGAGATGACCTCTGGCAAGATCAAACTGGTAAGAAAGACACTAAGACCTTCCAAAGAAATATCAGTTGGTAGTACAATTCTGTTTTTGAATTATTCAAGCCTGTTTTACATTTAATGGAAAACCTTTTTTTATATCATGCAAAGAAGTCTTGTCTTTCCAGACCCTGGAATACCATATATTTGAATCACAGAGTAGCAATCATTTTATTATAGGGAACAGCGTGCAAGTGGTGCTGTTGGAATTAAATGTGGTCCTGCATTGCATGCTCGTCTCAAGTGGTACGCTTGTGTAGTAGGCAGCAGGACAGGCACAAGTGGTGCTGCAAGTGCCGCATGTAAGGCCAAAGACTTGACTGAACCGAGGGCCACCGGCTGGAATGACTGCTTCCGAAGCATCTCTACAAGTGGCTGAGACACAGAGAGAGGAAGGCCACACAAGAGTCATCTATCTTGGCTGCTTCAAGGTCTCACCAGCATTTCCCAGAGGAGTAACCGCCTGCCTGCAGTCCTGCCACAACTTCATAGGAATAATCGCCTCGCCGGCCAGGCTCTGGGGCTGCTGCTGCCTCTGCAACGCCGGAGCTGCTGCTGCTCGGGCGTCCACGTGCTGGTCACCGTGGCTTCAGGTAACTATGGTTGCGAGGTTGGATTGTTGATTTTTTATTAGTTCAAGAACAGGTCTCGAGCTCTACATCCGTCTTGCTCACACCATTCTCTTGCGGTGTGCTTGTGGTGTGCCACGTGTGCTGCAGGAGTTTCTTCTGAACCTTCCAATGGCGGAGGTGCTGGCCACCATGGCGATCCGGCCACTGGTGTCCATGCTGATGAACAAGTCGTCCAACTACCTCCTGGACAAGTACAAGGTAATGGATGGAATGGAGGAGCAGCACAAGATTCTCAAACGCAAACTTGCAGCCATTCTCGACGTCATTGCCGACGCCGAGGAGCAAGCGACAGCCCACAGGGAAGGGGTGAAAGCTTGGCTCCAGGAGCTCAAGACAGTGGCTTATCAAGCAAATGAAGTCTTCGACGAATTCAAGTACGAAGCGCTCCGTCGTGAAGCCAAGAAGAACGGGCACTACATCAAGCTTGGCTTGGATGTAGTTAAACTCTTGCGCACTCACAACCGTATTGTCTTCCGTCACAGAATGGGTACCAAGCTTTGCCAGATTTTGCAGGCCGTTGAGGTCCTCATCACAGAGATGCACGCCTTTAGGTTCAAGTACCGACCACAGCCACCGGTTTTTAAGAAGTGGAGGCAGACAGATTATGTCATCATCGACCCACGAGAAATTCTTAGCAGATCCAGACATGGAGATAAGAAATATGTTGTTGATATACTACTTGGTAAAGCTAGCAGTTCAGATCTCACAGTTGTTCCCATCGTTGGAATGGGGGGCCTTGGCAAGACCACACTAGCACAGCTCATATACAATGAACCTGAAGTTCAGAAGCATTTCCAGTTGCTGCTCTGGGTATGTGTATCTGATACATTTGATGTGAACTCCCTAGCTAGGAGTATAGTTGAGGCATCTCCCAAGAAGAATCATGATACAGAGAAACCACCACTGGATAGACTTCAAATATTGGTCAGTGGGCAGAGGTATCTCCTTGTATTGGATGATATCTGGAACAACAAAGAGTTCCGTAAGTGGGAAATGTTGAAGGTCTGTCTTCAGCATGGTGGCATGGGTAGTGCGGTGCTGACAACAACTCGCGATAAACGAGTTGCTGAAATTATGGGTGCAGTAGCCTACAATCTCAACGTTTTGGAGGATTGCTTCATAAAGGAAATTATTGAGGCTAGAGCATTCGGTTCAGAGAAAGAAAAGCCAGCTGAACTAGTCAAGATGGTTGATGAGATTGTGAAGAGATGTTCTGGCTCTCCATTAGCTGCAACGGCACTGGGCTCTGTACTTAGTACCAAGACCAGTGTGAATGAATGGAAGGATGTATTATCCAGAAGTAGCATTTGCACTGATGAAACTGGAATTTTGCCAATACTGAAGCTTAGCTACAATGACTTGCCATCACACATGAAGCAGTGCTTTGCTTTTTGTGCTGTATTTCCAAAAGATTACAAGATTGATGTGGAGATGCTGATCCAACTATGGATCGCAAATGGCTTTATCCCAGAGCAGAAGGAAGCTAGTCTTGAAACCACTGGAAAACATATTTTTGATGAGCTTGCCTCAAGGTCATTCTTTCTGGACATAGAGGAAAGTAAAGATGTTATGTCGTTTGATTTTGTACCTACATATTATTCCAGAATGACATGTAAAATCCATGATCTTATGCATGATATTGCAATGTCTGTTATGGAAAAGGATTGTGTTGTTGCAACTAAGAAACCTAGTAAAATTGAGTGGCTTCCAGATACTGCTCGGCATTTGTTCCTGTCATGTCAAGAAACAGTAGGTATTTTGAATGATTTTATGGAGAAAAGATCCCCTGCTATCCAAACACTGCTATGTGATGGTTTTGTCCACAGCTCTTTGCATCACCTATCAAAATACCGCTCGTTGCATGCCTTGAAGCTCTGTATATATACAGAGTCATTTCCATTGAAACCAAAGTATCTGCATCACCTGAGGTACCTTGATCTCTCATACAGTAATATGAAAGCACTTCCCGAAGATATTAGTATTCTGTATAACTTGCAAACATTGGACCTTTCCAACTGTGGTAATCTTGATCGACTTCCGAGGCAAATGAAGTATATGACTTCCCTCCGTCATCTCTACACTCATGGATGTCGGGAGTTGAAGAGCATGCCTCCAGAACTCGGAGAACTCACTGACCTGCGGACACTTACATGTTTCGTAGCAGCAGTTACGAGCCCCGATTGTAGTGATGTTGCACAGCTGCAGGGTTTAAATCTTGGTGGTCATCTAGAACTACGTCAGTTAGAGAACGTTGAAAAAGATGAAGCAGAAGTGGCAAATCTCGGAAAAAAGAAGGATCTTAGAGAATTGACATTAAGATGGAGTTTTGTTTGTGATAGCAAGGTGCTTGACAATTTTGAGCCTCATGATGGACTGCTAATTCTCAGAATATATTCCTATGGTGGAGAGTGCATGGGTATGTTGCAAAACATGGTTGAGATCCATCTTTCTCATTGTGAAAGATTGCAATTTTTGTTCAGATGTGGCACATCCTTCACTTTTCCAAATCTGAAGGTGCTTACGCTAGAGCATCTGTTGGATTTTGAGAGATGGTGGGAAATAAATGAGAGGCAAGAAGAACGGACAATATTTCCTCTGCTTGAGAAGTTATTTATTCGGCATTGTGGAAAGTTGATAGCATTACCTGAAGCACCATTGCTTGAAGAACAATGTCGTGGAGGTAATATATGGGTATGCACTCCGTCCTCTCTGCTTAAGAACTTGTTTATTAGGTATTGTGGAAAGGTGGTAGCATTACGTGAAGCACCGTTGGTTGAAGAATCATGTAGTGGAGGTTATAGATTGGTACGATCAGCATTTCCTTCTCTAAAGGTACTCGAATTGAAATGCTTGGAGAGTTTTCAGAGATGGGATGCTGTTGTTGTAGGAGAACCGATATTGTTTCCTCGTCTTGAGAAACTATCAGCTCAGAAATGCCCTAAGCTAGTAGATTTACCTGAAGCACCAAATCTCAGTGTATTAGAAGTTGAGGATGTCAACCAAGAGATATTCCATTGTGTAGACAGGTATTTACCTTTACTGACCAAACTGATAATGAAGCTAGAATACATAGAAACAACGCCAGAGGCTGAGTGCACTCTGATTGTACCATTGGACAACAAGAACAAATGGAACCAGAAATCCCCTCTTACAGTTATGCAGTTAAGGTGCTGCAACTCATTCTTTGGAACAGGTGCACCAGAGCCGTGTGACTATTTTGAACACCTTGAAGAGTTAGAAATTGATAAATGTGATGCACTCGCCCACTGGCCAGAGAAAGTGTTTCAAAGCTTGGTAACCTTGAGGAGATTAACGATTAGAAGCTGCAAAAATCTAACTGGATACTCACAAGCTCCTCTTGAATCGTCAGCATCTGAAAGGAGTCAGCACCTGCCAGCTTTGGAGTCTCTTGAGTTAAAAGAGTGTGAAAGTTTGGTAGAGATGTTCAACGTCCCAACATCTCTTAAGAGGATACAAATTCAGTCGTGCCCTAAGCTTGAATTCATCTGTGGCAAGCAGCAAGGCATGTCAGAGTTAGTCCAAGGATCTTCTTGCAGTGAGGCAATTGTGCCCACTGCTGTATCAGAGTTGTCATCCTCACCCATGAATCAGTTTTGTCCATGCCTAGAATATCTGTGGTTATTTAGTTGTGGAAGTTTACCATCTGTTCTAAATCTTCCTCCGTCCTTAGAGACCATATATATTGGTTGTTGTAGTAGTATTCAAGTCCTATCATGTCGCTTGGATGGGCTCCAGAAACCACAAGTCACTACTTCCATAAATTCTCCAGAGCTATCAACAGTAGCAGCAGCAGGAGAGCATTCACTTCCTCCTCATCTCAAATATCTGAATATATGGTCCTGTGATAGCATGTTGGGGGGGATCCTCCGTCTGCCCACATCCCTTGAGATGCTTTACATTATGGACAATAGTCGGTTGACGTCGCTGGAGTCGCTGTCAGCAGAGCACCCCCCATCGTTGGAAACCTTTTCACTTTCTCACTGTATTACCCTGGCATCCCTGCCGAATGAGCCGCAAACATACGGGTCTCTCAAAGAGCTTTCAATACATGGCTGTCCAGCTATAAAGAACCTCCCTAGATGCCTGCAGCAACGACTGGACAGCCTCGACTACAGATGGCTAGATGCCCGTTATGAAGGTATGATGCACATTTCTCTGTCTATGCCATATATGACCAACCAAAGTAGTCATCCATCCCATCGCATGTAGCACGTTTAACATGTTTGTTTAAAGTTTTTTCTCCATTGTTTTAAATTCACGAAGTAGAAAATTACATGTTACATTAGTTTGTACATGCTTGTTCCCTGACCTCATTTGTGATGTGCAGTAATGGCGTTTAAACCGAAGACATGGAAGGAGATACCAAGATTATTCCGTGAGCAGAGGAAGGCCACTCAAAGAATCAGGCAACGCCAGCAAAACATGCAGGAGTAAGCAGGGCATGTATTTTGTTGGCTTCAAATAGTGTACCAGGTGATTGTTATGTGATTGGTTGGACTTTGATCTGTATCTTCTTCAGATATCCAGGTGATTGCTATGTGCTTGTAACGTGAATTAGTTCATCTCCTTAAAACATTTCCTGGGTTTAGGCCTCCATGATGGTTGCTCTGCTCTGCTCTGCTAGCTAGCGGAATACTGACTTGCAATTGCTTATACAACTGAATTGTACAACAGTCGCCCTCGATGGAGAATTGTTAGGGCCTGTGATGCTTGGCGTTGAGGCGAGCGTCGCTGGATTTGGTTCGCTGCTGCTCCTTTCGGTGGGTGGGTGTAGCGGGTAGGGGCAGCAGTTTACTGTCATGTTCGGTTTAGCCCACCAATGCTCTAGATATCTGAATAACTTGCATCACAGTTCCTCTGAAGATTATTTTTTTCCCCACTCAACTTGCTGATTTGTGCCTCACACTTGTGAGCTAGCTATGTACGTTAGATCTAGTTCTAGCGTCGTCACCTTGTTGACAGGGCGTTGGCTTTCCAACTTGGTTAGGAACTATTGAAACTGTGAGTTTATATTTTCAAGACCTCCAATTTGTTCATATTTTCACAATATGAATTAAAGCCTCAACTTGTTGAGAAACTATCTGCACTCTGTAATTCGGTGCCTGCTCTGCTCAAGGATGCTGTGATTTTCTTTGATGATAAATAGGCCTCCCTGATGGCTCCTCTGCTCTGCTAGAGTGCTAGTGGAATTTCTTGCAATTGATCGTACAGCTGAACTAAAGTGCAGTGCAGTCGCTCTCGGTTGAGAACTGTCGGGCGGCTGCGGTACAGTTGGTACGGTGGCGTACTGCCTGTCGTCGAGTTGAGCTGCATTGTTTAATTTTAGTTACAGTCCAGGCTGAGACTATCTGGTCTGGATTTTGTTTGCTACAGAGAGATAATCGTCGGGGTCAGCAGTTTAGCCTTCACTTTACATAGATATCTGAATAACATGCACCACATTTCCTATGATGACGATTTTCCCTAAGCTAGGGGAAGAAACTGCCTGTATTCTATAGTTTGGAGCCTGCTGAAGAACTTCACTCTGGTGGCTAGAGGGATACGTACTGAACTGAACTACACCCAACTTATATTCTGGTCGTATGTTCCGATCTGATCATGAACTAACGATACTATATACACCCAACTTTTGTTTTTAAGGTCGCGTGAACTAATGACAATTAGTACAGGAGCAAATAATCTGCTTCATAGTTGCATCGCGAAGGGAAAATATAAGGAAACGAAGTATACAGATTAGAGCATCTGCCAACTGATATTACCTTTTGTGTCATGTACGCATATAGTGCTATTTCAGCATGCCCATGGTTGTGCATTGGCTTAACATTGCACATGGTATTCTGCATTGAAGCTTCTGCATTTGTGTTCAGTAAAACGTGTTCTGCCTCTCATACTTTGGCTGAATTTTGACTTAGTGTCATTTTTCATTAAGGCCTGTTTTAGCGCAGATTATTATATACCAATGCATTTCGAGCTATTCCGAGTTACTACTGTATTGTGATCGCCGTTGTAGATACTAGATAGTACTCTCGATATTATGCAACAGGTATATATCTCATGAACATTTGTCGTGTTCTGCTTCAACCAAACACAAAATGTCTATTCGCTCTACTCATAGCTCCTATTTCCCTGGAAAGAGATCGGTTACTAAACATGCAAGTCAAATGGTCACATGATTCTCTAGTGTACTCACGTGGTGCAATACAAATAACGTGATAAATGTTTCCTGGATGACTTGCTCACACCTATCCCATGATTCTGCATGGGGTCCTATATATACCCTCTGCCCCAGTATGTCAAATTAAGTGAGTGTGATATGCATACTAATTTATCTATCTCTCCTTCAAATTGTCTGAAACATTGGAGGAAAACAAAAATATCATGGTAACATTTACTTACTGTAAATCTGTATTGAATTGCGCTGGAAAATTAGAGTATTGTGGATGGTTCCAACTACTGTCATCTTAGATACTCACTTTGAAAAGCTTTTTTGAATTTCAGACCCGGCCGGACATCCCGTTGATCGTTTGATCTCCATAGAGGATTGTTCAAGAGGTTGCCAATTGTCCTTTCCCACTGCCTACATACAGTTTTGTGTTTTGCCATCATATCTAAAGGTTGCACAATATATTGCAGGACTCTCAACTCGACAGCATTAGTTGGGTGGCAAAGCCTGGGATATGATGCTCCCAATGTACTGCAACTAAATCCAGTGTGAATCGTCTTTCATTGACAAGGAATTAGCTGGGTTAGGTATAACAGAAATCATTGATAAGGAAAAGCATCCAATCAAATCAAAGTTGTTCATAAGATGTCATCACACCCCGTTTACTGTTGGTCCGTTTCAAAACAGTCATGCTCATGCAACACATCATACTCCATTAACTTGTTCAGTCCGGCGACTTGCTTCATAACCTTCACGGGAATTTTCTTCCGCTTCACTAGCGGTTCGATTTTTCTACAGAAAAAGTCATCCACTATTACTATTTTCCCTGTACATGTCTCCACTTCTCAATTATTCTTGTCTGGGTGTCTTAGCTATGACATGCTGATCTAAAAAATGGAGTTGAAGACTAAGCTCAGCTTAGTCGATTCCCATTTCACGCATTAGTCTTGATTTACTCTTTTTTGACTTGCAAGGCAGGAGCTCTGCGGATTTCATTAAGAAGGGAAAAGTAATAGACGGGTCTGGTTTATAAGGGAAACTATGCCAGAAACCACAATATGACACAATTGATTAAGGGACAAACATGAAAAAATCCGACAACTAAAAAAAAGAGAAAAAGAAAACAACAATGCCGACACCAGCCAACTCGAAGCTCCACCACCATCATGGCCACAAACCGGAGATGAATGGGTTGGAGACGCCTTCAAGAAGGATAACGACGGCCATGGGTGTCGCCGTTACCGGCGTCGACCCCCGTCGAAGACTTAAGCTTTCGCTCAAAGCCACCACAACAACCCCGCCAAACATCGGGAAACATGCCGTCCACACGGACATCCCCGACAACACCCCACAAACCAACAAGCCACGGTATAGTGAAGAGGAGGAACTCCAACAGCAACGCCCACGACATATCATGTGTTTTCACTCTGGAGATAAAGTGTGAGCAATATCTTCCACAAGGTAACAACACTAACATGAGAACAGTGACAAAACATACATGAATCAGAGGGCACAAATCATATGAAAATGGTGAGCCAAATTACCGTACCCTAAGAAGGAAGAAATTTGTCGGTAACAATATCGCAGTACTCAACCAAACCTGCACACACAAATTACTACCAAACAATTAGATCTAACATAAGAACCACATGATCTACCACATCACTATACCAACTGCTAGGAAATGAATGACAAACACCACATGATCTCACGTAGGTCAAATCCCCTAGAAAATAAAAATAAAAGACTAAACAAGGGAATGGAGAAGTTAGAATGTCACTAAATCGCCTACACGACAAGGATTCCCCAGCCATGGACGTCAACGAACGATCTAATTAAGGTGAGAAACCCAAACAAACTCACATTTTTTTAAATGCCCACATATTTCTGTGTAAATATTAACAAACCAACTAGAAAACAAGAGAAACCCATTAGTATATAAAAACATTATTAGAAACTACACACAGTATTTTCTGTGTTGAACCCTCTGTAGTGGGCCGACCCATGAATGAATGCTCCTGTACGTAGTGTCACATGGGCAACTGGGCAGATATCTGTACCAAGGACCAAGGTGGGCTGGGCATTATTGTGTCCCGTCGCATGAATGCTGCACTTATGCTGCGATGAGTATGGCGGATCATGCGCGCCAAGGGAGCGCTGTGGCTACGGCTGATTCAAGCAAAATATCTAAGAGGTGAACCCCTCCTGGCGTGCTCCCGGCCGGAGGTTCCCTGTTTTGGTGATCTATCCAAAAGATTAAGGAGGATATCTGCCTTGGGATTTCCTTCACTATAGGTAATAGGGACGGGACCCAATTTTGATTAGACCCATGGATGGGTACCGAGACCCTCAGGGTGGGCTTCCCTACCCATTTCTCTATATGCACGGACCCTGCTATCCTAGTTTCTGCGGTGTCACGATTGAGACAGTGGGATATCCGGTTTAGCCGGATGTTCTGGCAGGCAGAGCATGCGGAATGGACTAGACTATTGGCAGCTTTGCCGCCAGTGTTGACAGACTATTCAGACACTGTATCGTGGCTGCTCTCTCCTTTGGGTGAGTTTTCCATCAAATCTGCATACAAGGCCCTAGGCCGCCTTCCCGTTATCCGTTGGCTAGCTAACTTGTGGAAGGCCCCCATGCCCCTGAAGATAAAGCGTTTGCCAGCTTCTTAGAAATCGCCTCCTGTCGGGGACTGAGGTGCTCCAGCGGCAGGGTCCGGGTGATGGAGTTCGCCCTTTATGCAGGGTCCTGAGACTGTGACCCATATCATATTCTCGTGCACGGCAGTTCGGGTCCATTGGCAGTTCATCCGCGAGGCACCAGGGCTCGACTGGGAGGCCCTTGATCTCGTGGACTTCCTCCACGCCAAGGCTACCATGCCAAGACGACACCGCCGCATATTTTGCCTGATCTTTGTGGCCATACCATGGACTTTATGGACGACAAGAAATAAAATGGTCATTGAGAAGTTGTTCCTGAAGCAGGCGTCTCAATCTTTGTTCAAATTCCTTGCTTTACTGCAGCAATGGCACCCGCTTATAGGCAGCATGATCGCGATTTTCTAGACACCATGCTGGATGCGCTCGTGGATTCGGCACGTCGTCTTTCTTCATCTTAGCTTTGCCCGTCGACCGCCACTAAGTGCCCTTCTTTTTATTTTCTCTTATGTTTCTCTTTGGGCGTTATTATGGTTGTGCCCCAGTCGTTGCCTTTATGGCTTATCTAAATGTTGGTTGTATGGATCTTTGCTTTATCTATAAAACATGATGAAAGCCTAGCTATTTCGAGTAAGTACATCATAAAAATCGAAACTAATGTACCTAAGATAGTATCCACACTAAAACTAGACAAGGCGCTCTAATTAAGTAATTTGATAATAATACGCCTAGCGGCCTAGATGAATCAATCAGCTGGACTTCCTCTGCGTCTGCTGTTCCTCCAAGTCGCAGATGGATGGATCGGTTATGTACTTGAGCAGCGGCTCCTTCGCGCTGGTGCACACCGCGGCGTCTGGCTGGGGCCCCAAGCACGCAACAGCCCAAGTGTCGACCTTGTGGAGCGCGCAGAAGTACCTGGCAGCTCTCTCAAGGCAGGCCGATAGTTTTTCCGACGACATCACGATGCCGGCCACGGATCTCTGGCTATCCTCCATGGCGATGGCCGACGGTGTTGTTGCGCTCTCCATCACGATGAGACGGCGGCCCAACTTCCGTGCAGCTGGCCTCAGATTTCTCTGGTGCATAAACCACCAACTTTGGCCACCGAGGGCCACCAGAGGCAAGATCGGCGGAGGCTACCAAGATAGAAGATGATGGATGGCAATAGATCTGGTTCAGCCTCCACCAAGAAGACCCGCGACACAGGTGCCACCCAACACCATCTCACCTACCCTGCGGCCGTGGAGGACGGCTAGCATCGACGAGCACCTGTCGCTGTAGTTCCTCACTGTAAGCTTCCTCACCTAACGTGCGGTGCACCGTGATCCCTCGGGTGGCAACAATGGGGAGATTCGAGATTGGGGGCGTAGGTTGCGGCGCCAGGGTCGAGCTGCCCAAGTCATCCCGAAGACAGCGACGCGGGGGCGGAGGGGTTTTCTCAATTCACCTAAAAGTCTTGTGAATTCCTGTAGACATTTTTAGGCGAAGCAAATATTAATTTAAGTGCTAACTCTACTCAACCACTGTTTAAAAAGTACACCGTTGGAAGAAATTCCTACTAATACATTATTGAAAATTGCATATAAAAAGTCCCGAACAATTATCGTATGGTTTAGTAACTGGAAACTGCTTACAAGAGTGCAAGACAGCTGTATCGAAACAAATAACACGAATCTGAAATTAGTTAGTACGTAGTACATCATAAAAACTCGAAACTATAATCTACCTAAGATAGTATCTATATTGAAACTAGCCAGACACGTGGATGAATCAGCTGGAGTTCCTTTGTTCCTCCGAGTTGTGGGCGGAAAGATGGGTTATGCACTTGTGCAGCGGTTCCTCCGAGTCACGGGCGGAAAGATCGGTTATGCACTTGTGCAGCGCTGCCTCTGCGCTGGTGCACGCCGCGCTGTCCACCGGCTGCAAGCAGAAGCACGCAGCAGTCCAGGCGTCAACCTTGTCGAGCATTCACAAGTATGCGATGCAGGGCGCCAATTTCGCCAAGGACGTCTTGTTGTCGGCCAAGGATTTTCCTTTCTCCAATGGCCGACGTCTCGATGCCAATGGCCGACGGTGTTGCTGCGCTCTCCATCGAGGTCTTGATGTCAGGCAAGGATTTCTCCAATGACGTCTCGTTGCTCTGCCTCTCCTCCATGCCCATGGCCGACGGTATTGCTGAGCTCTCCATCACGATGACACGGCTGTCTGTCGACCTCGGTGGTTTTCCTATGGACGTGCAGCTTGGTCTTGTATTTTTATATAGGCATACGTAGGCGCTGATACGAGTCGGCTCCAACTAGAATTTGTGTTGGTTTCGGAATCTATTTCTCCCGACCTATAGTAACTAGTAGTATGCCCGTGCGTTGCCACGGGCTTCTGAAATATATTGCTAAAGATTTATAAAATAATCCATATAAAATATCACAGGAAGAAACAATATAGCATGGACACAGTTGCATAATAATTGAAGTCTACTTCACTTGTAATGTAAACTGATAACAAAAAGGCAAATTGACGATGTATACACATAAATTGATGATCCAACTAAAAATATATTACAAATTATTCAAATCTACTTGATGCGTTTAAAAAATTCTCGCACAATATCAAGAAAGTTTTTTTTCTTCATTCGCACGATGCTTGAGCAAGTATAATAAAAACTGTTTTCTCAACTCATATCCTTCATGCAAAAACAATAGTAAAACGCTCATGCGTTGCTACGGGCTGCTACGGACAACAATGCATATAAATGAACCAGAGAAACAATTAAAGTCGTATTCAACATCTAAGCTTATTTTTTTCCTACGTCCGAATGTGTTCGGACATCAAACGGGCTACTACAACCATCTTGATAGTCCGGGTGCCCCAAATCCGGCCCATATGTAAGAAAGAAATATTGTTATCCAGATTATTCGTGATGTTATTTCCAACATGTGAACCAACGCAAAACCCCACCACCACGACACACCCTCTCCTTTTCTCATCGGACCCTCCCCTTTCTGCTCTGTTTCCCGCCGTAGTGGGTGACGTCCGCCTCACTTTCACCATGACACCCTCTCTCCTTCACACCATACTTCCTCATAGACCGTTAAGGAGGAGTCCCCCGTAATGCCTGCCCCGCCCTCCGCCATGATCCCCTCCCCCGTGTCCGTGTGTTTTCACCACTGCCATCAAGAGGGAGGAGGTATTGCGCCGCCTGTGGTGCCCCCAAAGCCAAGAATGCAAATTTGTAAGTAAACATACCAAACCCGACCTCCGCCCCGCTCACTCTTATCACAAAATCCATCAACTTGTATTTTAAGTGAGCCGGTGATCAACATCGTCGTGGCCGGCCAGCAGCAAGGGATAAGGGCGGCAACCACCTTTCCATCTTAGTGCTAGTACCTCCTGGTTCTATACTGGACCCACCCTTCATCCCGGGCTCTACAACGACAGGTCCACACTCATGTGTTCTCATGGAAAAGAAAGCTATGCATAAAAATGTTCGTCTAGAGCATGAAAAATGTCAATGGTTCTCTCCTCTTACATCCTCGCGCGCACATGCCTGATTCAATTAGATATTAGTGAATAAACCAAATAGATAATTAAATGACATAACACACACTATATATACATGGTAATACTATTCATCACCCAGGGTGGAGTATAAGTTATTCTTCACCCGAGGTAATATTACAATTGGTTCATAAATAAATTTCATTTTGTTTACAGAGGGAGTACGTTAGTAGTCTTTTTAGAGATACATGAGTATTTATTCCTAGTAATATCAATTAGCAATTTAGCATAGTACAACCTTAATCTTGGAGCCGTCTATCATTTCAGTAATAGGTAGTTGCTATAAATGCAATTATGATGACTGTGTTAAGAATTTGCACAGAGGAACCCTTTTACAAACTGAACAAAATAACAAGTCAATCCCATCCACACTACAACTGATTCATGCATTAAGGAATGGCACACAAAGTAAATAGGAATCCAAACTAACAACAAGGGAGGACAACATGGATGCTATCTTATTCCTTTCCAGGATAGCAACCATATCCGCCGGGATGCATGAAATAGTCCTATTCTTTACAACTTTATAAAAAGCTAAATTTAATCCAAAAATAATTATGAAGAGAGGCTAGTAAGTAAAACTAAGTCATGACTAAACTATTGAAGGGAGAAAATGATTGTTTATTTTCAAAGATGAATAACCCAGTATAATAAGCAGTGGCATTGTGAAAGCATCGACAGCAATACAAATAGCAGTAGCCTCTCAATCCTTTGCTATCTCTCTAAAGCTCTCTACTACTCTCTTTTATTCCTCTCCCAAGACCACACACGGTAGCAACAGCACGCTCAATCTCTCTTCTTCCTCCCAAAATCAGCAGCCAATCTCTCTTCTTCCTCTCAAATCGAACATCAATAGCCCAGGCACCGCCGACCACCACACCTATCACCTTCCGCAACTGCCTGGTCGTAACTGCTGCTGTTAACGGGCGTGTGTAGGAGGAAATCAGGCTGCCCCAGCTATAAGTTGAATTGCCCGTTTATTACTAAACCAGAAAATTACATATTTTATATTTGATCAGCAACCTCCTTGGATCATCAAGAAAATAACTTAGCTTGCCCAGAAGACAAGTAAATTGCTAGACGTGTTCAAACTATTATCTACATGAATCTAGACGTGTTGTTGAGGAATATATGAAAATGATACATAGTAGAAGTCATAATTCTGTCCCAATTATCAACTTTTTGTACTTCACATACAAATTTAATTGATAAGAAATAAACTAATCAATGTAGGCAAAAAATTTACCGAAAAGTCTATCGGTTAATGTTCTCTTCATCCACCATGACCTACTCTGTTTTCCTGCAAAATCCACAACAACAAAACTAATCTTTGTTTCTATGATGCATGACATTGAATAGATAGCACAAGTGGTCAATTGAATAGTCATCTCACGATCCAAGTGGCCAAGCCTTTCTTCCATCTCCTCCCGCCCGGTTAATCACATGCAAGATCTTTATATATAATTAGAAGCAGATGCATTTCTAGAACTCTTTAATCAATATAACATTACTATGTATTTCTTTTCTCTTTATCCCTTCTTCCCTCTCCTCCCGCCCGGTTAATCTTCTCTAATTATTTGTTTTCAGTTTTCTTATCAAGCTTCTAGAAAAAATTCAAAATGCTCACATGAAAGAGAAAACCGATTATTTTAGAGTGGCAAAGAAGATTGAAAGATGAGACGATATGCTTGGGTCATTGTTCAAATACATTCCCCAAATGGGCTTTCTGTTCATGGATCACAATTCAACACTTGCATTACACTTGAAATGGATTTAATCAGTCAAGAATTGTTTAATCACAAAGCATGGCCGATAGTTCGAGTAGTCAAAGGTGATGATATACGAAATTAATAATAATATAGAGCAATTATAATGCCTTGGGTATAACTTCGAAACTATCCCGCAGATCTAGGTTGATCCTTAATGGCACTTATACACAATAGTAAGTCATTTTACTATAGAAATTATAAAAAAGTGATTTGACTACAGTGATTTATTAAAAATATGCTATTATGAGGATCAGATGTGCTCAAACAAAGTTTTCAACCTTATCAAATTCTGAACCAGCAACAGATTGACACTTACCTACTATTTTTTTATATTATGAAAACACGAAGATAGTCTTGCCCACACACATTTGGGATTTTATCGGTGGATGCAATCAATGTACAAGTCTTCTATTTCTTGGATCAGGCCCAGTCGACATTTTTATCGGTGAAACTTGTATTTGTTTCTTTTTCGAGAAATGTATGTGCATAAATTGATATCAGAATTATCAAAGTTCAAGATGTGGGAATTATATATATTTCCGGCTATGTTCAACTTTTTTGAAAAAAATATTTTTTTATCGGTGAAGCTTGTATTTGTTTCTTTTTCGAGAAATGTATGTGCATAAATTGATATCAGAATTATCAAAGTTTAAGATGTGGGAATTATATATATTTTCGGCTATGTTCAACTTTTTTGAAAAAAATATTTTGTCCCATGGCAACGCACGGGCATTGAGCTAGTGAAAAACAAAATAGCCATACACATTCCTGCAATTTTTTAAATTAATAATATAAAGAATATAGTGATAACAAAAATAAATGTTTCTATTATGAATTCATTACCCGTCTATACTCGTTGGAATACCAAACGGAAGAAAACGTTGTCATTTAGATATAGCGGAATTCCAACCAGACAGCTTTATTTCAAGTGCTTCTTTGAAATCCCTTGCAAAACTTTGCATGTCTTCCAACATTCATCATCTACTCCCTCCTAAAAGTTATAGGGAGATAAGTTTTAGGGTTAGGGCTGGTTGCAATAACCTTTAACTCCTCAAAATTTGAGTTGAACTTGGAGTGTCTTTTGAGGACTTAAAATTTAGGGAAGCGCTATAGATGCCCTTACTTCTCAGATTACATTTCCAAATTTAATCAATAAACATTATGTGCAATCTCAGCAGATAGCGAATGAGTAATCTATTGTCATGTCTCCTGTAATCTCCCTCACACTATCTGCATCAAAGAAAGGATGAACACAAAAGAAATTGAACTAAGCACAATTGGTAATGCAAGAAAACAACTATATCCTATTATTTGAGGGAGATTTTTCCTTGGTATTTCGAAAATCAAACGCTACCTATACAACTAAAAAACTAAAGAATGTAAAATTATGTCCTCTAGCAGTAGAAGAGGGTTTTGCGGGGAAGAAACATAAGATAGATATCTTAAGCTTGTACCCTAGATATGAGGTTATTCCATGTCCTTCTTCCTTAGCCTATCGGAAATGGTGAAGGCCAGCTCGAGCGACTGTGACGCATTCAGCCTGGGGTCGCAGTGTGTGTGGTAGCGGGAAATGAGATCATTTCAGGCCATTGTGTTGGATTCACCAATGCACTCTGTAATGTTCTGCCATGTCATTTCTAGGTGAACCCTTCCAGGGTAGCTCCCTCTCACTCATGGACATCAAACAAAGCCTCAGCCTGCACAACCAGTGAAAATTCAGAACCATGCAATGCCAAAGTTGACAAGTCCAAACAATGCTATTGGATGTCTAAATGGCATGTGGTTCCGTAACAACTGACGTGAAAAATCAGATATAGGTAGGTTGTTCTGTGTCGAATTATGCAAAAAGTTATCATGCTTATCCGGATTGCATCGAATGGTCCTGTCTTGAACCTGCAAGATGCGCTGATGGTGTTCCGGTGCATGGGATCGCTGACCCAGGTGACAATCAGCACTGCTTAACGCACGGCTCTGATCATATGGGGGAGCTTGTCATGCATCTTCTCAGCCCCCATCCTCATGATTAGTGCCAGCCTCTCGGGCTTGTTGTGGGGATTCAAAATCTCACACGGTTTCACAAGCTCCGATGATCAAGCTTATCACTCACCTGTATAGCATAAACGAAGTCATTAGATTTGTCAATTGATTTTTTTCCGTGTAAAACAGTCATAAGATTGTGACTAACAAGATTTTTAAAACACCCAAACTAATGCTCTTCATGGTTGTTGAAACACATCATTTTTCATGTCCTTCACAATATATGACAAAGATGATTATCAACAGATAAATATTATACATAAGCGTGTAGGCCACAAAACTAAAAGATCTATACATGACTTGTGAAACCCTGACTAATGGCCGCCATATTTTTCTTGGTTTCATTATCACCCAAACAGGTAGGTTGTAAGAACAGGTGACAATATAAGTCGTATTTACTACACTTCTGTAGTTGTGTCATCTATCAACCATAAAGAAAAAAAGCAAGAGATGAGGGAGTCGACCACTCCTTAGTGAACCCCTCCCGCCCATGCATGTTGTCACCAAATGAAAAGCATTTTCCCCTTCGCTAGTTACAACCGCCGTGTGATTTCTTCCAACAGCTGTTGGAATTATGTTGTATCTGCAGAACTGACAACTTCTAATTAGCATTTGGAAACATGTCGAGAAAACATGTAATGTTGTTGGACTATTAAGTTCAAGTATGTTGGATGCTATATGTTCATGGATTTAGCAATACCATACACACATGTTTACACAATTAAAATGAAGGGCAGTGCATACGATTCTCTTACTTTCATAGTTTAGAAATAACAACCGGAGGTTACGCAAGAGTGTCCCCATGGCCCAGCTGCCCCTTCTGCT
Organism: Triticum aestivum; assembly: GCF_018294505.1. Taxonomy (NCBI): domain Eukaryota; kingdom Viridiplantae; phylum Streptophyta; class Magnoliopsida; order Poales; family Poaceae; genus Triticum; species Triticum aestivum. The sequence goes on along the minus strand of NC_057795.1, from coordinate 32,405,129 downwards.
AGAAATAACAGTGGTAAGTAAGAAACATAACAAAAAATTAAGCATGGATTCGTATGTATACCTGCAAGTCTGCAGCCAAAAGCCTTGACACACAAGAACAACAATAATAGCGAACCTGCTCGAGTCTGGGCATATACACTTGACTCCACATGCAAATCTATTCACTATATTTTTTTACCCATAAATCGCTCTTCATCATCTTCTTATTTCTCCAACAGCTATGTCTGCATGACCAATCCAAGTTCACCACCTCTATTAATGACAGATCCAACTCACAATCCCCCTTCCACTTCCACAAACACACTAAAAATTTCGAACACTTACCGGTGCACTTGTCTTCCACAGCTCATTAAAGTGGAACCTTAATATTTACATGGTGTAATGCAAGTTCTCGAACTTCATCCTGGCTCATTAACTCCACCACAGAAGCGCAAACACAAAATAATGATTATACTGTGTAGAACAAAGAACAAAAATGACTTCACATGCTAAATAATACTGTTTTGAGAAGCTGATCAATACTCGTAAGATCTGCAGTAGGTACAGATGTTGCAGAAGTTGATGTACTTTCTGAAGCTTCCCCAAAGATATCACTGTCATTCACCAGGGCAATCAACATAGCCTATTGAACACATTCAAATGTCACGTTTAGTATTGATAAATTGAGAATTATTTATTTACAACTCGTGCAAGGTACTTTGTTCAGTTTTCCTCATATTGATAAGGAGAGGAGCATATATTGTACAAGTTATGGACTTTTTACACCATGAGACAGTTACTTACTTAGAAGCTATGCGACACGATGATTGAATATGCGCCATAACTCACCTCACCACAAAGGTCTTCAAAGAAACTCTTTACATCTAATTGAGTAACCTGCAGAGAAAACATGTAAATTGTAATTAAACATCTGATTTGATTGCGGTGTCTTGAAATAAAAAAAATGTAAGATGAGAAAATGAAAGACAATACGATGTCAAAGTAGAACATGAGTGTGTACCTTCTTATCCATATTTTACAATAAACCGTTTATAGGACCATTTCTTTCTAATCCTCCATCTACGGGCCAGGAAGAATAGGATATTGCTATTAGTATTGTGGATAAGTAGAATAGAGCTGGCAGAAGGTGAAACATCAAACAACCTACCACCGGAAGAATTTCTGGATTCACAGGTAAGATACTTGTCTTTGAAGGCAAGACTCTAACAGGGTAGAATCCAAACATTGTGCTACCAAGGTTAAGTGCAGCTCTAGCACCCACTATATTAAATGTGCCATGTATCAAACCATCAATTAAGTGCTGAAAAATGTAAATGTAGCATCTGAAGATATAATAATACCTTCTGCATCGAACTCGATAAATGCAAACGTATCAGCAAATCTTTCGTTGGTCACCTAACATATTGTCAAAATTATTAGATCTAACATGCACCCAAGAATATAGCTATGCACACTAAGACAATCGTCAATCACCCATGGTATGGTCCGGTTCAGAGACATAAACGGTTCGTAAAATGCTGTCTGGCCTCCTCATTCACATAAAAAATGGATCTTAGTGCACAGGAAATAAATCTTCACCTGAGATTGAAGAAAGAAAATATGACGAGCTCACCTTAGACCTGACCTTGCCTTGAAGAGAGACGTGTCGATGGCCGAACCAATAGAATTCCAACAAAGAAATGATGCATTTTTTTGATTACTAATTGAGCATCTCTGCGGTTAAAAGGTCCCAGGCTCCTACTGTATTCATCGGCCACGGAAAACTGAATTCGTTAACTGAATCACATAAATAGAAAGCGCTTGCTCAAGGGCGGTACTTAGTACTAACTTTCCCATAATACCTAATAATAAAATCAAATAGGCATTGCACCAATGGGAATAAATTGAGAAGATGCACGCATATTAATAGGATATGGAACAAAGATGTTTACTAAATAATATTTAGGCCAAGAAAGCGGTATAACAATATCATTTAGCCTCAATAATTAGTGTTACTATGTATTCAGAACAGTACCCAGACAAACAAGACACTCAACACCAGGATCTCCATGCCACTACGCCACCTCCTTTGTGTCTTCCAGTTGAAAACATGCCCAATAAATTATCAAACAAACAACAGATGCATAGGGAGAAGCTAATCTTATTTAGTAACAAAAGAATCATACACCCAGTTAAAAGCATTGAAGGTATAAAGTTAAGTACTGTGAGTTCGATCTTGAGTAACAATTTTTTTTGCCAAGGTGTATTAGGATAACAAAAATTGCGCAGGGAATTAACTTGCGATTTTGGCTTAGGCCTTTAAGAACAGTGTATAAACGTAGCTAATAAACTGAAGTAGCACATAGGATCAATGAAATTGGTGGAGGTGAATATCCACACCCGGTGGGTAGCATGATGTAGAGAAGTGGAAGAAGAATGTCCGTCTCCCGTATAGGTTTTAATTATCCGTGTATTCTGCAGAAAACAGTGAACATGCATGAGCTTCAAGACCATGGTTCGTACCTACTAAAGATCGATTCAAAGCAGAGGAAGAGGAAGCAGGTGCAGTATTGAAAGAACCTGAACGAACAACAAATGTTTTGGCAGCCATCGTTAGGATAGTAGGAATGCGCAGTGACGGAGCAAATCATACACAACAACAATTTAGACAGGCACGCACACACAATATCAAATAAGACAGGCACGCGCCTTGGAATAGAGCAATGCGCTGCATACCTGGGTGGCCGCACGGAGGTGGAGGGGGGCTGTCGCCTTCGTACCGCTGACGGACAGATTTGCTCCCGGTTGCGCTTCTCCATGGGCTCGCTGTCTCCCTCTCCCTACTCTCTTCATCTCGTCCTCCCCTCCCCTTCTCAGCCCAAGGACGACGACGGGGACGGCTCTTGGTTCCACTTCTCCATGGGCTCGCTGTCTCTCCCTCCCTGCTCTCTTCATCTCGACCTCCCCTCCCCATCTCAGCCAAAGGACGACGACGCAGACGGCCATCTCCATGGCCGACCCGCTCCGGCCGGCGCTCAACCTAGCATGACAGAACGAGAAATTGGTGGCGGTGATGAGAACCTGCGGAGGGGGCTGTGGTGCGGGTGTGCGGGCGTGTGCTGCAGCTGCAGGTGGAGAGTTGCCACGGGCCAACAAATAGATCTATCACGCAGGAGATCGGGCCCCGCATGAGATCCCACGGCGGATTGTCAGTGAGGTCGGCGGCGGCGGCGAGGAACCTGAAAGAGGGCAGACGCACGAGTTCTGACTGCGGTTTGTCCGTCAGGTCGTCCGCGGCGGCGGCGGCGGTGGCTACGAAGCTGATAGGGCGCAACGGATCAGGATCGCGCGAGGGGTTCAGGAGTAAGTGATCGCACGAGGGGAGGGGATCGGGATTACACGAGTGGTTTTTTTTTCTGCGTGCGGTTTTTTTTGTTGCGTGCGGGTGAGGTGGGGGTGTGGCAGATCGCTGGGAGGTGGGAGGGAGGACGAAAAAAAACCGAACGAATATGGTGGGACTAAAATAAAACACGGAACGCGACCTACCAACTGAGACATTAGAAGTTTAGATCTACGGGCCAGGAAGAATAGGATATTGTTGTTAGTATTGTGGATAAGTAGAATAGAGCTGGCAGAAGGTGAAACATCAAACAACCTACCACCGGAAGAATTTCTGGATTCACAGGTAAGATACTTGTCTTTGAAGGCAAGACTCTAATAGGGTAGAACCCAAACATTGTGCTACCAAGGTTAAGTGCAGCTCTAGCACCCACTATATTAAATGTGCCATGTATCAAACCATCAATTAACTGCTGAAAAATGTAAATGTAGCATCTGAAGATATAATAATACCTTCTGCACCGAACTCGATAAATGCAAACGTATCAGCAAATCTTTCGTTGGTCACCTAACATATTGTCAAAATTATTAGATCTACCATGCACCCAAGAATATAGCTATGCACACTAAGACAATCGTCAATCACCCACGGTATGGTCCGGTTCAGAGACATAAACGGTTCATAAAATGTTGTCTGGCCTCCTCATTCACATAAAAAATGGATCTTAGTGCACAGGAAATAAATCTTCACCTGAGATTGAAGAAAGAAAATATGACGAGCTCACCTTAGACCTGACCTTGTCTTGAAGAGAGACGTGTCGATGGCCGAACCAATAGAATTCCAACAAAGAAATGATGAATTTTGTGATTACTAATTGAGCATCTCTGCGGTTAAAAGGTCCTAGGCTCCTACTGTATTCATCGGCCACGGAAAACTGAATTCGTTAACTGAATCACATAAATAGAAAGCGCTTGCTCAAGGGCGGTACTTAGTACTAACTTTTCCATAATACCTAATAATAAAATCAAATAGGCATTGCACCAATGGGAATAAATTGAGAAGATGCACACATATTAATAGGATATGGAACAAAGATGTTTACTAAATAATATTTAGGCCAAGAAAGCGGTATAACAATATCATTTAGCCTCAATAATTAGTGTTACCATGTATTCAGAACAGTACCCAGACAAACAAGACACCCAACACCAGGATCTCCATGCCACTACGCCACCTCCTTTGTGTCTTCCAGTTGAAAACATGCCCAATAAATTATCAAACAAACAACAGATGCATAGGGAGAAGCTAATCTTATTTAGTAACAAAAGAATCACACACCCAGTTAAAAGCATTGAAGGTATAAAGTTAAGTACTGTGAGTTTGATCTTGAGTAACAATTTTTTTTGCCAAGGTGTATTAGGATAACAAAAATTGCGCAGGGAATTAACATGCGATTTTGGCTTAGGCCTTTAAGAACAGTGTATAAACGTAGCTAATAAACTGAAGTAGCACATAGGATCAATGAAATTGGTGGAGGTAAATATCCACACCCGGTGGGTAGCATGATGTAGAGAAGTGGAAGAAGAATGTCCGTCTCCCGTATAGGTTTTAATTATCCGTGTATTCTGCAGAAAACAGTGAACATGCATGAGCTTCAAGACCATGGTTCGTACCTACTAAAGATCGATTCAAAGCAGAGCAAGAGGAAGCAGGTGCAGTATTGAAAGAACCTGAACGACAACAAATGTTTTGGCAGCCATCGTTAGGATAGTAGGAATGCGCAGTGACGGAGCAAATCATACACAACAACAATTTAGACAGGCACGCACACACAATATCAAATAAGACAGGCACGCGCCTTGGAATAGAGCAATGCGCGGCATACCTGGGTGGCCGCACGGAGGTGGAGGGGGGCTGTCGCCTTCGTACCGCTGACGGACAGATTTGCTCCCGGTTGCGCTTCTCCATGGGCTCGCTGTCTCCCTCTCCCTCCTCTCTTCATCTCGTCCTCCCCTCCCCTTCTCAGCCCAAGGACGACGACGGGGACGGCTCTTGATTCCACTTCTCCATGGGCTCGCTGTCTCTCCCTCCCTCCTCTCTTCATCTCGACCTCCCCTCCCCATCTCAGCCAAAGGACGACGACGCAGACAGCCATCTCCATGGCCGACCCGCTCCGGCCGGCGCTCAACCTAGCATGACAGAACGAGAAATCGGTGGCGGTGACGAGAACCTGCGGAGGGGGCTGTGGTGCGGGGTGCGGGCGTGTGTGGTAGCTGCAGGTGGAGAGTTGCCACGGGCCAACAAATAGATCTATCACGCAGGAGATCAGGCCCCGCATGAGATCCCACGGCGGATTGTCAGTGAGGTCGGCGGCGGCGGCGAGGAACCTGAAAGAGGGCAGACGCACGAGTTCTGACTGCGGTTTGTCCGTCAGGTCGTCCGCGGCGGCGGCGGCGGTGGCTACGAAGCTGATAGGGCGCAACGGATCAGGATCACGCGAGGGGTTCGGGAGTAAGTGATCGCACGAGGGGAGGGGATCGGGATTACACGAGTGGTTTTTTTTCTGCATGCAGTTTTTTTTGTTGCGTGCGGGTGAGGTGGGGGTGTGGCAGATCGCTGGGAGGTGGGAGGGAGGACGAAAAAAAACCGGACGAAAATGGTGGGACTAAAATAAAACACGGAACGCGACCTACCAACTGAGACATTAGAAGTTTAGATCTACGGGCCAGGAAGAATAGGATATTGTTGTTAGTATTCTGGATAAGTAGAATAGAGCTGGCAGAAGGTGAAACATCAAACAACCTACCACCGGAAGAATTTCTGGATTCACAGGTAAGATACTTGTCTTTGAAGGCAAGACTCTAACAGGGTAGAACCCAAACATTGTGCTACCAAGGTTAAGTGCAGCTCTAGCACCCACTATATTAAATGTGCCATGTATCAAACCATCAATTAACTGCTGAAAAATGTAAATGTAGCATCTGAAGATATAATAATACCTTCTGCACCGAACTCGATAAATGCAAACGTATCAGCAAATCTTTCGTTGGTCACCTAACATATTGTCAAAATTATTAGATCTACCATGCACCCAAGAATATAGCTATGCACACTAAGACAATCGTCAATCACCCACGGTATGGTCCTGTTCAGAGACATAAACGGTTCATAAAATGCTGTCTGGCCTCCTCATTCACATAAAAAATGGATCTTAGTGCACAGGAAATAAATCTTCACCTGAGATTGAAGAAAGAAAATATGACGAGCTCACCTTAGACCTGACCTTGTCTTGAAGAGAGACGTGTCGATGGCCGAACCAATAGAATTCCAACAAAGAAATGATGCATTTTTTTGATTACTAATTGAGCATCTCTGCGGTTAAAAGGTCCCAGGCTCCTACTGTATTCATCGGCCACGGAAAACTGAATTCGTTAACTGAATCACATAAATAGAAAGCGCTTGCTCAAGGGCGGTACTTAGTACTAACTTTCCCATAATACCTAATAATAAAATCAAATAGGCATTGCACCAATGGGAATAAATTGAGAAGATGCACACATATTAATAGGATATGGAACAAAGATGTTTACTAAATAATATTTAGGCCAAGAAAGCGGTATAACAATATCATTTAGCCTCAATAATTAGTGTTACCATGTATTCAGAACAGTACCCAGACAAACAAGACACCCAACACCAGGATCTCCATGCCACTACGCCACCTCCTTTGTGTCTTCCAGTTGAAAACATGCCCAATAAATTATCAAACAAACAACAGATGCATAGGGAGAAGCTAATCTTATTTAGTAACAAAAGAATCACACACCCAGTTAAAAGCATTGAAGGTATAAAGTTAAGTACTGTGAGTTCGATCTTGAGTAACAATTTTTTTTGCCAAGGTGTATTAGGATAACAAAAATTGCGCAGGGAATTAACATGCGATTTTGGCTTAGGCCTTTAAGAACAGTGTATAAACGTAGCTAATAAACTGAAGTAGCACATAGGATCAATGAAATTGGTGGAGGTGAATATCCACACCCGGTGGGTAGCATGATGTAGAGAAGTGGAAGAAGAATGTCCGTCTCCCGTATAGGTTTTAATTATCCATGTATTCTGCAGAAAATAGTGAACATGCATGAGCTTCAAGACCATGGTTCGTACCTACTAAAGATCGATTCAAAGCAGAGGAAGAGGAAGCAGGTGCAGTATTGAAAGAACCTGAATGACAACAAATGTTTTGGCAGCCATCTTTAGGATAGTAGGAATGCGCAGTGACGGAGCAACACTAGTAGAAAAACACCTAATAGCCCCGGTTCATGAGGGCCTTTAGTCCCGGTTCATGAACAAGGACTAATGGGCCGTTACTAATACCTCCACCCATTAGTCCCGGTTCAAACAAGAACCTGGACTAATGTGCCTCCGCGTGGCTCTGTGCGCCGAGCCCAGTCAGGGGGCCTTTGGTCCCGGTTGGTGGCACCAACCGGGACCAAAAGTCCATGTTTTTTTTGGAAAGTGGCTGCTTTAGAGGTTTTGGGGGTTATTTTTAGGTTGTTATATTAGCTAGCTAATAGAGAGAAGTGTCCTCTCTTATATCTTCGTCCTTGGTTTACCAACGCTGCTGCTATATATGTTCATTTTACCCGCTGATATAATAACTCATGCATGCTCGCATACATCAGCATATATAATAACAAGTACTCGTCCTACTAATCATGCATCATCATACAACTTCTACTCGTTATTAATAATAAGTCATACGATCATCATCCTTATAGTCATCGAACCCAACCCTACATAATTGTTCTTAACACATGATCATCAGTATCAGGTAGGACCTAAACACCCTTAAGGTAAAATAGCATAAAACAATATAGATCCTGACTCTCCATTATGAAGAATGGCGATCATCCTGTCTCCAATTTTTGCCCTTCGCTGAATGTTGCTTCCAAGAAGCTCCTTACGACTGTCCATACATTTTTTCCATTCTTTGATTGTCATGTCTCCACTTCTTTTAGAAACCCGGTATGGACAGTTCAGATTCGTAGGAAGACCTGGTTGTATGTTCAAAACATGAAGGCTACCGTGTGTATACATCAGATGAGGCACACAATCATTCAGGATTATCTGTTGAAAAACATAGTAATAACTTCGTAGTTAGCAATGATATGATGTACTAGTTTTAGAAGTGTGCAAAAAGATGCACGGATGTCGTAATAGTAAAAAATCTTACCAGGGTATCTCCATGGTAGTTACCGTAGTTCAACACGTGCACTAGTGGCACGTATTGACCATAATGTTGAGGAGTTCGATTGTAGACATTGTAATTCTCAAGATCAGTACAAAATGCGACCAGATGATTTTTCTCCTGATAAGTTAGTTCGGAGCCTTCGGTGTAGTAGGTTCTGTCTACCATCTTCCGCACATTCTTTGAAGAATGAAAATAAGCTGTCAATGGAGAATAAGTTGTCAACTATTTTGAAATAAACAATATAAATTACTTAATAACTATGTTAAGCTCACATGGGGAGGAATTGGAGGTGTATCCACAAGGACGAAAATCGTAGGTCTCTCTTGCTCGATTGTAGGATCACCAAGATCCATGGTAACAAGCATACCCTCATCAAAACCATACATCTTGCAAAGTGCTTCCCAATTTTGCAACCAAAATGGGTTACACTCTGAGCATTGTACAGCTTTACTTGAAAATCCACACCATGATGGGTACTTAGGATAATTTTTTTGGTTTTGAAACTTTCATGGTCTTCAAAACCCATCCTCTCCAAGACATAGCGTCTTGCAAAGCATGTGATAAGCTAGTCGAATTGGAAAAGATGAAAAATATTGTCATGATTAAAATAGTTGAAGTCATGAGTAATTACGAAAAAATGTTGCAGATACCTAATCGTCGGTTGCATACCGTGTGAACATCGAAGGTCTCCTCGAGCTTAATGCTGAAGCGACGATCTTCGTCCAGCTCAATGAACCTGTCGCAGATACCTCGGTCGTCGTGGCACCAGTCGCACTCCCCCGGGCGGTTTTCGTCGTCCGAGTACGACATTTCCGGCCTATGTTCATAATTCAAATATTAAACTAGATTATTAATCACGGGTTGACTATCGGTGATGTACGTAGCTCCTTCTTTCATTCCCGAGTGCATTATTACATCAAATTGTCTAGCACACGGGAATGAAGGAGAACTTATCCAATATGAGCATTCAGTAAGCAAAACCAAATCATAAAATAAGCAAAACCAAATCATAAAATAAAGTAGTATTCAAATTAGCATGCATTCAATAATTATAAGCAAAAGTACATCATCTCTTGGTGTCCGTACATCGTCGAATATTATCACTAATATAGCATCACTAATACAACTAGAACCGTAGCGCCCGACGGGTATCGACGCGGGCGGTGGACACCCAAAGATAAGGAACCATCACATGATCATAGCTCCAGTGAGATCCCTGGAGAACCTGCCAGGTATTGTCGAACCTGCCCTCCAATGCAACCATGTAGCGACGGACGTGCTCGTCCTCCTCGCTGACACGGTGACGTACCACCTCCGCGGTGTCCGGAAGCCTCGGCACCGTCACTGGACCACGCGACCGCCACCAAACAAGGATCGGGTCAACAATGGGATGCCTCCTCGCCAACCTACGTCCCCCGGAAGGTAGCACCTCCCAATACCAGCCCGACGGAGCCCAGTCCCGAACATGGCCCTGATCTAGCAAGCCTCCACCGCCGAGTCGACGATGACGAGGATGCGGGATAGGCATCGCCGACGTCGATGCGGGAACTACTTCTATATATAGTCAAATAAAGTAGTTTTATTAATTAAATCAACTAGCTAGTTCAACTACTAAACACTTACTATAAATAAATAAAAAAGTACTTACTAAAAACAAACTACTTCTATATATAGTAAAATAAAGTAGTTTATTAAATCAACTAGCTAGTTCAACTATATATGAAGCACTTACTATAAATAAAATAAAGTAGAATTACTAAAAATAAACTAGTATTTTTCTAACTAATTATATTAAACACTTTCTCTTCTTATTTTTTCATTTTTCTAAATACGTACTATGAACAAAAAACATTAAATTCTATAAACAAAATTACAACAGAAAAAAATCATAAAGATTCTATGAACAAAAAATCTATGAACTACACATCTAAATTACTACACAGCCAACAAAAAAATCTATGAACTACAAAAAAATCTAAAAAAAATCTAACAAAATCTAACAAAAATAATAAAGAATCGAACAAAAAAATCTATTAACAGAAAAAAATCTAACACAATATGAACGAATTAATTACACAATCTAAATTAACATACTATGAACTACATATCTAAATTACTACACATCTAATCTAACAAAAAAATCTATAAACTACAAAAAAATCTAACAAAAATATAACAAAAATCACAAAAATCTAACAAAAATCTAAATTGCTCACGGCGAGGTCGACGGCGAAGGCGAGGTGCGGCGTGGGGCGGCGACGGCGTCGGGGGCGGTGACGTCGGGACGGTAGGGCGGGGCGGGGCGGCGACGGCGTAGGGGCGGGGCGGGGCGGGGCGGCGACGGCGTCGGGGCGGGGCGGGGCGGCGTCGGTGTCGGGGCGGGGCGGCGACGGCGAGGTGGCGGCAGGCGAGGGCGTCGGGAGATCGAGAGGAGGAGAGATCAAAGTGGGGATGCGGTTCTAAAATTTTCCTTATATAGCAAAGCCTTTAGTCCCGGTTCGTGGCTCCAACCGGGACCAATGACCCCCTTTAGTCCCGGTTGGAACCACCAACCGGGACCAAAGGCCTCTTTTCAGCAGCCCAAAGGGCGGGAAGCAGAGGGCTTTGGTCCCGGTTGGTGCCACCAACCGGGACTAAAGGGTGGGCATTGGTCCCGGTTGGTGCCACGAATCGGAACCAATGGTCATGTGCTGGCACGGTGCGGCACAAAAGTTTAGTCCCACCTCGCTAGCTGAGAGGGGCGCGCAGTGGTTTATAAGCCCCACTGCCGCACCCCTCTCGAGCTCCTCTCTACTGCAGGCTTACGGGCCTACTTACTACCGCGTTGCCTGATGGGCCTACTAGCCACCCGCGGGCCTGAATCCTGGCCCATGGTGGGTTTCTAGTCGTATTCAGGCCGTGGGTGCCTAGTAGGAGGCACTTTTTTCCTTTACTTATTGTTTCTATTTTTATTTTTTTCCCAGATTTTTTGTTTTGTTTTCTGCATTATTTATTTTCTTTTGTTTTTTTGCTTTATTTTTAAATTCTTTTTGCTTTTAGTTTTAGAGCAATTTTAAACTTTATGTTAGTGCCATTAGTTCTCAAATTTGAAAACACTTTTTTTGTTTTTTTGTTTTGTTTCGTGGTTTATTTATTTTATTTTGTTTCTACTTACAAGAAAATACTTATTGTTGCTATTTTTTCCCTAGATTTTTTGTTTTGTTTTCTGCATTATTTATTTTCTTTTGTTTTTTTGCTTTACTTTTTAATTCTTTTTGCTCTTAGTTTTAGAAAAATTATAAACTTTCTGTTAGTGCCATTAGTTTTCAAATTTGAATACACTTTTTTTGTTTTCTTTTTGCTTTATTTATTTTACTTTTTTTTCAGTTTTTTTCTTTTGTTTTCTGCATTATTTATTTTCTTTTGTTTTCTGCATTAAAGCATTTCAAATGAACTCTAAAAAAGTTGAAAGTTGAAAGTTGGCATGGTATCACGAGGGCCGAACTATAATGGGCTGCATTTGGTCCCAGTTCGTCCCACCAACCGGGGCCAAATGATGGTCGGCCAGGACCAAGGCCCATTGGTCCCGGTTCGTCCCACCAACCGGGACCAAAAGGTCCAGACGAACCGGGACCAATGGCCCACGTGGCCCGGCCGGCCCCCGGGGCTCACGAACCGGGTCCAATGCCCCCATTGGTCCCGGTTCTGGATTGAACCGGGACTAATGGGCTGACCCGGCCGGCCTGGACCATTGCCCCCTTTTTAGTCCCACCTCACCAAGCGAGAGGCACTCGCGGCTGTTTATAAGCCCTGAGTGCAGAGACAATGAAGAAGAGGCTCAATGCTCACCTGCACGTTGGTTCGCTTCAAGCCTTGAGGAATAGGGTAGACTGCATGGAGCTATGTGCAGTGCAGTTTACACTATTCCGAAAGGTTTGAAGCGAATTAACTAGCATTGCGCCTCTTTTTTATTTTTAATGACTTATTACCACACAGAAATAAATAGAAAAAAATAAATATAGCAGAAAAGAAAAAAAACTATATAAAAAACTACTCAGAAATAAATAGAAGAAAAAATAGTTGTGATTAACTTTACTAAAATATTTTTTTATTTTTAATGACTTATTACAACTCAGAAATAAATAGAAAAAATAAATATAGCAGAAAAGAAAAAGAAAACTATATAAAAAACTACTCAGAAATGAGAATAGATGCGCTTATAGAGAAAATTCAACCTAAATACATAATAAATTTCTACTAACTTCAGAGAAATTCAGTATGAATTTAGGTCAAATTTCCTGTATAAGGGCATCTATTTTCATTTCGAGAGGAGCTCAATAAGGCAGAGAGGGAGGGGCTTATAAACCGGTGTGAGCCCCCTTCGACTGGCGAGGTGGGACTAAACTCTGACCACAACGAGGACCAACACTTTAGTCCCGGTTGGTGGTATGAACCGAGACTAAAGGGAAACCTTTGGTCCCGGTTCGTGGCACCAACCGGGACCAATGGTGGTGGCCCAGGAGCAAGGCCCATTGGTCCCGGTTCGTCCCACCAACCGGGAGCAAAAGGTCTAGACGAACCGGGACCAATGGCCCACGTGGCCTGGCCGGCCCCCGGGGCTCACGAACCGGGTCCAATGCCCGCATTGGTCCCGGTTCTGGGTTGAACTGGGACTAATGGGCTGACCTGGCCTGGACCATTGCCTCCTTTTCTACTAGTGCAAATCATACACAACAACAATTTAGACAGGCACGCACACACAATATCAAATAAGACAGGCACACGCCTTGGAATAGAGCAATGCGCTGCATACCTGGGTGGCCGCATGGAGGTGGAGGGGGCTGTCGCCTTCGTACCGCTGACGGACAGATTTGCTCCCGGTTGCGCTTCTCCATGGGCTCGCTGTCTCCCTCTCCCTCCTCTCTTCATCTCGTCCTCCCCTCCCCTTCTCATCCCAAGGACGACGATGGGGACGGCTCTTGGTTCCGCTTCTCCATGGGCTCCCTGTCTCTCCCTCCCTCATCTCTTCATCTCGACCTCCCCTCCCCCTCTCAGCCAAAGGACGACGACGCAGACGGCCATCTCCGTGGCCGACCCGCTCCGGCCGGCGCTCAACCTAGCACGACAGAACGAGAAACCGGTGGCGGCGATGAGAACCCGCGGAGGGAGCTGTGGTGCGGGGTGCGGGCGTGGGCGGCAGCTGCAGGTGGAGGGTTGCCACGGGCCAACAAATAGATCTATCACGCAGGATATCGGGCCCCGCATGAGATCCCACGGCGGATTGTTAGTGAGGTCGGCGGAGGTGGCGAGGAACCTGAAAGAGGGCAGACGCACGAGTTCCGACTGCGGTTTGTCCGTCAGGTCGTCCGCGGCGGCGGCGGCGGTGGCTATGAAGCTGACAGGGCGCAACGGATCAGGATCGCGTGAGGGGTTCGGGAGTACGTGATCGCATGAGGGGAGGGGATCGGGATCGCACGAGTGGGTTTTTTTCTGCATGCAGATTTTTTTTGTTGCGTGCGGGTGAGGTGGGGGTGTGGCAGATCGCTGGGAGGTGGGAGGGAGGATGAAAATGGTGGGACTAAAATAAAACCCGGAACGCGACCTACCAACTGAGACATTAGGAGTTTAGATCTACGGGCCAGGAAGAATAGGATATTGTTGTTAGTATTGTGGATAAGTAGAATAGAGCTGGCAGAAGGTGAAACATCAAACAACCTACCACCGGAAGAATTTCTGGATTCACAGGTAAGATACTTGTCTTTGAAGGCAAGACTCTAACAGGGTAGAACCCAAACATTGTGCTACCAAGGTTAAGTGCAGCTCTAGCACCCACTATATTAAATGTGCCATGTATCAAACCATCAATTAACTGCTGAAAAATGTAAATGTAGCATCTGAAGATATAATAATACCTTCTACACCGAACTCGATAAATGCAAACGTATCAGCAAATCTTTCGTTGGTCACCTAACATATTGTCAAAATTATTAGATCTACCATGCACCCAAGAATATAGCTATGCACACTAAGACAATCGTCAATCACCCACGGTATGGTCCGGTTCAGAGACATAAACGGTTCGTAAAATGCTGTCTGGCCTCCTCATTCACATAAAAAATGGATCTTAGTGCACAGGAAATAAATCTTCACCTGAGATTGAAGAAAGAAAATATGACGAGCTCACCTTAGACCTGACCTTGCCTTGAAGAGAGACGTGTCGATGGCCGAACCAATAGAATTCCAACAACGAAATGATGAATTTAGTGATTACTAATTGAGCATCTCTGCGGTTAAAAGGTCCCAGGCTCCAACTGTATTCATCAGCCACGGAAAACTGAATTCGTTAACTGAATCACATAAATAGAAAGCGCTTGCTCAAGGGCGGTATTTAGTACTAACTTTCCCATAATACCTAATAATAAAATCAAATAGGCATTGCACCAATGGGAATAAATTGAGAAGATGCACGCATATTAATAGGATATGGAACAAAGATGTTTACTAAATAATATTTAGGCCAAGAAAGCGGTATAACAATATCATTTAGCCTCAATAATTAGTGTTACCATGTATTCAGAACAGTACCCAGACAAACAAGACACCCAACACCAGGATCTCCATGCCACTACGCCACCTCCTTTGTGTCTTCCAGTTGAAAACATGCCCAATAAATTATGAAACAAACAACAGATGCATAGGGAGAAGCTAATCTTATTTAGTAACAAAAGAATCACACACCCAATTAAAAGCATTGAAGGTATAAAGTTAAGTACTGTGAGTTCGATCTTGAGTAACAATTTTTTTTGCCAAGGTGTATTAGGATAACAAAAATTGTGCAGGGAATTAACATGCGATTTTGGCTTAGGCCTTTAAGAACAGTGTATAAACGTAGCTAATAAACTGAAGTAGCACATAGGATCAATGAAATTGGTGGAGGTGAATATCCACACCCGGTGGGTAGCATGATGTAGAGAAGTGGAAGAAGAATGTCCGTCTCCCGTATAGGTTTTAATTATCCGTGTATTCTGCAGAAAACAGTGAACATGCATGAACTTCAAGGCCATGGTTCGTACCTACTAAAGATCGATTCAAAGCAGAGGAAGAGGAAGCAGGTGCAGTATTGAAAGAACCTGAACGACAACAAATGTTTTGGCAGCCATCGTTAGGATAGTAGGAATGCGCAGTGACGGAGCAAATCATACACAACAACAATTTAGACAGGCACGCACACACAATATCAAATAAGACAGGCACGCGCCTTGGAATAGATCAATGCGCTGCATACCTGGGTGGCCGCACGGAGGTGGAGGGGGCTGTCGCCTTCGTACCGCTGACGGACAGATTTGCTCCCGGTTGCGCTTCTCCATGGGCTCGCTGTCTCCCTCTCCCTCCTCTCTTCATCTCGTCCTCCCCTCCCCTTCTCAGCCCAAGGACGATGACGGGGACAGCTCTTGGTTCCGCTTCTCCATGGGCTCGATGTCTCTCCCTCCCTCCTCTCTTCATCTCGACCTCCCCTCCCCATCTCAGCCAAAGGACGACGACGCAGACAGCCATCTCCGTGGCCGACCCGCTCCGGCCGGCGCTCAACCTAGCACGACAGAACGAGAAATCGGTGTCGGTGATGAGAACCTGCGGAGGGGGCTGTGGTGCGGGGTGCGGGCGTGGGCGACAGCTGCAGGTGGAGGGTTGCCACGGGCCAACAAATAGATCTATCACGCAGGAGATCGGGCCCCGCATGAGATCCCACGGCGGATTGTCAGTGAGGTCAGCGGCGGCGGCGAGGAACCTGAAAGAGGGCAGACGCACGAGTTCCGACTGTGGTTTGTCCGTCAGGTCGTCCGCGGCGGCGGCGGCGGTGGCTACGAAGCTGACAGGGCGCAACGGATCAGGATCGCGCGAGGGGTTCGGGAGTACGTGATCGCACGAGGGGAGGGGATCGGGATCGCACGAGTGGTTTTTTTTTGCGTGCGGGTTTTTTTTGTTGCGTGCGGGTGAGGTGGGGGTGTGGCAGATCGCTGGGAGGTGGGAGGGAGGACGAAAAAAACCCGGACGAAAATGGTGGTACTAAAATAAAACCCGGAACGCGACCTACGAACTGAGACATTAGGAGTTTAGATAACGTGTGATCTTAATAAGGCGGCCACACTTAGGCGGACAAATAAACAAGCTGTCAAATCAATTTATAGTACGGCCTACGGCTCCTTCTTCCCTCTTTGATAAATCTGCTTACAAGGGTATAGTAGAAGGCTCAAGGCAGGGACATGCGTTATATACAATAGGATTTGATTTGTATCTAGACTTGAGTCCTAAGTTATTAGCACTACCATAACAGGGCTTGATACCGACGGCCAAACGTAGGCTATGCCGACAACTGGCCCCAGGCCGTCGGCGTACAACGTCCGTCGGGCTATCCCCGCATACGCCGACGGCCCCCGGCGGCAAAGAACGGCCGTCGGCTTAGCCAGGTCTACGCCTACAGCTGCCGTCGACATATATGGGCCGTCGGCATAGCTGCGGGCCCGGCGACCATGCCCGTGACGGGCGGCTAACGGCGTCGGATCTATGCCGACGGCGGAGACGGGTGCCACGTCATTGATCCAAAGAGCACCGACCAAGGCTTATGCCGACGGCTGCCATCGGCATAGATGACACGTCATCGATCCGCACCGCGCTGTGGGCCTATGCCGACGGCTTGGCCATCGGCTTAACTGCGCCACGTGGCGGCCCGTGGTTCGGCTGGCGCAGTGACGGCGCCGTCAACGTCCGTCCCGTGCAAAACTACGCTGACGGCTATTCTACGCCGACGGCCATACGGACGTTGTTGGCCTAGGTCCCTATGCCGACGGCATATCTATGCCGACGGTCTGACAAAAGTACGCTGACGTAATGTACGCTGACGGGCCTATGCCGACGGCAGCCGTCGGCTTAGATCTACGCCAACGGGAAAGAGCCTGTGCCGACGGCCCGTGGTCATCGGCATAGGCCGTGGATCCTGTAGTGTAGCTATCGGTCATGTAGACTTGAGTCCTAAGTTAAAACGCCAAACAATATGGGAAGGAGGGAGTACGACGCAAAAGAAAAAAGTTATTAGTTATAAACCTAACTGTCATCAGCTCTAGCTCATATGAGCTCAGTATGCATAGTGAAATCCCAAAAAAATAGGATTTTTTTTCAAAACGTCCCGAATTTTTTTTTTGGCAAACATTTCCAAATATTTTGAATGATTGCAAAGTTTGACCATGAAATGACATCCATGAAACTTGTGAAAAGAAAAATTAGCGCTCCAAAATACTTTTGAAACTAATTTTTTTGAAGCATCGTTTTTGTGCCACACGTCGCCCATGAACGTCATTCCATGATGAAACTTTGAGAGATATCGAGACGTTTGTCCCTATATAAAAGCATCTTCAAGTGCCTCTCTTTCTCCAAGATTCCATGACGACGAAGAAATGCAATCGGAGGGCACCTACACTCCACGACGACGCCCCCAAGAGGGTGACGATGCAACAAGCTGCTGCCGTCGAGACAGAAGACACGGTCCAGTGTATTCACCCGGAGCCGTGACGCGAGGACAGATACCGCAATAACGCCCCCAAAAGGGACACGACACCCACAGGCATCGCTGTAATCGGCGCCAAACGCCGAGCTTTCGCCCGAAGACACTCTCGCGCCACAACGAAGTACCATGATCCAAGTACGCCGCCACCAAATAGGCCTCCACACCACGAGGCCACTGCCGAAGCAATGCCATCGCCAAGATCCCCGTCGCCTCTCTCCTTGTTTCCCGCACAACAAAGGTGAAACGCCACCACCACCAGAACGTCGCTCGCCGAAGACCCGACCGCGCAGTCCACCTTCCAGGGCTGCCGCCCTGGCATCCCAGATCTCGCCGCCTCCAAGCCCTGCCGAGCCATCGATTACCGCCCACCAAAGAAATGTGATGAAAGGGACCGCCTTTATGCCTCTGGATGACCCGACGCAGACCCTCACGCTCCTACCATCGGCCACGGCCTACAGCCATGGACCCGAGCCCTCAGATTGACAGCAGCAAGATCTGCCAGGACCGAACCCCATAGGGACGCGAGGAGGCCATCCCCACAGCCGGCGGTGCACCAAGAGAGCATGCAAGGAGGAAGGAGACCTTAGATCGATGCGGGGTGGAGCCGACGCCGCCCTGCCGCACCTCCTCCCCGACCAGCTGCCGTCATGACGGCCAACTCCCGCCGCACCACCGTGAAAGACAGGATCCGCGCTGCCAGCGCTGCACCGTCACGAGATCCGGCACCCCATGCCACCGGAGCCACACGAGATGGAGGGAAGGCCCCGCCGCCGCCGATGGCACACGGGCTTTGCCCAGCGGCGCTTTCTAGCGGCGGTGAGGCACGCGAAGGGAAGGGGAGTGTTGCTGGCGGCGGCAGAAGTTGGCCTCCCCCGGGCTGCTCTCAGGAGCAGCATGGGGCCGTGTCGTGCTCTTGTGTTTTCAAACCCACCTATTTCCAAATGCAATTGTCGTTCAACTACTCACTCATTCATCAAATTTTTGTAATTCTTTTAATCCTAGTCCTGTTCCAAGCAAGCACAATATTGCTGTTTGCTTTGTGCCTCGTCAAGAGATCTAAGCATAACATACAAGTCAAATGGTCATGCGATTCTCTAGTACACCCATATGGTAAAAATGATATGAGTAATATTTCTTGAATTGCTTGCTCACACATATCCCTTGCTCACACTTTTTGTTTCCATCAGAAGAGCTAAGCTAGGCCAAAGATGTATGGAACTCTTATAAATAGCTTCTTCCCTATGATGATACCGAATTAAGTTAGAGTGATATGAATACTAATTTATATCTCTTTATCCAGCTTCAAATCATCTAAAATATTGGAGGAAAACAAAAATATGATGGTATATTTACTTATGGAAAATTTGTATTGACTTGTCATATTGAAAATAGAGAGTGGTCCGTGCTTCCAACTACTATGTATACTCACATTAAAAAGCCATTCTAAATTTCAGATCCTATCGATGATCTCTAAAGTTGTCTGATTGTGAGAGCAGAATGTGGCTTCAGGTTAAGGCTGTCCTTTCCCACTTCCCACTTACAGTTTGATGTTCTGCCATCATATTTAAAGCTTGCACAATAGGCTGGCCACTCAGAAGCATTGTTTGGGTAATAAAGCATGGGATGAGATGCTCTGAATGTAGTGCCATTAAATCAAGTCTGCAATGGTCTTCAAGCAGCTTCTCTTTCCAGACTTGCATTTACAGTAGCACTGCACTTGAAGAGACTTGCATTTACAGTCTATAATGTTGAGATCCTGACATTGTTATGCAGCTGTGGCCATGGTGGTCAGAGTACACAACTGTTTATATTCCAAGACCAGGCCTCTAGTGTAGTTTTCACTTGCATCGATCAAGAAGAAACGACCAATGGTTTGGTGCTCAGTGTGTAGGATTGATCAATTAGTGATGAGTCATGACTAATTAGTGATGAGTCATGACCAATTGAGAAGCATAAAAGGAGATTTAAATTTCAAGTTGATTGCTTAGTCCATCACCAAAAACTGAGATGGGTACTTTTTCCCAACTCCGTCGACAACCACAACACTTTAATGAAATTGAAATGAGCTGCCTACTAATTAGTAATGCAAAGTCAGGCACAGTTAGCTCCCAAGCACCGCCAGGCACAAAGTCGCCTTCACCGGTGGAAGCTGCCGCTGGAAAAGAGAGCCCTTTTTCTCTGCTATGCCTGTACTAACAACTAATTAACGTCATACTATAATAGGTTCGTTCAGTTAATTGACCTGAAACCCTCTTGCTCTGTTGGCAGCGTACTATCCAGTTATGTACTCTGTGGAAATAGCAAGTTTTGTTTAAAATAGATTAAATTACATGCATGTCGATACAGTTTATAGTCAACAGTATTTGGTAGTGTTTGCTTGCAAACCTGATTAGCTCTTTAACCATGCTGCCTGATGCGTTTGCCAATTTTATACGTATGCTCTTACTCTTACAGTAGGCTACCAGCCATATGCCCATGTGTACAGGCTATATGACTTGTCTCTGCACTCGCATGCTTGAGTACGAGTTTATTTAATATTTAATTTTTGCTTGACCCATACTATTTATTCTCTTGTTACATGTTGTGCCATGTATGCCTAGTAGTGCCTTTTCAGCATACCCATGATTGTGCGTTTTGCTACATTAATTAGCACATGGGTTAATAAAGCAATTCGAGAACTTGGTGGTCATGATGCATATGTACTTGGGAGTACTCTCTGTTATTACTTCCTAGTCAAGTGATGGTACTTAATTACGAATAAAACTAGCATAACATGCATGTAAATTCATCTACTGCATGGAATTGGTTATGGTGGATTATACAAGACTAACCCATTTCCATATGGGATGGCCATTCGACTACTCACTCATTCAGAAACTTCTTGCCATTCTGTTAATCGATCAAGTTTCCTTCAACCAAACAAAATATTTGCGTTTACTTTGTTTCTGGCTAGGCAAGGGATCATAAACTAAGCACACAAGTAGGATAGTAACACATGCTTCTGTAGTCCAGTCACATGATTAAGAGACATGATAAACAGTTCTTGATTGCTTTATTAACACATACCCCATGCTCACTGTTAGCTTTCCCCCAAAACTAAACATACAAGTAGAATGGTCATATAATACAATTCTGCAGTCTAGTCACATGACTAAAAAGAATGATTTTGCTGTATCAAATTACTGGTCCTCAGATGATAAAGAAATGATAAACAACTTTGGCATACCTTTCTTAATATCTATCGCGCGGACAACATGTTGGTCTCAAAAGGGAGCTGAAAACATAGGTAAAATGAGTCGGTTCCCACATTTCACACATCTTTCATGATGTACGCATGAGCAGAACAAGAATAGCATGCATATCAAGTTCTTCAACTCTTTTAAGTTGGTAAATGTGGATAATTCAAGATAAATTTGTTTGCAAATGCAATTTCCTTTCAACGGCAGACTCATTCAAACTTGTTGCCATTCTTTTCATGTGAGTTGACTTCAACAAAACGTAATATTTCTCATAATTTGTGCTTGGCAAGGAATCATATATAAACCAAACATGCAATTAGGATGATCACATGACTCAAAAGACATGATAAAACGTTCTTGAGTGGCTTGCTCAAGACATATCCCTTGCTCAGAGTTTATTTATTTATTTCCTAAAAAGAGCTAACAAAGATAAGATTTGTATAGAAATCCTATATATACTCCACTGTCTTAGATGCCAAAGTGAATGTGATATGTTTCCAGATTTGCTTCTCTGTTTATCCAGCTTCAGTCTATCTAAAATATTGGAGGAAAACAAATATACATGTACGCTCTGCAGCCAAATCCATCTCCCAATGTTTGTGTTCAGTGGTACGAGTCCATCAACCCCATTACTGCATTTGTCGAGCCAGAGCTCATGTCTATGCCACCATATGACCTTGCAATGATGCTGGGGGTCCAAGATCATGGTCATGATCATCCGCGGCTCGTCTGTTGACGAGGGGGGAACAAAGACAGGCCATGCGGACGCAATGTTTGGGAGTAGCGTTAGTGAAAGCGTCGCGCTTTGTCGATATGCCAAGGCTGTCTGCTTTGATCCCTCCAAGGGGTTGCCCATATGCTCTGTCATGCTAACTGTTCAAACAGTCGGTGTTGGAATTAACCACGATGGAGTAGTCCTGTCTGGGTTGGACTAGGAATAGTCACCGACTATGATTTGGTGTTAGCTAGATTAGCTGATATAAATACCTATGTATCCCGTGTGCTTTGTAACCCAGATCAGATTGAAAGTAATAAGATCAACAGGACCGACAAGGCCCTGTTTAGCCATCAATCGTGTGCGTCCTCATGTGTTCTGGTCGAGTTGTTTCACTGGTTAGATCGAGTAATCAAGTCAGCGAGTCCTGGTCTACGTGTGTAAGCTAGCTCGACAGCGATCGATCCAGCAGCTAGGCTGCTTGGTTGCTTGGTGTATAGGTGCACCTGGGCCACCGTTCTATGTCTACATACACGTCTCCATCCGGTTAGCTCGGAAAGTACTCGAGCTAGTCTCGTATGCGTGTATTCCCGGAAAGTACTCGGCTACAGCGGTGTCGAGGTCGGGCATGTGCCAACAGTGGGCGGGTGCGAGATGACCTGGCAAGATGGTGTGAAGAAATTCTCTTTCGCTCTGATTCAGTGTTCATTTAACTGGCTTCGTTAAATTAACCTGTGAGCTCAGTATTGTACAGTCTGAACCTCAAGTACCGAGTCGCTCAGTAGTGTCGAGTTGTAACATACAGGTTCAGGTTGCAAGTGAGTTTCGAAGTCTAACTCTTCGATTTATATTATGTCAGATGACACACACAATGTGTGGGCCGTGGCGTGCTTAGGAGAGTATTTTGTTACTGACGAAAAAAAGAGAGAGTATTTTGCTACGTGTGTTCCTTCTTCGTGTGCGTCCAGACCTGCACGTGTCCAGGTTCCAGCGCTGGGATCTAAGGCCTGAACTCACATAACGGCCCAATCTCAGCTTCCCTGTCATGTTACACCTCATGTCACTTTTGTTCTTCTTTTCTCCTTGGAAAGAGGGTCACATCTGTTCTGGCGCTCTCCTGTTTCATCCATGGACTATCGATCTTGCTGACCTGAAAAAATGGATTACAATACATCAATGATCATTGTCACTGTCCCGTACAGTCAAATTGGCCACTGTATTCAGAAAACTTGAAGTCACGGTCACCGAGCCCACGTGCATATGTTTTGGGAGACGACTTGTCATACATTAGGTTGGAAACTGCACTTGTTCGACTCCAATTCATCGCACGCCAAGAATCAAAGGTCCCTTCTCACACGCAATCCTGGTTCATACAATCATACTGATGGTTGGGCGGCAATGCTTGTTTCTGGGCAGATGGCTGCGGCATGCTGAATCAGCCTTTCACAGGAGGAATTAATACAACTTCAACTTATTGAGAAACTTTGCTGTACTATGCAGTTTGGAGCCCTGAAGGATGTTGTGAATTTTTTCTTTCAATAGTAGGCCTCGCCGATGGTTGGTGCTCTGCTCGGGCAATGCGTCTGGAACTATACTGTACTGCACTCTTTCTTGATCGGGTGTTGTTGGGGCCAGCCAAGACGATCTGCTATGGATTTGGTTTTCTGTTGCTCCTTTGGCTTTGGGTGGGTGTGTGCATTAGGGATCAGCAGTTTAGCTTTCCCTTTCCTCTGTCCAGTGTTTGCCGTTGCTGGCTGCTTGCGAGGGAGGACCGATTCAGCAATGAAGAAGCAATGGATGTTCACTAGTAAGTACTAAGTACACTAGTAGAAAACAGGGCATTTGTCCCGGTTGGTGAGGGCCTTTTGTCCCGGTTCTTGAACCGGGACTAAAGGGTCGTTACTAATGCCTTCCCCCTTTAGTCCTGGTTCTAACACGAACCGGGACAGATGGGCCTCCACGTGGCCGGTGTGCCGAGTCCAGGCAGGAGGGCCTTTGGCCCCGGTTGGTGGCACCAACCGGGACCAAAAGGCATCCACGCGTCAGCATTTCAGTGGCTGGAGTTTTTGTTTTTTTAAGGAGGGGGGGGGGGGGGTTGGGGGTTTTGGGGGGTTAATTTAGGTGTTTCATATATTGTGTTAGCTAGCTAATTAATAGAGAGAAGTATCCTATCTTATGTCCGTGTTTGGTCGACGCTACGTACTATACATAGATAGGCCCTCGACACGCTAGCTAGTAAGCAAATGAAGGGAACCATTAAGTACAGAAGTTCGTCATGCATACCGAGAGAAGTGATCGATCGACCTCTCCTTCTCCGGGAGATTGGTCGAACAACAAGTTTTCGTATTATCTATCCGACGCTACTGGCTACATACATATACAATATGTAAGATCTCTCACAATCTCCTAGCAATTGAAATCAACTTCCACATGGTATTCTCTGACTTTATTGATGACGTGGTCAAGAAAGAATCCCGCCAATTCCTCTTAAATTGCTTTCACGCGATCTTGTTCTAGGAGTTCATCCCGCATCTGCCACGTCTAATTTAAAGAAGGGGGTTAATACATATATGAATGAAACTCAACAGAAATGATGGTGTAATAAAATGAAATTGTGAATATTATTGCTTACGCACTTCATATTGTCTTTTAGAGTAGCCCCGCTTATTTTTCAAAGTCGCGTTGTAGATGAACTCGCACACGTAGTATCCACAGAAATCATTCCCTTGTTTCTGCCACAAGCATTTTATGAGAAATAAAGGTTAATCAAACTGATAATGAAGCATTATAAATGGCATTGATGAAAGTACAACTATAGAATCAACGGGAGATGCGCGCAACTAGCTAGCTAGTAGTACTTACTTTCGGGTATGTATATTGCAGCTCCTTCGACAGTTCCGAAACTTCTGCGATGAACTGTTTCCAAACCCTACAAGACAAAGAAAATAATTATTATTACTTGAGATATCAGGAAATGAATAAAAACTTGTCGATATGGTGCGATAATGATGGATTGAACTTACTTGCTGAGCAAATTAGTCATGTCCGCATAGGTTTCGGGATCTTTTCGTCTCGAGTCTAAAACGTTTACTACTCCCCGCTCAAGCTTAATCTCCAGAAGAACATAGTGGAATCTGCGCACGCATGCATAACTCATCAATTACATTACTATAACCTCGCTCGAGTAGTAAGGGAAACCGAATATGCACACGACAGTAACACTCACTGGAAGTTGTAAGGAAAGAGTATTAAGTCTTTGTTTTGATTTTTGATTAACGATTGTAGCAAGTTGGCCTCAGCCTCTTCGGCGTGCTTTGTAACCTGAATTTCATCTATGATATTTGTGTTAATGAACCCAATATCATACATTTCTTGTTTTTTGCACTCGACGATCTTCAATCTGCATAATATAGTGAGGATAATTAATTATAAATACATGCAATGAAAGAGCCGAGCTATATATAGAGACTTAATGACAGAAATAGTACTTACAGACAGTAGCAAAAGACCGTTAATTTATCAAGGGCCTTTTGATTGAAGAACTCGAAGAACTCCTCAAAGGGAACAGTCAACAGATCAGTTCCAACGAGGTCGTGCTCCTATTTAATATTTAGATACAAAGCATTCGTCCCCCCAGACTCTCTGCAGGTTTTCATGTACCAATTATAGAATCTTCGCATCATAGTTGTTAGAGATTTTTCATCTTTGACGAGAGGCTTCCCGTACTCGTATCTGTGTTCGTCCACCTCCAAGAAATCAGGAAGTTGATCGTCAGGCAGGTAATCTGCAAGATTGCCATAATCGGCCACCATCCCCGGAGCATTAGCGACGATGTCGCCGCTAGACACATTGAGCGGGGGGCACAATTGCTTTGCTTGTTCGCCGAGATGGGCAATTTTTTTCCCAGCTCCTCGTTCTTTTAACTTTTTATCACTGACAGTACTTCCCGACCGCTCCGCTTCGAGATATGTCTGTTCAGTAATGCGCTCATAGTTCGTTCTCGACGGAGACTTTGGTGGTTTCCTCAGGGCATCGATAGTGCGCTTTGCTTTCACCGGATCTACCTTCTCCTCCGGAGGTGGATGTCTCTTTGCTTTCAACCCTTCAAAGAAGTCGTCCACTTCGGCCTGCACGATCTTCGCGTTTTCCTCCTTGGTCCTCTCGTACGGTAACTTCTCTAGAGGCTTGAGAGAAGGACCGTATCTGTATTGCCTCCCGCGTCTGCTGGTTGTACTGCTAGACGCCGGAGCAGACGGAGCGGCTGTGACGCCTGTCTTCTTTCGTGCTTGCTTACAAGGCGGAGGATAAGGACTACGATGCGCCGGAGCAGCTGGAGCGACGGCGGGTCTCTTCCGCCCTTGCTGGTGAGGCGGAGAAGGAGGAGGCTTCTGGCTGCTCGGGCGCGCCGGCGCAGGCAGAGAAGGAGTCGGAGTGCCGCCACGCGCCGGAGAAGGAGGAGGCTGCTGGCTGCTCGGGCGCGCCGGTGTAGGCGGAGAAGGAGGCGGAGTGTCGCCACGCGCTGGAGAAGGAGGCCGAGTGCCCTGATCATCACTCGCCGGAGGAGGAGGCGGTGGAGGAGGCGGAGTGCCCTGACTCGCCGGAGGAGGAGGAGGAGGCGTCCAGTTTGGAAGCTTGATGAACTCCTTCCGCCATAGGCATGGAGTCTTCAGAGCAGAACCCAGCCGAGTCTCCCCTTCACCGGTAGGGTGGTCAAGCTGAAGGTCCTCAAATCCCCCGTTATTTCGTCCATCGTCACCCTAGCATATCCTTCTGGAATCGGACGACAGTGAAAAGTTGCACCGGGTTCAGAAGGTCGAACTTGGCCGACAGCCGCCTTGACTTTTAAGTTCTGCCATTGCATCATAAGGTGGCAATTTTGAGCCTCCATGATAAAATCCATGGGGTAGCTAGCAGGAGCCGTCAAGACATGCTCCGGCTGAAGCAGCTCGATGGAAGCCACGTTGCTTCTCCACTGAGATGGCGGGGTAGCTTCGGGGGAAGCTTCGGCAGGTCATTTGCTACGATCTGCTTCTTGTTCCTCTAGCCCTTGTACCCTTATGTGCAGCGCCTGCAGTTGGCTCTGCTCCAGTTTCTTCCTCCTCTCGTGGGTTTTGTAACCCCCTGCGTCCGGAAAACCAATCTTCCACGGAATGGAGCCTGGCGTGACTCGTGTCCGTCCAGGGTGCTCAGGATTCCCGAGGGCCATTGTGAGCTCGTCCTTCTCCCTGTCTGGAATGAACGTCCCTTGCTGCGCTGCATCGATATAGTGCCGAAGCCTGTTGACTGGTGTTTTCAGTTGCTCGTCCGTCCAGTGGCACTTCCCTGATACAGGGTCCAAGGTTCCGCTAGCCCCGAAGAACCAAGTCCGGCAACGGTCTGGCCATATCATTGTCTCTGGTTCGATCCCTTTATCAAGCAGATCATTCTCAGCCTTGGACCACTTAGGCCGGGCTTTGAGGTAGCCACCTGACCCCGTGCGATGGTGAAACTTCTTCTTCGCAGCATTTTGCTTGTTTGTCGCCGACAACTTCTTACTCTTTTCTGATGTTGTGTGGGCCACAAATGTGGGCCAGTGATCTCTGATCTTATTATATTTGCCGATGAATTCTGGTGTCGCTTCTTTGTCGACAAACTTTTTCAGCTCTTTCCTCCACCTCTTAAATAGGCCTGCCATCTTCTTAAGAGCACAAGACTTTATTAATTGCTCTTTAACTGGCTTCTCCGGATCCTCCTCTGGCGGTAGGGTGAAATTTGCCTTCAGCTCAGTCCAAAGATCATCTTTCTGCATATCATTGACATAAGACACCTGAGGATCTTCCTCCTTAGGCTTATACCATTGGTGGATGCTGATCGGGATCTTGTCCCTAAGAAGAACCCCGCACTGAGCAGCAAATGCGTTCTTTGTCCGGATGGGTTCAATCGGTTCGCCGTCGCGCGCGATTGCTGTGATCTCAAATTTTTCATCCGAGCTCAACTTTTTCTTCGGGCCTCGTCTCCTTACCGAAGTTGTGCTCGATCCGGAGGGCTAGAAAAAAGAATAAAGACGAGAGTTAATTAATATGTGTACATATACCAAAATAATGAATGCATCAATTAGCTAGTCAGCACAGGCTTAACTAATATATATACCTGGCGAGACTCGGTTCGGTCATCGAAGCCGTCATCACGGTCTCCTTCTTGCACCATCATTGGGTCACCGGATCCGTCCTCATGGTCTCCTTCTTGCACCGGCATTGGGTCAAAGGAGCCATCATAATTGCCTGATTCTTCACCCTGTCCTTCCAGACCATCGGTGTCGTTCAGAAACGATAAGACGGCATCACTTCCATGTGCGATTATCTCCTCCAACATCACTTATGTTGCTTCGTCTTGGGGGGTGTCCATAGTTTCTACAAATATTTACAACATGGCAATTATTATTCAAACATGACATATATGGATATATTAGTGGCAAACGTAGAACTAGCTAGCTAATCACAATAAGGAATCATATTAATTAGTGGCCTCGACGCTGCTTCTCTAGGGTTTGGGGTGGCCTCGACAACGCTTCAAGGGTTTGGGGTGGCCTTGACACAACTCTTCAATGGTTTGGGGTGGCCTCGACGATAACGCTCTTTTAACTTGGTAAATTTGGGTGGCCTCGAGAGAGTTTGTCGGGTAGGGGCGTGGCGGGAGGGGGTAGGAGACCAAGATCGTTTTTTCTCTAGGGTTTGGGTGTCCTCGAGAGTTTTGGTCGAGCGAGAGGGCCGAGGGGGGGTCCTGCCGTGGTATAAGTTATCACGGTCGAGAGGGGGTATATATATTGACCGCTCCTCATGTCGAAGTTATCCGGGAGGGGTTATATCGACAATGACGCGACATACATATACATGGGAAAATAATATTATCGGGGATGGGGTATATCGACCCCCCCCCTCGTGTTGAAGTTATTGGTAGGGGTATATGGACGACGACAAACCCGATAAAACATAAGAAAACGAAGAAGAAATAAAAAGAGGAGAATAAGAAAGGAATAGAGGAGAAGATCGAAGAAAAAAAAGAAGCAAAAAAAGAGGAGAAGAAGAAAGGAATAGAGGAGAAGAAGAAAAAATACATGAAGTAGTATTGCTTGTTTTTTTTAAATAATGTTCAAATAGAATTTTAGAAAAAAAGTAAAGGTTTTTCCTAATTCATTGTTCATATGAATATACAAATATTTGCATATTTACAATAATTAATATCACCAAAAAAATCTATGAACAGAAAAAATACTATTTTTTCTAAAAATCTATCTTTTGCATATATACATGAACATATATATACACAGAGAACATATATACATACATATATAAATTTTTATAAAAATGCAAATAAAAATCTAAAAAAGGAGATATAAACAGATATACACGCATACATATACTCATACATATAAATATAATCAGGAATAAAACATCTATATATGCAGGGCAGGGGCGACGGGGCGGCGCGCGGCGCCAGCGCAGAGCAGGGGTGGCGGCGCGGCGGCCGCGCAGGATAGGGCGGCGCACGGCGGCCGCGCAGGGCAGGGGCGACGGCCGCGCAGGACAGGGGCGCAGGGGCGCGGGATGGGAGGGGCGCGGGAGCAGGCTGTGCTCACAGGGGGCGGCGGCGACGGCAAAGGCGAGCAGCCTGACGGCGTCGGTGGCGGCGGCGACGGCAAGGTGGAGCAGGGGCGTCGTCAGGCAGCGACGGCGACGAGGAGGAGCAGGGGCGTCGGGGGAGAAGTGGGGGATTTGGTCGAAACTGCTAAGTGCTGCTTATATAGCAAAGCCTTTAGTCCCGGTTGGTGGCACCAACCGGGACTAATGCACCCCGGATGGTGCCACCAATCGGGACCAAAGGCCTCTTTTCAGCAGCCCAAAGGGCGGGAAGCAGCGGCCTTTGGTCCCGGTTGGTGGCACGAACCGGGACTAAAGGGGGGGCATTGGTCCCGGTTGGTGCCACGAACCGGGACCAATGCAGCCCTTTAGTCCCGGTTGGTGGCACCAACCGGGACCAAAGGCCTTGTGCTGGAACTGGTGCGGTGGGATGTTTAGTCCCACCTCGCTAGTTGAGAGCGCCCCACACCTGTTTATAAGCTCTGCTGCCTCTTCCCACTCGAACTCCTCTGAACTGCAGGCCTATGGGCCTAATCTGACACTGCTTTGCATGTCGGCCTGTTGGGCCTTCTGCGGGCCTGAATCCTGGCCCATGGTAGGGTTTCTAGTCGTATTCAGGCCGTGGGGGCCCAGTAGGAGGCACTTTTTTGGTTTTTTTCTTTTCTTTACTTATTGTTGCTATTTTTATTTTTTTCCAGTTTTTTTGTTTTGTTTTCTGCATTATTTATTTTCTTTTGTTTTTTGCTTTATTTTTTAATTCTTTTTGCTTTTAGTTTTAGGAAAATTATAAACTTTCTGTTAGTGCCATTACTTTTCAAATTTGAAAACACTTTTTTTTCTGTTTTTTTGTTTTCTTTCTTGCTTTATTTATTTTATTTTGTTTCTACTTACAACAAAATACTTATTGTTGCTATTTTTAAAATTTTTCAAGTTTTTTTTTGTTTTCTGCATTATTTATTTTCTTTTGTTTTTTGCTTTATTTTTTAATTCTTTTTGCTTTTAGTTTTAGGAAAATTATAAACTTTCTGTTAGTGCCATTAGTTTTCAAATTTGAAAACACTTTTTTTTTTGTTTTTTTTTGTTTTCTTTCTTGCTTTATTTATTTTATTTTGTTTCTACTTACAAGTATTGTTGCTATTTTTAATTTTTTTCAAGTTTTTTTGTTTTGTTTTCTACATTATTTATTTTCTTTTGTTTTTTGCTTTATTTTTTAATTCTTTTTTGCTTTTAGTTTTAGAAAAATTATAAACTTTCTGTTAGTGCCATTAATTTTCAAATTTGAAAACACTTTTTTGTTTTTTGTTTTCTTTGTTGCTTTATTTATTTTATTTTGTTTCTACTTACAACAAAATACTTATTGGTGCTATTTTTATTTTGTTTCCAGTTTTTTTGTTTTGTTTTCTGCATTATTTATTTTCTTTTGTTGTTTGCTTTAATTTTAATTGTTTTTGCTTTTAGGTCAGCAAAATTATAAACTTTTTGTTAGTGCCATTAGTTTTCAAATTTGAATAGTTAAAATTTGAATTCTTTGAAATTTGTGTGAATCACAAGTTTGTGATTAACTTTATTAAAAAAATGAACATAGATGTGCCTATAGAGAAAATTCAACCTAAATTCAGAATAAATTTCTATGAACTTCATTGAAATTCACTATGAATTTAGGTCAAATTCCCTGTATAGGGGCATCTATTTTCACTTTGAGAGGAGCTCAACAAGGCAGAGAGGGACGGGCTTATAAACCGGTGTGAGCGCCCTTCAATTGGCGAGGTGGGACTAAACTCTGAGCGCAACGAGTACCAACCCTTTAGTACCGGTTTGTGGCAGAAAACGGGACTAATGGCCATGGGCCAGGGGCGAGGGGCATTGGGACCGGTTCGTGCGTGGATCCGGGACCAAAAGGTCTAGACGAACCGGGACCAATGGCCCACGTGGCTGCCCTCTTGAGAGTGTTCTTGGTGAGAACATAGTTGACAAGGAGCGAACTGGGATTAATGGTATTACGAGGGCCGAACCATAAGACATTAAAGCATTTCAAATGAACTCTGAAAAATTTGAAAGTTGGCATGGTATCATAATTTCACCCACATAGCATGTGCATGTACAAAACGGACAATGGTATCATACTCGTCTGTTACAAAGTTGGCATGGTATCATCATAATAGTTGCGGGAGAAAGTCTTAACTTTTTCTTCGCTTGTGTCATTTGCTTATTACGCCGTAACCATGGATAATCTTCATCGTTTATCAGGATGCTGGGGTCAGCCTTGACTTTGCAGGGAGGAATTTCATGAAACTTTTCATAATCTTCAGACATGTCTGTCTTGCCCTCCACTCCCACGATGTCTCTTTTTCCTGAAATAACTATGTGGCGCTTTGGCTCATCGTATGATGTATTCGCTTCCTTATCTTTTCTTTTTCTCGGTCTGGTAGACATGTCCTTCACATAGATAACCTGTGCCACATCATTGGCTAGGACGAACGGTTCGTCAGTGTACCCAAGATTTTTCAGATCCACTGTTGTCATTCCGTACTGTGGGTCTACCTGTACCGTGCCTCATGATAGATTGACCCATTTGCACTTAAACAAAGGGACCTTAAAATCATGTCTGTAGTCAAGTCCCCATATGTCCACTATGTAACCATAATATGTGTCCTTTCCCCTCTCGGTGGCTGCATCAAAGGGGACACTGCTGTTTTGGTTGGTGCTCTTTTGATCTTGGTCAATCGTGTAAAATGTATTCCCATTTATCTCGTATCCTTTCCAAATCGTAACAGTCGAAGATGGTCCCCTGGACAACAAGTACATCTCATAACAAACAGTGTTGTCACCTCTGAGACGTGTTTCCAACCAACTGCTGAAAGTCCTGATGTGTTCACATGTAATCCAGTCGTCGCACTGCTCCGGGTGTTTGGAGCGCAGACTGTTCTTGTGTTCATCGACATAAGGGGTCATCAAGGTAGAGTTCTGTAGAACTGTGCAGTGTCCTTGAGACCAAGAATATTCGTCCCTGCATATTATTGAGTCCCTTCCAAGCATGCCTTTTCCAGTCAGTCTCCCCTCATACCGCGATTTAGGGAGACCTATCTTCTTAAGGCCAGGAATGAAGTCAACATAAACCTGATGACATCCTCTGTTTGATGGCCCATGGAGACACTTCCTTCTGGCCTAGCGCGGTTACGGACATATTTCTTTAGGACTCCCATGAACCTCTCAAAGGGGAACATATTGTGTAGAAATACGGGCCCCAGAATGACAATCTCGTCGACTATATGAACTAGGATGTGCGTCATGATATTGAAGAAGGACGGTGGGAACACCAGCTCGAAACTGACAAGACATTGTGCCACATCACTCCTTAGCCTTGGTACGATTTCTGGATCGATCACCTTCTGAGAGATTGCATTGAGGAATGCACATAGCTTCACAATGGCTAATCAGACGTTTTCCGATAGAAGCCCCCTCAATGCAACCGGAAGCAGTTGCGTCATAATCACGTGGTAGTCATGAGATTTTAGGTTCTGAAATTTTTCTCTGCCATATTTATTATTCCCTTTATATTCGACGAGAAGCCAGTCGGGACCTTCATACTAAGCAGGCATTCAAAGGATATTTCCTTCTCTTCTTTGGTAAGAGCGTAGCTAGAAGGACCTTCATACTGCTTTGGAGGCATGCCGTCTTTTTTGTGCAAACATTGCAGGTCCTCCCGTGCCTCAGGTGTATCTTTTGTCTTCCCATACACGCCCAAGAAGCCTAGCAGGTTCACACAAAGGTTCTTCGTCACGTGCATCACGTCAATCGAAGAGCGGACCTCTAGGTCTTTCTAGTAGGGTAGGTCCCAAAATACAGATTTTTTCTTCCACATGGGTGCGTGTCCCCCAGCGTCACTCGGAACAGCTAGTCCGCCGGGACTCTTTCCAAAGATTACATGTAAATCATTGACCATAACAAGTACGTGATCACCGGTACGCATGGAGGGATTCTTCCGGTGATCTGTCTCGCCTTTGAAATGCTTGCCTTTATTTCGACATTCATGGTTGGTCGGAAGAAATCGACGATGGCCCAGGTACACATTCTTCCTGCAGCTTCCCAGGTATATACTTTCGGTGTCAAGTAAACAGTGCGTGCATGTGTGGTATCCCTTGTTTGTCTGTCCTGAAAGGTTACTGAGAGCGGGCCAATTGTTGATGGTCACGAATAGCAACGCCTTTAGGTCAAATTCCTCCTGTTTGTGCTCATCCCACGTACGTACACTGTTTCCATTCCACAGCTGTAAAAGTTCTTCAACTAATGGCCTTAGGTACAAATCAATGTCGTTGCCGGGTTGCTTAGGGCCTTGGATGAGAACTGGCATCATAATGAACTTCCACTTCATGCACATCCAAGGAGGAAGGTTATACATACATAGAGTCATGGGCCAAGTGCTGTGATTGCTGCTCTGCTCCCTGAAAGGATTAACGCCATCCGTGCTTAAAGCAAACCATACGTTCCTTGGGTCACGTGCAAAGTCAGCCCAGTACTTTCTCTCAATTTTTCTCCACTGCGACCCATCAGCGGGTGCTCTCAACTTCCCGTCTTTCTTACGGTCCTCACTGTGCCATCACATCAACTTGGCATGCTCTCCGTTTTTGAATAGACGTTTCAACCGTGGTATTATAGGAGCATACCACATCACCTTCGCAGGAACCCTCTTCCTGGGGGGCTCGCCGTCAGCATCACCAGGGTCATCTCGTCTGATCTTATACCATAATGCACCACATACCGGGCATGCGTTCAGATCCTTGTACGCACCGCGGTAGAGGATGCAGTCATTAGGGAATGCATGTATCTTCTACACCTCCAATCCTAGAGGGCATACGACCTTCTTTGCTGCGTATGTACTGTCAGGAAATTCGTTATCCTTTGGAAGCTTCTTCTTGAATATTTTTAGTAGCTTCTCAAATCCTTTGTCCGGCACATCATTCTCTGCCTTCCACTGCAGCAATTCCAGTATGGTACCGAGCTTTGTGTTGCCATCTTCGCAATTGGGGTACAACCCTTTTTTGTGATCCTCTAACATGCGATCGAACTTCAGCTTCTCCTTTTGACTTTCGCATTGCGTCCTTGCATCGACAATGACCCGGAGGAGATCATCATCATCAGGCACATCGTTTGGTTCCTCTTGATCTTCAGCAGCTTCGCCCATTGCAGCATCATCGTGCACATCGTCTGGTTCCTCTTGATGATGTTCAGTAGCATCACCGTATTCAGGGGGCACATAGTTGTCATCGTACTCTTCTTCTTCGTCGTCTTCCATCATAACCCCTATTTCTCCGTGCCTCGTCCAAACATTATAGTGTGGCATGAAACCCTTGTAAAGCAGGTGGGTGTGAAGGATTTTCCGTTCAGAGTAAGACTTCGTATTCCCACATATAGGGCATGGAAAACATATAAAACCATTCTGCTTGTTTGCCTCAGCCACTTCGAGAAAATCATGCACGCCCTTAATGTACTTGGAGGTGTGTCTGTTACGGTACATCCATTGCCGGTTCATCTGCGTGCATTACATATAATTAAGTGTGTTTAAAAAATCATTACAGAACATCATGAATAGATAATTAAGTGACCAAATTAATAGAAGTTCATCATCACATTAAAACCAAAGTACATACATAGTTCTCATCTTCAAGCGAAAATCATAACAGAACAACATAAAGCTCTGCAGAGCATCTAAATTAATTAAACCATACATTGAAACTATGTAAAACATTTCAATGCGAAAACAAATGCGATCATAATTGCAACCAAGGTAACAACTGATCCAATGACATATAATGATACCAAGCCTCAGTATGAATGGCATATTTTCTAATCTTTCTAATCTTCAAGCGTATTGCATCCATCTTGATATTGTGATCATCGACGACATCCGCAACATGCAACTCCAATATCATCTTCTCCTCCTCAATTTTTCTTATTTTTTCCTTCAAGAAATTAGTTTCTTCTTCAACTAAATATAACCTCTCGACAATAGGGTCGGTTGGAATTTCCGGTTCAACAACCTCCTAGATAAATAAAATCTATGTCACATTGGTCGGCATAATTTTCATAAACAATAAATGAACCAATAGTTATGAAAAGATAATATATACCACATCCGAATCATAGACAGGACGAGGGCCGACGGGGGCGGATACCAAAACCATTGCACTATATAAGATGCAATAATAAAAGTAAGAAAATAATACAAGTATCTATCTAAACATACAAGTAAGAATATTTTTTCTTTCAGTAAGAAGATAAGAACAAGAGGCTCACCATGGTGGTGCCGGCGATGAGATCGGTGCGGGTGATCGACGGCGGTGAAGACGGGGACGGGGCGTGACGGACCGCTAAACCTAGACAAATATTAAGGAAAATGGAACTTGGAGGTCGAGCTTGGAGAGGAGAAAGCTTTAGTGTGGCTCGGGCATTCCATCGAACACCTTGTGTGCATAGGAGTTGAGCTAGAGCACCACCAAGCCCTCTCCCCCTCGGCGGCCAGAAAAAACAGAGCAATGTGCTCTGCTCTTAAGCGAGGGGTATATATAGGCACTTCATTGGTCCCGGTTGGTGGCATGAACCGGGACTAAAGGGCAGCCTTTGGTCCCGTTTCAAGCCACCAACCGGGACCAATGGTGGTGGGCCAGGAGCAAGGCCCATTGGTCCCAGTTCGTCTCGCCAACCGGGACCAAAAGGTCCAGACGAACCGGGACCAATGGCCCATGTGGCCCAGCCGGCCCCCGGGGCTCACAAACCGGGTCCAATGCCACCATGGGTCCCGGTTCTAGACTGAACCGGGACTAATAATCTGACCCGCCCTGGACCTTTGCCCCCTTTTCTACTAGTGGTAGTACTCCCTCCCTTCTAAAATATATGACCCAACTTTGTACTAAAGTTAGTACAAAGTTGGGTCATCTATTTTGGAACGGAGGGAGTACTTTAGTTTATTTCCTCCGTCCACAATTATAAGATGTTTCATGAATGTAGCCATCATGCTACTTTAGTTTATTTTCTCTTTGCATTAACTTTCCCTGAGTTATTCTGATGACCTACAGACTGAATACTTACAGTTTTGATTTCTCCAGAAAAAAAGACATTGGTAAATGTGGTTATCACAAGTATAAGGAGATGCTAGTATCTATACTGGAGAAGACAAGGTCAAGGTTGTCACCACTCGACATGCGGTTCCACCTCCGTGGTCTGATTGGCTCCATTCACATAAAGGTGGTTCATTCGACCACTGGCTTACTTGCTCCTGTATCAATGGATTGGTAT
The DNA here is from genome assembly GCF_018294505.1 of Triticum aestivum. NCBI lineage: Eukaryota > Viridiplantae > Streptophyta > Magnoliopsida > Poales > Poaceae > Triticum > Triticum aestivum. The sequence continues at coordinate 32,368,161 of NC_057795.1, read as the reverse complement.
AATACATATGGACCCTCCAAACACAGTGACCCTTTTTGGTCAACAAATGCTTCTATGATCCTTTTCCAATAGACCCCCCGAACAACGTTTTTCGCCCTCGTGGTTGAACGTAAGTTCAGCTACAATGCATACATTTTCACGGAGGAAAGGTGGCATATTCAGACCATTCCATTTATGCATGTAATCACTTTGGTTAAGTGTGGACCTTTCGTTTCAATCTTCTTTTTAGTGAGATCTGTTTCTCAACCATATTCACCTTGAGCTCCGCCCGTCGTCTCTCTCTCTCTCTCTCTCTCTCACACACACACACTAAATCTGTCACCTACCTTGCCCAGAATAGATCCCTATATTGTTCTGGGCTGGCGAGGCCAACAATTCGACCGACGATGTACACAGTGGTGTAAAATCCTACTCAGTACTCACCATATTTATCATTATGTTGTATCAGATGTAGCTAGTTATGTTCACTTAGCAGTTTTAATTGCAATTATCATTATGTTGTATCAGATGTAGCTAGTTACGTTCACTTAGCAGTTTTAATTGCAAATTTATGGGGTAAATTCATATCGTCTTCCCAGGCAGTTCCATCCGAAGGGAACACTTCTCTACGGCCACAAGGTTCTCATACAAACGCCACTCTGGGCTACACAGAGAACTATACACGCAGAGGTTTCTCCTATAGGATCCCTAGCATAAGAACTTGTCCCATAAATTCATAAATAAAAGTACTAAGTGAGACCAAAAAACTACATCATTTCCACAACGTAATTTACATATGGTTTTCCGTTTCGGGAGGCCCCGAAAGGATTACACACAACTAGGAAATTACGTTCAAACTCTTGGTGAACTAAGCGCCTTCTTGGCTATTCTACTAGCAGTGGTGGTGGCTAAACTACAATGGAAGTGGTGCTCTCGTGGAGGGTCTCGATGCTCTGATTGTTTCGTGCTCTCCCATTTTGTGTTGTGTTCTTGAGCCCAGCGTCTCCTTTTATAGCCGCGAGGGGTGGCTGCTAGGGAGGCCTTCGGGAGCCTTCCTTCACTTATTTTACACACGGTAGCATGCACGCGTGTCCTACTAGGGTACATGTGTGTCCTTTTAATAATATAGAAAAGTGCGAGAGATAGTGCCGACAAGCTTCAATCTTCAGGAATCTTTGCTTTCTTCACGTGGCATTGTCTCTCGGTGAATAATTGGCTGGTGTCGGTGTCAAAACCGGCGGATCTCGGGTAGGGGGTCCCGAACTGTGCGTCTAGGCGGATGGTAACAGGAGACAAGGGACGCGATGTTTTACCCAGGTTCGGGCCCTCTTGATGGAGGTAAAACCCTACGTCCTGCTTGATTGATATTGATGATGTGGGTATTACAAGAGTAGATCTACCACGAGATCAAGGAGGCTAAACCCTAGAAGCTAGCCTATGGTATGATTGTTCTTCGTCCTATGGACTGAAGCCATCCGGTTTATATAGACACCGGAGAGGGCTAGGGTTACACAGAGTCGGTTACAATGGTAGGAGATCTACATATCCGTATTGCCAAGCTTGTCTTCCACGCCAAGGAAAGTCCCATCCGGACACGGGATGAAGTCTTCAATCTTGTATCTTCATTGTCTTGGAGTCCGGCCGATGACGATAGTTCGGCTGTCCGGACACCCCCTAGTCCAGGACTCCCTCAGTAGCCCCCGAACCAGGCTTCAATGACGACGAGTCCGGCACGTATATTGTCTTCGGTGTTTGCAAGGCAGGTTCCCCTCCATGTTCCATGTGTTTGCTGAATAGTGTCCGGTTTGTTCATAAATGTTGCGCTCCTTGGCTTCCACGCCCAATAACGGCCTCTTCCACGTGTTGTATGCGAAAAGCCAGGGTATTTTTACATTTTACCCCCCTAGCTGCGCGAATAAGCCGCCTATAAGAGAGGCGGGGGATCCAGATCCGAATCTGACCATCCTCCTCCCACAAGTACTCATCGAAGCGCATCTGACAAAAATCCATTCCAACATGGACAGTCGACGCGGCTCCTCTTCTCACGCTCCCAGTCCTCAGCCAGGAGACTGGAGGAGATGCTCAGTCCCGCATAGCGAGTTAGTAACGCTCCAAGCAGAGGGATACCTTCCCCTAGCCTTTATGGTTCCGGTTCGAGCCGGACTGGCCACCTACAAGGGTGGGAAGCAGGCGGAGAGCGTCCCCAATCCCTCCAAAGGAGAGCGGGTATGTTTCGTCCCCTACTTAATAAGGGGACTCGGATGTCCCATACATCCGTTTCTCCGGGGGCTCCTGGAGTTCTATGGACTCCAACTTCACCACCTCACACCTGCCTCCATTTTACACATCACGGGCTTTGTAGCTCTTTGCGAGCTGTTCTTGGGCATCGAGCCCCATTTTGCGCTGTGGAAGAGACTGTTTTGCCTCGTACCCCGTTCTCACGAGGGGTCGATATATCAAGTGGGCGGAGCCGAAATATGGTGCATTGCCGGGACCGAATATCTATCCGGAACCCCGAAGAAGGCGTCCGAAGACTGGCCTTCGGAGTGGTTCTATATGGAAGACGCCCCGCTGCCGGATCCAATTCGGATCGGCCTCCTGGAGTTTAGCAACGCTCCTCTGAAGAAACGCCTGAGTTGGCGCCCGCGGAGCCCTCAACGGGAAGATGATAGGAGCATCCAATATCTGATGGGCCAGATACGGTTACTGGCCCATCCCGGATTAACCATGATTGGAGTTATGGCCACATGCATTATGCGAGGGGTGCAGCCGCTCCAATATAGGGGCCACCCCATGTGGGATTTCAACGGGGAGAATGACGCCACCCGTCATGGTCGCAAGGGGCCGGGATCGACCGCCGATCTGGTGAAGATCCTATCCGGCTTGTACAAGGGGGAGAAGGAGGACTTTCTCCGCACGAGTCCATTGAATGGATTCTCCATGAATAACCCTCGGAGCTGGGTAAGCGGACGTTTATATATCCGATCTGTGCTTTCAAAGATAAGTGTCTTACTTTATGATTTCGACGCAGGAACTGCGCCGGGATGTGGAGGGCATGGAAAGCCCGACTCCACAACCCGAGGATCCGGGAAGATCCCTTGATCCGGCCTCCGGAGAGGATCCGGACATAATGGTGGAACTGATTGACGGGGTGTTCCATCAGCACAGCATAGATAATGCTCTAGTCACCATTACGGCTGACTACCCCGGTTTATCTCCGGCTTCTTAGGTGAGTACAACCGAAGTCCTGACACCGTTACTTTTGTAATGCTTATTTCTGACCACCGTGTACCAACGGTGCTTCGCAGGAGGTGCCTTTACAGCGGGAAGCCGAGCCCGCGGTGACTGACCGACCAGGGTCAGTGCAGCCTGTGACGCCCTCGATTCAATCGTACACTAATCATACACGCAAATGTGTACGATCAAGATCAAGGACTCACGGGAAGATATCACAACACAACTCTAGACACAAATTAAAATAATACAAGCTTTATATTACAAGCCAGGGGCCTCGAGGGCTCGAATACATCAGCTTGAATACAAACGAGTCAGCGGAAGCAACAATAGCTGAGTACAGACATGAGTTAAACAAGTTTGCCTTAAGAAGGCTAGCACAAAAGCATCTACGATCGAAAAGGCAAGGCCTCCTGCCTGGGAGCCTCCTAACTACTCTTGGTCGTCGGCGTCCGTCACGTGGTAGTAGGCACCCTCGGGGTAGCAGCAGTCGTCAAAGGTAGCATCTGGCTCCTGGACTCCACCATCTGGTTGCAACAACCAGAAAGAAGAAAGAAGGGGGAAAAGGGGGAGCAAAGCAACCGTGAGTACTCATCCAAAGTACTCGCAAGCAAGGATCTACACTACATATGCAACATTATCAAAGGAAGGCTGTATATGTGGACTGGGCTGCAAAAATGCCAGAATAGAGAGAAGGTCTAGTCCTATCGAAGACTAGCATCTTCTGGAAACCACCATCTTGCAGCAAACAGGAGGGAGTAGAGTAGCATAAAGTAGAGTGGTAGTAGTGTTATCAACCTCGGCCAGAGATCCTTTCTCGACTCCCTGCGAGAAAGCAATCCCAGAGCCATACTATCCAGTTATCATCACAATCAAATCCTCATCACCATCCAGTTCTCATCACAAGTATCCAGTTCTAGTTGTATCGATCGGGATACAACTCCAAGTGTCCGTTACCATAGGACAGGCTATCGATAGATGTTTTCTTCCCTGCAGGGGTGCACCAACTTACCCACCACGCTCGACTCCGGCCGGACACACTTTCCAGGGTGATGCCCGGCCTCGGCCAAACAATACGCCGCAACCCGACCTAGACTTAACAGAGAGGTCAGCACGCCGGACTAAACCTATGCCCCCAGGGGTCATGGGCCATCTCCCCGAAAACTCCTGCACGTTGCGTACGCGGCCGGTGAGCAGACCTAGCTACCTCCTTCAACAAGGCAGGCGCTTGCGCAGTCCAACCCGGCGCGCGCCACTCAGTCGCTGACGTCTATTAAGCTTTGGCTGATGTATACGACGCAGAACGCCCATACTATGCCCACGTGATGGTTAGTGCTATCAGGCCAGAGGCCCCTCGGATCAAATATCCAAATCGTAGTGGATTAGGAACGCGCGGTAACAAGCAGAGATTCACGAAAGAGGTGACCCCGTTGCCCCGTCTCGAGGACTTGCGGCAAGGGCTAAGAATGCCCGGCCATGCCTCGTAATTATCTCACGGGCACCTTCTAGTTCAACCCGTCTCCACATCACTTTCCAAGTAACAGTTGTAAAGTCCAAGTATCCGTGTGTCCAAACATCAAGAGGAAAACCCAAGGAATCACCCTCGGTGGGTTCCACTCAATGTAATCATCAAGGTGAACGTAGAGGAATCACCCTCGAGGTTCACACTTGAGGGGTTGCACGACAGAGTCGTATCGGAAGTGGTTAAAGAGGAAATCACCCTCGATGACCACGACCGAATAGCTACACTACAGGGTTAACATCAGAAGTGTTGTAGAGGTCTCACCCTCGGCACTCGATAGTATCCCAGTAGTGTCGAGCAACTAAGGGGAAAGTGATGTGCGGTGCCGGGGCCTGGTCTTCGATCCCGTTGATCGGGTCTTCAATGATGAAGCAGGGGCAACAAGGACAAGGTGGGGGTCACTGATGGATCACTAACCAACCTATACTAAGCAGTTTAGGATAAGCCGGTAAGGTAACAATAAGCAGGTTACAAAAGGAGGCTATGCATCAGAATAGGAGCAAACAATAACAATAGCAAAATCTAATGCAAGCATGAGAGAATGGAATGGGCGATATCGGGATGATCAAAGGGGGGGGCTTGCCTGGTTGATCTGGCAAGGAGGGGTCGTTGTCGACGACGTAGTCGATCACCGGGGCATCAGCGGCCTCGGGGTCTACCGGAGAGAAGAGGGGGAAGAAACGGTAAATACATAGCAAACAGAGGTAACACTAAGCATGACATGACGAAACGTAGCGCTAAGCGTGCTCTAACGCGGTCCTAGACGTTATAGGTGAAGGGGGGAAAACAACCGGGAAGGTGTTCCCGGTTCCGGACCTGTGTCAAACAGATGACCGGAGGGGAAAAGTTCCATGTTCAGCATGCTAGGGGCATGTGACAGATGAACGGACCGCATATTCGGATTCGTTGGATTTTTTTGAGCAACTTTCATATAGAAAACATTTTCATCGGAGTTACGGTTTATAAGTTACGGATTTTCAAAGTTTAAACCAATTTCTGAATTATTTTAAAAGCAGAAAAGGTTTATTGCGCCAGTAGTGACGTCAGCATTGCGTCAGCTCTGCTGACCAGTCAAACTGACAGGTGGGACCCACCTGTCAGCCTCTCTGTCTAACAGAGGCTTAACTAAGCTAACAGGGTTAGTTAGGGGGCGTGGGCCCCAGCAGTCAGTGACTGGTTAGGTTAACTAATTAGTTTTATTTATAAAACCGGTTTAGTTAATCTAATTACGTGGTGGGGCCCGCACGTCAGTGTCACAGAGAAGCCCAGTCAGCATGTTGACTGGTCAAACCAGTCAACAGGGTCCCATGGGGCCCAGCGTTAGTGACTCAGGTGATGGGGCCCACGCATCCATGTTGGTGGCTGCGCCGGGGAGGGCTCCGGCGACCAAGGCGACGGCGGCGCCTCGCCGGAGTTGGCCGGAGCCGCGCTACAGGGGGCCTCCGGACCTACGGCTTGGACCTAAGGGCGCGGCCCGGCACTGCGCACACGATGGTGACGATGACTGGCGTCGGGGACGACCGGAGCATCGCCGGTGACGGAAAAGGCGGCAACGACCTTCGGGCGTGTGATGGCGAAGGCGAAGCAGCGTGCTACGGAACGAAAGGAAGGGCTGGGGAGGATCCCCGTGGTGCGGCGAGTCCAACGGGCTTGAGCCCGTGACCAAAAGGTCACCGGAGTCTCGCCGGCGACGAGCTCCGCGGCGCTGCGTTCGGGCGCACGTGGGGAAGCAGCTAGGGGGCGCGCCAAGTAGGCAAGGAGAGGGAGAAGGTAGGAGAGCTCACCGGGGAGGCACAAGGTGGCCCGGTGTAAGATTAGTAGCAGCAGCAGTTGCCGGAGACGACGGAGTTCGCCGGCGACAGAGGCGAAAGGGGGCGGCTCGATCCGCACCCCGCAGTGGCTCCCGGCTCGCGCTTACGGACGGGGACGGGGTAGACGACGACGGCAGAGACGATGGGCACGATGGCGAGGCGAACGGCGCTCGATGGCCGCGAGGACGGGCGAGGCACGGCGACGACCGCGTCGGACTCCTCTCCAGAACGAAGGAGTGGGAGAGGGAGAGGCGGAGAGGGCGAGGGGGGTTCGAGGCGTGGGTGGAGGTAGGTGAGGAGGAGGTCGAGGCGTCGAGGGGAGGGGCCCTTATCCACCCGCGGCGTTGCCGGCGAGGTGGTCGGGCGGCGACGCGCCACTGTAGCGGTGCGCACCGGGGGAACAGGAGGGAGGGGAGAGCGATGCGGGGAGCTGGGCCGGCTGGTTGAGGTGGGCCGAGGCCCATGGGGGGGCACGGTGGCCAGCTGGGCTAGTCGGCCCAGTTGAGGGGGGGGGGCTTTTCCCTTTGCTTTGTTTTGTTTTTTTTTTGTTTTTTTTCTATTCCAGCAGCTTTTGCATTTTCTTTTTGCCACAATTGACTTTGCAAAATTATGCCACTGGCCAAAACAATCTCAAAGAATTATTAGGCACTGCCAAAAAAAAGATTGTGAGGCTTTAGAAATAGTTTGCCATTTTCATAAATTAAAAAGGCATTTAATTTATTTCTTAGGCCACTGTTTGAAGTAGCTTAGGCCACTCAAACCTTTTTGCAAAAATGTTGGTTCACCACCAAAATTAGTTGTGGATTATTCTGCACATGATGAACATTTTTGTTTTCATGTCTGAGCATTTTGAATTTCAGACAAAAATTTGAATTTGAATTCAACTGGAATGTGAAAGAACATGAGACAATAATGATCAGGCACATGTTTAGCAAAAACATTAACTTAACCCCAGGGGTTACTGTAGCATCATTACACCGGGGTGTTACAACTCTCCTCCTCTAAAAGAAATTCTCGTCCCGAGAATTAAGAGGTAGAAGGAAAAAAATCGGGGTATTCAGCCCGGAGGTTATCTTCGCGTTCCCAAGTGGCTTCCTCTTTAGTATGATTCGACCATTGCACCTTGAGGAACTTAGTAACCTTCTGGCGGGTTCGACGTTCAGCTTCTTCAAGAATGCAGATCGGATGCTCCTCGTATGTGAGATCATCTTGAATCTCAATCAATTCCGGATCCACTTCACGTTCCGGATCCTTGAAGCATCGACGAAGTTGCGACACATGGAAGACGTCATGAACGTGAGAGAACTGAGGTGGCAACTCCAGTTGATAAGCCACCAGTCCACGACGGGCGAGAATACGGAAGGGACCAATGTAGCGAGGAGCTAACTTTCCCTTGACTCCGAACCGATGAGTGCCTCTCAAAGGAGTGACACGCAGATAAGCTTGTTCACCAGGTTGATAAGTTGAACCCCAGTGTTTCCGGTCATAGTTGCTCTTCTGGCGGGATTGGGCCGCCTTGAGATTATCCCGGACAATGCGAACCTGCTCTTCAGCTTGTTGAATAATGTCCGGACCAATGAGTGCTCGTTCCCCAGTTTCTGACCAATTCAGAGGGGTTTGGCACTTACGTCCATAAAGCACTTCAAAGGGTGCCATCTTCAAGCTGGCTTGATAGCTGTTGTTATAAGAGAACTCCGCATAAGGGAGAGATTCTTCCCACTTCTTGCCGAAAGAAATAACACAAGCTCGAAGCATGTCTTCAAGAATTTGATTGACTCGCTCGACTTGGCCTTGGGATTGGGGATGATAAGCAGTGCTCCAGGTAATATGAGTTCCCATTGCCTCTTGGAAACTATCCTAGAACTTAGAAGTGAAAATACTGCCGCGGTCTGAACTGATCTCCTTCGGAATGCCGTGGAGTGACACAATTCGGGAGATATACAAGGTTGCCAATTGACTAGCAGTGATAGTCTCCTTGACTGGCAGAAAGTGAGCAACCTTCTAGAATTGGTCGATGACGACAAAGATAGCATCGTTACCTTTCTGAGACTTGGGAAGGCCAGTGACGAAGTCCATTTGTATCTTATCCCACTTCCATTCAGGAATCGGAAGCGGTTGTAGAAGTCCAGCCGGTTTTTGATGTTCTGCTTTGACGCGACGACAAACGTCACATTCTTCAATATATCGAGCAATGTCTTGCTTCATCTTAGACCACCAGTACTTCTGACGAATGTCAAGATACATCTTGGTACTTCCCGGATGAATAGAGAGAGGGGTGTCATGCGCTTCTTTCATCACCTTCTCTGTCATAAGCTCGAACCGGGGTACGACAATGCGATCTCTGAGGTATAAGGTTCCATCTTCACCAAGTGAGAAATCTCTGGATTTCTCTAAGGCAAGATCCTTTTTCATCAGATCAACATGAGCATCTTTGGCTTGAGCAGACTTGATTGCTTTCAGAAGAGTTGGTTCCAAAACAAGGTTATTCAGAGAACCCTGTGGAACTAGTTGAAGGTTCAGCTTGCATAGCTCTTCATAAAGGCGGGGTTGAGCTTTGTAGACCTGGTGATTATTGCAATAAGACTTTCGGCTTAGGGCATCGGCCATTACATTAGCCTTGCCAGGTGTATAAGATATACCGCAGTTGTAGTCAGCAATAGCTTCCATCCATCGCTGCTGACGGAGGTTCAGATCTGGCCGAGTAAACGGGTACTTCAGACTCTGATGATCAGTGAAGATCTCACAACAATTACCGAGAAGGTATTGTCGCCATAGCTTCAATGCAAAGATAACCGCTGCAAGCTCAAGGTCATGAACCGGGTAGTTTTCTTCGTGAGGACGCACTTGACGGGAGGCATAGGCAATCACCCTGCGCTCTTGCATTAGAACACACCCTAATCCTTGACGTGAAGCATCACAATAGATGACAAAGTCCTTGTGAGAATCAGGGGGAGCAAGCACTGGGGCAGAAGTCAGTTTATCCTTGAGTGCCTGGAAACTTTCCTGACATTTGTCTGTCCAATCAAACTTAACGCCTTTGTGAAGCAGATTAGTCAGTGGCTTGGCGATCTTGGAGAAGTTCTCGACAAAGCGGCGACAATAGCTGGCCAGTCCGAGAAAGCTTCTGACTTGCTTGACAGTCTTTGGAGGGGTCCAGTCAAGAATAGCCTGAACGCGCTCTGGGTTGACGGCAATACCATCCTTGGAGATAACATGACCAAGGTAGGTGACTTCGGGTAACCAGAATTCACACTTGGAATACTTGGCATAAAGTTGATGCTCTCGAAGCTTCTCCAGAACAAGACGAAGATGTTCAGCATGTTCTTCTTTATTCTTCGAATATACCAGTATATCATCCAGATAGACTACGACGAACTTGTCGAGGTAATCCATGAATATATAGTTCATCAGACGAGAGAATGTAGCTGGAGCATTGGTTAAACCGAATGACATGACGGTGTACTCGTAAGAACCATAACGAGTCACAAATGCGGTCTTTGGAATATCCTCTTCACGAACACGGATCTGGTGGTAACCCAACCTCAAGTCGAGTTTAGAGAATATCGATGAACCAGCCAGTTGATCATACAGATCATTGATCCGAGGAAGGGGATATTTGTTTTGAATTGTAGCTTGGTTGATAGGACGATAGTCTTGGACCAAACGGTTCGTACCGTCCTTCTTCTTGACGAAGAGAGAAGGTGCTCCCCAAGCAGAGGAACTTGGACGAATGAAACCCTTGTGAAGAGATTTGTCGATTTCCTCCTTAAGCTCAAGGAGTTCATGAGGTGGCATCTTGTAGGGTCGTTTTGCAATAGGAACGATGCCTGGTTTCAAGTCGATGACGAACTCGACAGCCCGGGCAGGGGGTATTCCTGGAAGTTCTTCTGGAAATACGTCTTGGAAGTTGCGAACGACTGGAATCTTTTCAATTCCCTCAAGAGGTGCCGCGTTCAACGCATTCAAAGCATAAAGTCGTGCTTCAGCGTTTTGAACAAGCTGAGCATGGTAGGTTACAATCTCATCTGAAGGATGTAGGAGGTGAACGACCTTGGTAGCGCAAACGATAGAGGCAGTATGCGCTTTCAACCATTCCATTCCCAGAATGAGGTCAATATTGGAAGACTCCAGAATAATGGGAGAAACAAGGAATTCCAACCCTTCAATTTCAACAGGAACGTCGCGACCAATCATGGTAGTTTGACATCGGCCCGCAGGGGTGCGTACCACTATCGGAGTGTTCATGGGCTCGCATCGAATGTCATGTGCGTAAGCAAAATTTTCTGACATGAATGAATGTGATGCTCCTGAATCAAACAAAACAGAAGCTGGTACTGAATTAACAAGGAGAGTACCCATCACAATGGCAGGCTGGTCTTGAGCTTCATTCAGATCAATATGATTAGCCTGACCACGACCATAAGGTCTGGCATTGTTGTTATGGGGCTGATTGTTACGGTCAGTTGAAGACAGAGCCAACTGATTCTGATTCTGAGGGCATTTCCTGGAGCGGTGACCTGGAAGGCCACACTTGAAGCACAGACCATCATTGGGATTGGGAGCATAAGCTTGGGGCGGTACAGCCCGAAGGGGCTGCCTCTGCGGTTGAGGAGGCAGACGAGGTGCAACATAGGACTGTCTTGGTGCAGGTGCAGTTGGACGATACATGCTGTGGGGAATCCAAATCCGACGCTTCTGCGCTGACGGGCCCGAAGATGGGCCAGCATCACGGCTACGCCTGAGGGATCCCTGGTGTTCCTGAAGACCAGTCTCAACCTGAATAGCCTTGTTCACCAAGGTGGCGAAGTCGGCAAAGTCATGAACGAGCAATGCTAGCTTAATATCAGGGTGAAGTCCATCACGAAACTTCTCTTGCTTACGAGCATCAATTGCAATGTCTTCTTCAGCATAACACGACAAGTCCAGAAATTCCCGATGATAAGCATCTACAGTCTTGTTGCCTTGGGTGAGGTTGCGGAACTCTCGCTTCTTCCTGTCCATGGTTCCCTGAGGAATGAAACGGGCACGGAAGGCAGCTTGGAAATCTGGCCAAGTAATGACCGTTCCAGTAGGTAGGGTACGCCTGTGGCTGTCCCACCATTGAGCAGCAGGACCCTTCAGAAAGAAAGATGCGAAGGTGACATAGCTGGCAGGGGCAACACTAGCAGACTCCATTTCATATGTGATGTCGCGGAGCCAGTCATCAGCATCAAGGGGTTGAGTTGAGCTGCGGTAGATAGTTGGGTTGAGGCGCATGAAGTCCTGCAGAGTTACTCGGGTTGGATGTTGATTCATGTTCGGACGAGGAAACTGAGCCATCATTCCTTCCATGAACTGGCGAGTTAACTCAAACTGTTGCCTCATTCCAGTAAAGAATTCAGGCGGTGGTGGGTCGTTGGCACCACAGCCACGACCAGCGGGTCTAACCATCCTGCTAACATGTAACAGGGGTAGTTCAGCATTGAGCATTTGCAAAGATAAGGATCATCCATGATGAAAACATGCATAATGAAGGAGGTACGATGGTTTCCACTCCGTAGTCAACACGACAGGGTGTGCACTACTCAAAAAGCTATTCTAAGGAATAACTATGGCTCCATCCAACTTCGGGGTGAATGTGGTCACGGGATCCTAATGTTAGTAAAATCATTTACCCTAGTAGAAGAGAGTTCAGAGTCCCAGAGTATAGACGAGGAGTAAAAGATGCTAATACCACCCAATAGCGACGTGGGCCCGTAAGCCACACAGCCAATGTTAGTAAAAGTTTTCAGTGACTAGACTCAACTTGGGCCAAGGAGTTGGAAAGGGGGCTACCTACAGGCAGTCGGCTCTGATACCAACTTGTGACGCCCTCGATTCAATCATACACTAATCATACACGCAAATGTGTACGATCAAGATCAAGGACTCACGGGAAGATATCACAACACAACTCTAGACACAAATTAAAATAATACAAGCTTTATATTACAAGCCAGGGGCCTCGAGGGCTCGAATACATCAGCTTGAATACAAACGAGTCAGCGGAAGCAACAATAGCTGAGTACAGACATGAGTTAAACAAGTTTGCCTTAAGAAGGCTAGCACAAAAGCATCTACGATCGAAAAGGCAAGGCCTCCTGCCTGGGAGCCTCCTAACTACTCTTGGTCGTCGGCGTCCGTCACGTGGTAGTAGGCACCCTCGGGGTAGCAGCAGTCGTCAAAGGTAGCATCTGGCTCCTGGACTCCACCATCTGGTTGCAACAACCAGAAAGAAGAAAGAAGGGGGAAAAGGGGGAGCAAAGCAACCGTGAGTACTCATCCAAAGTACTCGCAAGCAAGGATCTACACTACATATGCAACATTATCAAAGGAAGGCTGTATATGTGGACTGGGCTGCAGAAATGCCAGAATAGAGAGAAGGTCTAGTCCTATCGAAGACTAGCATCTTCTGGAAACCACCATCTTGCAGCAAACAGGAGGGAGTAGAGTAGCATAAAGTAGAGTGGTAGTAGTGTTATCAACCTCGGCCAGAGATCCTTTCTCGACTCCCTGCGAGAAAGCAATCCCAGAGCCATACTATCCAGTTATCATCACAATCAAATCCTCATCACCATCCAGTTCTCATCACAAGTATCCAGTTCTAGTTGTATCGATCGGGATACAACTCCAAGTGTCCGTTACCATAGGACAGGCTATCGATAGATGTTTTCTTCCCTGCAGGGGTGCACCAACTTACCCACCACGCTCGATTGACTCCGGCCGGACACACTTTCCAGGGTCATGCCCGGCCTCGGCCAAACAATACACCGCAACCCGACCTAGACTTAACAGAGAGGTCAGCACGCCGGACTAAACCTATGCCCCCAGGGGTCATGGGCCATCTCCCCGGAAACTCCTGCACGTTGCGTACGCGGCCGGTGAGCAGACCTAGCTACCTCCTTCAACAAGGCAGGCGCTTGCGCAGTCCAACCGGCGCGCGCCACTTAGTCGCTGACGTCTATTAAGCTTTGGCTGATGTATATGACGCAGAACGCCCATACTATGCCCACGTGATGGTTAGTGCTATCAGGCCAGAGGCCCCTCGGATCAAATATCCAAATCGTAGTGGATTAGGAACGCGCGGTAACAAGCAGAGATTCACGAAAGAGGTGACCCCGTTGCCCCGTCTCGAGGACTTGCGGCAAGGGCTAAGAATGCCCGGCCACGCCTCGTAATTATCTCACGGGCACCTTCCAGGTCAACCCGTCTCCACATCACTTTCCAAGTAACAGTTGTAAAGTCCAAGTATCCGTGTGTCCAAACATCAAGAGGAAAACCCAAGGAATCACCCTCGGCGGGTTCCACTCAATGTAATCATCAAGGTGAACGTAGAGGAATCACCCTCGAGGTTCACACTTGAGGGGTTGCACGACAGAGTCGTATCGGAAGTGGTTAAAGAGGAAATCACCCTCGATGACCACGACCGAATAGCTACACTACAGGGTTAACATCAGAAGTGTTGTAGAGGTCTCACCCTCGGCACTCGATAGTATCCCAGTAGTGTCGAGCAACTAAGGGGAAAGTGATGTGCAGTGCCGGGGCCTGGTCTTCGATCCCGTTGATCGGGTCTTCAATGATGAAGCAGGGGCAACAAGGACAAGGTGGGGGTCACTGATGGATCACTAACCAACCTATACTAAGCAGTTTAGGATAAGCCGGTAAGGTAACAATAAGCAGGTTACAAAAGGAGGCTATGCATCAGAATAGGAGCAAACAATAACAATAGCAAAATCTAATGCAAGCATGAGAGAATGGAATGGGCGATATCGGGATGATCAAGGGGGGGGGGGGCTTTCCTGGTTGATCTGGCAAGGAGGGGTCGTTGTCGACGACGTAGTCGATCACCGGGGCATCAGCGGCCTCGGGGTCTACCGGAGAGAAGAGGGGGAAGAAACGGTAAATACATAGCAAACAGAGGTAACACTAAGCATGACATGACGAAACGTAGCGCTAAGCGTGCTCTAACGCGGTCCTAGACGTTATAGGTGAAGGGGGAAAAACAACCGGGATGGTGTTCCCGGTTCCGGACCTGTGTCAGACAGATGACCGGAGGGGGAAAGTTCCATGTTCAGCATGCTAGGGGCATGTGACAGATGAACGGACCGCATATTCGGATTCGTTGGATTTTTTTGAGCAACTTTCATATAGAAAACATTTTCATCGGAGTTACGGTTTATAAGTTACGGATTTTCAAAGTTTAAACCAATTTTTGAATTATTTTAAAAGCAGAAAAGGTTTATTGCGCCAGTAGTGACGTCAGCATTGCGTCAGCTCTGCTGACCAGTCAAACTGACAGGTGGGACCCACCTGTCAGCCTCTCTGTCTAACAGAGGCTTAACTAAGCTAACAGGGTTAGTTAGGGGGCGTGGGCCCCAGCAGTCAGTGACTGGTTAGGTTAACTAATTAGTTTTATTTATAAAACCGGTTTAGTTAATCTAATTACGTGGTGGGGCCCGCACGTCAGTGTCACAGAGAAGCCCAGTCAGCATGTTGACTGGTCAAACCAGTCAACAGGGTCCCGTGGGGCCCAACGTTAGTGACTCAGGTGATGGGGCCCACGCATCCATGTTGGTGGCTGCGCCGGGGAGGGCTCCGGCGACCAAGGCGACGGCGGCGCCTCGCCGGAGTTGGCCGGAGCCGCGCTACAGGGGGCCTCCGGACCTACGGCTTGGACCTAAGGGCGCGGCCCGGCACCGCGCACACGATGGTGACGATGACTGGCGTCGGGGACGACCGGAGCATCGCCGGCGACGGAAAAGGCGGCGACGACCTTCGGGCGTGTGATGGCGAAGGCGAAGCAGCGTGCTACGGAACGAAAGGAAGGGCTGGGGAGGATCCCCGTGGTGCGGCGAGTCCAACGGGCTTGAGCCCGTGACCAAAAGGTCACCGGAGTCTCGCCGGCGACGAGCTCCACTGCGCTGCGTTCGGGCGCACGTGGGGAAGCAGCTAGGGGGCACGCCAAGTAGGCAAGGAGAGGGAGAAGGTAGGAGAGCTCACCGGGGAGGCACAAGGTGGCCCGGTGTAAGATTAGTAGCAGCAGCAGTTGCCGGAGACGACGGAGTTCGCCGGCGACAGAGGCGAAAGGGGGCGGCTCGATCCGCACCCCGCAGTGGCTCCCGGCTCACGCTCACGGACGGGGACGGGGTAGACGACGACGGCAGAGACGATGGGCACGATGGCGAGGCGAACGGCGCTCGATGGCCGCGAGGACGGGCGAGGCACGGCGACGACCGCGTCGGACTCCTCTCCAGAACAAAGGAGTGGGAGAGGGAGAGGCGGAGAGGGCGAGGGGGGTTCGAGGCGTGGGTGGAGGTAGGTCAGGAGGAGGTCGAGGCGTCGAGGGGAGGGGCCCTTATCCACCCGCGGCGTTGCCGGCGAGGTGGTCGGGCGGCGACGCGCCACTGTAGCGGTGCGCACCGGGGGAACAGGAGGGAGGGGAGAGCGATGCGGGGAGCTGGGCCGGCTGGTTGAGGTGGGCCGAGGCCCATGGGGGGGCACGGTGGCCAGCTGGGCTAGTCGGCCCAGTTGAGGGGGGGGGCTTTTCCCTTTTCTTTGTTTTGTTTTTGTTTTTTTTCTATTCCAGCAGCTTTTGCATTTTCTTTTTGCCACAATTGACTTTGCAAAATTATGCCACTGGCCAAAACAATCTCAAAGAATTATTAGGCACTGCCAAAAAAAAGATTGTGAGGCTTTAGAAATAGTTTGCCATTTTCATAAATTAAAAAGGCATTTAATTTATTTCTTAGGCCACTGTTTGAAGTAGCTTAGGCCACTCAAACCTTTTTGCAAAAATGTTGGTTCACCACCAAAATTAGTTGTGGATTATTCTGCACATGATGAACATTTTTGTTTTCATGTCTGAGCATTTTGAATTTCAGACAAAAATTTGAATTTGAATTAAACTGGAATGTGAAAGAACATGAGACAATAATGATCAGGCACATGTTTAGCAAAAAGATTAACTTAACCCCAGGGGTTACTGTAGCATCATTACACCGGGGTGTTACACAGCCCAAGAGGCTGAAGAGGAGTGCGGCGCGAATCGAAACGTCACCGCAGAGGTATGGCGCACCCTTGTCCTTTAAGGGAAAGACTCCTGGGAGGTACATTAATGCTCATGATTCTTCCAGGAGAAAGAGCGCTCGCCGGACTGAGCCCGGAGAGGTTGCCAACCAAGCCTCCGCCAGCCAGGCTCCAACGCCTGGTCCGGAGGGGGAGGCGAGCGCAAGGCGCGAGCCGGATGCTCCTCCAAGGGAGGATGCCGACAGGTTGTCCGCCACCAGGTCTGAGGTGGAGAGCGCCATGAATCACAGGCGCCGCCGGACAGTTCTTCATGATGCGTGTTTCTCCCTAGAGGCGTTGAATGCCTTTAGTGCGGGAGATGCGCACCTCCGTGCTGCTCAAGATAGTTTAACCAGAGCCACGGAGTAGTATGTAAAAGACATACGGGTGAGGAATTTTAATGGTTATATATGCCAGTAGCCCCTGAGACTTAAAATAGTTAAACTAACTGATTTAAGGATCATTTGTTATGCAGGATCTTACAGAGAAGAATACCCACCTATCCCAGGAGCTTCAAGAATGCAAGGCCCAACTTGAGGCCGCGCTAGCCGCTGCCCGGGGAGCCACATAGACCCCCTCTGGTAATTCATATTTCGAAAAGAGAAGTAGTTTATGAAGTGCGGCGTGTGTGTATAATCTGACAATAATATTGCAGAGGGTGCCGGACTAGATCCGGACAAGCAACATCTGCTGTGCGAGCTTAAGGCCGGCGAGAAGGTGCTTACAAGGGTGAAGCGGGAGAGGAACAAACTCCAAGATGCCAACACCCAGCTGGGCGAAGAACTAAAAGGTGTTCGGGTCCAGCTGTCTAACTCCGTAAAGGACAATCGACGGCTTCGTCGCGGCATTTACAGTAAGTGCTTGAGCAAACTCTTTTGAAAAGAAGAGTTCGACGAGGAAGTCGATTTACAGAAATGTGTCTGTAGGTGTGCTCACGGGTCGTCCGGCGGAGGAGATGCCTGGTTCCACGGGAGACCCTCTTCCCGAGCTGCTGCAACTGCACGAACGTGTTCGGCAGGCGATGAGCAGCGTCGTGCAGGCCTTATGGCCTTCCGTCTCCCTACCCGAGGGTCTTGGAGGGCTTGCTGAGAAGCTTCAGGGAGTACGGCAGCGTTTGCGTCTGTGGAAGATATCGGCCTGCCGTCAAGGCGCCAGGGAGGCCTGGGCCATGGTGAAGACGCGATACACGAGGGCTGATCCAAACCACATGGCCGAGGTCGGACCTGTGGGGCTCGATGGGAAGGAGATCCCTGTGAGCCTGATGTACGACCAAGTAGAGTTGGCCGCGAAATATTCCCAATGGGACTGTAAATTAGACAGCCTGTTAGATGGGATTGAAGAGGAGTACAATCAGTCAGTTTGACGATGTAATTTAAAATGACATGTAAAATGCCTTCTAGCCGGATTGTAGATCGTTTGTCTTTGCGGACCTTTTCGCTTCAACCTCGGGACCCAACAGTCCGGAGTGTGTCCGAATACCCTGACGGTTATACAAAAATCAGGGCATGCATGGAGACAAGGCGTAGGGGTCATAAGTGCTTTATCATACAAGTGCCCAACTAGCTATGTTATATTACATGGTTAGTAAGAAACATCTTCCAGGGAGAATAGTTCCATTAGGGGTTCCTTTCGCTGGGAGGCATGCCCTAAAGTGCATGTCCAGACTGCGAAAAGAGCAGAAAAAGCATCTGGGGGCAGAGAAATAAATAAGTAATAAATCATCTTTCAGGTCACTGACCGAATATTCCCTTAAGAACGCTAGCTTTCGGCTTCACCCAATCTGAGGTACACATCCGGCTGATCCGGTAGTAACAATCACAGAGGTGCTCCCATTACCTCCTAGCCGAACAATCGGGAACGTAGGGGTAAGCACAGGAGCCAGGCAACCCAGCTTGGCCAAAACTTAAGTCATATCGATGCATATAATGGTGAGTAAAAGGTACATGCGGAAGTATGACACATGTGTTGGGCATGAAGCCCGTATAGATAAGCTTCTGTTAAAGAAGCCCCCAGGTATAACGAGTGCGAGTAGCACATCAAGTGAGTGCGAACAAAGTGCAGATCATCCCTCAAGAGGCTTGCACTGAAAGAGGGAGGAAAAAGGAGGGAAAACAAAGACAGCGAAAAAATATGAAAGGTGGACGGAGGAAGGAGACGAACTCTGAGTCCGGCGCTAGGCGTAGAATCTTCGGAGACGGGCTGCATTCCATGGGTTTGGCTCGAGTCGGTTGTTAGATGCGCTGCGTAGACGGTATGCACCGCCGGTAAGGACTTGGTCGATGATGAAGGGAGCTTCCCATTTGGGCTTAAGTTTGTCCTTTTTCTTGTCCGGCAGGCGTAGAACTAGTTCGCCAACATTGTAAGTTTTAGCTCGTACTTCTCTGCTTTGATATCTTCGAGCCTGCTGCTGATAGAATGTGGAACGGGATTTTGCCACGTCGCGCTCCTCCTCTAAGGCGTCCAAACTGTCCTGCCGATCCAACTCGGTTTCTCTTTCTTCGTACATGCGCACGCGAGGTGAGTCATGAAGTATGTCGCAGGGCAAAACTGCCTCAGCGCCGTATACCATAAAAAATGGTGTGAATCCGGTAGTGCAGTTTGGCGTGGTCCGCAGCCCCCAGAGTACGGAGTCTAGCTCCTCTACCCAGTGCGTGTTAGATTCCGTGATGGACCGCACTAATCTGGGTTTAATGCCGCTCATGATTAGACCATTTGCCCGTTCCACTTGACCGTTAGTTTGAGGGTGATAGACTGAAGCGTAGTCGAGCTTGATGCCCATGTTTTTGCACCAGAGTTTAACCTCGTCGGCCGTGAAATTCGGTCCGTTACCAGTGATGATGCTGTGGGGGACGCCGAAACGGTGTACTACCCCGGATATGAAGTCTATCACCGGTCCGGATTCTGCCGTTTTAACCAGCTTGGCCTCTATCCGTTTGGTGAATTTGTCCACCATGACCAATAAGTATTTTTTCTTGTGGGTTCCCCCTTTAAGGGGTCCAACCATGTCAAGCCCCCAGACCGCGAACGGCCAGGTGATGGGTATAGTTTTGAGGGCGGTGGGTGGCATGTGTCTTTGATTAGCAAAGAGCTGGCAACCGACGCATCGTTGGACTAAGTCCTGAGCATCTGCCCGGGCTGTCGGCCAATAAAATCCTGTACGAAAGCCCTTGCCTACAAGGGCCCGGGCTGCGGCGTGGTGCCCGCCGAGTCCGGCGTGAATTTCAGCCAGGAGATTTCGCCTTTCCTCTTCGGAGATACACCTTTGAAGGACTCCGGTTGTGCTTTTCTTATAAAGTTATCCCTCATGGACCTTGTAGGCTTTAGATCGCCGAACTATGCAGCGGGCCTCATTTTGGTCTTCGGGGAGTTCCTGCCTGATTAAGTAGGCTAGGAATGGTTCTGTCCATGGGGCAATTACTACCATTATTTCGTGGGTTGAAGGTGTTATTTCATTGGCTGAGCCACCGATTGTGTCAGAATGTTCCGTGTTGGGTGGTGCAGTTGGTTTCGGGTTGTTATTTCCGGACTCTTCTTCCCATAATATGGATGGCTTAAAGAGCCGCTCCAAGAAGATGTTTGGAGGGACGGGTCGCGTTTTGCGCCGATGCGTGCCAACACGTCTGCTGCCTGGTTATTATCCCGTGCTACATGATGGAATTCGAGTCCTTCAAACCGAGCTGACATTTTTATGACGGCGTTACGGTAGGCTGCCATTTTCGGATCCTTGGCGTCAAAGTCTCCATTTACTTGGGATATTGCGAGGTTTGAATCCCTGCACACCTCTAGGCATTGAATACCCATGGAGATTGCCATCCGAAGACCATGTAGAAGGGCCTCGTATTCGGCTGCGTTGTTGGAGTCCGTGTACATTATTTGAAGTACGTATTGGACTGTGTCTCCGGTTGGGGACGTCAAGATGACGCTAGCCCCCAAGCCAGCCAACATTTTGGAGCCGTCGAAATGCATGATCCAATTGGAGTATGCGTCGTACTCTTTAGGGAGTTCGGCTTCGGTCCATTCGGCGATGAAGTCGGCCAAAACTTGCAACTTTATGGCTCGCCGTGGTTTGTAGGTTATGTCAAATGGTAAGAGCTCAATGGCCCATTTTGCAATCCTGCCCGTCGCATCGCGATTGTTTATAATATCGTTGAGAGGTACTTCGGAGGCCACCATTATGGAACACTCTTGAAAGTAGTGTCGCAGCTTCCGGGATGCCATGAACACCGCATACGCTATCTTTTGATAATGTGGGTACCGGGACTTGCATGGGGTTAAGACAGTGGATACGTAGTACACTGGTTTTTGAAGAGGGAATTTGTGCCCTTCTGTTTCTCGCTCGACGACGAGTATGGCGCTGACAACTTGATGTGTTGCCACGATATATAATAACATAGGTTCACCCAGGTTGGGCGCGGCCAGGACCGGATTTGTCGCCAATATGGCCTTAATTTCTTCGAGTCCGGCCATGGCAGTATCCGTCCATTCAAAGTGTTCGGTGCGCCAGAGGAGGCGATAGAGGGGCAGAGCCTTTTCTCCCAAACGGGAGATGAAGCGGCTTAGAGCCGCCACGCATCCAGTTAGTTTTTGTATTTTTTTTTGAGGTCTTTTGGGATATCCAATTGTGACAGAGCTCGGATCTTGGCTGGGTTTGCTTCAATTCCTCTACCGGATACAATGAAGCCGAAGAGCTTTCCAGCTGGTACACCGAAAACACATTTTTCCGGGTTGAGCTTAATGTCGTATGCTCGGAGGTTGTCGAATGTAAGCCTCAAATCATCTACTAGAGTTTCGACGTGTTTGGTCTTAACGACCACATCATCTACGTACGCCTCCACTGTTTTGCCTATCTGGGTGGCCAGACATGTCTGAATCATGCGCTGATATGTTGCGCTGGCGTTTTTGAGTCCGAAGGGCATCGTCTTGAAGCAGAATGGTCCGTACAGAGTAATGAATGCCGTTGCGGCCTGGTCTTTTTCCGCCATGTTAATTTGATGGTATCCGGAGTATGCGTCGAGGAAGCACAATGAATCGTGCCCTGCGGTAGCATCGATGATTTGGTCGATGCGAGGGAGAGGGATAGGGTCCTTTGGACAGGCCTTGTTAAGGTCTTTGAAATCGACACAAAGGCGCCAGGATTTGTCCTTTTTTGGTACCATTACCAGGTTGGCTAGCCAGTCCGGATGTTTTATATCTCTGATGAATCCGGCTTCTAAGAGTTTGGCTAGCTCCTCTCCCATTGCATGTCTTTTGGGTTCGGAAAATCACCGAAGAGCCTGTTTGACTGGCTTGAATCCTTTTAAGATATTTAGGCTGTGTTCTGCCAGCCTGCATGGGATTCCTGGCATATCTGAAGGGTGCCAGGCAAAAATGTCCCAATTTTTCCGAAGGAATTCTCGTAGTGCGGCTTCTACATCAGGATTTAATTGTGCCCCAATGGAGGCCGTCTTTGTGGGGTCCGTTGGATGGACCTGTAATTTGACTATTTCGTCTGCTGGTTTAAAAGAGGTGGACTTAGACCTCTTATCGAGTATCACATTGTCCCAATCCACCGTGGAGCGCAGCGTAGTGAGTTCCTCTATCGCTAGGGCTTCGGATAATGCCTCTAGGGCCAGTGCCGCTGTCTTATTTTCAGCGCGGAGTGCTATATCTGGATCACTGACAAGAGTGATTATTCCATTGGGCCCGGGCATTTTGAGCTTCATGTACCCGTAATGGGGTATAGCTTGGAAGATTGTGAATGCCTCTCTCCCTAACAAGGCGTGATATCCGCTGCCGAACGGGGCCACTTGGAACGTGACCTCCTCGGACCTGTAATTGTCCGGCGAGCCGAACACTACATCTTGTGTGATTTTTCCTGTGCAGCGTACTTCTCGACTAGGGATTATTCCTCTGAAGGTTGTGCTGCTTCGCTCAATGCGGCTCCAGTCAATTTCCATTTTTTGGAGGGTTTCCTTGTAGATGAGGTTTAATCCGCTGCCGCCATCCATGAGTACCTTGGTAAGACGAAAGTCGTCCACTATCGGACTGAGGACCAATGCGGCTAGTGCTCGGGCTGTTCGGAATTTAGGTTCGTCGCCGGCGTTGAAGGTGATAGCCGTGTCGCTCCATGGATTTGTTGTTGCTACTTGGTAGACTTCAGCGAGGCTGCAGATTGTTCGTTTCTGCATGTTATTTGATGCGAAAGTCTCGAAGACTGTTAATACCGTGCTGGTACTGTTGGGCTGGTTACCCGGGGCTAGAAAGCCTTCGCCACTTTTGGCC
Source organism: Triticum aestivum (assembly GCF_018294505.1). Lineage (NCBI taxonomy): Eukaryota > Viridiplantae > Streptophyta > Magnoliopsida > Poales > Poaceae > Triticum > Triticum aestivum. The sequence continues at coordinate 32,345,271 of NC_057795.1, read as the reverse complement.
ACCTGCCGTAGTATCCAACATGCTCGAAGGCTATGTGTTGGAGTGGTGCCCTCTATACTGTGGATTTTACAGGGTCCGTTGAGCCATCCCTCCAGTACGGTTCCGTGCCCTTTAGGGGGTTTTTGCTTTTTGGTTTTTAACCCAGGTGCTTGAGTATGACGCACCCTTTTATTTTGAACTAGGGTTGTATTCAGGGCCGAATTGTCCCAAAACCTGGTTTCGGTTTTCCAGGCACTCTCCATCGCACAGTATTTTTGTACTATGGTCCCCAAGTCGGCGAAGCGTGTAACTTCGCGACGACTTATGGCGTTCATGATTCCCTTGTCTGTGCAATTGTTGCAAAAAAATGAGATTGCGCTTTCCTCACGACAGTCCTTTATCCTGTCCATGACCAGGAGGAATCTGGCCCAGTAATGATGTATTGTTTCATCGGTCTCTTGCCGTATTTGAGATAGATCGCTTATGTTTGGGTGAGCGGGCGGAATTAAATTCGGAACCCCGCCCAATCTGAGGCTCAAAGGCCGAGAATTTCCGGATTTGGAAGCTTGGATTGCTGGATGTTATCCAACAAATCTGGTCCGATGCCTGACTTTAGGTTCAGTACTTGATTGACGTCCGTCCCTCTGCGGGAATCCGGCATGAAGGGATCGGGAATCCGGACATAACTGGTCTTTAACATAGAAGAAGAGTCGCCGCGTTGTTCCTCTACCACGACAACGTGGTGGGTAGCCTGGGGAGAGTTAATTTCTCTCATATCGGTTTTAAGCCCAATCTAATCATAGTCTGTGGAGACTCCCAGGGCGGCCATGCGATCCAAGAGCTCATTTACGGAGGAGAGCTCCATCGGATCTAGCTGCTCGGTGAATTCCGAGTTGACGTGAAGATCACTTTTGATGACATGAGAGGTCACTGTCGGAGCGGCGGCCGAACAGGCGGTCATAAGAAAACCGCCTAGCCGGATAGTTTGGCCGGTGGCCAAAGCTCCCTTGACGACGGCGCCATCTTTGAAGACGGGAAAAGGCATCCCTCCTGATTGCGACAGCACAGAGGAACTCTCAATGAAAGCACCAATGTCGGTGTCAAAACCGGCGGATCTCGGGTAAGGGGTCCCGAACTGTGCGTCTAGGCGGATGGTAACAGGAGACAAGGGACACGATGTTTTACCCAGGTTCGGGCCCTCTTGATGGAGGTGAAACCCTACGTCCTGTTTGATTGATATTGATGATGTGGGTATTACAAGAGTAGATCTAGCACGAGATCAAGGAGGCTAAACCATAGAAGCTAGCCTATGGTATGATTGTTCTTCGTCCTATGGACTAAAGCCATCCGGTTTATATAGACACCGGAGAGGGCTAGGGTTACACAGAGTTGGTTACAATGGTAGGAGATCTACATATCCGTATTGCCAAGCTTGTCTTCCACGCCAAGGAAAGTCCCATCCGGACACGGGACGAAGTCTTCAGTCTTGTATCTTCATAGTCTTGGAGTCCGGCCGATGACGATAGTTCAGCTGTCCGGACACCCCCTAGTCCAGGACTCCCTCAGCTAGCCTCTGTGTAAGAGTCTTTGCTCTTCAGCCATACAGATCTTTATGCGATTAGCCTTCAGAGCTTCTTCTGCCTTCAAGAATCCTTGTGCCCGTGTATGTGTACATACATGCCAAGGCTGCTTAAATTTCGAACATTGCTTATTAATTTTTTTATTATATATATATATATATATGTATATATAGGATGGGTCTATTCTGCTAACACCCCTTAAGACCCTTATTCTGCTAACACCCACTCCACCCCCCGTGCCCATCCCCACCTTCTTCCTTCCTCAAACACACCCACCCACCCCCCCCAATCCCGCCCTTCTTCCCAGCCGGGGCACCCACACCCACCTTCTTCCCCGTCGCCCCCACCCCACCTTATTCCTCGCCGGGGACTCCGCACCCCCACCTTCTTCCTCGCCGGGGACCCCGCACCCCCACCTCCTTCCCCGTCGCCCCCACCCCACCTTATTCCTCGCCGGGGACTCCGCACCCCCACCTTCTTCCTCGCCGGGGACCCCGCACCCCCACCTCCTCCTTCTTTCCCGAAGGCCCCGCACAACCCACGTTCTTCCTTGTAGGGGCCCGCGCACCCCCAACCTTCTTCCCGCTGCGCTCCCGCACCCCCATGCACCGGCCGCCGTGGCCTGCACCAGCACCTCCAAATCCACCGTCGGCTGCCTAGAAGCGTTGCGCCGCCGGCCACCTGCCTACCCCAGCGGGAGCCCTTCCCCTTCCTCATTCCTCCTCCTTGACCCCGGCGACCGACAGATCTGAGGCCCCCTGCCCTCCCGCGCCTAGGAATCGTGGGATTCTTGCGAGATCTGGTCATGGGCATCTTCTCGAGTAATGCTGCTCGGCCCCAAGCGGTGATGTAGTGCAGCACGGCGCGGGCACGATGATGCAGTTTGGCTGCCATCTGGTGCCGCCTCTCTCCGCCCCCACCTTCCTCTCCATGTCCGACCTCCACAGCCACCCCCACCCCACAGTGCCTCCCAACCCCGGCCACGCCCCCATGACGCCGCCCAACTCCGGCACAGGCCCACTCCGGCCATGCGCTGTGACGTCATCGTGGTGGTCGTCATCCTTCTTCAACATGCGCCACGCCCCTCTGTTTGCTCAAAGAAGAGGTTCACTTTGTGAATCGTTGGTGTTCTGTTTGCGTCTTGTGTAGTTTACTCAAGAAGAAGTGCGCCAGTACGCCAACATCCGCCACGCCCTTCTCCTCCAACCTACCCGTGATAGGAAGGAGCGACTCTCCTGGCCTCCCTTGCCAACTGTCGTGGCCAACGGATGATTTCGCTGCGACCTCCTCTGCTGTTAAACTTGCCGGCCCCTGATTCCCTCCCGCCCATTTCCTCTTGCCGTTGGAAGCACTAGCGTGAAGTTCAGTGGTGGCGATGTAGATAGATGTGCAGTCCACTTTGGTAGATGTGCGTCGTTTTTCAGTAAGCGGGACCTTCAACGATGGTTACGAGGATGATAGCTACGGGATGTCGGCGCAATTTTTGCACTTCACTGGGGTGACACGCCCCCTGCGGTTCATTTGGCGATGCAGAAGTTCTTTTTCTCTGAATGTTGTTCGCTTGGCGCGGCAGCGCAATTTTGTGCTCTACGTGCACTTCGGTGCACCATGCAGTACGCTCGTCGCGGTCGTGCTGTCCGCTGGCGACTCCGGGCCAGAGATGCCACATACATGTGAGGTTCAGATGGCCTTATAGTGCAGCTCGGATGGGCTGCGTGCGATGGCCTTGGTGTGCTTTTATTTTTTTATGTTGTCCCTGGTTTTGTCGTTTTTATTGGAGGAATTTTGATGTGTTTTGCACTGCTCTGAACAATGCATTCATTCATGGACAGAATTGCACTACAGTGCATAGCACGGAGGAGTTCACTTTGTAAAAAAGATTGTACAGAGGAGTTCACTTTTTATTATTTTTGGAGGAATCTTTTTGCAAATTTGTGTGGACACCGATGTAGTTTATTAAGAAAACCTTGGTGGTGCACTTCACAAAACAAAAAAGCGATGAAGTTCATGGTTGCTCTAATGCATTACACACATCAGTTAAACTATATTTTGCAGGAGAAGACGAACACATAAAAAAATTGATGCAGCTCACTATCATTAATCATGTAGCTCACTAGTATTGACAATGTAGTCTAGATCAATTTACAAAGAAAGTAAAAACGACGAAACAATTATGAAGTTCCTAGCGACATAGGTTGTGATTCAATTGTCCTGGTCACAGCGGTCAACTCTTGTTCATACAAAAGTTAGAAAAAGACACTAAATCAAGCGGTTCGCTTGCCCGTCCGAAGCAGTGCAGTTTTCATTATGAAGCAGTGCGGTCGGCTGTATGGTGTTGTTCATCACGTAAGTGCAAAAAAAATATTACGGAAGCGAAGAAAAGTAATGTGGTTCACTTCTTGATAGTGTTGTGGTTCATTTACACCCGATGTGACGTGCACTCTACATTCTCGTTCTTGAAAAAATTACGTTTGAATAAAAGAAACCATGCAGTTCTCTTACCCGTGTGATGCAGTGGGGTTTTTCGTCCATTGCAGTGCGGTTTTCAGTCGGATGAAGTACCCATGTCGATTTGGGTGTCACGAAAAACAGAGTGTCCGCATTTTGGTAAATTCGAAATTCCTCTTAAACCGTAAAGAATTAGAGAGAGTGTTCTACATGAAAGAGTTGCGTATCGTTGATATCTTTCCAACGGAGTATCGTTTGAATCATCCCGACAAGCGGTTTGCAAAAATTTCGCAAAAAACCACCGCTGCCACTCGTCGTCTGCCACACGATTTTCAAAATTAACTTAAAACCATAAGGAATCTCAAAAATATTTCAACGTATAAAAGTTGCGCCTCGTTCTTATATTTCCAACGGCGTATTACGCGCCTCATTTCGACAAACGGTTCAAAAACTGGAGCGAAAACAGTACAATTTTTTTTAAAATTTGAAAAACAGAATTCCGTGATTTAGTAAATTTGAAACTGCACTTAAACCGCAACGAATAGAGAAAGATTTATATATGAAAAAGATGCGCCTCGACAATATCTATCCAACGGCGTATCATTTACTTCATTCCGACGAGCGGTTTAGAAGAAAAGGCGAAAAATCGCTCGGTGCCACTCGTCATCCGCCGCACCATTTTGAAAAATACTCTTAAACCGTGTGGAATCTCCAAAAGTGTTCAACATGTCGAAGTTGCGCCTAATCCATAGCTTTTCAACGGTATATTACACACCCCGTTCCGATAAACGGTTAATAAATTAGAGCGAAAACAGTACCGAAAAAATAACGCGTGCAGTTTTTTCCGACGAGAAGTTCACTCGTGTGAGTACTGCAGCACACTTGGTTCAAAGAATGACGTGCACTTGCGTTTAACGTGCAGTGCGGAAGTGGTGTGCAGAATAGTTTTTCTGCTAATATTAGCAGAATAGACCGTCCTACCACCCGGTGATAGTTACCCCACATGTCTCATATACTACCATGTGGTACTGTATATACTATTTTATTATTTTAAATATGTTCATATACTATATCTAAGATATTTCAAAGTAAGTTACATGAAAAAATTGCATATGAGCCCATAGTTTTAGTTATATTTGTAAAATACATACATATTTGTACGTAAAAATGAGCATACTCAAAAAATGATACATACTACCTAAAAATTAGGATATATACTACCTAATCATTGTTATATACTACATACTACACGTACATACTCTCGGTTCTGACAGATACTACATACAACATACAAAACGCAAGTGGTGCTAACTACCACTGCTTGTAGGAAATATATATATACAAGGTGTCTTCCCTGTCCAGATGATTGATAATACCTTATCAATATTTAAAATATCTATTATAGAAATTTCTATCAATATTCGGGTCGGGTATAGGTCCTCCGCGCAGGAGACACGTTGTTGACAGGTGGTTCACAACTACTCCACTAGCATGACTCTAATATCATCATCTTCATATCTCAAAACATTCATAAAGATTCAAACTTCTCATAGTATCCAATGCACTTTTTATGAAAGTTTTTATTATATTCCCCTTGGATGTCTATCATATTAGGACTTATTTTATAACCAAAGAAAATTATCATGTTGTTCTAAAAGATTCTCAAAACAATATAAGTGAAGCATTAGAGTTCATTAATTTCTATAAAATAAAGCCACCGCCGTGCTCTAAAAAGATATAAGTGAAGTACTAGAGCAATATTGCCTAGCTTAAAAGATATAAGTGAAGCACATCGAATATTCTAATAAATCACGATTCATGCGTGTCTCTCCCAAAAGGTGTGTACAACAAGGATGATTGTGGTAGACTAAAAGGAAAAGACTCAAATCATACAAGACGCTCCAAGCAAAACACATATCACGTGGTGAATAAAAATATAGCCTCAAGTAGAGTTACCGATAGACGAAGACGAAAGAGGGGATGCCTTCCGGGGCATCCTCAAGCTTAGGCTTTTGGTTGCCTTTAAATATTACGTTGGGTGCCTTAGGCATCCCCAAGCTTAGGATCTTCCCACTCCTTATTCCATAGTCCATCAAATCCTTACCCAAAACTTGAAAACTTCACAACAAAAAACTCAACAGAAAATCGCATGAGCTCCGTTAGTATAGGAAAATAAATCACCACCTTAAATTACTACTGCAAACTCATACTTTATTTATATTGATGTAATATCTACTGTATTCCAACTTTTCCAAGGTTCATAACCCCCAATACTATCCATAGATTCATCAAAATAAGCAAACAACACGCGAAAAACAGAATCTGTCAAAAAGAGAACTGTCCGTAGTAATCTGTAACTCTCGAATACTTTTGTAACTCCAAAAATCCGGCCAAAATAGGAAAACATGAGCACTTTGTGTACCAATCTAGAGGAAAAAGAATAAGATCAAACTCCCGTTTTTGTGAATTATTAAAACTAATTTACTGGGCGCAACATTCTTTGATTTTCAGCAGGATCAACACAACTATCACCGTAAGCTATCCTAAAGGTTCACTAGTAGAAAACAGGGCTTTCGTTCGGGACAGATAAGTCCATTAGTCCCGGTTCAGTCATGAACCGGGACTAATGTGAGCATTGGTCCCAGTTCATGCGGTAAAGACATTGGTCCCGGTTCAAATGGGACCTTTAGTCCCAGTTGGTGCCATGAACCGGTACTAAAGGGTGCGATGCCCATTAGTACCGGTTCGTGGCACGAACCGGTACTAAAGGTCTAACCTTTAGTACCGGTTCGTGCCACGAACCGGTACTAATGGGGTTTGAGGCATGTTTTGCAAAAAGTGTAGGGAAAATGTAAAACGGCTATAACTTTTGCATACTATGTCAGAAAAAAACGTATAATATATCAAAATGTTCAGCATGAAAATCCGCATCCGATTTTGTCGGCCTACGACCTGTTTGCAAATTTTTAGAATCCTCAAATTCTAAAAGTCAAAATGTTTTGCTCAAATTTCAATTTTTCTTATTTTTTGTTAAATCTGGTCAAACTATGGTCAAACTACTTATTCAAGAAGTATTAGTGTTAATAAATAATTATTAAAGAATATTAGTGTTACTAAATAATTATTTCATTTCTTTTGAATTTTGGTCAAATCTGGTCAAACTGTGGTCAAACTGTGGTCAAACAATGGTCAAACTACTTATTCAAGAAATATTAGTGTTACTAAATAATTATTTCAGTTTTTTTGAATTTTGGTCAAATCTGGTCAAACTATGGTCAAATTGTGGTCAAACTACTTATTTCAAGAAATATTAGTGTAAGTAAATAATTATTTGTTTTTTAGAATAATAGTTTCAAACTCAAACGGTGAAATGTGTGACTTCATGCTCAAGCTAAATTCCTGAGGGTTAATAGGATTGACATCTTACTATTGTCAGGAAAACAACAAGTGCAGATTTGGAAATGAGGGAGAATAGAACCCGGAAGTTAAGCGTGCTCAGGCTGGAGTAGTGAGAGGATGGGTGGCCGTCTGGGAAGTTAGATGATTTGGAATGATGAGGGGTGATTAAAGATTAGAGGTTAAATTGAGTAGTGATGAGGGGTGATGAGAGATTATAGGTTAAAATAATTCAGAAATTTGAAAATCAAGAAAAAAAATAAAAAAAAAATAAAAAAAAATCATAGAATTTCGTTTAGTACCGGTTGGTGTTATCAACCGGGACTAAAGGTGGACCTCCAGGTAGCGGCCACGTGGACGGCCTTTAGTCCCGGTTCGTGTAAGAACCGAGACTAAAGGGGGGAGGCTTTAGTAACGACCCTTTAGTCCCGGTTCCAGAATCGGGACTAAAGGCCCTTATGAACCGGGACAATAGGCCCTTTTTCTACTAGTGGTTTAACTTGGCACAAACACTAAATAAAACATAAAACCACATCTAACCAGAGTCTAGATGAATTATTTATTACTAAATAGGAACAAAAAGCAAAGAACAAAAATAAAATTGGGTTGCCTCCCAACAAGCGCTATCGTTTAACACACTTAGCTAGACATAAAAACGCGAATAGATCTAGGTATTATCTTATTTGGTATGCAATTCTTCAATTGAACACGCATAATCTTTAGGAGAGTTTTTTCTTTATTAATGATCAAACTCCGAGGCAAGGAATCAAGAAATTCATTCGTCGCAAAAGATTCCTTAATAATATCGAATAGATTGAGGTGAACACTTATTGATTCAAGATCTTCATTATCTTTATTAGAGGATTCACCCTTATTCTTACACTACTGGAATCTAGCATTTTGCCGTCTGCCACCTCTTTGTCGTCTGCTAGCTGACGGCAAAGAGGCTCTTTGCCATCCGCTTCCACAAAACGGACGACAAAGAAAGTGCAGATGACAAAATGCTGCCGTCAGCTGATTTTTGCCGTCAGCCAGCTGACGGCAAAGTGATAGAAGGCAGATGTCAAAGAGGTGACTACTTTGCCTTCTGCTAGCAGAGGGCAATGTTACTCCTTTGTCGTCCGCGAGCAGACGGCAAAGAGGAGGCGTGGGCCATCCCTAACGGTCGCCCTATTTGTCGTCTGCTAGCAGACGGCAAAGAAGGCCCACTTAACGGGCTGAGCCGTCTCCCCTCTCTCTCTCTTTCTCTCTCTTCCTCCCGCGCGCCCGCCTCTCTCCTCTGTCGCCGCTGTCGCCGCCCCCGGCTAGCCCCACCCCCTGGACCCCGCCCCCGCCCCCGCCCAGCCCTGCCGCCATCTAGCCCTTCCCCCCTTCCCCACCTCCCGCTCTGCAGCCGTCCTCCGTCCCGCGGCCCCTGTATCGCCCCACTGCCCCGCCGCGCCCCGTCGCAGGAGAGGCCTGTGCCCGGCCGCCCCGCCATGCAGGACCCCTCCCCGAGGCCCCCGCGCCGCCCCGCCCCGCTGCCGTCCTCCTCCCCGCAGCCCCTGCGCCGCCCCGTCGCGCCCCGTCGTCGGAGAGGCCTGCGCCGGGCCGCCGCGCCACGCTGCCGTCCTCCTCCCTACGGCCCCTGCGCCGCCCCGCCGTGCCCCGTTGTCGGAGAGGCCTGCACAGGGCCGCCCCGCCACACCAGACCCCTCCCCTCGGCCCCTGCACCTCCCCGCCCCGCTGTAGTCCTCCTCCCCTCGGCCCCTGCGTCGCCCCGCCCCACCAGCCGACCTCGCCGGAGCAAGAGGTAATTTTTTTCCGTTTTTTCCTGTTTTTTCTCTATTTTCCTGTTATGTTTTAGGTTAGTGCTAGGTTTAATTAGGTGTACTTTTGAGTTTTTAGGTTTAGGTTACTGGTAGGTTTAGGTGTAGTTTTGAGTTTTTAGGATTAGGATAGTGCTAGGTTTAGGTGTAGTTTTTCCCTGTTTTGTTTTAGGTTAGTGCTAGGTTTAAGAAGAGGAAAAAGAACAAGAAGAAGAAGAAGAAGAAGAAGGAGAAGAAGAGGAGGAGGAGGAGGAGAAGAAAGAAGAAGGACAAGGAGGAGGAGGAGGAGGAGGAGGAGAAGAAGAAGAAGAAGAAGAAGAAGAAGAAGAAGAAGACGGAGAAGAAGAAGAAGAAGAAGAAAAAGACACCCCCACACGACACCCTGACCCCGATCCGCCCCCCACCCGCCACCCCGACCCCCGACCCCCGACACGCTGACACCACACCTCGACCCACACCCCGACCCCGACACCCTGACACCCCGACCTCGACACGACACCCCGTCATGACACCCCGACCCCAACAACCCCGACACCAGGACACCACACCCCGACCCTGACCTCGACCCTAACCCCGACCATCGACACCCCGACACTCGACACCCCGACCACCGACACCTCGACCCCGTCCCCGACCACCGATACCCCGACCCCGACCCCGACACCCCGACACCCTAAGACCCCAACAATCGACACCCCGACCCCGACCCCCTGACACCAAACCCCGACACCCTAACAGCACACCCCGACCCCGACCCCAACAGCTCGACACCCCGACTCCCTGAGACCCTGACAATCGACACCCTGACCCCCCTCCAACCCGACCTCGATCCCCGACACCCGGACACCACACCCCGACACCCTGGCAGCACACCCCGACCCCGACGCTGACAGCCCGACACCCCGACACCCTGAGACCCGACAATTGACACCCCGACGCCCCGCCCACCCCGACCCCGAGCCCCGACACCCTGACACCACACCCCGACACCCTGACAGCACACCCCGACCTCGACCCCGACATCCCCACACCCCGACACCCTGAGACCCTGACAATCGACACTCCGACCCCCTACCCCGACCCCGACCCCTGATACCTTGACACCACATCCCGACACCCTGACAGCACACCCCGACCCCGACCACGACACCCCGATCGACCCCGGACATGATGATGATACAAAAACATCATATATATTTGTGTTGATTGGTTGTATTTTTATTATGTTCATGGTGATGATACACTTAAATTATATACATATTATTATGTTCATGTCAGATATCCAATTTTTTTATGTTATACTAATTTCATTTACTTTTTGTCATTCCAGGTGTTGACAGGATGGTGGGCAAGGGTCCAGAGCGCCACGAGCCTCCTGCGGGCGCTACTGGGAGGGGTGGTTCCATTATTCCAGCCTAGCCCCTCCGGAGAGCGCTCCTAGACAGTATGCAGACAACTACGGTGGGCACTTCTTCCTCGGCTAGGAGAGGCCGGGGGAGGACAAAGAAGGCTGGTAGAGGTGGACGTGGCAGCGGGAGAGGTAGGAAGGCTGCTACGCCTTCCTCGCCGCCACCCTCAGCTGATTCACCCGACCACAGGACTGCTCCGTTTGACGTGGACCCATCTCGGACTCCGGTCCATGAGCCTCTGGTCGCTGATCTTTCTCCCCTCCAGACTCGGGTCGCTCATCCTTCGCCCCACGTGAGTCCGGTCCCAGAGTCTTCGTCCCAGAAGACTCCCGTCATGGGGTCTTCGTCCGAGAAGACTCCGTTCACGGGGTCTTCATCCCAGAAGACTCCGATCCTGCAGTCTTCTTCCCACGAGACTCTGGAGGCTAGTGGCTCGGAGGATGGTAGCGAGGACACCTTTTCAGATGGTAGCTACAGCGATGACGAGCTGGTTGAGAAGGGCAAGAAGGTCTACCAGCGTGGTTGTACAAAGCTCCTGCCCGTGCCAACGACCCCCGACCAGAGATGGTTTATTGCGCCTAAAGGGTTGAAGTAAGTGCATTTACTATTTTTTAACCTTTGCCTTCATATTCCTTCAAATTAATATCTAATGCGTTGGCCTTGTCATACTGCAGGGGCTGGGTACACCCCCGTGGTGTCTGTAGGCCCAACCAGGTCCTTGGTGTGCTTTGCCGGCAGCAGTTCCCTGGGTGGGTCATTGTCGTGGTGGGCGCACGGCAGATGCCAAGGAATTGCTAAAGAGAGGAGGAGGCTCGAGGGCACTGGTGGGCTCCGGAGGCGAGGTTGATATGCGCGGGCGCGGGACGCCGGACATACCCAGGTTCGGGGCTCTCCAGACAGATAACACCCCTAGTCCTGCTGAGTTTAGTTGGATGGTTGATAGTACAATGTTGCTCCTGGAGCTGTGTGTGTGGGGGGGGGGGAGGCTGGCCGAGGCTTGGGCTGCTCCTTCTCCCTAGTGTTGCTATGCAGTGGCTAGTCCTATGCTTGCCTAGGTTTCTCTGTCTTGCTTGCCTGCTTACTTGCTTGCTTTCTCGTATCGCCTCGCATGCCTCTGTAGGCGTGGGCTCCTGGGCGGTTTTTATAGATCAACCCACCCAGGGTTACAATGGTAATGTGCCGAGTCAGTGGGTCCATATTGTCGGTGTCCAGGGTACCGGGCTGGGTCCCACTTGTGGGCTTGTGGTTTGTCGGGTTCCCCTAGGTGCAGGCCCCGCGTACCTAGGGGGACAGTGCGCCGTCTTGTCGATCGTCATGGCGTGGCCGAGTCGAGCCACACACAGTGTTCTCCGTCGGGCCGCCGCTTGCTGTCGTCAGCGGTGAGGGCGAGAACACTGTTGCTGTGCCAGCCCTGGTCAGCGGGTAGGTAAGGGGCACTATTCCCACGCTCTGGCTGACCACAGGCATGGGCGGAAGCACTGTAGTCTTGGTCATCGGTGATTGAGGTCTCGTCCCAATGTACGGCCTGGATGGGAAGGGAGCTGACCCATGGCTGGGTTGCCGTGGACGCCACGGGTGGGTTGGCTTGTTGGGGAAGCCATGATTGCGCCAGGTTGAATTGCCTTGCCGAGTCGACGTACCTTGCCGAGTCGAGGGTCTTGGCCGAGTTGCGGTCCTTGCCGGGTCGAGCGACCCGGCCTGGCGCACGCCAGTTTGCGGGGCGATGCGGGACCCATTGTTTTTTAAATAGATCCCGGTTCCGTTGCCTGCCCGGGGTTCATCCCCGCGACAGTAGTCCCCGAAGCTATGAAGGTCCGTCGTCTTCGGATGTGTGGGCCTTCGCAGCTTCCCCTTGAGCAAGGCGGAATCTGCGAGCACCGGGTCCGGCAACACCCACTATGTGCCGGTTTTCTCGGAAACCCACGGTGGGCGCCAACCGTCGTGGAGGTGGGGCGCGATACCTCGCCGCGGGCCGACGTGGTCGAGAGCGCGGGGGCCGATGGCGGTGGAGGCGGCGTCGCTTTGGAGGAGGCACCGCAGGCGGCGGTGCCGAAAGCGGCACCGGTAATGGAGGAGGCACCGCAGGCGGCGGTGCCTGAGGTGGTGACGCAGGGCGTCCCGGCGTCCAAGGAGGTGATGACGCCGGGAGGGATGTCAGAGGAGGTGTTGGCCGCGTCGCAAGCGGCTAGCGGTGCGCGTGCCTTGGTGCTCCGTCCGGGAGGGCGCTGAGCCGCTGTGCCGCAACCCGCGCAAAGCGGGGGCGCGACCGTCTTTGGGCCCCAGACACAGGAGGAGGCGGCGCTAGACGCCGTTAGCCGCCGCCTGCAAGGTCAGACGGAGCGGCCTGAGGCCTTCGCCCAGGCCGAGGTGGAGCGGACGCGCGACTTGGAACGTGTTGTCTTGGTAAGTTCTTCTTTCTTCTTGTTTTCTTGTGATTTCATTTTTGTGGTGGCGCGCCGGCGCACCCACTAGGTGTAGCCCCCGAGGTTCGGGCCAACTATGTAATAGTTGTGTCGAACCTTAGGAGCGTTGGCCTTGTTCTGACTTTGGTCTGCTCTCAACACCTTGACGCCTTTCGGGTTGGCGCCTTCAACCGGCTCCTGGGCAAGCATCGGGAGCTCAAGGAGCAGCTTGCTGCCAAGGAGGAGGAGCTTCACGTAGCCGTAGGTACTTTTCGTGTTCTTTCTTCTAGTGGGGCCGTGCTAGCGCACCCACTGGGTGTAGCCCCTGAGATTCGGGACAATTGTGTAACAATTGGGCCAAATCTTAGGTCTTGTCCTTTTCTTTCTTTCTGCTGAGTTCTTTTTCTTCGTAGCCGAGGTGCTGTCTTGGCGGACCTGGCTGTCCCGGGCTGGTCATCATTATGATCGTCTTGTTGCTGATACTAGCCGTCTCGGCGTCGAGGCGGCACAGGCAAGAGCGGAGGCGGCCGCGGCCCGACGGTCTCTTGATGAGGCCAACCGGTTGCACGAGTAGCTGGCGGGTCACAAGAGCCGCCTCGAGGCCGAGGTGGAGCTTCTTAAGGCGGAGGCCGCCAAGGTGGTGGAGACGCAGCAGGCCTTGGTCGAGGTGGATCAGCAACGCAGCCAGCTGGTCGACGACAAGGGCAAGCTCCAGGCCGAGGTGGAGCGTCTGCGGGAGCAGGCCACCACAGCTGAGGAGGCCCGCCAGGCCAAGGCTCGCCGCCGTGAGGCGGCCGAGAAGGCGGCCGAAGACAAGGACGCCAAGCTGAAGGCGGCCCTTGCTAAGGCAGCTGACCTAGAGAAGGCGCTCGGGGAGAGGGACCGCGTCTCGGAGCGGGAGCGACGTGGTACGTTGCTCAAGGCGCAGCACCTGGAAGAGTCTTTCTCCAGTATGCTGCTTCTTCATTGTTTGCCGGGTCGGGACCTGGCCCTTCCTTCCTTGTTGTTCTTCTAACTTGCTTCTTCTTTGGCTACAGGGGCCTTTCGGAGACGCAGCGGCTGGTGAAGGAAGCCGTCCGCTATCAGCGCGATCCGACCGGCGTTGTTGGGTCCGGGACGGATCCACAGACGGCCTGGACCTTCCCGGAGATCATTGCCGCTGCTGAGGCCCGGCTGTGGGTCTTGGGGACACAGATGGAGCGGCTGTCTCGAGTCGGCACCACGATGACGGTGGCCCTGTGGCCGGACTCCGTCCATCCGTGCAGCTTCTTGCGCCTAGCGCGCTTGTTGGAGATGGGCCCTGATCGCCTTAGCGACTGGCGCATTTCCGCCGCCCGGGCCGGTGCTAAGATGGCACTCCGGATCGCGCTGTCTTGGAATCCGGATCTTCAGCTGGACGCGCTGATGGGTCAGAGCGCTGGTTCGGAACAGTTGCTGCAGGAGCAGGCCGGCCGAATCGCCTCCCGGGCCGGCTATATCGCCGAGTTTGCCTTCCACGACGAGTTCCATCCGGAGCGGATGGAAGACGGCGCGGTCGTGGATAGCGACGACTACAGCTTGCTTCTTCGCGACCCGGAGGGCAGCTCGGAGTAGACAGGTGTCTACGGCAACGCGGAAGCCGAAGAGGACACCTGTGCTTCGCTGGACCCGGAGGCCGGCAGGGGGGAGCCGTCAACGTCGCGACGCGGCGCTGGGAATGCCTAAGAATATTTGTAGAAAACTGTGTTAAGTAGCAGGTCCACCCACCCACGGGGGGTTTTCAGGGTGTAATGAACTCAGGCCGTGGGCCTTTGCTTGAAACATTTATGTCTAATTGTTGTGAGTGTTTGTTTGCTTTTTGCCTTCTGCTTTTTCCGAACTTATTTCATGCGTTGTTCCTCTCTGAAACCTCCCCCCCCCCCCCCGCGAGTCAGAGGGCCGAAGCTCCGGTCCGTGACAAGGAGTTCGGCTCTTCGAGAGGCGCGTGCAGGAGTTGGGTCCTTAGAAGCGTTGAGCGCGAGTGAAACACCCAGTGGGCCAGCTGGCGGCAATCCGGCTTGGCCGGTTGGTGAGTAATCGATCGTGCGACTAACTTAGTTGATGAGCGTCGGGCCGGGTTGCATGACCCGATGGCTTTTGACTTAGTGTATGAATCATAGGGGAGCTTTGGCCCGTTGTGCTTGCCCGCCGTTAGCCAGAGCTGGATCTACGGTTTTAGGGCGAAGTGAGGGACCGTGGCATCCTAACTTTATCAGGAATCACCAAGTAAAGCGGCGGGGTGATGATCAAGCCGGCCAGCCCCCGAGCCCCCAGGTCGAGCTAGTCGATTCGGCGGCCGGGTTCGGTAGTAAAGTGATGCAAAATATGGACGCAATAAATTGGTCAGCAAAAGGCAGCCCCCGAGTCTTGTTCGGGGACCCCATAGTTTCATATGCTTACAAAAGGCGTCGATACATACATTCGTGCGGCTAACTGTAAAACGGACGGAGGAGTTCCGCGTTCCACGGCCGGGTCGTTTCTTCGCCGGCGGTGGCCCTGTTGCGCTTCTTCGACTTGCGCGCGTTGATGAGGTAGTAGGCGTTGCGGTCGCGCAAAGTCCTGCTTATGATGAACAGGCCCTCCCATGGAGAGGACAACTTGTGCTGGCCTGCTTTCTCTTGGACGAGTCGGAGAACGAGGTCGCCTTTGCGAAATGCGAGAGGCTTGATCTTCTTGCTGTGGTAGTGCCTCAGGCCTTGCTGGTAGATAGCCGAGCGGCTAAGTGCTAGAAGGCGCGCCTCTTCAAGCAGGTCGGCGCCGTGTTCACGTGCTTCTCTTGCTTCGGCTTCGGTGTACATCGTGACATGCGGCGAGTCGAACTCAATGTCGGTCGGGATGATGGCTTCGGATCCGTAGACGAGGAAGAACGGGGTGAACCCGGTCGACCGGTTTGGTGTTGTGCGCAGACTGCAGAGAACTGCGGGCAACTTGTCGAGCCAACTGTCGGGTGAGCAAATGCGTGGCTCGATGAGTCGCGGCTTGATGCCGGACAGAATGAGTCCGTTGGCCCGCTCGACCTGCCCGTTGGACTGCGGATGTGCCACGGAGGCCAGGTCAAGGCAGATGCCGGAGACGGAGCAGTATTGCTCGAGCGTGCCCTTGGAGAAGTTGGTGACGTTGTCGGTGATCATGTTGTTCGGCATGCCGTAGCGCACTGCTATGTCCTTGACGAACCAGACAGTTGTTGGCCCATCCAATTTCTTGATTTGTCTTGCCTCGATCCACTTGGTGAATTTGTCCACTGCCACCAGTAAGTGCGTCATGCCGCCTCGAGCGGTTTTGAAGGGTCCCACCATGTCGAGTCCCGAGACCGTGAAGGGCCAGGCGATCGGTATGGTTCGGAGTGCTGACGCCGGCTGGTGGCTGCGTTTGCTGAACCGCTGGCATCCTTCGCACTTGAGGACGAGCGACTCGGCGTCTTCGAGGGCCGTTGGCCAGTAGAAGCCGTGGCAGAACGCCTTGGCCACAAGGGATCATGATGCGGCGTGGTGCCCGCACTCGCCCTGGTGAATGTCTAGGAGGATGTCGATGTCGCGATCCTGCTCGACGCAGTGCTGGAACATGCCGGTAGAGCTGCGCTTGATGAGCTCGTTGTTGATGATGCTGTAGGTGGACGCCCGGCGCTGAACTTGCCGACCCTTGGTCTCGTCCATGGGGAGAACCCCGTTCTCCAGAAACTCTGATATCGGCAAGGCCCAAGATGGGTCCGCGACGACGGTGAAGATGGCCACCTGGGTGGGTTCCGAGTCGGCGGCTCCTGGGCCGGGTTGAGCAGCCCCCGGGTTGGTGACGGCGACGGCCGGGTCCGGGGTGGTGGTGGCCGGGTTGAGCTAAGTAGCCCACAGGACGGGTTGAGCAGCCCCAGGGCCGGGTTCAGCCGTCCCCGGGCCGGGTTCAGCAGTCCCCGAGCTGGATTGCGGCATGGCCGGGTCTTGTGGGACGTGGATGGACTCGGAGTCCGGCGACGGCTTGACGGACGGTTTGCGCATGTGCTCAAGGGAGACGCCAGATGGGATGGCTTGACTTGACGAGGCGATCTTGGCGAGTGTGTTGGCTGCCTCGTTCTCCGCGCGCGAGACGTGGAGGAACTCGCAGCCATCGAAGGATCCGGACAGCTTTTGGTTGAGGAAGCGGTAGCTTGCCATGTTGGAGTCGCGGGCATCCCACTCACCGGAGCACTGCTGCACCACCAAGTCCGAGTCGCCGTAGCACAAGATGTGCCGGATGCCGAGTTCCTTGGTGAGCTGGAGGCCGTGCACAACGGCTTCGTATTCGGCGACGTTGTTGGAGGCGGCGAAGTGGATCTGGAGTGCGTAGCGGAGTCGGTCACCCTTTGGAGATGACAGTACAATGCCGGCCCCTAAGTCGAGTCGCATCTTGGACCCGTCGAAGTGCATGCGCCAATGCGTCGAGTCGGGAGGCGACGACAGGTACTGGGTCTCGGTCCAGTCGACGAGGAAATCGGCCAGGGCCAGAGACTTGATCATGGTGTGTGGCTCGTAGAGGATGGTGTGGCCGGCTAGCTGGATCACCCACTTGGCGACCCGGCCAGAGGCGTCCCGGCACCCGATCATTTTTCGATAGGCGCCATGCCGACGACGATGACGACGTGTTCTTGAAAGTACTGCTTCAGCTTCTTGGCGGTGAGGTACACGCCATAACACATCTTCTGGTAGTGCGGGTAGTTCTGCTTGGAGGTGGAGAGCACTTCACTCAGGTAGTAGACCGGGCGCTGGACGGCCTAGATCTTGCCCTTCTCCGGTCGCTCGACCACCAGGACCGTGCTGACCGTCCGCGAGGTCGCGGATATGTAGAGCAACAGCGGCTCCTTGTCGGTTGGCACGGCCAGGACTGGTGCGGTGGAGAGCATGCGCTTGAGGTCTTGGAAAGCTTCGTCCGCCTTTCCGTTCCACTCGAACGGGCTTGTTTTCTTCATTAGTTGGTACAGGGGCAGTGCCTTCTCGCCTAGCCGGCTTAGAAACCGGCTGACCGAGGCCAGGTAGCCTGTGAACTTCTGGACAGCGCACAACCGGGTTGGCTTGCGCATGCGTTTGATGGACTTGATCTTCTCCAGGTTCGCCTCGATGCCGCTTTCCTAGACAAGGAAGCCGAGCAGCTTTCTGGCTGGGACGCCGAAGACGCACTTTTCCAGGTTGAGCTTGACCTTGTATTCATCGAGGTTGGCGAATGTTTCCTTCAGATCGTCGAGGAGCGTGAGGTGCTGCTTGGTCTTCACCACGATATCGTCCACGTACACGTGGATGTTGCGGCCGAGTTTCGGTAGCAAGCATTTCTGCATGCAGCGTTGGAAGGTGGCGCCGGCATTCTTCAAGCCAAACGACATGGTGATGTAGCAGTACGCCCCAAAGGGCGTGATGAAGGACGTCTTCAGGGCATCGGCCGGGTCCAGCTTGATCTGGTGATAGCTGGAGTAGGCGTCCAGGAAGGACAGGAGCTCGCATCCGGTGGTCGAGTCGATGACTTGGTCAATCCGCGGGAGAGCGAACGGATCCTTGGGACAGGCCTTGTTGAGGCTAGTGTAATCAATACACATGCGCCAGGTCTTGTTCTTCTTTAGGAAGAGGACTCTGTTGGCCAGCCACTCGGGGTGAAACACTTCCATTATGAAGCCGGCCTCCAAGTGCTTGGCGACCTCTTCACCAATGGTTCTTCTCTTCTCTTCGGAAAATCGACGGAGGGATTAACGGACAGGCTTGGCGTCCTTGCTGACGTGGAGTTTGTGCTCGGCGTACTTCCTCGGGATACCCGGCATGTCTTTGGGGGTCCATGCGAAGATATCCCGATTCTCACGGATGAAGATGATGAGCTCGCCTTCCTATTTGCTGTCGAGGCGGGCGCCTACAACAATGTACTTGCTGCAGCTGGGGTCTTCCGGGTTCAGCTTCACTTTCTTGGTTTCCTTGGAGGGCTTGAAGGCAGCCTCATCGGCTGGGTCCAGGGTCAGGATCGACGCGGCAGAGGCCTCGCCGGCCAGGGCGACGATCCAGTCGAGCTGGCGCCGCTCCTCGGCAATGACCAGCGACTTGGCCAGCTTGGCGCCGTCTTGGGCGCACTCCAGAGACTTGCGATAGTCGCCGGTGATGGTAATGAGGCCCTTGGGACCCGGCATCTTCATCTTCAGGTATGCGTAGTGGGGGACCGCCATGAATTTGGCGAGCGCGGGCCAGCCCAGCAGCGCATGATACGCGCTGGACAGGTCCACCACCTCGAACCAGACTGGTTTGCGTCGAAAGTGGCTGCTGTCACCGAATAGGACATCGAGCCGGACCCGGACAATGGGTGAATAGGAGAGGCCGGGTACGATGTCATGGAGGACTGTCTGGGTTGGCTCCAGGTCCTCGGCCTTGAGGCCGAGCTTGGTCATTGTGTCACGGTAGAGGATGTTGATGCTGCTGTCGCCGTCAATGAGGACTCGGGAGAACTTGCAGGTGCACCCGGACTCAGCATGACTGCCGGGTGATCCTCCTTGGTCCAGGTGATCGGGCGATCCGACCAATGCATGAAGTTTGTCTTGGCCGGGATGACGGTGTTCACCTCCTGCCGGAGGAGGCGCTCGATGCGCTTGTCGTCGCCGAGGCTGGTGAAGACGACGTAGGCCGTGTTCTGGTCCGGGTAGGCATCGTTCCGCATCGCGCCGCCGGCGGGAGGTGGCGGTGGAGGGGGTGCGACTGCCCCGCACCCAGAGCCGGAGCTGGAGGAGGCGGAACATCGCCCCTCATGATGCGCTTGGTGATGGCACACTGTCAAAGCGTGTGCGTGGAGGGTCTTGCGCCGCTGTGGTGCTTGCATGGGACGTCGAGCATCTCTTCAAAGCTCATGGCAGGTTGCCATGCCATCTTGCCGGACTGCCAGCGCTTTGCTGCCGGGTCCGCCGCGGGCTCGATGGCCGCGACGATCCGGTTGTCGTGACGTTGCGCCGGCTGGTCGGCCTTTCGCTTGTTGTTCTGGTGATGCTGCTGCCGGCTGCTTTCGCCGGCCAACTTCGGTGGAGGGACCGGCTTCATCCAGCGCCACCTGGATCTTCATGGCAAAGTCGGCGTTGGCGTACTTGTCTGCCGTCACCATGAGCGCAGCCATGGTAGCCGGCTCGGAGCGTAGAAGCTTGTGCTTGAGGAGGGTGCCGTCTCAGCACCCGATGACGAAGTATTGGAAAGCCTGGACTTCATGGACGCCCTCGCAGCTGTTCTGGAGCTCGGTCCAGCATGCGAGATACTGGCGGGCGGTCTCCGTCGGCCCCTGCATGACATGGCGAGCTGGCTGGGGCAACCGCGCCGCTTGTACGTCCCCGTGAAGTTGCGGACAAATGCTACCTCGAAATTGACCCATGCGTTGATGTTGCCCATCGGCAGGCTGTTCAACCATGTGCGAGCCGATCCTTGGAGCATGAGCGGTGCGTAGCGCATGGCGAGACGACGATTGGCACCGGTGATGCCAATGGCCGTCATGTAGTCGGTGAGCCAGTCTTCTGGCTTCATGGTCCCATTGTACTTGGGGGTGTCGCGGGGAAGCACGAAGCCTTTGGGGAAGGGCCCCTCCCGAATGCGTGGGCCGAAGCACGCCGGCCCGATAGCGTCGCTCTCCTCCACCTCCAGGGAGCGAGCAAGCTGATCGAGGCGGTGGCGCGTGTTGGCGTCGTCGATGGCGCGCGGGCCGAGTCGACTGGCGGCCATGCCCCGAGGGGCCGGGTCGGATGGAGTCGGACGCTGGCAATGTTGGCCGGGTCCGCGCTGGGTCTCTGAGGCGGGCTCGTTGCCCCGAGCGTTGCCACGCTCTGGCTGACCACAGGCATGGGCGGGAGCACTATAGTCTTGGCCATTGGTGATTGAGGTCCCGTCCTGTCCTACGGCCTAGATGGGACTGGAGCTGACCCGTGGCTGGGTTGCCGTGGACGCCATGGGTGGGTTGGCTTTTTGGGGAAGCCACGGTTGCGCCGGGTTGAATTGCCTTGCGCCAGCTGCTGCGGCCGGGTCGACGTACCTTGCCGAGTCGAGGGTCTTGGCCGGGTTGCGGTCCTTGCCAGGTCGAGCGACCCGGCCTGGCGCACGTCGGTTTGCGGGGCGATGCGGGCCCCGCTGTTTTTGAAATAGATCCGGGTTCGGTTGCCTGCCCGGGGTTCATCCCCCCGATAGTCATGATGCCCAGTGAGGGTTAGGTTGCACGGCTAGCACTGAGCTAGGAGCTGTACTCGGTTGCCCTGGCCCCGCCGGAGGAGAGGGTCGACGGTGTCTTGCGCGAGCGGGTGGCCGACATTGTGTTCTGTCGGTTTTGGGTAATTTCTCCTTTACATAATTAAAAATCAACACTACCTAGTGATTATACTAATCAGTGTTGTGTTGTTTGATTGCAAACCTTCTACAGGGTTTCAGAGGGAGAGCAGGAGGCCGCGTGTATGGTTGTCGATACCAAGTGCAAGCGCATACTTCAGAACTTACGACACGAGGCTCGGGTGTAGGCCATTCGAGACTACTATGCCTCGAAGGGTATTAGGAGGGCCAAGAAGAAGTGTCGCGATAAGTTTCTGAGTAAGGAGAAGTACATGCGGGTAATTACCTAATCTTAAGGCCTTGAACTTAGTTTTCATGATTTGATTCGTAGGCATAGTGCTGAAATTTCTCTTGACTCACTTAGGTGCCCCCAAGATGGTGTGTAGATAAGATGGACTGTTGCGAGGCGTTGGTGGATGCGTGGTGCTCTCCCCAATGGCTAGTCGAACACCAAAGGGCCAAGGATAAGTGCGACCAAATGGAAGGTGTGCCACACCATCAAGGGAGCTCCAACCTGTTTGAGTACGGGGATAACTGGGTATGTGGTTTGCTACATGGTTCATGCAATTTCATTCTTCATGGTAGCATTTATCCCTTCCAAAATGACTTAATATGCTTAGTTAGTTAAAAAGGCATAACTACCTTGGATACTTCATTTATGACATATTTAGCTCTAAAATGACATAATAACCTTTAGAGAGCTCTATAAAATGACTTAATATGCTTTAGTTAGTTAAAAATGGCATAACTACCTTCAGTAGCTCAATAACGACCTAAACTAATCTTAGCTAGTTCATTCATGACATAATTAGCTCTAAAATGACATAATAACCTAAGATAGCTCTATAGAATGCCTAAATATGTAATAGTTAGCTAAAAATAGCATAACTACCTTGAATAGCTCAATAATGACATAATTAGCATACTTTGGTCAAAAATGGCATAATAATCTTGGTTACCTCGAAAATGACCTAAACTTAGCTTATTTTCCTCGAAAATGACATAATAACCTTTCTTAGCTCCAAAATGACCTATTTACATAGCAATATCATTCTTCATGCTAGCTTGAGCCCTTAACTAATATTTTGTTCCTCTCTCTCAGGCGCACCACCACAAGAAGCTTGTGCCAAGTCTGTTCGACCTCTATGGCATGGCCCATATGGCCCCGTACAAGAAGGCCAAGCCATTCACGGAGTCTGACCTAGATCATCCAGAGAGCGTCACCAACATCTCCTCCCACCACATGCTTGTGAAGTACAGAGACGAGGGGAAGGCGAGGAAAGGGGAGGACTTTAACCCGAGCCAGGATCCTTTTGATACAGAGCTGGTGATGATATCTAGTAGCGGGAGGTCCCATGGCTCTCAAGCCATTGGTGATGGACTGATACGTTGTCCGAAGACTCTCCCGCAGATCAAGAAGCGCATGAGTAGCTCTGATCCTGAGATAACGCCTCGTGCACGGCCCGCGGAGCTCACCATGGCGGTTAGTTATACGGACTCACTCACCTTTCCTCCATTACATTGTGTGTGCGTCTGCCGATGATTACAATGCTAACGAGGAGTGTTGTGTTGCAGGCAGTGGTTGAGAAAGAGAGACTGAAGACCTAGGCGCTTTTAGAGGAGGCAAAAAGGGAGGCGGCAGAGAGGGAGAGGGAGATGGAGGAGAGGATGGCTAAGCTGTTGGAAAAGGAGAGGAACCGGAACGAGGCGTCTAACCGGGCCCTATACGAGCTCATCGTGGTACATTTCTCGTGTATATTAGCCCAATCATGCATGTAATGTTCGCATTACTAACTAATATGAGTGACTCATGAGAACCAAATGTGCAGACCATGTGCGAGAAAAACGGTCAGGCCCCTCCGCCGATGCCCAGATTGCTCCGGTGACCACGGGTGAGTTTGATTTGAATGGTCCTTAGTTACTACTATTCACATTTCAGTTTGCATCATGCTAACGAGACATTATTGGAAATGATCTTTGGTTCAGCATGGCTCCCGACAAGCATCGACCAATCCTTCTGCGTCTGCCAATGCTGGAACCCCGACCAGTCCTTCACCTCCGTTTGCCACTGGCGCAGCCCTGACCATTCCTACACCTCCGGATAACGGTTATTTTCTTCTTATTTAGCCTGTTTAGTCCATTTATGACATAATTTAGCTTATTTAGTCCACAAATGACATAACAAGATGAAGAAAAACAAGGAAGAGGAAGGAAAGAAGGAATAAGAAGAAAATAAGAAGAAGAAGAAGAAGAAGAAGAAGTTCTTCTCCTTCTTCTTCTTCTTCTTCTTCTTTTTTCCTCCTCTTACTTGTTTTTATTCATAAATGGCATCATAACCTTGCTAACCTCATAAATGTCATATACTTAGCTTGTTGTCCTCTAAAATGACACAGTAAGCTTAGTTAGGTAAAAAAATGGCATAATTTCCTACGTTAGCTCAAAAATGTCATTTTTCTTCTTATTTAGCATATTTAGTCCATTTATGACATAATTTAGCCTATTTAGTCCAGAAATGACATAATAAGATGAAGAAAATCTAGGAAGAGGAAGAAAAGAAGGAATAGGAAGAAAAGAAGAAGAAGAAGACGTTCTTCTTCTTCTTCTTCTTCTTCTAGTCTTCTTCTTCTTGTTGTTGTTCTTCTTCTTCTTCTTCTTCTTCTTCTTCTTCTTCTTCTTCTTCTTCTTCTAGTTTTCTTCTTCTTCTTCTTCTAACTTTCTTGTTTCCCATTTTGCAGATTTAATTCACTATATGGAAGCTTGCATGGATGGAGTGCTTGTTTCTCTGTTCTTCTTTTCGTTTGTATCAAAGAATAATGTGGAACTTGTTATATGGATGCATGGAACAATGTGTTGGATGAACATTGTGATATTAGTGTAAAATGTATGGATGAAACTATGTTTCTTATGTATGTATGTTGTCATGGATGGAGCTATGTGTTGGATACATCATATGTCTGTTGTGCCTGTGAAAAAAAATATGTATATCTGTGTGTGAATTCCAGTGAAATTAAATTGATATAAATAAGAACATGGATATATATAGCCTCTTTGTCGTCTGCTAGCAGACGGCAAAGAGGACACGTGGTAGCTACCTGTAGAAACTTGGAACACTGGCTGCCTATTTAGACAGTTTGCCGTCCACTAGCGGACAAAAAAGACCTTTGAATCTTTGCCGTCTGCTGGCAGACGGCATAGCTGGCCATGTGGCAGCTTTCCAGTGCTGTCCTAACTGAGCTCTTTGCCGTCCGCCAGCAGACGACAAATAGCTTCAACTCAGTGTCGTCCGCCGGTGGACGACAAGGAGCTTCGTTAACCCCCTAACGGCTCTGACGCCACCCCACTGCCGTTCGCTGTCTTTGCCGTATGCTGGCCTCAGATGGAGGACGACACAATCCTTTTGCCGTCCGTTTCTAGGAAGCGGACGACAAAGAAGGCCTTTGCTGGCACCTGTTCATACGGACAGTTTGCCGTCGGCTAGCAGACGGCAAAGAAGTTTGCCGTCCAGGATCTATGCCTTTGCCGTCTGCCATGGCAGACGGCAAAGAAGCTGATTCCAGTAGTGTTAGGAACATGGGTAAACTTGGAAATCTTAGTAGGAGGAAAATTTTGAGTAGTTTTAACTAAGGAAAAAGCGGAACCCAAGTTGGTAATAATATCTTCGAGTTTATCAATTCTAGTAGAATCTTGATCTATCTTTTCATTAACTATGGGTTCCTTTTCTCTAAGATTCTTTAGAGTAACTCCTACTTTAGATCCATATTGAGTAATCTGATTATGAATCTTTTTATCCAAATTTTCAATCAACTCTACAGTAGCAATTTTATCCTCAATAATATCAAGTCTTTTCATCAAATGTTCCATGGTTAAAATAGTTCCATTGATCAAAAGAGGTGGGGGCCTAGCAAATCTATCATGGCATTGTAAGAATCAGAAGTATGGCTCCCCAAGAAATTTGCCCGGTGATAGTATCTAGAACATATCTATTCCAAGGAGTGACACCCACATAAAAATTGCGAAGAAGAATGGCAGTGGATTGCTTTCGAGTAGATCTATTTTGAGCATTGCAAATTCTACACCAAGCATCTTTTAGATTTTCTCTCTCCCTTTTTTTAAAGTTGAGGACCTCATTATCGGGAGTGTTAACAATGATAGGAGGACTAGCCATCAAGGCGAATCAAACGATCTAACACACAAGCACACAAAAAGAAAGCGAAAAAGACGAAAGGAAGATGGGTGAAGTAAAGGAAAATCTTTTCGAAAATCATTTTAGAGGGGGGAGAGAAGAAAACAAGAGGCGAATGTCGAATAATGTAATGCAAGAGAGAAGAGTTTATGATTGGTACTTGGTATGGCTTGACTTGACGTAGATCTCCCCTTTAACAGCGCCAGAAATTCTTCCTGCTACCTCTTGAGCTTGCGTTGGTTTTTCCCTTGAAGAGGAAAGGGTGATGCAGCAAAGTAGAGTAAGTATTCCCTCAGTTTGAGAACCAAGGTATCAATCTAGTAGGAGACAATGCACAAGTCAATGAATACCTGCACAAACAATCAACAACTTTCACTCAACGTGACAAAGGGG
The DNA here is from genome assembly GCF_018294505.1 of Triticum aestivum. Taxonomy (NCBI): domain Eukaryota; kingdom Viridiplantae; phylum Streptophyta; class Magnoliopsida; order Poales; family Poaceae; genus Triticum; species Triticum aestivum. The sequence continues at coordinate 32,319,370 of NC_057795.1, read as the reverse complement.
TTGTCAATCCCTTCACGGTTACATGGAAAAGTGAGATCTGTTAGAGATAGATGAATGGTAAAGTAATATTTTTAGTATTTTTGGTTTATAGATCGAAAAGTAAAAGATTGCAAAATAGTAGATCGGAAACTAGTATGATGTAAAAGAGAATTTATATGATGGAAAAGAGACCCGTGGGCCATAGGTTTCACTAGTGGCTTCTCTCAAGATAGCAAATATTACGATGGGTGAACAAATTACTGCCAAACAATTGATAGAAAAGTGCAAAGTTATGACGATATCTAAGCTAATGATCATGAACATAGGCATCACGTCCGTGTCAAGTAGACCGAAACGATTCTGCAATTACTACTATTACTCCACACATCAACCGCTATCCAGCATGCATCTAGAGTATTAAGTTCATAAAGAACGGAGTAACGCATTAAGTAAGATGACATGATCTAGAGGAATTAACTCAAGAAATATGATGAAAACCTCATCTTTTTATCCTCGACGGCAACAATACAATACATGCCTTGCTGTCCCTACTGTCACTGGGAAAGGACACCGCAAGATTGAACCCAAAGCTAAGCACTTTGCCACCTCTTGAGCTCGCGTTGGTTTTCCCTTGAAGAGGAAAGGGTGATGCAGCAAAGTAGCGTAAATATTTCCCTTAGTTTTGAGAACCAAGGTATCAATCCAGTAGGAGACGATGCACAAGTCACTGTCAGTATCCAAATGAGCTTGTTCTTGTGTAAGGCCTTGAACTTGAACAAACCAATCCATCTGAGCACAAGCAGTAAAAGCTTGCTAGGAGGTTCACTCGCCAAATAATTGATAGAGATCTGAAACCAAAGCTCAAATGAGCGAAAGTAAGGACCAACTACAGTTCAACTTTTTTGTTTCCTTGTCGCCTTACGATTATCTAGTTTTGGTTTCATAGAATAAAAAGTCAAATGTTGGTGACTTATGTTGCTTTCAATGGTTTTTCTTTTGTAGGGTAATTTCAATGCTTGCTAGTCTCTTATATTTCTCACATTAATTTATGTGGCACGCCTATGACTTGTACCACCAGCTAGTGGATCTTAACATTCCGAGCAAGTTATTGCATTATAATATTCATGTGAGTCAGCCAACTGTATTTAAAATCTATGCTAACTTACCAGTTTATCCGAATACAATGATGTGATATATTGTGCATATCGAATACTGTCATGTTGTATTTTGGTGTCTATGATTAAATGCTGTCGACTTTTTCTTCAAGGACACATAATCATGTACCCCCTCTGTCCCACAATATAAGATCGTTTTTCAAGCATCTTATATTGTGGGACAGAGGGAGTAAATGTTTGATTCTTTACTAAACCAGACCACTATCTGCTTAAGCATTAGCAGTAGGTCGCTCCTCTGTGAGTCATTCGATTGTGTTGGTCATGATGGAAATGCAGTTGCTGCAGTTTCTAGAAGAGCACTGACCCATAACGCTGCATATCTTATTCCTATCTTTGTTCTACTGCATAGACAGCCCATATTAAGCATATATGACATACCATTGTATAACTACATCTTCTTTGGTTGAGTGTCATACAAAGCAACATTCAGCATAGGTGCCTAAAGTCATACCATTGTATAACTACATTTTCTTTAGTTGAGTGCCATTTAAGGCAATATTAAGCTTAAGTGCTTGTTCACTTGTTATTTTTTAGAATGCGGATCTCTATATAGATCTCAACACACACTTACCTGGGAGAGAGGGAGACCATGACTAGTTTGTGATGTGCTTTGTAGGTTAATCAAATAGTTCTTTTAATGGACCGATTGCTCAAACTTGAAAGTATGTACTTGCACCTTACTCCATATCAAGTTCATGCGACTGGTCAAGATGAAGGGTCAAGGGATGCTTCAATATATTCCTTCAAGTTTGCTTGCACACGTAACTTCATATTGAGGATCATGGACGCCAGCAGCCACTGCATATGTAGGGTTTCCAATTGACTTGTTTGGAAAAATGGTATTATATGCATTCTAGCTTCATTTCTTAAGTAGATTTGTTTGTAGAGAAAGTTACTTTGTTGATTTTGGTTATCTGCTTGCTCCTGATTTTAACAGAACATGACAGTATTATAAGTTACCTGCAAAAGTTCCATCCTGACGAACATGGTCCATTTGATATAGATGTCACACTACAAGAAATATGTCAACTACTCACCTTCTGTCAGTGACCCTGGAAGAATTGGTCATAGATCTATGACCATTTGAGACCAATTGGTCAAAAGCTGTTCGGGGGGCTCCAAACCCTAAACCATTGCGACCATTTTGGTCAGAAAGGTCGTAATTTCCTTACATGAAATGGTCATAAAGCAAACAGTGCTGGTCCGCTGCCTTATTTCTAGTTGTTAACGACCACTATAGATGGTCACAGCCTTGTAAATTGTGGTGGGTTGTGATGACTATGCACCATCTATCAGTTTTGCCTATGTGTCATGTCCATGTGTCAATTTTTGCCCTAGGTTGCGAATCAACCTATATTTCTGTTATTCCAAAAATTCCCAAAAAATTCTCATAAATTCTATGGATCATATCTTCATCGAATATGTCAAAAACCTTCCATGCCTAGTTCAAAAATAACTCAACAATATTCATTTTCCTATTCTGTTCAGAGCAGCACTTTGTGAAGGAAGTGTTATTTATATATTCTTGATTTCCTTAAAAATTTGTGAAGATATTCTTCTTAGTATATGATCATCCTCAGCCAAAACTCACTCCCATTGGCCATGTGCATTTCCCGTACCGCTAATCAAACACTTGGCTACTAGTTCATGTTTGAGCATAGTTCGGTCTCCTCATGAGAATCTTATGTTATAATTTTCTTCCTAGCACCTACCTAGGGAGTGCCCAACCCACTAGACATGCCTAGGCCACCCAGAACGCATGGCAATGCCACGGTCACGCGGTGACCACGTGGCGGGCATGCGAGCTTATGCGCTCTAGAGTTGGGGCCCTCGGCAACCGTCCAAACCTCGATGTCTCGCCATCAAAGCGTGTATTTCTGATTAAATAGATACTTATTTACCTAGAAATGATTTTTGGAAAAAAATAAAGAGCAAACAATGAGGCACCTGCAGTTCAAATTTACCCGCTTCCAACTGAGTCGACGGGAATTTGTCTTTTTCACCGGAGGTGGATTAAAACTTTTGATACCCAACCATTTTGTCAATTGTGCATTAAATATGGCCTATTATTTTATAAAATTGATTAGGTCCGATTTTGTAACAAATATATGGTAGGTCCTTCACAAAAAAAACTAATTTCGCGCACTCGGAAAATGGAAAGTGTATTTTCCGTGAAAAGAAAATGAAAACTCCCTTAGGCAACATTGTTTGGAATTCCAAGATGCACCCTTTTGCACAATATGAGATCATTTGAGCAAACTATGCCATGAATGTGGCCATAAGATTGATCATTTGGCTTGAAAGCCATGAACCTTCACACACGATAGCTCATTTCTAAGAACACTTTTTTAAAATAATTACCGTTTTACAAGTTTACTATTTTTCCTGGAAACTTGGTCACATATAATGACACAATGCGAAGGTTTTCCAATTTTTTGATTTTTTTTAATTTTTTATGCCCGTTTCAAAATGCGGTCAAAACGGCGGGCTTGACCGTTCCTAGCTAGTGGTTGAATCTTGGAATTTTTTTGGTGTTTCTCTGATTAAATAGATACTTATGTACCTAGAAATGATTTTTGCAAAAAAATAAAGAGCAAACTACAAGGTAGCTACAGTTCGAATTTGACCCGCTTCCAGCTGAATCGGCGGGAATTTGTCTTTTTCATGAGAGGTGGATAAAAGTTTTTGACATCAAACCATTTGGTCAATTGTGCATTAAGTATGTCCTAGTATTTAAGAAAATTGATTTGGTCCAATTTGGCAACAAATATATTATAGGTCCTTCCCAAAAAAACTCATTTTGGACACTCGAAAAATGAAAAAAATGATTTTTTTCGTCCAAAGTAAATGAAAACTCTCTTTGTCACTATTATTTGCAAATCTAGGATGTAAACTTCCGCAAAATATGATAACATTTGAACATATAGTTGATAGGTCTTTCATAAAAAAAACTCATTTAGAGCACTGAAAAATGAAATGAAATTTTTGTCTTCTATCAATCATGACCAATTTATATGGTCAAAAGGTCTTCAAATTGTTTGGTGCATTCGGATTGGTCTGTTGGCATATCACGTGGATCATGCATCAATCACCGTCAGATGCTTCCGGATCCAACGGCAGCCCTCACCCCCTCACCCTCTCACCCAACCGCAGCCTAACTACCCAAACCCTAACTCAGATCCCCTCCTCTCTCCCCGATCCACTCCCGCCGCCGCTGCCTCTCCCCCGACCCCGAATCCTAGGGTTTCTCGATCCACCCCTCCCCTCACGCCGCCGCCGTCCCCCCCACCCCCGCCTCTCCCCAGGGTTTCTCGATCTAGCCCCACCCCCTTCATGCCCTCGCCGCCGCCACTGATGGCGGTCGACCCTCCTCTCGATCTCAGATCGCATCGAGCTCCCCCTCTCCCTCCCCTATCCACCCACCTCTCGAAGCTCCCCTCTCCCTCTCCTATCCCTCCCACCTCTCGAAGCTCCCCCTCTCACGGCAGCCGAGCGGCAGGGGCGTCCCCGGCGCCGTCAATCCCGGCCATGGCCCTCCCCCTTGCCCCAGCCTCGCGGAATCGAGGCCCCTCCGTCTTCGACCTCCTTCTCCCTCCACGGCCATGGCCTCGGCCTCCCTTCCCCGACCACCAAGACGCCGGTCATCGACAGGACGGCCGGCTACTGACCGTGTGCCGGCCGCCGGGCCGAGCTAGGGTTCCGGTGAGCTCGCCCGCCCGCCCGCCTGCTTGAGGGGGCCGCGTCAGGGGCTCGCTCCCCGGTCGCGCCCTCCCCACCCCGCTCCCCTCGAGAACCCGCCTCCCTCCGCCCCTCCCGGTGAGCTCAGTTTAGGACCCCTGCCCCCTATGCCCCCTACCTTGCTCACCGCTCCCTGCCAGTTCCGCAGGGAGAGGGGATCCCTTCCCTTCCCTGGCCGCAACACAGAGCTCACTTTATGGAGCTCTTTTGGTTTGCTTCTTAATTCGGAAGTGGGGAATACGTACATGATCCTGAATGCTGCCTTCCGGTTTGTTGCATACATAGATTCAGCCTTTCCGAGGGAGATGCTTAGATTGTTTAGCTTGCTGGTAGGTTGAATCATGGCTTGGAGCTAGCTGCAGGTCAGCGGTTGGGAGGCACCAATCGGTGGGTGATCCCGACCGCGATGTGTCCCTCCCTTGCTTATTGCGTGCACCTTGTTTATTGTTCAGATTTGAGAGTTTAATTTGCTCCATACGCATGCATACACTTGGTGATGCTGCTAAATGAATGAATGTGTGTGTGGTGGATGCAGGAGGTGTATGTGCAAGGGCAGGACAAGGTGTACAAGGACGTGATTGACCCCGCCGTCCACAAGTGGACCTCAAGACTGCTGTGTACCATGTCGATGACGTCCTCGACGACTTCCGCTATGAGGTGCTGCGCCGCCGTGCAACCTAGATCCGCTATTGCTGCTCCACTGCTCGCAAGGTTCATCCTACCTTCTCTCCCTATTCCGGCTGGCTTTGTTTGAGAGCTCTATAAATTCCTATGCACTACAAATACACTATATATAAGTGAATACATTTCTGCTTGTAAGAGGGTGTTTGGTTGGACGGTAAACTTGCTGTGCAACTAGACCTCATTACATGCAGTGAAACAAATTGCCACATCACTGGTGAGCTTATTTACATAAGAACATGAGCAGGACTAGATCTAAGAATCACAGAGATTAACTCAGTATATCTCACTTGGGTACAAGTCGCTAGAGGTTGCTACTGACACACACTTAACCCATCCATTTATCTCTCTGCTAATTCTCCACTTGGGTACAAGCTGTTATATATACATGCAAAAATAAACTGTTATATATCCCATATGTTTAGGTTTATCAGGACCCATCAAGTTGTCCTATCCGAGGGTAGATTTTAAAAAATCAGAATAAGAATTCTGAAGGCTTGAACGATCCTTTTCACAAACAGATTGAGATGAAATTGCGTGCTTTATCTGATAGGTTCTCTCCTTTTAATTACTATTATCATTGTGTGTTGATTATATGAAGTGTTAGCTCTTCCTGGACCTCTCATCATTTCACCTGTAGCTAATGAATCTTAGTGGGAAGCATCAATAAATAATTGTTGGCATATTTGATATTTTAGATAGTTGTTGAGGCAGACATGCTGGTCCTCAGGTCAAAATATATCTTTGCCTGATCTTTGTATAGGTGGTATGACTATAACTGAACCATATGTTCTGTTTTATCATATATAACTGAATCATGAGTTTGTTTCATATTTTAAACCTACATGAAAGGAAGTGTGCTTGTTGACGATGGTTATTGTTGCTGAATCCATATCCTGGTTCAGACTCATATTTTGCTATTCTTATTACGTGGCGGTCTTGTACGGCATCGCGAGCAGGAGGGCCATGAGGGGTTTGCTGCTATGCTCCTAGAGTGACCAAGAGGTCCTACCCCGAGCTCAAGCACATCCACACCAACCCACCACGACAGGTAGCATCTCCATCTCCCTCTCATCTTCCTCTGCTCGCTATTGCTGCTCCGAATTATACATGTTGGCAAAGAGATGTCCCTGTTTTCCTCAGTACTATGCACTGCTATATTTATGTGGTTGTCTTTGTGTGCATCTTATTTTGAAACCAAGTGAGACACCTCCATCCCCTACATCTTGACGATCCCTCATGCGTTGCACTCACTACCTCCTGCCCCTAGATTTCCAATTGCCTTTCTTGCCTGCTCATTTAATTAATTAAAACTACATGTGTGCGTGTAAGTATATCAATTTGCTGCTGTTCATCCTCAAAATATATGGATATACCTATTCCTATAATATTTTGATTTCCTAGGTAGGTCTGTATTAGGCAGTGTTTCTTCTATGAAGAACTGTGCACTAGTGATAATAGTGTGAGATTGTTATTTACCTATACTTTTTTGGTGCTGGTTGGTGTGTGTATGAAGAACTGTTATTTACCTATGTGATCAGCATCATTTCTATGTAGATATGAAACTCTTGAGTATATTGTCTTATATGCCCCTTTCGTACCATTCCCACTCAAATCAAAGCTTCTGTATGCACTTGATATTTGCAATGAGACTTGAGAGAACTTCTGTATGCATTGAAGTTTTCTCTAATATAGATTTCTCAAATCTCCCTCTGAACTTCTCTAATAAAAATGGTGCTAACTATTAAAGCTCATCATGGTGACATGTTTCTTTTACCAATACAATACTATATTAGCACTCAAGGACTGTTTGAGTGATAGGCTGTTCATACTATTAGAGAAGTGAACTGATTAAGCTATTGCTTTCCCCAACAACAAAAAATAAACACAGCAGCTGAACAACATGTATCCCTTCCCTTGAAAGCCTATGAAACTTTCTCTAGCAGCAGTGCAGCATACTTTATATATATGTATGAGACTGGTTAGTTCAACTCTACTTTACTTCCTAACTCATTCATATATATGATGGAAATTGTGCAGGTCCCATGGTGCCAAGTGGCCTCTGGCCATCTTGAACTGGGACTCCAGTAACAAGTAGATGTTGCTGCCGCACTCAATATTTTAAGTTGTTTTTTTCTTTTCTGAGATGTTAATCACCCAGTTTCCCTGTTAATAACCTGAGAACACATGCCTCCTCCCCAACCCTCGCCCCAGTCTGCCGCTGCCGGCTTGCCGAGTGGCTATTGCCGCAGTAGCTAATTAGATTTTTGGGACTCTGTTTCTATGCTTTTCTCGATAGCATTTTGGATATTGATTGGACACGCTTTATATAAAACGATTTATCTTGTACATTGCTCTACCTAACTTGTATACATGAAACCATACTTGTCAAATATTGAGTAACACTGCTGAAATAATAACGTCTTGTTTTCTGTTCACTGAATCACAATTGTTCTCAAAAACAATTATCTTCATATTAGGCTTATTATTTTCTTGTTTGCAATATTATAATGTACATTTGATTTTATGTTCACTGAATCAGAATTCTTCACTCTTTTTACCATCAATCCATCTTCTTACACTTACATGTTTTTTTGGCTGTCTAGATGACCAAGCCCGAGGAGGAAGCAGTTGCTCATCACTGAGTACAAGTAACTCGAGCAGGTTGATGCCATAGATTCACAATGTACCTTCTATATGCCTATCCAGTTCTGTGATTTGTGTCTTGAAACCCAAAAAACCCCATTCCCATGTGGGAGCTGAACCATAGTTTTTTGCTTGTGGAAAATAATATCATTGGATGAATCGACTTGAGGCAGTTTCTTTGAAATCCTTGGAAATGCTTTGGTAGTTTCTTTTGGCGAGAAACTATTTCATGCTGAAGTTTACTGGTACATGTGTGGTTTGCTACTGGTTTGCTACTGTTTCTTCATCTAGGTTGGGTTGGTTCCAGCGGGGAGATGTGCACGCACGCTGGCAGCATGAGCTAGCAGCCATGATTGCCAGCCAGCCACCACCATGTAAATGTAATAAATGTGTGGCCTATCTAGTGTGCTGCTGATAGAAACATAGATGTGTGGCCTATCTAGTGCTGCTGATAATCTGTTTTTACCTCACTTGGCAGGCACCATAATCTGTTTTACCTCACTGCCGTTGTCTATGCGTGCTGCTGCTTCATACACGTTTAATCAAATCTATCAAGCAGTTGTTGTCATGTCATGCTTGCTATATTAATAGCCAATTTAGTTGCATATTGCCAGTTCAAGTTTTCTAGTATATGTCATGTTCTGTTTTGCTATTGAACACCTTCCAACTTAAATGTTGAACTGCCTTGTACACATAATTGTTTGTAATCTATGGGAAAGTCGTTAATAGTCAGCTGACCTCATGAACTGTATAAATATATCAAAATCTTGTGTTGTTAAATTGAGCTTATTGTCAATTCTTGCTTATAAGCTATGTTTGATGCTGCCTATAGGTTCTTGTTCTTCTTTTTTTTGCATAGGTGAAGTATGAAGTGTGAAGCCGTGAAGCCTATCAGCAAGAGTAGCATATTATGTATTGTAATATCAGGAGTGTAATATTAGTCAGAGTAGCATATTATGTATTGTAATATATAGTGTTGTTCTGGATGAATTTCATTTGCTCTATAGTCTGTTTGAAATATTGATTGTGTATATAACTTCAGTACCTATGAAATGGAAACCTCACCAGGGGGACCCACTTATGAAAATTGTTTGACAAATTTTGAAATTTCATACGTGTGGGTCCAATTGTGATATCAGCATGAAAAGTGGGACCAATCTGACTAGTGGGACCAGCATAAAAATAATATGGTTGAAAACGGAAAATTAATAGCGACAACCCAGAAATTTGGAAGGCAGAATAGTTGGGCCTGGCCCATATAGCTGGCCAAAATTAATAAGAAAAAAACATATAAAAAGGCCGAATTGTTGGGCTCGGCCCATCTAAAACACCAAATTGGACTGGGCTGAATCTTATCAACGACCTTTTCAATTGGTCGTAATTTTGCCACGTCGGATCCGACGTGGCCTGGGCAGACAGCCAGTGACCAAAACAAAAGGTCATGGATTCCACGACCTTTTGTTTTGGTCATAGACATCTACGAACTTATCCCGAAGAAGGTCGTTAATTTTAGTTTACGACCGCTAGCTTTTGACTATCTATTTTTGGTCACAAAAAAGTCGCAAATGAAAAATAATGACCTTTCAGTGACCAATAGTGGTGGTCACAAGTTGACATATTTCTTGTAGTGTCAGTGCTCGGAAATTTATGTAGAGAGTTGTGTTGGTTATTATATATATATATATATATATATATATATATGGTGGGTCTATTATAATAACACCCCTTAAGACCCTTATTCTGCACACCAAAACGCTTATCCTGCTAACACCTGCCAACACGCACCACATAGCCAACCCGTCGCAACCAAATTAAAAGAACAAACCCACCCTCCCCATGACCTCACGTTCTCCTCCACACAAACCCACCCCTACCCTAATCCCAACCACCCCACCTTCTTCCCCGGTGGCCGGCAAGGCCACGCGCCGCCGCCACCGAACAACCAACCCACGTTCTTCCTCCCTTGAATCCATCCCGTGCCACCACCGGCTTCCTCCCTCGCCGCCCAGACCAACCCCCAACTAGCTCTGCCGTCCCGGCCAGTAGCCGAGGCCCTCCCTTCTCCCTTCTTCCCCACCGAGCCCACCCATACCGACTGAAACCAACCTTCCTCCCCAGCCACCTTCTACCTCCGCCGTCGCGCCGGCCCGTGCAGCCCCACCGTCATCCTCTGGTGTAGCCCCGCCCCGCACCGGTCACGTGCCGCCCCACCCCATACCAGATGCGCGCCTCCCGACCTCGCCCCGGTCACGTGTCGCCCCACCCCGTACCAGTTGCGCGCCGCCTGACCTCGCCCCTGCGCGCGTCGCCCCTACCCACCGCTTCCGGCCAGAGCACCTCCCCGTCGTCGAATCCAGAGGATCCCGCAATGCCGCCAGCGTTGGGATCCGGCAGCAGACGACCAAGCCAGGCACGCTGGTGATCGCCGCGAGCTCGCCTCCCTCCTCCGACCCTGGGCCAGATCCATGGCCAACCGCCCGTCGCCCTCCCCCTAGCCAGTCCCCATCTCCAGCGCGACCACACCATCCCCTTGCAGCTCGAGCCATGCACCGCGAGCCTTGGAGAAGTGCATCGTGAGCCCTCGAGCAGCTCATCCACGGGCATCGGCAAATTTTTTGGCTTCTGCAGTTCGGTAGCCCCATGCAGCTCGGGCGCAAGCATGATGCGGTTTGATGCTAGTGCACTTGCTATATTTTTTTGCGTGCAGCTGCAGTCCATTTCGTCTTCGCTGCAGTGAAGTTTCAGGAGATCCGTGACGGGAGAAGTTCACGTGGCATCTCAATTTACTATTGTTTTTTCACTACTGAGATCTGTTGTGGTTCTCTTCTTCCCAACAGCAGAAGATGCGGTGTGGCTACGGCACGGTTGAAGTTCAGGACATTTTTGTTGGTTTTCATATTTCATGGGTCGTGTATCGGCGAGCTCTCCCCCGACGCGTCGTATAGTTCGCTGGTCCACATTGTGCGGTTCACCGGCCATTTGACTGCAGTGTAGTCGACCCCTCATGTGTGGCGTGCAACTCGGAGCAAAGCGGCATGCAGTTTAATCTGTTGTTTGTGGTTTTTTTGTGTCTATCGAATGTATCTGGTTGGGATATGATGAATTTTGTGTAAAAAATATTTGTTGAGAAGTTCATTTCAATAAGCATTAATGGGTCATTTTTCAAGAGAAACATAAATGGATGCAGCCCACTTCGAGGAGTCTTGTGGTTCATTGCATTTAATAAAGAAGAAACAAAGTGTTGTCCACTTGTTTCATGGTTAAAAGGAAACGATGCAGCTCACTATGTATTTATCAAAATAGATGTGGCTTTGAAGCTCACTTTGTTGTCTCATGCAGTTTTTTATAAAACTTCTCCGCGGTTCACTTGTCCCACTTGTAAAAGGGAAAAAATATCTCAAAGAAGCTCGCTTCTATATTAGATGTAGTTCACTCGTTCGGTCCCTATGGTCCACTCGCTTGGTCAACGCACGTAAAAGATTAATAAGTATGAAAAAAGACAACAAAAACTCATGAGGTCCACTTTTGGTAGTGTTGCAGTTCATTTTCGGAAGTGTTGTGGTCCACACTCGTTCGAAAAAAAGTTAAAAAAAAGACAACAAAAACTTGTGCGAGAATGTTTATGTTCGACAAAAAGAAATCATGAAGTTCACTTGACTATTTGCTGCAGTGCGGTTTTCCGTTTGAAGCAGTGCGTTCTTCTGACCGATGAAGTACACACATCGATTTTGGTCTTGCGAAAAACAGAGTGTCCGCTTTTCGGTAAAATCAAAACCGCTCTTAAACCGTAAGGAATTAGAAAGAGTGATCTACATGAAAAAGTTGCGTCTCGTCGATATCTTTCCAACGGGATATTATTTGTATCATTTCGACAACCGGTTTGTAAAAAATTTGCGAAAAACGACCGTTGCCACTCGTCGTCCGCTGCATGATTTTTAAAATTAACTTAAAACCGTTATGAATTTCAAAAATATTTCAACATATGAAAGTTGCGCCTCGTTCCTAGCTTTCCAACGGCGTATCACACGCCTCGTTTCGGCAAACTGTTCAAAAACTGGAGTGAAAACAGTACCGAAAATTTGAAAAAATTTGAAAAACAGAATTCCGCGATTTAGTAAATTTGAAACTCTTCTTAAACCATAAGGAATTAGAGAAAATTTAATATATGAAAAAGATGCACCTTGACGATATCTATCCAATGGCGTATCGTTTACTTCATTCCGACGAGCGGTTTAGAAGAAATCGCGAAAAAACGCTCGCTGCCACTCGTCATGGGCCGCACAATTTTCAAAACTGCTCTTAAACCGTGTGGGATCTCGAAAAGTGTTTAACATGTCGAAGTTGCGCCTAATCCATAGCTTTCAACGGTATATTACACGCATCGTTCCGATAAACGGTTAAAAAATTAGAGCGAAAACAATACCGAAAAAAATAACGCGTGCAGTTTTTTTCGACGAGAAGTTCACTTGTGTGAGTATTGCAGCACACTTGGTTCAAAGAATGACGTGCACTTGCGTTCAGCGTGCAGTGCGAAAGTGGTGTGCAGAATAGTTATTCTGCTAATATTAGCAGAATAGACCGTCTATATATATATATATATATATATATATATATATATATATATATATATATAGAACATGGATTTGCTACCCACACTAGCTCGGGTGGTTGTTATCGGAACCGTTCGTTCGCTTTAGGATCCGCACCTTTAGGTGGATAAGGTTCTGATTTTATCAATTACTGAATTTCGCCATGACAGATGAGGAAAGGGGGGCTGAACCTTTCTAGAGTCGCAGACCCGGAAATGGAAACCTACTTTGTGGCTTCGCAGGCATAGTCAGAACAAAGGCAGCTTGGACTTTCTGAAGTGGCAGGACCGATATGAGCTATTTCCAGCAAACTTCTAAATTTGACCCATGATGGCAATTACAGGCACAACCGCATTTTCGTATAGCCAACTTAACGAAAGGTTCGGCACCCTCTGGACTAGTAAATGGACAGCGACGCGTCCTGCCACTTTTATTGATGCATGTGTGGCTAGAATCCAGAAGAGACGAGCGGAGGTGCACAAGCTCACGGGATGTAGGTAAACAGTACGTTTCCTGCCAAAACCTCACCCCGAGCGGCAGGGCTCTGCTGTTGCCTGCTGGCTGCCGCTGCAGTAGGGATGGTGGTGAGCATGCTGTTGCACAGTTTCTTATAGAGCGTATTTGCTGCAGTGGTAATAAAGTGAAAAATATCATCTTTGGTCCACAGACACGGTAAAAAAAAGCACGAGCCGATTTAAGGGGCCAAATGCCAGTAAAAAGGGCGGTGTAAATGGGAAAGAGCATCCGTCCATCGTCCTGTGTGCGTGCGTGCTTGCATTTTCAAAGAACGCAGCTCCTCCCCTTGCTCACTTGGTCATTCTCCCTCTCTCTCACGGCAGCCCTCTCTCACCTGCGGCTGAGCTCAGGCTGCACGAAGAGCCAGGCCTACCTCTTCACGAAATCCCGGGCGAGCAGAGGTTTTATTTTCACTAAATGGCCCCTAAAAGACCTTATTTAATCCACTGATGCCGAAAACTTATTCATATCAATAGAGGTTATAATTTTAGAGTCCATCGTCAAGCCAAGTTGGCACTGAAGATTCAGAACACATCTGTTAGCTACAGGTGTTTAAATTCAATCATAGGTATACGCCTAAAAGCAGATATTGTTACAGTTTCATGCATCATGCAATACAAGATTGTATATGTACGTTGTGGTTAAATGAATGAGAACTTCTGTGTTCAAAAAGAAAACCCCAGTACATCTGGCATTTTTAATACACAACATGATGCTCAATCTAACGGCAATAAATCCGCGCAGGCAGTCGCGGCTAATATGTGGCATTCAAGTCGTCTTCTTCGCCTCCGATGCCTCATTGTCGCGTCGCTGGTCCCCTCTGCTGCCTAGCGCCGGTGCCTTTCCCCGGCTTTTCCTTGCATCCATCCCCAAGCAGTCACGCATCCCCGGCCTCACCACGCACTTGCCCTCTGTCTTCGCCCACTGGAGTGCCGACGGTGGCCATCAGAGGTTGGCCCACCGAAGAGGAGGACCCGTCCCTATTAGCACGGGACAGAGGGAGGGGGCAGATATCTAGTAGCATCACATCATTTGGATGACACAGGAACCTCCATTTTACATTGTCAGAACTACATTCCCGCATAAGGGCACCCTCTTATGTGTGAACGAGAACCTTTCTATACAATGGACGTTGCACCCACCGACACCCTTCAACACCATGCAAGGTTTCTGGATGACAATATTGAGTTTTAATGACATGACAGCTTCTAATTGCCTCCATCACCCTTTCACAACATATAAGTGCATCGTTGTATGGCTTCGCCAAGAATGTTTTCCAAACATTGCAATGGCGCCTCTGCCTGGTCTTTTCCACTCTAACTCCTTTTATGCATGTTGCGTGCGCATTGGTCTAGATGATAAAGAATTACAAAGAGGGTGATAGAAAGTTAAATAGAGAGAGAAGACTGTTAGTGAGTAAGAGATCGGTCTAGTATCCCATCAACAACGAGTATGAGTTGTCGATATGATCACGGTCTACGTTGTTTGGAAGGGTTCTCGTTCCTTAAAAAAGGGTTCCTAATATAGGTGTATTGATGGTTCCTGCAATGCATGACGGACGTTCCGCGTGATACGTCGATGCGGCCGAAGGGGGGTCATGTTCACCCATAAGATGTGCCCCCATCCCCAGAACGCCCGTGTGCACTATGCAATTTTTTTATGAAAAGATATATGAGGATCGATCACTCTCTCCCTCCATCCCCCCCCCCATCCGATATCATTCTCGCCCTCTTTCCCATCAACGACGTGTAAAAGCCGTCAATATGCTCATGGTATATGTTGTTTGGAAGGGTTCTCGTTCCTTAAAAAAGGGTTCCTACTGTAGGTGTATTGATGGTTCCCGCAGTGCATTACGGAGGTTCCGCGTGATATGTCAGTGGGTGCAACGACCACCTTATGGAGAAGGTTCTTGTGCGCAAAAGAAGGTGCCCTCGGGTGGGTATGCATCGTTCCATCAATGTAAGGCGGAGGTTTTTGTGTAATGTTAGCCTTGCGGTGATATATCTACCTATCTCTCTCTCTAGTCCTTTAACATCTGATTTAATGCTCTCCCACCCAATAACAATCCGCTTTCTATCGCTCTCTATCTATGTGTCTATCTATCTACCACCCACTCGTTCACTAGTTATCTAAAATATAGACCAACGCGCACGAAGCAAAAAAAAGCTAGAGTGTGAGGGGACAACATTTCTAAACAATAGCATGACCGCAGTTGGCGTTTCCATCTGCACATCGTTGTTTTCTTGGTGGTGGTCTTCTATGCCTTTGCCTCGCACATGCCCGTCAGTTGATCCTTGATCTGTTGATTCTATTTGTTTGCGTGTTTGCTTGATAATTTTACCAGTAAGAGCATATACAAGCGCGGTCACCGAATCCAACACTCCTCGTATTGGTGCGTCCGCAGCAGTGTATCACAAATTTTGTCCCTCACAACCATAAAACATACGGAATTTAACCTACGTAGATCAACGCCCGAGCAACAAACCTATGGAAGTCAGGCATAATTCACAGATGGGATCATCGGACAACCAAAATAAATAGTTTCCATCGACCGGGCAGTAGTTAAACATAATAAAAACAATTAAATTATACGGTAAAGGGCGTAGGAAATTTCCATTTTCTCGTCAGGCCCTTCCCCTTGCGATTGGCGGTGCTGCTATGGCCGTCGGTATAGGCGTCAGCCGCCGGAGGGTTGTTATCATCGCCGGAGCTTGTGACGAACGTCTTACACATCGTCCGACGGGTCCATCTGCACACCGGCTAGCCTTCGGAGCAAGCGCTCCATCTCCTCGATGTGCATCCTCGCCTTCGCATTCGCTATCGCTGCGAAGTGCTTTGGCATTCTTTCACCGGAGCCGCCGTGCATCCGACACCGCCATTGTGAGGATTCGGCAGAGGGTGGGTTGAGGTGCTTAGATGTAGATGCTCTAAGCGATATGTGGTTGTCACAAGCAGTACTTGGCATCTATAGATGACGTTGTTAGTTAATTACATTGTGTATGTGCATCTGCTCATTGAACAGCTGCCATAGTTGCCACACCGTTTACTTGGTGTAAACAAAACGCACGAGTGTGCGATTAGGGATCTCCCCTGGCCACGGGTAATACGTCCTGTTTCTTGGTCAAAATGTCTTAAACCACGAATGCTCAGGTTCAGAAATCGCATCCGTGTGTCATTGTTAAGCGTGCCATTTTGAGTCCGTCTGGCGTGTATTGCCCCAGTTTCTCGGCTTTAGTTTAAGCATGGGTGTTGCACCCTGTCAGACTGTAGCGGCAGCAGGCTCTGTGTTTGTAGCGGCAGCAGGCCGTGCGCGTCCTCGATTTCAACACGCACTTGCCCTCTGTCTTCACCCACCGGAGTGCTGACCGTGGCTGTCGGAGGTTGGCCCACCAAAGAGGAGGACCCGTCCCTATTAGCACGGGAGAGAGGGGGGGAGATATCTAGCTAGTATCACCACATCATTTAGATGACACAGGAACCTCCATTTTACATTGTCAGAACTACATTCCCGCATAAGGGCACCCTCTTATGTGTGAACGAGAACCTTTCTATACAATGGACGTTGCACCCACCGACACCCTTCAACACCATGCAAGGTTTCTGGATGACAATATTGAGTTTTAATGACATGATAGCTTCTAATTGCCTCCATCACCCTTTCACAACATATAAGTGCATCGTTGTATGGCTTCGCCAAGAATGTTTTCCAAACATTGCAATGGCGCCTCTGCCTGGTCTTTTCCACTCTAACTCTTTTTATGTTGTGTGCGCATTGGTCTAGATGATAAAGAATTACAAAGAGGGTGATAGAAAGTTAAATAGAGAGAGAAGACTGTTAGTGAGTAAGAGATCGGTCTAGTATCCCATCAACAATGAGTATGAGTTGTCGATATGCTCACAGTCTATGTTGTTTGGAAGGGTTCTCGTTCCTTCAAAAAGGGTTCGTACTGTAGGTGTATTGATGGTTCCTGCAATGCATGACGGACGTTCCGCGTGATATGTCAATGCGGCCGAAGAGGAGGGGGGCGGGGGTCCCGTTCACCCATAAGATGTGCCCCCATCCCCAGAACGCCCGTGTGCACTATGCAATTTTTTTGATGAAAAGATATATGAGGATCGATCAATCTCTCCCTCCCCCCCCCCCATCCGATATAACACAAAAGCGGAGGTTACATATGATATATACATATATATATATATATATATGTGTGTGTGTGTGTGTGTGTGTGTGTGTGTGTGTGTGTGTGTGTGTGTGTGTGTGTGTGTGTGTGTGTGTGTGTGTGTGTGTGTGTGAATGCACGGCTGCGTTGGAAAACTTCTGTGAAACCAAGAATAAGAATATCATTCTCGCCCTCTTTCCCATCAACGACGTGTAAAAGCCGTCAATATGCTCATGGTCTATGTTGTTTGGAAGGGTTCTTGTTCCTTAAAAAAGGGTTCCTACTGTAGGTGTATTGATGGTTCCCGCAGTGCATTACGGAGGTTCCGCGTGATATGTCGGTGGGTGGGTATGCATCGTTCCGTCAATGTAAGGCGGAGGTTTTTGTGTAAGCCGTGCAGTGATATATCTACCTCTCTCTCTCTCTCTCTCTCTCTCTCTCTAGTCCTTTAACATCTGATTGAACGCTCTCCCACCCAATAACAATCCGCTTTCTATTGCTCTCTATCTATGTGTCTATCTATCTACCACCCACTCGTTCTTTAGTTATCTAAAATATAGACCAACGCGCACGAAGCACAAAAAAAGCTAGAGTGCGAGGGGACAACATTTCTAAACAATAGCATGACCGCAGTTGGCGTTTCCATCTGCACATCATTGTTTTCTTGGTGGTGGTCTTCGATGCCTTTGCCTCGCGCATGCCAGTCAGTTGATCCTTGATTTGTTGATTCTATTTGTTTGCGTGTTTGCTCGATAATTTTACCATTAAGAGCATATACAAGCGCGGTCACCAAATCCAGCACTCCTCGTATTGGTGCGTCCGCAGCAGTGTATCACAAATTTGTTCAGAACGATCAGAAACCTATGGATCAATTGAAGATTCAGAGCAAAAGCTTAAATTTAGAGCTCCAAACCTATGAAAGCAAAACGCTAAGCTAGGAAAAAAAAATCAGGCTCAAGTTATGTTTGGTGCCACCTCCATCTTGAATTTTCTCATGCGTGGCCTTGTCTTCCTCCTCACGACCCCAGTTCTGTGCATGGCGAGCATAAGGCAGCACCAGCATGATTCTTGGTGAAGCATGGCGACCTCGAGGCAGAAGCTTGGGACAACAGACCACATCTACGGCCAGTCACCTGCATCATCAAATCCAAAATGCATCACACAGGAAACCAAACAAAAAAACATTGAGACACCAGAGCAGGCCTGGATCAGGGAGCAGGCGAGGGGGAAATTCAAAACAACAACATTACAGTCAGAGGGCCATAGTTACGAACACAAAAGTTTAGATATACATCCGCAGACAAACTAGAAAGAATTGGATTCATTCAATGTCCTGGTAAGTAATCTAGAAAGAATTGGAGTAGTAGTAACCTGGCTACTACTACTTTTGCAGCTTGACGTCCTATCCAGCCCAAGCAACCACAAAATCACACGCGAACCAATAATCAAAGGGAAGAAGCAAGAAGTTCGAGCACAAAAAAACAGGCCTTTTCTCAATGCCGCCAAGTTGGATCACGGAGTAGCTGTGGACCAGGAGAAGGCCGTGAGAGGCCAGCAGTAAGCAGTACAGGTCGTGCCCACCGTCAACCCTCCCAAGTAAGCCTGCGACAGGCCCTGCGTCTCCCGCCAGTGGGAGGAGACGGCCACAGCGTCCAGCACTACGGCAGCCTGGGGCCCTGGTCTCCCCGGATCAAGCTCGGCGAGGTTGATGACGATATCGACGTGCCCCGTCTCCCCATCTCAGTGGTATTTGTGCAGCAGAAGAGGGAGGGATCCCGTTGGGTAGCATGATGAAGGGATGGGGAGCACCGAGATGAGGGTGGGAGAGGGTTGAGGCGGTGCGACTCGCCGGGATGGTAGAGGTGGCTCGTTGTGGAGGGGAAGGGTGAGAGGGTTGGGGGCGGCGGGATCTGGATGGGATGGAGAACGAGCGAGAGAGAGCAACGGGGTGGATAAACGAGCGAGAGAGAAAGATGGTGGATAAAGTTCCGCACCTATCATGTACATGGGCCGCGACGGTTCTCCAGAACCACACCTCCGGCTGCAATCACGGGCCGACGACTGTCAAACCTGCTGTCCTGCCAGCCTACTACTGTGCGCTACAGGGCTGGACGCAGTGTGAGTGGTCCAGGTTTGGCTATAAGAGGAATTATCCATCGATCACTTAAAAGAAGAAAATGCAAATGGGGAAAGGTGAGGGAGCAGATCCCAACACATATGAGCGTCCGTGATTGCAATCTCTGTGGTGAAACTTTATATCTTTGCTTTTTTCTATATAGGGCACCTAGGTAAATTATCTAGGGCACCTAGTTCGGACCCGAACCGCTAATGCATTTTCTACAAATAAATATAAATAATCAGTAGTACCTTCCATATAATTTTCTTTCCATTTTCTATTCTCATGCATTAATAAGCTTCACGGCATTGATTGTTTACTGGTTTCCAAAAACTGGATGGTATTGATTCTCTCGTAAAAGATTTCTTTTCTTAAACAATTCTACTATAATCATGTTAAAATAGTCTAAATACTCATACACTTGTACTTGGGTAGCTATATACCCTATGAATATTCTAGGTTTTAGATACCTTCAAACGTTTTCGATATATTTGTAAGTCTGTACTCAAGTTTTCGCAAAATATGGTGCAACTCATGGTGTTTCTCTGTGTGTACATACCTCAAATCGAATATACCCTATGATTTATTCTAGATTTTAGATACCTACACACGTAGTCTGATATATTTGTAATACTTAAGTTTTCGCAAAAAAAATCAGTGCATACTCAAAGTATTTCTTTGTATGTATGTACCTTGATGTAAAAAATATATTGGTATATACCAATAAATATAAGTGGATACATGTATGTAAACCAACTACCTTGACAAATGATTTTTTACGTTGTATGAGCATCTATACAAGATACCCGATAGAGATGTAGCAGAGGTGTGATACTCGACGAATCATACTATAATATTGTGGCTACATACCCAAAAAAATATCTCTTATCCTCAAAGAATTTGTGGGTATATGCCCTAAACACAGCTAGGTAGACACCACTACGCATACCTGTATCTTTTTAAAAGGACACGTTATCAATACTTGTGTAGTGTGTACAATAAAAATTAGGCAGCTTTTAATCATTTCCTTTTATGCATTAATTAGTACATGTTTTTCACACGCACATGCAAAGCTATAATTAGGTAGATTCTCGTTTTCTGGGGAATGTTTTATAGTGCATGCATTCTAATTAATGCCTCCATCCAAATGAGAGTAAGTAGTCGCTGATTCACACATAGTTATAAGAAATTAATTAGTACACTGCAATACCTTTCCAATTAAGTATTGCAAATCATTATACCCGTTAGTGTCTATACCTACCACGTCGGCACACATCCTAAAGCAATCCGAAGGTTTATATATATATATAGACACACACACACACACACACACACACACACACACACACACACACACACACACACACACACATACATACATACATCTGAGCTATTCTGTTACGCGTAACAGAATATTATTCTGTTATCCTACTTGAACTGATGAATTCAAGCGGTTGAACTGATGAACTTCGAGCAGTTGAACTGATGCTTTACTTTGCTGTTAAAAATCATTTTCTTTAGTTCAATTTTTTTTGCCATTTTTTTGTCGAAACGGGGCATGTAATATATCATTCGAAAACTCTTGACATCCACATTACAATCTTATAATTTGTTTTTGCCAAAAAATTATGATTTAAGAGCAGTTTTGAAAATACCATTTTTTTCAAAACTGAAAATGTGAATCATATTTTGAACTTAACTTTCAAACGGTTTGTCGGAATTGAGCAAATGACATGGCGTTGGAAAGCTTGTAAAAATCCACAACTTCCATATATCAACTATTTTTTCAAATTCTATATAATTTAAAAGTAATTTGAATAACATTGAAATTCTGGGCGAAATGTATTTTCACTGTTTTTTGCAAACGGTTTGACGGATTGATGCAAATGGTACGGCGTTCGGAAGCTATGGAAAATGCGCAACTTTTGTGTATAGAAAGTTTTTTCTAATTCCTTATGGTTTAAATACGAATTCAAATACGGTTAAAATTGGTTTTGAACACGTTTTTTATAAAAGTTTGTCAAAATGGGGCAAATAATATATCGTTTGAGAGCTATCGAAAATGCAAAACTTAGTCATGTTGTACGTTTTCTCTACTTCGCAACCGTTTAGAGTAATCTTGAATAAGACATGACGGATCCTGCTGTTTTCTTATGTGAAAAACAGAGTAGGCATACAAATATATGTGTATGTATGTACTGAGCTATTTTTTATAGAGTAATTTTAAATGGTTCCAAAAAAAGTACTTGTACTGATGCTTGCATGGGTTTGTACTAAGCGTGTTTTCACTAACTAGACTTTGCTCTGTTTTTTGGGTAATATTTTTGTCGTAAATTTTCAACAGTTTATTGTATCCTAGCCCTGAACTTGCATGATTTATATTGTTGAACTGAATGTTATTGTATCGTCGGCCCTATACTTGCATGGTTTATATCATCGAACTGAATGATATTTTTTTTCAAAAAGAAAGTGTTTTTTATTCTTTTTGTGAACTAAACATTTTTTTACAACGATGTTCTCGACTTCTCTTATTTTATGACTTGTACTTTTACCATTTGAATTGCATGGGGTTTTCTTTTGCTTGAACTTTTACAATTTGAATTTCTGTCATTTCTTTTATTCCGAACGGACCATCGTTTTTAACTTGTACTGAACAATATTTTTAATTAAGCCAATTTTCCTTTGTAGAACAGACCACCGTTTTTGTTTGTATGGATAAGTTGTAGAACTTGGACGTCAATGTCACATAATTAATTTGTGAGCTTCTCATGTTTCTTTTTAAAGTTGTTTTTCCCTCAAACTTTATTGGCACCAAATTTTCTTTTCTGTGCCTCTCAAACTGATGCGATTTTTTCGATGAGTATGTACCAAATTTCTCTGTACTGTTATGTTTTTAACACACACACACACACACATATTGAATTGTTCCCACATTTCATTATGAATTTATTATATATAAAATTTGAACTATACGACACTTTTTAAATGAATCTAACAAGTATTTTTGCTCGCTAAACTTCCAAATGTTTTTCCGTTGTAAACTCAAGTCTGAACAGTTGTAAATACTTCTAAATTGAACTGAAATAAAATATAGGAACACTCGAGTCTGAAACACTGCAAATAGTTCTAAATTGAACTGAAATAAAATATAGGAACTAAACTGAGTGTATTTTCAGATTTCTGCTAGCATGCATCATGACACTTTTAGATATATTTTTACAATAGAACATATACTAATTATTATGTCAAGTAACCTCAAACAAAACAAAAGTGGAGCTTCATTTACAATAATAGAACAGAACATATGCTAGTTTCGATCCATACAAGGTTTTCTCAAATGCTTATTAAGGCATAACACACAACTCCTGTTGTGCTATAGGAAGAACACTTAAAGAGGGGAAATTGGACATAGAATTGTTAAGTAGGTGTATTAAAAAACACACAAAACATGTACTGAAAAAGAACAAATCATTTCTTAGAGTTGCATCGGCCTCCTGTGGCAGAGGTGAATATTCTGATAGTTGCATCGTTGCACGGCCTCGTGTGGCGGAGGTGAACGGCTTGTGGTTGTAAGGGTGAACGGCTTGAGAGCTGCATGTCCAAAAAATGGTTTTATTTGACAACACGAAAACATAAAAAGGCCTCCTGTCATCTCGAACTGAACCCCGCAACGCCTGTCGAGCTGCTGAAATATTTTATAGTATGGGTTAGATACAGTTCCAAACAAGTACTTGAAACCATCCCCAAATATGCATGTCAAGCTTCATAGTTGGAAGTAATAAACACCGAGATATGCATGGGCTTATATGACTATAGATGAGCTACGGAATAAACACTCAGATATGAATTTGCTTGAAGTCACGTTTGGTTTTTTTAATTTGATGCATGTTTGCACTATAGAACTGCTACTGGTTTGCAACATGGACTTGAGTACTCCCTCTCTAAAGAAATATAAGAACATTTTAGATCACTACTTTAGTGATCTAAATGCATATTTTCTCTTGCTAATTTTTCCATAGTTTACTCTCAAAATCATCACCACAAAAGAAACACATATGCATTCCAGTGTACCTTGGCGATGCATCGGCTTTTACTGAGGGTGTAGATTAGAGTGGTCGCCGTGAACACGCAACAAGTAGGATCAGGCTCTTAGTGGAGCAGGCATAGGATGCCCGTTAGAGAAAGATTACTTGCTGAAGGCCACCATATTTTCCTATAGTAGGACATAGGAAAGATAATACGTAAAGCCCGTTACAGAAAGAATCAGCAATGCAGTTTTAAAGAAAAACATTTTACTAGAATTCAAAGCAATGATTTTTTTCAAACTTCTGGGTGAGGGCATGGTGCTCTAATCCATTTTGTCATATCTAAACCTCCATTTTCTTGGTGACCAAAACTGATGCATAATAGCACAAGTGCAGAATTGTTCGTAGGCATAAGAACAAATACGTAGAGTGCACATATGATATTTTAGGATTTCATCAATACATTAAAGTTTATGAACTGAAAAGAACACAGGGGAACGGTGGGCAGGGACGTGTGCACCTGCTGGGGTAGGGGACGCATACGGGAGCCCAAGGTGCGGGCGGAAGGTGGCTCGACACAGTCGGCCTGGGAACTGCGCGGTGAACGGCCTGGGGCGGCCGGGTTGGACTGCTGATCGCATCGGAGGCGAACCCAACGGCCTGGCCACACAGGGATGAGTAGCAACCAGGAGGTGGAGGGGCGTGAGGAGGCATTGTCCGGCGGCGCGGGGGAGGAAGGCGGCGTCCACCGACGCAGGGGAGGACTATTGAACTTTCAACGCTTTGTCTATTGAACTTATATGAACTTAATTATTAGTTCTTTGTTTTAAAAAAAGTAAATACAATGTTCCTAATCTGTAATAAAACATTTTTTCTGGGAAAGTGAAAACAATGAGACACCGAACCCTCTATCTAATACACACAGAACTGATGGTAGAATACATAGCGAGTTGCTAATAATGTTTTTGATTTTCCCCTTAGGAAACATGGTCTTTTTTTTCTTATGATATATAAAACAAAACTATCTCTCCAACACACATCGAACTATTCGCACATTTCTCTAAGGACTGAGGAAAGAATACCTAGTGAAATAACATTTACTAGTACTAGTCTTGAGAAAGCAAGGAGTTTCTGTGTTAGGTTTGAACTGATGGCCTACCTGTAAGTAAACCAAGGATCTCATAATGCTGCCCTGGAAGATCAAAGCCAGTAAGTTACCAAGGATGAGGATTCGTTTTGGTGCTGTTATGGTACTGTTACGCAAACATTTCGTTATTTCAGAACTGGCAATAGAATTATGATTGTCTATTTGAGAATCGGATTCAAAACTGGCAATCTATATATTTGGAAAGAAAGGCAACAAAGCAAGAATGCTTGATTATGTAATTTTTTTGCAACGGAAGCTACTATTGGAACTCATGTACCCTGTACAAGTTCGGTTGTGAAAATAAAATTAACAGTACAAGAAATAAATAATGAGAGTGCAGCTCTTGAAAAGTTGTGCTAATTCAATGCTAGGGTAGCAAAAAATAAAACATTACACAACATACTAATGGTAGTACAAAATGGTTCTTTTTGCACATTTTTTCTGGGTTAAGTTCCTATGGCCAGTAGCTATCAAGGATTCAAGTGATCTCTCAGTAAAAGTAATTTTGTACTCCTCATGTAGAAATACCTGGACTTACTATCACATGTGTTCTTTGTTATCCAGAACACAACAACGTTTCTCTATGCTACTCTCTCTAAGCTACTGAATGTCAATACAACATTTTGTTTTTTTAGTAACACATTCATCAAAATATTACTGCCTACGAGATGAGATATGATATCAGAGAGCAATTCTACTGCCTACAAGAGAGAGGTTCTTCCTTCTTCCCTCAGGTCTGAATCAAGAGTAGCCCTAGTTCAATTCAAAATAAAATGGCAGTTCGAACGCGGGGCATCAAAATCTTCACCGTCGGGAGATGGAGAGGAAAGATTTCGAGCAGGGCGTACCTCACAAGGAATGGGAAGGAGGTGGTGGGATGTTGAACAGCCTCCGGTGGCAGTGTTGGACTGCTGGACGCAGCCGTGTCGGACCACCCACTGGGACAACGCGGAAAGGTGGTGGGGAGCATCGCCGAGGGTACCAGAAGGAGGCAGAGGGGTGACACCTGAAGTAATAGAGGAACATCTGGAAAGAATGAATTATACAGTAACAACCTGCTGTGTGTTTGTCAAGAAAAATTTGAACCTTCAGAAGCATAACTATGCTAGCTTATGCATCCCGAATTTCCAACATGCAGCTTCGGTTATAGTAGAACCAATGTCAACTAACAACCAAAGTTATTTCATCCCTTTAGATTTTTGGCATGTAATTCCCTATAGAATTGTCAGCTCCTTAAACTTGCCTTCGACATAGAAATCAACATCAATAGCTGAACTTCACGGGATGACATTTTCGAACTTAGCCGGGGAATAATTTTCTCAAAAATCATGTTTGAACCAGATAACTATCAGCGTCTGAACTGATGTAAAATCTTTTTTGTTGAACTGCTGCCGAAGCCCCTGCATATTGAACTACTATATAATATATAAACCTAATTGTTTTTTCTATAACACACGTGAAATTGTATTTGTGGTTACTTTATGAACTGATGATAAATTACATCATGAAAACTGTCATCTGGTCTGACCCTGTGTTGAGCTGTGAGGTTGGATTTTTTTGGCATGACACCTGAAGTGAAACTGCAATTGGAAAGGCTGAACATCAAGCGATAATTAAAGAAGGCTACCAAAAAAATGAAATTAGCATTTTTTTAATATAAATAGCCACACTACTTTTTTGAAGACACACATTGAACCGTTTCTGGGTTCTTAATGAGCTGATGATAGAAAACATGTTGAACTGAAATTTGGGTTTCCAGAACTACCGAATGTTTTGGGTTCTTCTATGAACATTTATTGTTACCTTTTTCTGAACTCCAAAGCACTATTACAATTACAGTACACACATGTACTACATAGCAGTGTGTATTTGTATTGTCCATAACAACGAATTAACCAAAAATAACTAATTTATGAGGGAAACAATTTTTTAACTTGGTTTCAGCTTCATTTCTCAGATTTTTGAACTCCTGCTATAGGTATACTTGAACTTGCGTGAAACGTTTTATTTAGTTGAAAAGCAGCTGATTTTTGAACTCTTGCGGCTAACGTACCTGATTTATTTCAGTGAAGGCCTGCCACCATGTTGTCGACAAAACACAACTTGATTTATTTCAATGAAGCAAAAGTTGGCCGGAGATTTGTTCCTTGCATCTACACAAATTTATAAGTTATAACATGAGATATTCTATCAAACATAGAGCTTTTAGTTTACCTGGTGATGAAATACGAAATACGAAATTTGAGGCAAGTATATTTGAACTGATGTATCCTTTTTCTAGTTACTGAATTGCTAACCACTCCAAATAAACTCTTAACTATGGCAAGTATTTTTTAAATGACCTTTTCCATGTTTTTTGTGTGTGTGTCTTTTCCCAAATCTTTTCCGACCCTCTTCTCTGAACTTTTATATTTATTTTTCATGAACTATTTAAGTTACCCTAGTTGAACTTCTAGCATTTTCTTTCTTTTACTAATTTTGCTTTGTCCAATATCATCTTTGTCTCGTAGTTTCCCATCCATCTCACTATGTTCGAACTTTTGGCAATCTGGAACCTGAACTATCTGCGAAAACACATGCTCCAGTACAATCTGAGACGCCAACTCAAGCAAAACAATCAGTACTATTCACATCTATTAACAACGGCTTGAGATGCTCATGTAGAGGCTAGTGCAAGCTACTAGTACTAGGCATCCAGCATGGTTGGAACAAACAAGATGAACAAGTGATTTAACGGAGCAGCACTACATACACAGGCATGAATAGGAACAACGCTATGTACCTGGAGACCGGCCACACCAACAGCGGACCGTCACCGAAGCCCTTATTGAGTGGACACATGCAACGAACACCTGCATTTTGTTTACTGAAACTCATGCTCCCAAAATAATGAATGGAACAACTGCACCATGCTCCCAAAATAATGAATGGAACAACTGCACCATATTGCACCATATTCATTCATTTGTAGCAGCTTCTGTATGATATCAATCAGAACAAGGGAGAGAAAATCAACACGTACTCTTCTACTTTGATGGAGAGGGGGCTATACTGAAGAACTTTCGACAAAATGCAGATACTTGTAACTGTTAATTTTTCTGAAAGAAATCGATATTAGCACCATAAAACTTTGAATTTCTTTAAATGATTAATCTTCAGCTAACCACTCAATGACAAGTGAACTTACAGGGGTAGGCACCATCTGGTTCAATCGTTTGCCAACTTCACCATCTATTTATTGAGAATCATCAACAAGATCAACTTTCATGTCCGCTCCATATGGGTATACTCCTGGACTTCAACTTGAGCTGAATTTTTATTTGAGATTTTACTTGAACTTGCTTTATTTGCTCCTGCTGTTCGAAGCTACGGTAGAATTGATCAGATAGTACACGGAACTGAAAATACAGAGAAAACTAATTAGTTGGACGAAACATCTCTTTTCATTCATTTATGTTATATAGGATCGTACCCATTAGCAAAGCGCTCCAGTAAGTGAAACAAATGGCAAAAAATCTTGCTGTCATTTACAAGGTTCGATCTTTTTAACTTTCAAGAACCTTGACCAGTTTCAAACATGCAGTTTCTAAGACCGTCACTAGTTCAGCTTAAGTCCACCTTGAGTACTTTTTGTTTGAGTTGATCTCTTGCAGGTCGACTAGTCCAGCAAGGAGAAGCAGTGGGAGGCGTGCCATAGAAAAGTCATGACCTGCTCTGAAAAGTAAGCCCAACAGTCACTATGATCATCCAATACAATAGTACAACTGAATATTTGTAATGCTTCAATACACACAGAATGCACACACTTATGTTCAGAGAGCCAACCTATTTAAGTTCAGAGAATAAATGTATTTAAGCTTAAAGACCAAATGTATATAGGTTCAGAGAACAAAACAATCTTCAGTGTGATTTTCTGTGTACGCATAATCACAGAAGCAACATAGTTGTACTGAATCTCTAAGAATTCTAGAACTTCCGAAAAAAGTGCAAGCGGAGGTTATGTTGCTGCTAGCTAGTAAAATCAATGGCAGAGAATGGTCACAGGACAAGCACCGTACCGGGATGACGACGAGGAAGGTGCTGACCTAAACATATCCTTTCCTTCTCTATACAAGGTCTTTGAACCTCGTACATGGGCAGGGTTGTACTGCACGCGAGGCGGCGGGGGTTGGCGGCTCTGCGTAGTCTGGAGCGAGCTTGGAGCAGGGAGGAGGTGCTCGCCATGGCTAGGAGAAGTCGGGAGGAAGAAGAGTGGGCGGCATCACGATGGGGCAGGTGGAGAACTGGGGATTGCCGCGCTGGGGATGGGGGATGGGGCGCGACCTAGGGGGCATGAGATGGTGGAGGAGGGGCGGCGGCCGCTACCATGGGAGAAGGTGGGGCATAGGATGGTGGCCGGAGCCGGGGGGGGGAAGGTGGGGCACTGGGCGCTGGCCTGAACCAGGGGACAAGGTCGGGCGCGGGACGACGGCCGGAGCCAAAGAGAAGGTGAGGCGTGGGGAGGCGGTGGGGCGGGTCACCGATGATGGCGGGTGTGAACACGAAGGCTGTTTTGGGGATGTTTCTGCGGCGATGGGAGGTTGACCGGCGGCGCGGTGGAAGCAGGGGGCGGTGCTCCGGTGGGAGCAGCGGGGAGGCGAGCCGGTGGCGCAGTGGAAGCAGCGGGGAGGTGGGCGGGCGGCGCGGTGGAAGCAGGGGGCGGCGCTCCGGTGGGAGCAGTAGGGAGGCGGGCCGGTGGCGCGGTGGAAGTAGAGGGGCGGCGTCGGCGGCGGGTAGAAGCAGGGGGCGGAGTCGATGGCGCGTGGAAGCAGGGAGGCAGGGGTCGGCGTTGATTAGCCAGCGACAAAGCAGATGTCAGAGGTGGATCCGCCGCCGGCCAGTCACAGCTCCGCGGGCTCCCTCGCTCCGGCTGACGCCGTCGCTCCCTCGCCCACGACGGCTGCCTCCGGCGGAAGAAGGTGGGTAGGTTCGGGGTGGGAGGGGGAGTTTCTACAGTATCACACCCTTATATGGCCGTGGGGTAACAAAATAATATTCTGTTACTAGTAACAGAATAGTCCAGCCCTATATATATATATATATATATATATATATATATATATATATATATATATATATATATATATAGGGTTTTTTAGGGTTTAGGGTTTAGGGAAAATCCATCCTACCACCCGGTAGAAGTTACCCCACATGTCTCATATACTATTATATTATTTTATTATTTTAAATATATTCATATACTATATCTAAGATGTTTCAAAGCAAGTTACGTGAAAAAATTGCATATGAGCCTATAATTTTTGTTATATTTGTGAAATACGTACATATTTGTATGTAAAAAAGAGCATACTAAAAAAATGATACATACTACCTAAAAATTATTATATATACTATCTATTCATTGTTAAATACTACATACTACACGTACATATTATCGGTTTCGACAGATACTACATACAACATAGAAAATGCAAGTGGTGGTAACTACCACTGCTTGTAGATAAAATTTATCCTATATATATATATATGACAAATATTTCTTACAAGCAGTGGTAGTTACCACCACCTTCTTTGGCCTCCACGTGTTCCTCTTCCCCCTCCCTCAAACGTGGAATCAAGTCAGCCGGGTAAATGGATACTCTTAACGGGTGCCCATGCAATTAGTAGGCAGAAACTAATTCGGTTTTTATAATAAAATAATCCGGCAAGTTGGTGACAGGCTGTTGCAACCACCTCCTTAATCCTTGCGTGTGTACAACAATTTTTCCATCGGATAAGCATACGAACGTGATATTATTGCACTGTAGATGGTAATTTTTTATCCAGATTACATACTTAGTTTTTTAAGTATTTTTTATTGGAAATAGGTAGTATGGGAATGTTTAACTCTTTTTGGATTCTTCTAATATAGTACGAAATATACTGCCCATTTTAAAACCGCATAGAGTATACTCATGTATACATGTAGGCTGTAGTATGGAGTTTTTTTTTTTGAGGATCTGTAGTATGGAGTATGAACATGTAATGATTGTAGTATGGAATATGCACTACTAACCTAAAATTGGAGTACGAAGTATAACCATTTGATTATTGGAGTATGGAGTATTAACACCAAGCTGGAGTATGGAGTATTAAAACCCTTTTACGTGTATGTGTCCCAAAAAAGTAGTATCTCGTGTGTGTGTTCGTTTTAGAATTATGGTGCGTACAACATACTATACTATAGTATGGAGTATATTTACAAAATTTCACATAGAAGTTTTTCTTCACAAAGAGTATGGGTGTATGTGTATATATATATATTCTTTTCAAAAAAAGAGTATGTAGTATATCTTTTTCATGTAGATATAGTTTTTTTAGTATGTAGTATGTAATATGTAGTATGTTGTAGGTAGTAGTATAGAGTATATGTGCATATAAAAAGGGTGTATGTCGTGGCAAAAAAAGAAGAAGAAAAAGAAGTATGTATGGAGTATACATATAGGAGTACCGTGAACGTGATTTACAACAGTGTATCTACATAGACATCTAGCTAATGCATCCGATCAGATCAGTATGAAGTAGTACACGGCACCTAACGGCATGCATGTACATGATGCAGACATGATGCAGACGTGATGCCATGCATGGATCATCGGAAGATCTCAATGAGAGGTTCCCATGACCTCCGCCACCGTACATCATTAGCGGCGCCGTCGTCGTGCGCCGTATGTTGCCCTTGCACCGCTGAACTTGTGGACATGCGGCCATTCGTCGTCGTTGCCGTCGCAACTAAGTAGGGCTGCATTTGCACGTCTGCAGCAGTCGTACGTTGTTCTCGTCGCAGCTGACATCTCGCTGTTAGTTTCTGCGCCTCCTAGGTATTGACACCGTCGGCAAACACTCGAATGCAGGAGCAGCATCAATCCATGCGCGCCCAAGACAGGACTCAGCGGAAAAAAGGAATAAAAATCAGTATTATGTATACATACGATTGCTTTTCGATCCAATTTCATACTTGAAACACGTCATTACAGTTGGCAGGGATGGAGAAGGACATGGCCGGAGGCCGGCGCTAGAGAACATTGGAGCCATGTCCCACCTGATGATTAAACAAAAGCATAATAGGAAATGAATCAGCTTCTCACGTATATGCATGTACTTCAGCAGAACAATGATTGCGTACCTTTTTCCTTTAGCCGTTTTGTTGAATATCCGCTGGACGTAGAGATCTCGTTGGAGAGAGAGATGAGGTTATTTTAATTGCGTGCCTCCAGATCCAATCTTAAATATATACAGACGACCAAAACGATCGGCTAGGTCAAGAAAATCAGGGGCTCAGCAAACTAATTAAGCGGGTCCAAATAAATCCACCTTGCCTCCACCCATAACCCGTTAAGATGAGATCGGATCTTGATGCAATCTGATGGAGCGGGGGCAGTGGTAACTACCACTAGGTGGTAGGATATATTTTTCCTATATATATATATATATATATATATATATATATATATATATATAGGAAAAAGCAAAGATATAAAGTTTCACCACAGAGATTGCAATCACGGACGCTCGTATGTGTTGGGATCTGCTCCCTCACCTTTCCCCATTTGCATTTTCTTCTTTTAAGTGATCGATGGATAATTCCTCTTATAGCCAAACCTGGACCACTCACACTGCGTCCAGCCCTGTAGCGCGCAGTAGTAGGCTGGCAGGACAGCAGGTTTGACAGTCGTCGGCCCGTGATTGCAGCCGGAGGTGTGGTTCTGGAGAACCGTCGCGGCCCATGTACATGATAGGTGCGGAACTTTATCCACCATCTTTCTCTCTCGCTCGTTTATCCACCCCGTTGCTCTCTCTCGCTCGTTCTCCATCCCATCCAGATCCCGCCGCCCCCAACCCTCTCACCCTTCCCCTCCACAACGAGCCACCTCTACCATCCCGGCGAGTCGCACCGCCTCAACCCTCTCCCACCCTCATCTCGGTGCTCCCCATCCCTTCATCATGCTACCCAACGGGATCCCTCCCTCTTCTGCTGCACAAATACCACTGAGATGGGGAGACGGGGCACGTCGATATCGTCATCAACCTCGCCGAGCTTGATCCGGGGAGACCAGGGCCCCAGGCTGCCGTAGTGCTGGACGCTGTGGCCGTCTCCTCCCACTGGCGGGAGACGCAGGGCCTGTCGCAGGCTTACTCGGGAGGGTTGACGGTGGGCACGACCTGTACTGCTTACTGCTGGCCTCTCACGGCCTTCTCCTGGTCCACAGCTACTCCGTGATCCAACTTGGCGGCATTGAGAAAAGGCCTGTTTTTTTGTGCTCGAACTTCTTGCTTCTTCCCTTTGATTATTGGTTCGCGTGTGATTTTGTGGTTGCTTGGGCTGGATAGGACGTCAAGCTGCAAAAGTAGTAGTAGCCAGGTTACTACTACTCCAATTCTTTCTAGATTACTTACCAGGACGTTGAATGAATCCAATTCTTTCTAGTTTGTCTGCGGATGTATATCTAAACTTTTGTGTTCCTAACTATGGCCCTCTGACTGTAATGTTGTTGTTTTGAATTTCCCCCTCGCCTGCTCCCTGATCCAGGCCTGCTCTGGTGTCTCAATGTTTTTTTGTTTGGTTTCCTGTGTGATGCATTTTGGATTTGATGATGCAGGTGACTGGCCGTAGATGTGGTCTGTTGTCCCAAGCTTCTGCCTCGAGGTCGCCATGCTTCACCAAGAATCATGCTGGTGCTGCCTTATGCTCGCCATGCACAGAACTGGGGTCGTGAGGAGGAAGACAAGGCCACGCATGAGAAAATTCAAGATGGAGGTGGCACCAAACATAACTTGAGCCTGATTTTTTTTTCCTAGCTTAGCGTTTTGCTTTCATAGGTTTGGAGCTCTAAATTTAAGCTTTTGCTCTGAATCTTCAATTGATCCATAGGTTTCTGATCGTTCTGAACAAATTTGTGATACACTGCTGCGGACGCACCAATACGAGGAGTGCTGGATTTGGTGACCGCGCTTGTATATGCTCTTAATGGTAAAATTATCGAGCAAACACGCAAACAAATAGAATCAACAAATCAAGGATCAACTGACTGGCATGCGCGAGGCAAAGGCATCGAAGACCACCACCAAGAAAACAATGATGTGCAGATGGAAACGCCAACTGCGGTCATGCTATTGTTTAGAAATGTTGTCCCCTCGCACTCTAGCTTTTTTTGTGCTTCGTGCGCGTTGGTCTATATTTTAGATAACTAAAGAACGAGTGGGTGGTAGATAGATAGACACATAGATAGAGAGCAATAGAAAGCGGATTGTTATTGGGTGGGAGAGCGTTCAATCAGATGTTAAAGGACTAGAGAGAGAGAGAGAGAGAGAGAGAGAGAGGTAGATATATCACTGCAAGGCTTACACAAAAACCTCTGCCTTACATTGACGGAACGATGCATACCCACCCACCGACATATCACGCGGAACCTCCGTAATGCACTGCGGGAACCATCAATACACCTACAGTAGGAACCCTTTTTTAAGGAACAAGAACCCTTCCAAACAACATAGACCATGAGCATATTGACGGCTTTTACACGTCGTTGATGGGAAAGAGGGCGAGAATGATATTCTTATTCTTGGTTTCACAGAAGTTTTCCAACGCAGCCGTGCATTCGCACACACACACACACACACACACACACACACACACACACACACATATATATATATATATGTATGTATGTATGTATATATCATATGTAACCTCCGCTTTTGTGTTATATCGGATGGGGGAGGGGAAGGGAGAGATTGATCGATCCTCATATATCTTTTCATCAAAAAAATTGCATAGTGCACACAGGCGTTCTGGGGATGGGGGCACATCTTATGAGTGAACGGGACCCCCTCCCCCCTCCCCTTCGGCCGCATTGACATATCACGCGGAACGTCCGTCATGCATTGCAGGAACCATCAATACACCTACAGTACGAACCCTTTTTGAAGGAACGAGAACCCTTCCAAACAACATAGACTGTGAGCATATCGACAACTCATACTCGTTGTTGATGGGATACTAGACCGATCTCTTACTCACTAACAGTCTTCTCTCTCTATTTAACTTTCTATCACCCTCTTTGTAATTCTTTATCATCTAGACCAATGCGCACACAACATAAAAAGAGTTAGAGTGGAAAAGACCAGGCAGAGGCGCCATTGCAATGTTTGGAAAACATTCTTGGCGAAGCCATACAACGATGCACTTATATGTTGTGAAAGGGTGATGGAGGCAATTAGAAGCTATCATGTCATTAAAACTCAATATTGTCATCCAGAAACCTTGCATGGTGTTGAAGGGTGTCGGTGGGTGCAACGTCCATTGTATAGAAAGGTTCTCGTTCACACATAAGAGGGTGCCCTTATGCGGGAATGTAGTTCTGACAATGTAAAATGGAGGTTCCTGTGTCATCTAAATGATGTGGTGATACTAGCTAGATATCTCCCCCCCTCTCTCCCGTGCTAATAGGGACGGGTCCTCCTCTTCGGTGGGCCAACCTCCGACAGCCACGGTCAGCACTCCGGTGGGTGAAGACAGAGGGCAAGTGCGTGTTGAAATCGAGGACACGCACGGCCTGCTGCCGCTACAAACACAGAGCCTGCTGCCGCTACAGTCTGACAGGGTGCAACACCCATGCTTAAACTAAAGCCGAGAAACTGGGGCAATACACGCCAGACGGACTCAAAATGGCACGCTTAACAATGACACACGGATGCGATTTCTGAACCTGAGCATTCGTGGTTTAAGACATTTTGACCAAGAAACAGGACGTATTACCCGTGGCCAGGGGAGATCCCTAATCGCACACTCATGCGTTTTGTTTGCACCAAGTAAA
Source organism: Triticum aestivum (assembly GCF_018294505.1). NCBI lineage: Eukaryota > Viridiplantae > Streptophyta > Magnoliopsida > Poales > Poaceae > Triticum > Triticum aestivum. The sequence goes on along the minus strand of NC_057795.1, from coordinate 32,283,742 downwards.
CAGTGTGGCAACTATGGCAGCTGTTCAATGAGCAGATGCACATACACAATGTAATTAACTAACAACGTCATCTATAGATGCCAAGTACTGCTTGTGACAACCACATATCGCTTAGAGCATCTACATCTAAGCACCTCAACCCACCCTCTGCCGAATCCTCACAATGGCGGTGTCGGATGCACGGCGGCTCCGGCGAAAGAATGCCAAAGCACTTCGCAGCGATAGCGAATGCGAAGGCGAGGATGCACATCGAGGAGATGGAGCGCTTGCTCCGAAGGCTAGCCGGTGTGCAGATGGACCCGTCGGACGATGTGTAAGACGTTCGTCGCAAGCTCCGGCGATGATAACAACCCTCCGGCGGCTGACGCCTATACCGACGGCCATAGCAGCACCGCCAATCGCAAGGGGAAGGGCCTGACGAGAAAATGGAAATTTCCTACGCCCTTTACCGTATAATTTAATTGTTTTTATTATGTTTAACTACTGCCCGGTCGATGGAAACTATTTATTTTGGTTGTCCGATGATCCCATCTGTGAATTATGCCTGACTTCCGTAGGTTTGTTGCTCGGGCGTTGATCTACGTAGGTTAAATTCCGTATGTTGCATGGTTGTGAGGGACAAAATTTATGATACACTGCTGCGGACGCACCAATACGAGGAGTGTTGGATTCGGTGACCGCGCTTGTATATGCTCTTAATGGTAAAATTATCAAGCAAACACGCAAACAAATAGAATCAACAGATCAAGGATCAACTGACGGGCATGTGCGAGGCAAAGGCATCGAAGACCACCACCAAGAAAACAACGATGTGCAGATGGAAATGCCAACTGCGGTCATGCTATTGTTTAGAAATGTTGTCCCCTCACACTCTAGCTTTTTTTTGCTTCGTGCGCGTTGGTCTATATTTTAGATAACTAGTGAACGTGTGGGTGGTAGATAGATAGACACATAGATAGAGAGCGATAGAAAGTGGATTGTTATTGGGTGGGAGAGCATTAAATCAGATGTTAAAGGACTAGAGAGAGAGATAGGTAGATATATCACCGCAAGGCTAACATTACACAAAAACCTCCGCCTTACATTGACGGAACGATGCATACCCACCCGAGGGCACCTTCTTTTGCGCACAAGAACCTTCTCCATAAGGTGGTCGTTGCACCCACTGACATATCACGCGGAACCTCCGTAATGCACTGCGGGAACCATCAATACACCTACAGTAGGAACCCTTTTTTAAGGAACGAGAACCCTTCCAAACAACATATACCATGAGCATATTGACGGCTTTTACACGTCGTTGATGGGAAAGAGGGCGAGAATGATATCGGATGGGGGGGGGGGGGGATGGAGGGAGAGAGTGATCGATCCTCATATATCTTTTCATTAAAAAAATTGCATAGTGCACACGGGCGTTCTGGGGATGGGGGCACATCTTATGGGTGAACATGACCCCCCTTCGGCCGCATCGACGTATCACGCGGAACGTCCGTCATGCATTGCAGGAACCATCAATACACCTATATTAGGAACCCTTTTTTAAGGAACGAGAACCCTTCCAAACAACGTAGACCGTGATCATATCGACAACTCATACTCGTTGTTGATGGGATACTAGACCGATCTCTTACTCACTAACAGTCTTCTCTCTCTATTTAACTTTCTATCACCCTCTTTGTAATTCTTTATCATCTAGACCAATGCGCACGCAACATGCATAAAAGGAGTTAGAGTGGAAAAGACCAGGCAGAGGCGCCATTGCAATGTTTGGAAAACATTCTTGGCGAAGCCATACAACGATGCACTTATATGTTGTGAAAGGGTGATGGAGGCAATTAGAAGCTGTCATGTCATTAAAACTCAATATTGTCATCCAGAAACCTTGCATGGTGTTGAAGGGTGTCGATGGGTGCAACGTCCATTGTATAGAAAGGTTCTCGTTCACACATAAGAGGGTGCCCTTATGCGGGAATGTAGTTCTGACAATGTAAAATGGAGGTTCCTGTGTCATCCAAATGATGTGATGCTACTAGATATCTCCCCCCTCCCTCTGTCCCGTGCTAATAGGGACGGGTCCTCCTCTTCGGTGGGCCAACCTCTGATGGCCACCGTCGGCACTCCAGTGGGCGAAGACAGAGGGCAAGTGCGTGGTGAGGCCGGGGATGCGTGACTGCTTGGGGATGGATGCAAGGAAAAGCCGGGGAAAGGCACCGGCGCTAGGCAGCAGAGGGGACCAGCGACGCGACAATGAGGCATCGGAGGCGAAGAAGACGACTTGAATGCCACATATTAGCCGCGACTGCCTGCGCGGATTTAGCCGTTAGATTGAGCATCGTGTTGTGTATTAAAAATGCCAGATGTACTGGGGTTTTCTTTTTGAACACAGAAGTTCTCATTCATTTAACCACAACGTACATATACAATCTTGTATTGCATGATGCATGAAACTGTAACAATATCTGCTTTTAGGCGTATACCTATGATTGAATTTAAACACCTGTAGCTAACAGATGTGTTCTGAATCTTCAGTGCCAACTTGGCTTGACGATGGACTCTAAAATTATAACCTCTATTGATATGAATAAGTTTTCGGCATCAGTGGATTAAATAAGGTCTTTTAGGGGCCATTTAGTGAAAATAAAACCTCTGCTCGCCCCGGGATTTCGTGAAGAGGTAGGCCTGGCTCTTCGTGCAGCCTGAGCTCAGCCGCAGGTGAGAGAGGGCTGCCGTGAGAGAGAGGGAGAATGACCAAGTGAGCAAGGGGAGGAGCTGCGTTCTTTGAAAATGCAAGCACGCACGCACACAGGACGATGGACGGATGCTCTTTCCCATTTACACCGCCCTTTTTACTGGCATTTGGCCCCTTAAATCGGCTCGTGCTTTTTTTTACCGTGTCTGTGGACCAAAGATGATATTTTTCACTTTATTACCACTGCAGCAAATACGCTCTATAAGAAACTGTGCAACAGCATGCTCACCACCATCCCTACTGCAGCGGCAGCCAGCAGGCAACAGCAGAGCCTTGCCGCTCGGGGTGAGGTTTTGGCAGGAAACGTACTGTTTACCTACATCCCGTGAGCTTGTGCACCTCCGCTCGTCTCTTCTGGATTCTAGCCACACGCGGTTGTGCCTGTCCAGCACGCGCGGAGCCCAAAACTTTTAGTAAATTGCCATCATGGGTCAAATTCAGAAGTTTGCTGGAAATAGCTCATATCGGTCCTGCCACTTCAGAAAGTCCAAGCTGCCTTTGTTCTGACTATGCCTGCGAAGCCATAGAGTAGGTTTCCATTTCCGGGTCTGCGACTCTAGAAAGGTTCAGCCCCCCTTTCCTCATATGTCATGGCGAAATTTAGTAATTGATAAAATCAGAACCTTATCCACCTAAAGGTGCGGATCCTAAAGCGAACGAACGGTTCCGATAACAACCACCCGAGCTAGTGTGGGTAGCAAATCCATGTTCTCTCTCTCTCTCTCTCTCTCTCTCTCTATATATATATATATATATATATATATATATATATATATATATATATATATATATATATATATATATATAGTGGCGCCGCTAAAGTGAGCGAGCGCGCGAAATCGCTAATCGTGCGCTCCGGTCACTGCGCCTGCCGCTCGGCTAATCCAGCATGTCTACTTAAATGAGTTACTACATGGCCCGCACAACTTTCCCGTCTGGCATGCAAAGCAGCCGTCTGCTAATCCTAGTAAATTTTGTACCAAACATGGTAATGGAGTCAAATGTATTACTGACTATCACACCACTCCTACGCCCAGCTAAACAATAACATGATTGACATTCTTATGGGTGATCGTAAAATAATTACTCCCTCCGTCTCAAAATTCTTGTCTTAAATTTGTCTAAATACAGATGTATCAAGTCAGGTTTTAGTATTAGATACATCCGTATCTAGGCAAATGTAAGACAAAAATTTTGGGACGGAGGGAATACTATATATGGTGTATTCTAGTAATTTTTCTTATAGTAAAACTGCCGTTCCAATTGATTGTACGGAACTACTACGCAGCCGATGCATGCCAGCCGAACACTGCACGATCCTTGATCTAGCGGTCGGCGTGCACTTTGTTCAACGCTGGTACGGTTGGATCAGTACTATCGTCCACAAATCGTCCAAGGCATGTCGTGTGTATAGCAGCATGGTTGATTGTAATATTTTTGGTCAAAGATCAGAACTTGACAATGCAAAACTACTATGAGCTGGAGTATAGTAATTGAGCTTCTATTCTAGTAAGAAACAGAAAGCATATTTTAGGCGAAGTAAGACAATATAGTGAGGACTGTTGTAATTCTTCTGGTAATATAAAAATCATGCTGGGACTAAATGGGAGTTAAAATTAAGGAAAATTTCAGAGTATTTTGATTGAATATATCTATTGCGTTTGCTCGCAACGAGTCTATTTCTTTTATTAGCAAATTGTTTGCATACCAATTATTTGTTAGCTATCAATTAATGCGTGCGTGAGTCATGGAGTACAGGGCTACAACCCAAAATTGAACGGTAATGTTACTTTTTTTAATAGAAAATTGTAATGCATGGTAATTGAGTTACGACTAGGCACGAGCCAATTACTATTATTTGTCAAAAGGTAGATAGTAATCACATTACTATATTCCATTTCTAACTTACTATCAATTTACCACTCTCACCGTATTGCATGGTAACTGAGTTACGACTAGGCAGGAGCCAATTTCTATTACCAATCAAAAGGAAGATAGTAATCACATTACTATATCCCCTTTCAAATTTACTATCAATTTGCAAAGCTGACCAGGCGCTGTTGCGTTCAGTGTCATTAAGGGTGGGGTTGGTTATTGGCTACCATAACTCATTTAATTTCATTGCGTTTTGTACCAACTGTTTTATGGTGATTAGCAGGCCCGCTATATTAGCCGAGCGGCATGCGCAGCGACTGGGGCGCACAATTAGCGTTTTTGCACTCCCGCTTACTTTAGCAAGCCTATATATATATATATATATATATATATAGGTGTGCTAAACTAAGCCCGAGCGTATTATGTCTTAGCGTACGCTCCGGCCGATCGACCCAACCGGACAGTTCGCACTAATTAGCCCGAACCACGCGCTAAAAAATCAAAAGTAACGGCTTACGACCAGGTCCACGCACTTCGCCTGGTCCGTGCTCCTCCCTGGAAAATCAGTAGTAACGCGTTACTGCATACCTGTGTGATCAAGAGCCGTTCCTTTTTCATTTTTTCTATGCTTGCCGTTACTGCATGTGGCTTGTGGGATCAAGAGCATCCCATTTTTACTTATTTTCCTACGCTTCAATTGTACTGTATTTCCCAATGAAAAGAGCAGATGTAGTAATTCGTTACTTCAGATCAGTATGGTTGTACCAGGTTTACGAGGCAGGACTGGATCATCTCTAACTAATTGGTTGGTAAAATATGTCTTTCATTACCATTCAATCCATCCATTTTACTGCCAACAATTTCATTACCACCCTCGAAATCTAATTTCATTACCATCCACCCCATCCTTTTTACATATAGCAAGGCACATGTAGTAACTCATTACTACATATCAACATGGTCTTACTAGGTTTAATAGCCGAGGGATCGTAGTTTATTGCTTGGTAAAGTATTTTGGCGCATTACCATCTCTTATATCTCTATATTACTGCCAACGATTAGTAATCTTGGAAGCCGGACTTCGTGGACCATGCTAGTATAGATGGTATCCAAATTAAATCTTATTACTATTCTCTTCACACACTTTTACCCTCAACTAATTAGTAGCGGTTCCTAAAAAACCAAATTAGTAGCGGTGGAGAGGCCTGCAGGACGTGGTGGACCACGTGAGAACCGAAGGTAATCAAATTAAATCCCGTTACTATTTCCTTCAAACCCTTTTACCCTCAACGGCTTACTTCTGCATGCGCGACCATCCCACCTAATTAAGACCGGAGCGTACATCTCAAAAAAAAAGACCGGAGCGTAGGCTAAGCAATTCTGCGCTCTCGCTCACAATAGCGTGACCGTATATATATATATGCAAGTAGGCTTTATTATTTTTGACCAAAATTTGTATTAATTAACAACTTCTGCATCATGTTGTTTGTCAAGCATATTAGTGCTGTGTTCTGAAAAAAAAAATCATCTTTTCCTCTTTTCATCATACTGCGAATGTAGCGGTTGGTTGCCATCTAGCAGGAATGCTAATATTGTTTGAAAGTTGTGTGGAGCACGCTGTTGCTGAAAAACGCCACCCTAAGTATAATTATTCTGGGTGGAATCATACCTTTTTATATTCAATCCACACTGTTTTATTTCTTAAGTAGATTTGCTTCTACAGAAAGTTACATTCATTATTTTTTTTGATTGCTCTCGGATTTTATCAGAGCATCACAGTGTTATATGTTGCATATAAAAGTTCCATCCTGATGAAGATGGCCTGCCAATGCTTCAAAACGTCTATAAAAGGCTGTGCTGGTTACTCTGCCATGACATATAAGATGTGTGCTGGATACTGGTTTGTGTTTGCCTTTTATTCTTAGAAATAAATGTCATTCAGTTCTATCTAAATTCAGTAATCTTCATCTGCCAATCTTGTAGTGCTGCATATCTGAGACCATTGTTTTTGGCTCCAAAGGAAATTGAACTTATTGTCACCGAACTTCATTTCTATTCTTCTGATTATTGTTCAGCAATTAAACTGGTTGTTTCTCGTGTTTCATTCTTTAGTAATCTATATAACGCAGCTAGGTTCTTATTATTTATGACTAGTATTCTTATTTACTAATGCCTTCTGCATCGTTTTGTTTTGTCAAGCATGTTAGTGTTCTGTTCTGAAAAAAATTAATATATTCCTCTTTGGATCATACTGCAAATGTAGTGATTGGTTGCTATCTAGCAGGGATGCTATATCATTTGAAAGTTGTATTGAGCACATTTCGATGAAATACACCACCGTAATTATTATTATTCTGGGTGAAGCATGATTTTTTATATTTAATCCACTTTTCAATTGATCTTGTTTTAGTTAATTGTGCGACTAAATGATGCTTTCATATATTTCAGTTGATCTCTTTGTTTGTCTGTGTGCAGAAGCTTGTCCTAATGAATCTCTTGAATCCAGTGTGTATCATGTGATAGCATTATCTTGGTCTAGTTTGAAAATGATCTGGCAGCAAATGGGGGAGCATCCAAGATAATTTGGACTTTCATAAAGGGATGGCCTCCGCCAAGATATGTAGGCCTTGTTTTACATTTCATGGAAATTATTTTGGATTTTGTTCTAGTCTACACATTATGCATCTCCAGTACGCCGGAATAACACAAATGCTGTTCAGTGTTTGGCACCCGTGACACACACGGAGCAATACCCCACATGTGTAGTGTAGGCTGCTGTATGAGACGGTGCCTCAGCTTTGCAGTACAAATGTAGTGGTGCTGCTGCAAGACCAAGGCCTTAATTTCCTTTTGACACTTGCCAGACCACATGTGCCAAGACCCAGTGAGTTAACTCTCAAGCGCCAGCTATCTACATAGTTTTGTGATGGATATTCAAGAGAGGCTTAGGTTTAAGATAGCAAATGGGCCAACATCCACCAAGATAAATTGATAACTATCCTAGTTTGTTTTTACGTTCTGAGAAAGGTCCATGATTCTGGGGTAAGTCTACTTGAAAGGGCTGATGGTGAAGAATAGCAATGCTACTTGCTCCAGTTAGTACAAGCTCTTCGATTTGAATGATCAGACAAGTCTTGCCTGTAAATTGTGGTATGCTCTACCCTTGTATATAAATTCAGTAACTAATGTTGATCATGACTCCGTTTGTCACATTTGGTTATCTTGATCAGCATTTCTTTTCTTCGCCCTGTAGGGACTGTATGTGATTGTGACTGCATGCTGTAAATCTCGAGCCTTCTAGAAACTGAGGTACAATCATTGTCCTATGCCAGAGCCACTGCATGCTTTGGTCCTGTTACTGTTAGGAAGTAAATCTGGGTCAGGTTACAACAAGAGTGTGGGCACCCGTGCTACAGGATGCTGCATGTGCCGCCTGCAAACACTGCTGAATGACTTAACTCTCAGGCTGGTCATAGTGGGGAGTAACTTAGACTAGTGTCATGCATATGACGCTAGTCTAAGTTACTACCTTCATAATGCAAAGTAACATAATAGTAGTATCATAGATGGCTTCATTTACTAGCTCATAGACTCATCTTGTCTTGGAAAGCGCTATGTTACAGTAACATATTATGTTACCACCTCATTAATTACTTGCCACATAAGCAAAATTTTCTCGAAGAGCGTTATGTTACTAGCTAAGTTACTCCCACTATGACCAGCCTCAACCACCAGCAAGTTCTGTACTACATGTGATCCTCCACAGGTTAGCTGCTGCACCTTGCCTCTTCAGACCCTCCTGTCCAGTATTGGATGGTTTGGATGGACGCTTCTGATTTCATCCATCAAATCCTCCACACCACGATCCCGCCTCCAGTTCCAGATACTGACATGCTTGAGGCTTGAAAGGTGGAGCAATCCAGGGTTGTACTGCTCTGGCCATCGGAACACAACTAGTTTCAACCTCTGGAGCTTTGGCATGGCTCCTGGCTCAAACATCAGGCAGGTCTCGCCGTGAAAGTTCAGCTTCACTAAACGCTGGAATCCTTGGCTGCTGATGACACAACTCTGGCGTTGGGTGTAGAGCAACAATATTGTAAGAGAGAGCAGCATGGGTAGACTGGCGAGGATATTGACACCTTCTTCTCCCATTTCACGAACATATCTGATGCTAAGGCGGGTGAGGTTGATGAGGGATCTGATCTGGCTTGGTACGGCGGGGAAATCAAAATTTCCAACCCCCTCCAGGAAGAGCCTCCGGAGAGGTGGAGGAGGGGAGCCACTCGGAAACACCCATGAGTTTAAGAAATCAGAGCTTTTGATCCCAGTGAAGTGCAGCGAACGGAGGCTGTTCGCAACGAGCTTGGACAGAGTTGACGCACACACTCTCATGTGATCTTCCTCATCGAGAACCCTATCAAAACATAAAATCCATTTAATCTTCAGTGCCCTTAGTTTGGTCAGCTCCCCGAGCCCTTGAACAGACCTTACAGATGCATTACAGAGATTGATCCCTGATAGCTCCTCCAGGCATTGCAGATTCCCAATTCCATCAGGCAGCGGGGTAAAGATCTCATCCAGAAAAAGGCACACTAGTTTCTTTAATTGAACAATAGTTGCTGGTAGTTTCAGAATTCTATAACCTCTAAGATCTAATACCTCTAGATGTTGCAGATTGCCAATTTGTTCCGGAAGCTCGGTTATGGTTGTGTCGGGACTTGTGATCTGGTAACCAATGATCCTCAGGTACTTCAGTTGATAGAAACTTCCAATGTGTTCAACGTGACAATTCTTAGACTTCACAACGCCTTCTATATTCAGCACTCGCAAAGCTTCACAATTTTGAGGCAGTTGCTTACCTCTAGGTCCAAATATATTGAGTGACCGAAGATGCGATGCATCCTTTATTGGCAAATCTGCAGCTTGAGAAGAGTTCAAGTGGAGGGATAGCCAGCGAATCTTCCATGAAGGGTATTTACCATCTATCAACACAGTCACAAATTTGTCTTCCGCAGCTTGAGATACAATAAAATCCAACACAATATCATGGACTCCGCAGATTTTCACTCTTGTGCCATCTGCCCCAATCTTTCTTGCTTGAATCATGCTTCTATTGATAAGCTCATTCAAATAGCTTTCTCCAAGCCTCTCCATATCTTCTCTGTTTTCTCCACCAATTAAGCCTTCAGCCATCCAATTCCATATCAAAAATCTGCTGTCAATGTAGTAACCCTCCGGGAAGACACTCAGATATAAAAAACAAGCCTTTAAATGGTGTGGAAGGTCAAGATAACTAAGGAGCAATATTCTCTTCATTTGGTCAAGTGGACAATCTTTCTGGACTGCAGAAGAAACAGACTTCCGTATTTTCGACCAGACTTCGACTGTTCGACTTTTGGTGGCTAATAAACTACCTATACTGATTATGGCCAATGGCAATCCACCACATTTCTTCAATATTTCATCTGCAACTTCCCGCAATTCTTGGGGACAACATTCGCCTGAAGAAAAGATTCTTCCAAAGAATAAACTGCGGGAATCATCAACAGTTAGAAGCTTCGCTTCATACATATGCCCGTCCATGTCAGCACAGCATGACGTTGCCACATTCTTATTACGTGTTGTAGCAATTATTCTACTTCGTTTGATATTATCAATAGGTAAGGCAAATTTGACATGTTGCCAAGCCGTTGTGCTCCAGATATCATCAATAACAATCAAGTACCTGCATTCATTTGTTTGGAGAGTGCATTAGATCTCCATTCCATGCAAAATACAGAGCATATTTTCACTACGCAAACCAATTATGGCGGTAGTTAGATTGAGAAAGCTGCACAAGGAAAGGCCCAAAATTAATATGCTCCCCATTGTTGTTAGAATAGTTTGTTTGGGTAGGTGTACATAAATGCTTAGTTGATAGAAAGATAAATAGGGAGGATCTCACTTGACTTGCAATGCAAGCTGGCTTCACCTAAAAGTTTATACACCTTATATTGTGAAAAAGAGGGAGTAGCGATCATAGCAATAATGGGAACTACACTCATAACTGCTCTGTGTTGATACTAAATTTTAATCTGCTTACATGTGAGGGTATCTTAATTACTCACATGAACATTCCTTTTTCTGAACAACATATAGGCTTGTCTCCCCATGCATGCAACCAAAGTGCCACATGTACAGAAGACATTGAACAAGCTAGACTATGCTTCGGCTATTGAATAAATTTAGAGTACTTCCATTCTTTGTTCCACTGTACACCATAATCTGCAGGTCTTTTGCAATAAAAGCTAGTCCATGATAGTAACAGAATTATCATTTAAAAGTTAAAGCAACGTTTAAATGAGCTTCGAAATTAGTGGTGAAGGGGTCAAGGGAAGAGGCATGAGGTGATGTGCGGGGAAATATCAGAAATATGGCAGTGACATAGGAGTACATGATTTGTTGAAAATATATCTAAGAAACTCTGTCCATTCAAATAAGCTCGAAACATTTTGATCAAATCTACAAACAAAATTAGAGTTAGAACTAAAAATTAAGTCAGAACGAAAACAAGATTTGGAAAATACATTCCAGATTAATACGGTGCATCAGACAGGCAAGAATGATGTTGCCGTGCCAGAATTTATGGGATGGAATAAAATGTAAGTATGTTACTTCGGGCTCGATCAATATTGATTGCCTGTTATCATTCGTGAAAGCATTTGAGAGTGAATTAGAACAGTTGAAGAAAGAAGAAATCAGGAACAAAACAATTACCTCTTGTCTTTCAAGTGTTCCCTGAGCTTGAGTATCAGCTGCTCCAGATCCCACATTTCTGAGTTGTTGTACTCTTCTTCATTGACTTGAAAGAGGATATGTTTCAAAAGCCTCTTGATGTCGGGAGTTCGAGAAACAGAGATGAAAGCCCGGCAATCAAACTGTTGTTGGATCTTGTTGTACACCTCCAAGGCCAGAGTGGTCTTGCCGGAGCCTCCAATCCCAAAGATGGCCACCACGTTTGGTTTCGCGTCTTGCTCCATCAGCCACCCAAATATTTTCTCCCGGGGGCCATCAATGCCCACCGGATTTCTGACCGCCTCGTACTGCGTGCGTAGTCCTGCTTGGTCCAAGGGAACATGGGGTGGAGGCAGCGGGAGGCACTGGTCAATGTTGTACCGATTGCGCCGCTCGCTCTCCTCGACTACCATGGCTTTGAGCTCATCGATCTCCTTGCCAGTCTGGAAGTCGTCCCACACACTCTTGATCTTTCTCACGGCCTTGCTGACGAGGCCACCATCACCCCCCTGGGACTGGGAGCCTCCATGGCCGCGGCGGCGCTGCACGAAGCGGTCAATGTAGTCCTCGATCTCGAACGACATATCCCGGACCCTGTCCCTCCACTCCCTGGTCTGCGGTTCCATGTGCTCCTCCATGTCCGAGAGCCTGAGCAGCACGGCTTTCATGCTGCTCAGCTCGTTTCTCAGGTACTGGATACCAAGCTTGACTTTCTTGCCGAGCAGGGCTGTCCCGACCAGGCTGGTGACCTCGTCGCCGAGCAGGTCATTTAGCTTGCTGATGACGGAGTTGATGGCTCCGGTGCCGATGCTCACTGCCATCTCTGTAACTGCCATGTCTGCCTGGCCACCTTCAAATCCTGCATACACATCCCATTCAAAACTAAAATCAAATCTTGAATCGAGGCAACGGAACTGAAATCTTGAATCGGGGTAAAAAATAATAAAAATTGGAACTACAATCTTGAATGGGAGTAAAAGAGAATAATTAAAATCATTGGACAGCGCGAGCTTTGACTGGAGCGGAGACGCACCTGGAGCTTGGAGGCTGCTGCACTGACCGCCCAATCTCGTCGGCTAACGGCTTGCCACCTTGGAGACCTCCGAACGGAGCAGGGACCTGGACCTCAACGATGATGCAGACCGGGGATCTAGAAGTGGAGCCACGGCGGCGCGGAAGACCACAGAGACCTCCGAGCAGAGCAGGGACTCGAAGCAGCGGTGGTGCGGAGGTGGCGGCGCGGATAAATCGTAGCGGTTCGTCTCAACCGCCGACGCGGAGCGGCGGAGCGGTGCTCGTGGAGAAGAGGAAAGTACTGTCACTGCAGCGGCCTACAGCGGTGGAAAGATGCTCGCTGGGGAAGAGGCGCGGTGAAAGTGAAAAAGCTGCCACTTGTGGTAAAAGCTCCGCTAGCTCGCGTCTCTCCATGGGAATCAGATAAGGCCAAAGGCAACCCATTTCGTCTGCCGGCAGGCGTGTACAAAAAACGCGGCTCAATGCGCAAATTTAAAATTAGACTGATTTGCGTTCATAGGAACACGTAGCGGACGCCCGCGGTGTCCTCCAATGTCCTTCCCTGATTCGCATCTACATCCGCGCGTCTTAAACCGGTATCAGATGCTTGGACGGCCCGTCCGCTCACGTTGTTTACCGAGTCGAGCGCCTTAAACGGCCTTCAAGCACCTAAGCTATTCCGTGTCCCTAATATCCAACCCAAATATGACGCAGACATAGAGCGCCCGGGCATGCCTGTCACATCGACCTGGCCCACTCCCACCCCACTCCATCCTCATAAATATCCCTAAACCGGAAACCCTAACTCACTTCACTCTCGATTCGTCTTTTTTTTCCTCTGATTTCTCCATTCGAACCACTCCGACCACTCCAGTGACTGTTGCGACCATGTCGAGCGCCGGCAGCCGCTCCTCCTTCGACTCAGACGAGGACCAAGCCATCCGCATTGCCCTCAAGATGTTCAGGGTGGACATGGGTGGAAGTTTCGGATCCGTCTCGACTCTCCCCCGCCGCGGCGAGCATGTGGCGCTGGTTCCTCCCGGCCCGCGCTTGGCGCCGAACGGGCTGCGCCAGCGCCTACCCCACGCCGTCCCCTGGCCCCGCGGAGGGAGTCCTGGATTAAGGGGTTCTCGGACGGCCGGGCTATGTAGCATGGGCCAGACTGTTGGGCTGTGAAGATACAAGACCGAAGACTCTCTCCCGTGTCCGGATGGGACTCTCCTTGGCGTGGAAGGCAAACTTGGTGCCCGGATATGAAGATTCCTTTCTCTATAACCGACTTTGTGTTGGGGAACGTAGCAGAAATTCATAATTTTCCTACGTAACACCAAGATCTATCTATGGAGAGACCAGCAACAAGTAGAAAGGAGAGTGCATCTACATACCCTTGTAGATCGCTAAGCGGAAGCGTTCAAGTGAACGGGGTTGATGGAGTCGTACTCGTCGTGATTCAGATCACCGATGATCCTAGTGCCGAACGGACGGCACCTCCGCGTTCAACACACGTACAGCTCGACGATGTCTCCCACGCCTTGATCCAGCAAGGAGAGAGGGAGAGGTTGAGGAAGACTCCATCCAGCAGCAGCACAACGGCGTGGTGATGATGGAGGAGCGTGGCAATCCTGCAGGGCTTCGCCAAGCGCCTACGGGAGAGGAGGAGGTGTCACGGGAGGGAGGGAGGCGCCAAGGGCTCAGGTATGGATGCCCTCCCTCACCTCCACTATATATAGGGGCAGGGGAGAGGGGGGAGGCGCAGCCTTGCCCCTTCCTCCAAGAAAGGGGTGCGGCTAAGAGGGGGGGAGGAGTCCATCCTCCCCAAGGCACCTCGGAGGTGCCTTCCCCCTTTAGGACTCTCCCCTGTTTCCTATATCTTGGCGCATGGGCCTCTAGGGGCTGGTGCCCTTGGCCCATGTAGGCCAAGGCGCACCCCCTACAGCCCATGTGGCCCCCCGGGGCAGGTGGCCCCACCCGGTGGGCCCCCGGGACCCTTCCGGTGGTCCCGGTACAATACCGATGACCCCGAAACTTGTCCCGATGGCCGAAACAGGACTTCCTATATATAAATCTTTACCTCCGGACCATTACGGAACTCTTCGTGACGTCCGGGATCTCATCCGGGACTCCGAACAACATTCGGTAACCACATACAAACTTCCTTTATAACCCTGGCGTCATCGAACCTTAAGTGTGTAGACCCTACGGGTTCGGGAGACATGTAGTCATGACCGAGATGTTCTCCGGTCAATAACCAACAGCGGGATCTGGATACCCATGTTGGCTCCCACATGTTCCACGATGATCTCATCGGATGAACCACGATGTCAAGGACTCAATCAATCCCGTATACAATTCCCTTTGTCTAGCGGTATGGTACTTGCCCGAGATTCGATCGTCGGTATACCGATACCTTGTTCAATCTCGTTACCGGCAAGTCTCTTTACTCGTTCCGTAACACATCATCCCGTGATCAACCCCTTGGTCACATTGTGCACATTATGATGATGTCCTACCGAGTGGGCCCAGAGATACCTCTCCGTTTACAGGAGTGACAAAATCCCAATCTCGATTCGTGCCAACCCAACAGACACTTTCAGAGATACCCGTAGTGTACCTTTATAGCCACCCAGTTACGTTGTGACGTTTGGCACACCCAAAGCACTCCTACGGTATCCGGGAGTTGCACAATCTCATGGTCTAAGGAAATGATACTTGACATTAGAAAAGCTTTAGCATACGAACTACATGATCTTGTGCTAGGCTTAGGATTGGGTCTTGTCCATCACATCATTCTCCTAATGATGTGATCCCGTTATCAACGACATCCAATGTCCATGGTCAGGAAACCGTAACCATCTATTGATTAACGAGCTAGTCAACTAGAGGCTTACTAGGGACATGGTGTTGTCTATGTATCCACACATGTATCTGAGTTTCCTATCAATACAATTCTAGCATGGATAATAAACGATTATCATGAACAAGGAAATATAATAATAATCAATTTATTATTGCCTCTAGAGCATATTTCCAACAGTCTCCCACTTGCACTAGAGTCAATAATCTAGTTCACATCGATATGTGATTAACACTCAAGGTCACATCCCCATGTGACTAACACCCAAAGAGTTTACTAGAGTCAATAATCTAGTTCACATTTACCATGTGATTAACACTCGATGAGTTCTGGGTTTGATCATGTTATGCTTGTGAGAGAGGTTATAGTCAACGGGTCTGAACCTTTCAGATCCGTGTGTGCTTTACAAATCTCTATGTCATCTCCTAGATGAAGCTACCACGTTCTATTTGGAGCTATTCCAAATAATTGTTCTACTTGGAGCTATTCTAAATTGTTGCTCCATTATACATATCCGGTATCTCTACTCAGAGCTATCCGGATAGGTGTTAAGCTTGCATCGACGTAACCCTTTACGACGAACTCTTTTACCACCTCCATAATTGAGAAAATTCCTTAGTCCACTAGTTACTAAGGATAACTTTGACCGCTGTCCTGTGATCCATTCTTGGATCACTCTTGTACCCCTTGACTGACTCATGGTAAAGCACACTTCAGGCGCGGTACACAGCATAGCATACTGTAGAGCCTACATCTTATGCATAGGGGACGACCTTAGTCCTTTCTCTCTATTCTGCCATGGTCGAGCTTTAAGTATTAACTTCATACCTTACAACTCAGGCAAGAACTCCTTCTTTGACTGATCCATCTTGAACACCTTCAAGATCATGTCAAGGTATGTGCTCATTTGAAAGTACTATTAAGCGTTTTGATCTATCCTTATAGATCTTGATGCTCAATGTTCAAGTAGCTTAATCCAGGTTTTCCATTGAAAAACACTTTCCAAATAACCCTATATGCTTTCCAGAAATTCTACGTCATTTCTGATCATTAATATGTCAACAACATATACTCATCAGAAATTCTATAGTGCTCCCACTCACTTCTTTGGAAATACAAGTTTCTCATAAACTTTGTATACACCCAAAATCTTTGATCATCATCAAAGCATACATTCCAACTCCGAGATGCTCACTCCAGTCCTCAGAAGGATTGCTGGAGCTTTGCATACTTATTAGCATATTTCAGGATAGACAAAACCTTCCGGTTGTATCACATACAACCTTTCCTCAAGAATCGTCGAGGAAACAATGTTTTGACATCCTATCTGCAAGATTTCATAAATAATGCAGTAATTGCTAATATAATTCCAACAGACTCTTAGCATCGCTACGAGTGAGAAAGTCTCATTGTAGTCAACTCCTTGAACTTGTCGAAAAACATCTTAACGACAAGTCGAGCTTTCTCAATGGTGACACTTACCATCATTGTCTGTCTTCCTTTCAAAATCCATCTGCACTCAACAGCCTTACGACCATCAAGTTGTTCTGCCAAAGTCTACACTTTGTTTTCATACATGGATCCTATCTCGGATTTTATGGCTTCTAACCATTTGTCGGAATTTGGGCCCACCATCGCTTCTCCATAGCTCGTAGGTTCATTGTTATCTAGCAACATGACTTCCAAGACAGGATTACGTACCACTCTGAAGTAGTACGCATCCTTGTCATCCCACGAGGTTTGGTAGTGACTTGATCCGAAGTCTCATGATCAATATCATAAGCTTCCACTTCAATTGGTGTAGGTGCCACAGGAACAACTCCATGTGCCCTGCCATACACTAGTTGAAGAGACGGTTCAATAACCTCATCAAGCCTCCACCATCCTCCCACTCAATTCTTTCGAGAGAAACTTTTCCTCGAGAAAGGACCCGATTCTTGAAACAATCCCTATTGCTTTCGGATCTGAATTAGGAGGTATACCCAACTGTTTTTGGGTGTCCTATGAAGATGCATTTTATCTGCTTTGGGTTCGAGCTTATCAACCTGAAACCTTTTCACATAAGCGTCGCAGCCCCAAACTTTCAAGAAACGGCAACTTAGGTTTCTCCAAACCATAGTTCATACGGTGTCGTCTCAACGAAATTATGTGTTGCCCTATTTAAAGTGAATGTGGTTGTCTCTAATGCCTAACCCATGAACGATAGTGGTAACTCGATAAGAGACATCATGGTATGCACCATATCCAATAGGGTGCAACTATGACGTTTGGACACACCATCACACTATGGTGTTCCAGGCTGTATCAGTTGTGAAACAATTTCCACAATGTCTTAATTCTGTGCCAAACTCGTGATTCAGATATTCATCTCTATGATCATATCATAGATCTTTTATCCTCTTGTCACGACGATCTTTCAACTTCACACTGAAATTACTTGAACCTTTCAATAATTCAGACTCGTGATTCATCAAGTAAATATACTCAACATCTACTCGAATCATCTGTGAAGTAAGAACATAATGATATTCACTGCATGCCTTAGCACTCATTAGACTGCACACATCAAAATGTGTTACTTCCAACAAGTTGCTATCTTGTTCCATCTTACTGAAAACGAGGCTTTTCAGTCATCTCGCCCATGTGGTATGATTTGCATGTCCCAAGTGATTCAAAATCAAGTGAGTCAAAACGGTCCATTTGCATGGAGTTTCTTCATGCATATACACCAATAGACATGGTTCGCATGTCTCAAACTTTTCAAAACGAGTGAGCCCAAAGATCCATCAATATGGAGCTTCTTCATGCGTTTTATACCGATATGACTTACGTGGCAGTGCCACAAGTAGGTGGTACTATCATTACTATCTTTTGGCATGAACATGTGTATCACTACGATCCAGATTTAATAAACCATTCATTTTAGGTGTAAGACCATTGAAGGTATTATTCAAATAAACAGAGTAACCATTATTCTCCTTAAATGAATAACCGTATTGCGATAGACGTAATCCAATCATGTCTATGCTCAACGCAAACACCAAATAACAATTATTTAGGTTTAACACCAATCTCTTTGGTAGAGGGAGCGTGCGATGCTTGATCATATCAAGCTTGGAAAAACTTCCAACACATATCGTCAGCTCACCTTTAGCTAGTCTCCGTTTATTCCGTAGCCTTTTGTTTCGAGTTACTAACACTTAGCAACCGAACCGGTATCTAATACCCTGGTGCTACTAGGAGTACTAGCAAAGTACACATTAACACAATGTATATCCAATATACTTCTATCGACCTTGCCAGCCTTCTTATCTACCAAGTATCTAGGGTAATTCTGCTCTAGTGGTTGTTCCCCTTATTACAGAAGCACTTAGTCTCGGGTTTGGGTTTTACCTTGGGTTTCTTCACTAGAGCAGCAGCTGATTTGCCGTTTCATGAAGTATCCCTTCTTGCCCTTGCCCTTCTTGAAACTAGTTGTTTCACCAACCATCAACAATTGATGCTCCTTCTTGATTTCTACTTTCGCGGTGTCAAACATCGCGAGTATCTCAAGGATCATCATATATGTCCCTGATATATTATAGTTCATCACGAAGCTCTAGCAGCTTGGTGGTAATGACTTCGGAGAACCATCACTGTCTTATCTGGAAGATCAACTCCCACTCGATTCAAGCGATTGTTGTACTCAGACAATCTGAGCACAAGCACAACAATTGAGCTTTTCTCCTTAGTTTGCAGGTTAAGAAAGTCATCGGAGGTCTTATACCTCTTGACATGGGCACGAGCCTGAATCCCAATTTCAGCCCTCAAAACATCTCATATGTTTCGCGATGTTTCAAAAACGTCTTTGGTGCCTCAACTCTAAACCGTTTAACTGAACTATCACGTAGTTATCAAAACATGTATGTCAGATGTTCGCAACAACCACAGACAACGTTCGAGGTTCAGCACACTGAGCGGTGCATTAAGGACATAAGCCTTCTATGAAGCAATGAGGACAATCCTCAGTTTACGGACCTAGTCCGCATAATTGCTACTATCAACTTTCAACTAATTTTTCTCTAGGAACATATCTAAACAGTAGAACTATAGCGTGAGCTACGGCATAATTTGCAAAAACCTTTTGACTATGTTCAGGATAATTAAGTTCATCTTATGAACTCCCACTCAGATAGACATCCCTCTAGTCATCTAAGTGATTACATGATCCGAGTCAAACTAGGCCGTGTCCGGTCATCACGTGAGACGGACTAGTCATCATCGGTGAACATCTTCATGTTGATCGTATCTTCTATATGACTCATGTTCGACCTTTCGGTCTCCGTGTTCCGAGGCCATGTCTGTACATGCTAGGCTCGTCAAGTTAACCCTAAGTGTTTCGCGTGTGTAAATCTGTCTTACACCCGTTGTATGTGAACGTTAGAATCTAACACCCGATCATCACGTGGTGCTTCGAAACACGAACTGTCGCAACGGTGCACAGTTAGGGGAGAACACTTCTTGAAATTGTTGTAAGGGATCATCTTATTTACTACCGTCGTTCTAAGCAAATAAGATGTATAAACATGATAAACATCACATGCAATCAAATAGTGACATGATATGGCCATCATCACTTTGCTCCTTTTGATCTCCATCTTCGGGGCTCCATGATCATCATCGTCACCGGCATGACACCATGATCTCCATCATCATGATCTCCATCATCGTGTCTTCATGAAGTTGCCTCGCCAACTATTACTTCTACTACTATGGCTAACAGTTAGCAATAAAGTAAAGTAATTACATGACGTTTAAGTTGACACGCAGGTCACAAATAAATAAAGACAACTCCTATGGCTCCTGCCGGTTGTCATACTCATCGACATGCAAGTCGTGATTCCTATTACAAGAACATGATCAATCTCATACATCACATATATCATTCATCACATCCTTTTTGGCCATATCACATCACATAGCATACCCTGCAAAAACAAGTTAGACGTCCTCTAATTGTTGTTTGCATGTTTTACGTGGCTGCTATGGGTTTCTAGCAAGAACGTTTCTTACCTACGCATGAACCACAACGTGATATGCCAATTTCTATTTACCCTTCATAAGGACCCTTTTCATCGAATCCGATCCGACTAATGTGGGAGAGACAGACACCCGCCAGCCACCTTATGCAACTAGTGCATGTTTGTCGGTGGAACCGGTCTCACGTAAGCGTACGTGTAAGGTTGGTCCGGGCCGCTTCATCCCACGATGCCGCCGAATCAAGATAAGACTAGTAACGGCAAGCATATTGAACAATATCGACGCCCACAACTACTTTGTGTTCTACTCGTGCAAAGAATCTACGCAATAGACCTAGCTCATGATGCCACTGTTGGGGAACGTAGCAGAAATTCAAAATTTTTCCTATGTATCACCAAGATCTATCTATGGAGAGACCAGCAACGAGTAGAAAGGAGAGTGCATCTACATACCCTTGTAGATCTCTAAGCGGAAGCGTTCAAGTGAACGGGGTTGATGGAGTCGTACTCGTCGTGATTCAGATCACCGATGATCCTAGTGCCGAACGGACGGCACCTCCGCGTTCAACACACGTACAACTCGACGATGTCTCCCACGCCTTGATCCAGCAAGGAGAGAGGGAGAGGTTGAGGAAGACTCCATCCAGCAGCAGCAAAATGACGTGGTGATGATGGAGGAGCGTGGCAATCCTGCAGGGCTTCGCCAAGCGCCTACGGGAGAGGAGGAGGTGTCACGGGAGGGAGGGAGGCGCCAAGGGCTCAGGTATGGATGCCCTCCCTCACCTCCACTATATATAGGGGCAGGGGAGAGGGGGGAGGCGCAGCCTTGCCCCTTCCTCCAAGAAAGGGGTGCGGCTAAGAGGGGGGGAGGAGTCCATCCTCCCCAAGGCACCTCGGAGGTGCCTTCCCCCTTTAGGACTCTCCCCTTTTTCCTATATCTTTGCGCATGGGCCTCTAGGGGCTGGTGCCCTTGGCCCATGTAGGCCAAGGCGCACCCCCTACAGCCCATGTGGCCCCCCGGGGCAGGTGGCCCCACCCGGTGGGCCCCCGGGACCCTTCCGGTGGTCTCGGTACAATACCGATGACCCCGAAACTTGTCCCGATGGCCGAAACAGGACTTCCTATATATAAATCTTTACCTCCGGACCATTACGGAACTCTTAGTGACGTCCGGGATCTCATCCGGGACTCCGAACAACATTCGGTAACCACATACAAACTTCCTTTATAACCCTAGCGTCATCGAACCTTAAGTGTGTAGACCCTACGGGTTCGGGAGACATGTAGTCATGACCGAGATGTTCTCCGGTCAATAACCAACAGCGGGATCTGGATACCCATGTTGGCTCCCACATGTTCCACGATGATCTCATCGGATGAACCACGATGTCAAGGACTCAATCAATCCCGTATACAATTCCCTTTGTCTAGCGGTATGGTACTTGCCCGAGATTCGATCGTCGGTATACCGATACCTTGTTCAATCTCGTTACCGGCAAGTCTCTTTACTCGTTCCGTAACACATCATCCCGTGATCAACCCATTGGTCACATTGTGCACATTATGATGATGTCCTACCGAGTGGGCCCAGAGATACCTCTCCGTTTACACGGAGTGACAAAATCCCAATCTCGATTCGTGCCAACCCAACAGACACTTTCAGAGATACCCGTAGTGTACCTTTATAGCCACCCAGTTACGTTGTGACGTTTGGCACACCCAAAGCACTCCTACGGTATCCGGGAGTTGCACAATCTCATGGTCTAAGGAAATGATACTTGACATTAGAAAAGCTTTAGCATACGAACTACATGATCTTGTGCTAGGCTTAGGATTGGGTCTTGTCCATCACATCATTCTCCTAATGATGTGATCCCGTTATCAACGACATCCAATGTCCATGGTCAGGAAACCGTAACCATCTATTGATTAACGAGCTAGTCAACTAGAGGCTTACTAGGGACATGGTGTTGTCTATGTATCCACACATGTATCTGAGTTTCCTATCAATACAATTCTAGCATGGATAATAAACGATTATCATGAACAAGGAAATATAATAATAATCAATTTATTATTGCCTCTAGAGCATATTTCCAACACTTTGTACAACCCTAGTCCCCTCTGGTGTCTATATAAACCGGAAGGCTTAGTCCATAGAGGCAATCATAATTAGACAGGCTAGACTTATAGGTTTTTAGCCATTACGATCTCGTGGTAGATCAACTCTTGTAATACTCATATTCATCAAGATCAATCAAGCAGGAAGTATGGTATTACCTCCATAGAGAGGGCCCAAACCAGGGTAAACATCGTGTCCCCCGCCTCCTGTTGCCATCAACTTTAGACACACAATTCTGGACCCCCTACCCGAGATCCGCCGGTTTTAACACCGACATTGATGCTTTCATTGAGATTACCGCTGCGTCGTCACCAAAAGGTTTGATGGCTCCATCAATCATCTACAACAATGCAGTCCAGGGGGAGGTTTTTCTCCCTGGACAGATCTTCGTATTCGGCGGCTTTGCACTGCGAGCCAACTCGCTTGGCCATCTAGAGCAAATCGACAGCTACGCCCCTGGCTATCAGGTCAGGTTTGGAAGCTTGAATTACGATGCCGATATCCGGGGAGACTTGATCTTCGACGGATTCAAGCCCATGGCAGCCGCTCCCTGCGACCATGATGCACATGACCTAAATCTGTCATCGGACTGTGCCCAGGAGGTAGACCCTGTAACTGCTCTAGCCCTGGATATGGAGCAGATTGCATCGTCCGAGGATGGGAAGCTCAACCACGCCGCGGAAGCCGCAGACTCAACGGCGGTAGAGCCGCGCACAGATCCAACCTCAAGTGGGACCTGTGTCACCGGAACCTCGGATTCGTCTTCGGCTATAGGTTCCGAACCGCGTGCATCCGCGCCCATCGAACCTGATCAGGCGCTGATCGTTGAGTTCAGCTCCGCGGACATCTTTCGACACTCACCTTTAGGCAACATGCTAAACTCATTAAAAGCCCTCTCCCTATCAGGGAACTCTCAGCTGAACTATATCCGATTTGGATTGGAAGCTGATGACTGAGAATTCCGCTTCTCACCCACCGAAGACATCAACGGTATGGACGAGATGCCGGAGAGGATCAGGAACAAAAGCCACCGCTTACAGGGTGCTGGACAGCCACCTCCTTGTATGATGTATACATGGTGGATACACCCAAAGAGAACAACGACGACAATAAAAAGGATCCAATCGAGGATAATCCTCCTGAGCAATAGCCAAAGCGCCGACGTCACCAGCGCCGCTCTAGACCACACCATGGAAAAAACAGCAATACCGGCACAGGAGAAAATAGTACTCCGGACGATGCTAGAGACAACGAAGACCCCGTTGAGCCAACTTCCGAACAGGATGAACAGGAGGATGGGCCAGTCATCCCTAATGAACAGGCCGTTAACGAAGACTCAGAGGACAGTAATTATCTTCCACCCTCCGAGGATGAGGCGATCCTCGACGACGAAGACTTTATTGTGCCTGAGAAGCCCGTCGATCAGGAGCGCTTTAAGCGTCGGCTAATAGCCACTGCAAGAAGCCTGAAAAAGAAGCAACATCAGCTTCAAGCTGATCAAGATATACTCAGTGACAGATGGACTAACGTCCTGGCAGCCGAGGAATACGGCCTCGAGCGCCCAACCAAAAGTTACCCGAAGCGCAAATTGTTACCCCAATTCGATGACGAGGCACTGGAGCTCGTCCTACCAGCACATAATGCGGCTGACCGACCACCACGTGGCCGGGACAAAGCGACAACTCAAGCCGAACACCAGCCCGCACTACCTTGCTGTAAAAACAGACACAACAGCTCGGGGATATACATATGACCTACGGCATGACCTGGGAAATAGAGCAGGTCAGACCAGATCGATCTATGGATCGCGGGGGCGTGCCCCGATGCGCGAAGAGGGCCATCCAGCCAGACGTGACAAACATAACCACGCCCGGGCCGAGAACCATAGACGAACTCCATCCGAGCTACATCGTGACTTGGCCCGATATCGAGGCGCCGCACACCCCCTCTGCTTCACTAATGAAGTAATGGAACATGAATTCCCAGAAGGGTTTAAACCCGTGAGCAACGAATCATATGATGGGACAACAGACCCCGCGGTATGGATTGAGGATTTTCTCCTCCATATTCATATGGCCCATGGTGATGACCTTCACGCCATCAAATACCTCCCGCTAAAACTCAAGGGACCTAGCACTGGTTGAACAGTTTGCCAGAAAACTCCATTGGCAGCCTGGAAGACTTGGAAGACGCCTTCCTCCACAACTTCCAGGGTACATATGTCCGACCTCCAGATGTCGACGACTTGAGTCACATAGTTCAATAGTCCGGAGAGTCAAACAGGAAATTCTGGACTAGGTTCTTTACTAAAAAGAACTAGATCGTCGACTGTCCGGATGCCGAAGCCCTAGCAGCCTTTAAACATAGCATCCGTGACGAATGGATCGCCCGACACCTCGGCCAAGAAAAGCCGAAGTCTATGGCAACCCTCACGACGCTTATGACCCGCTTCTGTGCGGGCGAAGATAGCTGGCTAGCCCGTAGCAATAACAATACAAGCGAACCTGGCACTTCTGAAGCCAGAAATAGCAACGGCAAACCCCGACGCAACAGACACAAGCGTTGAAGCAACGGTGACAACATCAAGGACACGGCGGTCAATGCCGGATTTAGTGGCTCTAAGTCCGGTCAGCGGAAGAAGCCATATAAAAGAAACAATTCGGGCTCATCCAGCTTTGACTGCATACTTGATCGTCCATGTGAAATCCACGGCACTCCTGATAAACCAGCCAATCATACCAACAAAGAGTGTTGGGGTTTTAAACAGGCTGGCAAGTTAAATGCCGAGAATAAGGAGAAGGGGTCGCAAAGCGACGAAGATGACGAGGAGCCCCGGCCACCGAACACAGGGGGATAGAAGAAGTTCCCCCCTCCCCCACTAGTAGAAAAACTCCTAATAGTCCCGGTTCGTAAGGGCCTTTAGTCCCGGTTCATGAACCGGGACTAATGGGTCGTTACTAATACCTCCACCCATTAGTCCCGTTCAAACACGAACCGGGACCAATGTGCCTCCACGTGGCCTGTGCACCGAGCCCAGTCAGGGGGCCTTTGGTCCCGGTTGGTGGCATCAACCGGGACCAAAAGTCCATGTTTTTTTAGAAAACTGGCTGCTTTAGGGGTTTTGGAGGTTATTTTTAGGTTGTTATTAGCTAGCTAATAGAGAGAAGTGTCCTCTCTTATATCTTCGTCCTTGATTTACCAACGCTGCTGCTATATATGTTCATTTCAGCCGCTAATATAATAACTCATGCATGCTCGCATCATATATCATCATATATAATAACAAGTCCTACGAATCATGCATCATCATACAACTTCTACTCGTTATTAATAATAAGTTTTACGATCATCATCCTCATAGTCATCGAACCCAACCCTACATAATTGTTCTTAGCACATGATCATCAGTATCAGGTAGGACCTAAACACCCTTAAGGTAAAATAGCATAAAACAATATAGACCCTGACTCTCCATTATGAAGAATGGTGATCATCCTGTCTCCAATTCTTGCCCTTCGCTGCTTTTTGCTCGTCCGGGTGGGTATCGTCGCGGGCGGTGGACACCCAAAGATAAGGAACCATCACAGGATCATAGCTCCAGTGAGATCCGTGAAGAACCTGCCCGGTATTGTCGAACCTGCCCTCCAATGCAACCATGTAGGGACGGACGTGCTCGTCCTCCTCGCTGACATGGTGACGTACCACCTCCGCGGTGTCCGGAAGCCTCAGCACCATCACTGGCCCACGCGACCGCCACCAAACAAGGATCGAGTCAACAACGGGCCGCCTCCTCACCAACCTACGTCCCCCGGAAGGTAGCACCTCCCAATACTAGCCCGGCGGAGCCCAGTCCCGAACATGGCCCTGATCAAGCAGGCCTCCACTGCTGAGTCGACGACGACGAGGATGCGGGATAGGCATCGCCGACGTTGATGCGGGAACTACTTCTATATATAGTTAAATAAAGTAGTTTTATTAATTAAATTAACTATCTAGTTCAACTACTAAGCACTTACTATAAATAAATAAAATAGTACTTACTAAAAACAAAGTAGCACTTACTATAAATAAATAAAGTAGCACTTACTATAAATAAATAAAGTAGCACTTACTACAAACTACTTCTATATATAGTAAAATAATTTTTTTTATTAAATCAACTAGCTAGTTCAACTATATATGAAGCACTTACTATAAATAAAATAAAATAGTACTTACTAAAAATAAACTAGTATTTTTCTAACTAATTATATTGAACACTTTCTCTTCTTATTTTTTTTCCTTTTTCTAAATACTATGAACAAAAAAATCATTAAAATTCTATGAACAAAATTAATTACACAATCTAAATATCACCAAAAAATCTATTAACAATAATATCACCAAACATGCATATTCAACAATAATATCACCAAAAAATCTAACACAATATGAAAAAATTAATTACACAATCTAAATTAACATACTATGAACTACATATCTAAATTACTACACATCTAATCTAACAAAAAAATCTATGAATTACAAAAAAATCTAAAAAAAATCTAACGAAAATCATAAAAAGTTGCTCACGGCGACGGCGACGGAGACGACGACGGCGAGGTGCGGCGTGGGGCGATGACGGCGTCGGGGCGGCGCTGGCCGGGGCGGCAGGGCAGGGCGGGGCAGCAACGGCGTCGGGGCGGGGCGGGGCGGCGACGGCGTCGGGGCGGGGTGGCGACGGTGAGGTGGTGGCAGGGGACGGTGCGCGGCGTCGGGAGAGGAGGAGGAGAGATCAAAGTGGAGATGCGGTTCTGAAATTTTCCTATGTGCTACTTATATAGCAAAGGCTTTGGTCCGGTTCGTGGCACAAACCGGGACCAATGCCCCCTTTAGTCCCGGTTGGTGGCACCAACCGGGACCAAAGGCCTCTTTTAAGCAGGCCAAAGGGCGGGAAACAAAGACCTTTGGTCCCGGTTGATGCCACCACCCAGGAATAAAGAGGGGCATTGGTCCCGGTTGGAGCCGCCAACCAGGACTAAAGAGGGGTATTGGTCCCGGTTGGAGCCACCAACCGGTACCAATGGACCCGTCTAATTACTTATTTATTTTCTGCAGCTGTTTTTTAGTTGATTCTTTCTACAGCTGTTTTTTAGTCCCACCTCGCCAAGCGAGAGGCACTCGCAGCTGTTTATAAGCCCTGAGTGCAGAGACGATGAAGAAGAGGCTCAATGCTCACCTGCATGTTGGTTCGCTTCAAGCCTTGAGGAATAGGGTAGACTGCACGGAGCTATGTGCAGTGCAGTTTACACTATTCCGAAAGACTTGAAGCGAACTAACGAGCATTGCGCCTCTTTTTTATTTTTAATGACTTATTACCACTCAGAAATAAATAGAAAAAAAATAAATATAACAGAAAAGAAAAAAAACTATATAAAAAACTACTTAGAAATAAATAGAAGAAAAAATAGTTGTGATTAACTTTACTAAAATAATGAGCATAGATGCTTATTTTTAATGACTTATTACCACTCAGAAATAAATAGAAAAAAATATAGCAGAAAAGAGAAAAACTATATAAAAAACTACTCAGAAATAAATAGAAGAAAAAATAGTTGTGATTAACTTTACTAAAAAAATGAGCATAGATGCTTATTTTTAATGACTTATTACCACACAGAAATAAATAGAAAAAAATAAATATAGTAGAAAAGAAAAAAAACTATATAAAAACTACTAAGAAATAAATAGTAGAAAAAATAGTTGTGATTAACTTTACTAAAAAAATGAGCATAGATGCTTATCTTTAATGACTTATTACCACTCAGAAATAAATAGAAAAAAATAAATATAGCAGAAAAGAAAAAAACTATATAAAAAACTACTCAGAAATAAATAGAAGAAAAAATAGTTGTGATTAACTTTACTAAAAAAATGAGCATAGATGCTTATTTTTAATGACTTATTACCACATAGAAATAAATAGAAAAAATAAATATAGCAGAAAAGAAAAAAAACTATATAAAAAACTACTCAGAAATAAATAGAAGAAAAAATAGTTGTGATTAACTTTACTAAAAAAATGAGCATAGATGCGCTTATAGAGAAAATTCAACCTAAATTCATAATAAATTTCTACTAACTTCAGAGAATTCAGTATGAATTTAGGTCAAATTCCCTATATAAGGGCATCTATTTTCATTTTGAGAGGAGCTCAACAAGGCAGAGAGGGAGGGGCTTATAAACCGGTGCGAGCCCCCTTCGGTTGGCGAGGTGGGACTAAACTCTGGCCGCAACGAGGACCAACCCTTTAGTCCCGGTTGGTGGTATGAACCAGGACTAATGGGAGGCCATTGGTCCCGGTTCATGCCTCCAACCGGGACCAATAGTGGTGGGCCAGGAGCGAGGACCATTGGTCCCGGTTCGTCCCACCAACCGGGACCAATAGGTCCAGACGAACCGGGACCAATGGCCCACGTGGCCCGGCTGGCCCTCGGAGCTCACGAACCGGGTCCAGTGCCCCCATTGGTCCCGGTTCTGGATTGAACCGAGACTAATGGA
The DNA here is from genome assembly GCF_018294505.1 of Triticum aestivum. Classification (NCBI taxonomy): domain Eukaryota; kingdom Viridiplantae; phylum Streptophyta; class Magnoliopsida; order Poales; family Poaceae; genus Triticum; species Triticum aestivum. The sequence continues at coordinate 32,254,796 of NC_057795.1, read as the reverse complement.
CTGACCTGGCCTGGACCATTGCCCCTTTTCTACTAGTGCCCCAAGTTAAAACGGTGAACATGATATACACTACCCATATCCCCAAGAGGGAGCGCAAGCGCGCGCTTAGGGATCTACGCGATGGAGCCCGTGGCCCCAAAGTCCAACCCATGGTCGTCCTGCCCGATCACTTTCGATCGCAGGGACCATCCGACCAGTATCCGTCATGGCGGTTCAGCCGCACTAGTCCTCAACCTAATCATTGATGGATTCCATCTCACACGAGTCCTAATGGACGGTGGCAGCAGCGTGAACCTGCTCTATCAGGATACAATGCACAAAATGGATATTGATCCCTCAAGAATCAAGCCCACAAAAACAACCTTTAAAGGAGTCATACCAGGTGTAGAGGCCCAATGTACGGGCTCAATTACACTGGAAGTGGTCTTCGGATCCCCGAATAACTTCCGAAGCGAAGAGGTGATCTTTGATATCGTCCCCTTCCGTAGTGGCTATCACGCACTGCTCGGACGAACCGCATTCGCTCAATTCAATGCGGTACCATACTATGCTTATATGAAACTTAAGATGCCTGGACCACGCGGTGTCATAACTGTCAATGGAAACACAGAGCACTCCCTCCATACAGAGGAGCACACCGCCGCGCTGGCGGCGGAGATACAAAGCGGCCTTATCAAGCAGAACTTTAATTCGGCGGCCAAACTCCCAGGCACTGTCAAACGAGTCTGGACTACTTTGCAGCAGGACAGTCCAGCTTGTCAAGAGTTCGACTAGCAATTTGGCCTTCGTGTCAATCTTGATCAAATGGCGGCATACGTACTTCGCGTACATAACTATGCACTCAAAATATCATGGGCATAGATGGAGGCGTAACATTATTGTGGCCCATCATACAGCTCACACACATACCTTTTCCTTTTCCTTCTTAATTATTTTTTGTGTCCTTTTCACAGGCCTCTACCGACGGCCTGGTCGTCGGTTCTTTCGAAGGATATACACATGCCAAGGCGGGAAGCAGTATGGATGTGCGATGGAATCTTTAGATGTTCTTCTCGATGATCATTCTACCTGTCTTCGGGACCCGCACGCAGCTCCCTCCCCCCATGTTCTTGGCAGATTAAACAACCATATTGTTTATCACACTATTTGTACGAATACGCTTCGACGTCTTAACCAAATTACAATATAAACAGTTCGCGGCCCAATTTACGTGTTATTAACTTGCTATTTCATTTTATTTTGTTATTCTTATCGATTGCACCCGTACACTTTGGTACGCTTTAAATTAGCCAGGGGCTTAATTACGCCCCATAATACGGCAACAAAGTCCGAACACTGTTTTACAGTACAGTTCGGCACCCCGAACTTTAGCATTATATTCATGTCTTTGGTCAATAGTTGGGTTGCCCGGCTCCTGTGCTTACTACCTTATGTTCTGCTATATCGGCTAGGGTAGTAAAGGAAGAACTACTACGATTGTGTCCTGGTTTATCCGGATGAGCACCTCAGTAGAGGAAGTCGAAAACTGACTGCCATGATGCGGCGTGAGCCGGTCAGCTGTTCGAGAGGTCACAAATCTTTTGCGATTTTTTCCGCTTTATACGATGAATTGGTTTTTATCTGATCATGTGTTTACTGTACCCCAAGTCTGGACTTACGAATACTAGGGGTTGCGCCTAAATTATTATTGTCAAACTCCAATGGCTACCTACGTGGGGGCTGAAGCCGACGACTGGCCAACTATCAGATTTAATGAAACGGCCGCATAGGACGTAAAATTTTAAATAACAGGCATTATATTACATAACGGTTATGTTTCATAATACAGGAAGGGACAATATGAATGACTTCATTCAAAGATAATGTCTTTTGAACACTGCCCTTCTACAATGTGGGATCCCTTCAAGACATCTTCAAAATACCGCTCGGGCGTGCGGTGTGATACGTCTCCAACGTATCTATAATTTTTGATTGTTCCATGCTATTATATTACCCCTTTTGGATGTTTATGGGCTTTATTTTACACATTTATATCATTTTTGGGACTAACCTACTAACCGGAGGCCCAGCCCGTATTGTTGTTTTTTTTGCCTATTTCAGTATTTCGAGGAAAAGAATATCAAACAGAGTCCAAACGGAATGAAACCTTCGGGAGCGTGATTTTTGGAACGAACATGATCCGGAGAGCTTGGAGTGCAAGTCAAGAAGCTTCCGAGGGCCCCACAAGATAGGGGGCCGCCCCCCCTGTAGGGCACGCCCCCTGTCTCGTGGGCCCCTTGGGTGTCCACCAACGTACTTCTTCCTCCTATATATACCTACCAACCCCGAAAACATCCAGGAGCACCACGAAACACAATTTCCACCGCCGTAACCTTCTGTATCCGCAAGATCTCATCTTGGAGCCTTTGCCGGCACTCTGCCGGAGGGGGAATCGAGCACGGAGGGCTTCTACATCAACATCCTTGCCCCTCCGATGAGTTGTGAGTAGTTTACCACAGACCTACGGGTCCATAATTATTAGCTAGATGGCTTCTTCTTTCTTTTTGGATCTCAATACAATGTTCTCCCCCTCTCTTGTGGAGATCTATCCGATGTAATCTCTTTTTGCGGTGTGCTTGTCGAGATCCGATGAATTGTGGGTTTATTATCAGATTTATCTATGGATAATAATTGAATCTTCTCTGGATTCTTTTATGTATGATTGAGTTATCTTTGCAAGTCTCTTTGAATTATCAGTTTGGTTTGGCCTACTAGATTGGTCTTTCTTGCCATGGGAGAAGTGCTTAGCTTTAGGTTCAATCTTGCGGTGTTCTTACCCAGTGACAGAAAGGGTTGCAAGACACGTATTGTATTGTTGTCATCTAGGATAACAAGATGGGTTTTATATCATATTGCATGAGTTTATCCCTCTACATCATGTCATCTTGCCTAATGCGTTACTCTGTTCTTATGAACTTAATACTCTAGATGCAGGCATGAGTCGGTTGATGTGTGGAGTAATAGTAGTAGATGCAGGCAGGAGTCGATCTACTTGTTATGGACGTGATGCCTATATAAATGATCATGCCTAGATAATCTCATAACTATGCGCTTTTGTGTCAATTGCTCGACAGTAATTTGTTCACCCACCGTAATACTTATGCTATCTCGAGAGAAGCCTCTAGTGAAACCTATGGCCCCCGGGTCTATCTCTTATCATATTTGCTTTCAATATACTTTTATTTGCATCTTTACTTTTTGTATCTATATTAAAAAATACCAAAAATATATTACTATCTCTCTATTAGATCTCACTTTCATAAGTGGCCGTGAAGGGATTGGCAACCCCTTTATTGCGTTTGTTGCGAGTTCTCAGTTTGTTTGTGTAGGTGCGTGGGACTTTTGAGGAGCCTCCTACTAGATTGATACATTGGTTGTCAAAACTGAGGGAAATACTTATGCTACACTTGCTGCATCACCCTCTCTTCGGGGAAAACCAACGCTATCTCAAGACGTAGCACGATGCTTCTTGCCCACGGGCGGTCCCTCGGTCACAAGCTTCACAACGTCCATCTCCGCCCACTGTATCTTGACTCGGGCGAAGGCCATTTGCGCGCCTTCAATGCAGACCGACCACTTGATGGCATCAAGCCGAGGGAAGGCATTAACTAGCCGCTTCACGAGCCCGAAGTAGCTACCGGGTATGACTTCGGCAGGCCATAGCCGGATTATTAAATCCTTCATGGCTAGTTTGGCCACCCTATGCAGTTCGACCAGTTGTTTTAGCTGGTTGCTAAAGGGCACCGGATGTTCTGGCGCAAGGTATTGCGACCAAAACAGCTTCTCCGTGGAGCTCCCCTCTTCTGCTTAGAAGAACTCTACAGCGCCTGATACGCTGAGCGGCAGATCCACAGACGCCCCTGGAGAACTCCAAATCCAGGTCAATAAGAGGAATCTTTTCTCCACATATTTTCTCTGCATAATAAAGGCCTTACCAGCCGGGATTTCTCTGGCCTCCTGGACTTCCAGGAGGGTGCCATGGGCTTCAACCCGGGCATCATGTGCGCTTTGGCGGACCTTGGAAAGTTCGTACTCTTGATCCGCAATGTTGCGCTCCAAGAACTCGCATTTCTTCACGGCGTCCTAGAGCTCCTGCTGGACCTCAACAACCCTGGCCTCATGCTTTTCATGGGCGGCTTGTTCCTTGGTACTTTAGTCAGCACAAATCATTCATCCTTCCTGAATATAGACAAGGTTATTGCATACCTTGATTGTCTTCCAGCTGGTTTTTCACACGGCCGAGCTCTTCCTCGGTCCGCTCCAGACTCTGCTTCTGTCCGGATACCTTAGCAACATGAGAGGTCGCAGCTAGCAATGACGCCTGCTTCTTCATATAGACATGTCAGGTTGGTCTCCTGCGAAAATTATTTGATCCTCTGTTCGGCTTTTCTTTCCGAACACCGGACAGAGTCTCAGAGGCTACTATCTATACTGTGACATTCTTTTTACATAATTGAGTTGCTTACCTCAAAGCCTATTAGAAGGCTTGTGCATGCTTCGGTCAGTCTGCTTTTCGCGGATTGAATCCTCTCAACCATCGTGCCCATAAGGGTACAGTGTTCCTCAACAATGGAACCACTTCACAGCGCTTCCATTAGAGTGTCCGGCGCCTCTGGCTGGACAGAGGTCACCGGCGGAATTGACGCACCTCCTCCTTTTGAAGGAAGCTGCTTGCTAGGTTCCGGAGCCGCATAGGTCTCCGGGACGGTATTCGGCTGAGGGCCGAACTGAATGTGGCCCCCATTGCCAGTCTCCATGGGATTTTGCTCCCCCATGTGTCCGGCGGCTGAGGTTTCATCCTCCGGCAACGCCATGATGGCCTCCTAAGTCTCTCCCTGGCCTGGGATCCTTCGGGATGACACTTTGGTGTCATCCATGGCCTTGGGAGAGGAGGCCGCCAGGAGGAACCCGCTATCCGTCGCCTTCGGGTCCAGCGAATTCGCTGAAGATGAGGATCGCTCGAGGTCGGACCGAGCCAGACTGCAAATGCTTGATTCAACATGTTAATACTATGAAGTAGAGAGGCCAGGTATATGAATGTGCCTGGGTTTTTGAGTACTCATGATTCAGCCAAAGGCTTGTCTCCGGGACGCCGCTCTGGGCTGCTGTCGACGTCCCACCCCGAGTTATTTGCGAGGGAACCCTTCCCCCTCTTGGATGCCTTAGCCTCTAGGTTTGTGGAGGCCGCCCTCTTCTTCCTTTCCCCCTCAGGGGGAGAGTTGCTTTCCTCCTCCTCTTCGTCCCTGGCGGCGGAGGAGTGAGTCTTGGTGTCTTCGGATGTCATGTCTGAAGCACCCTTGTGACGGAGACTGCTTCTGGTCTCCTTGGCCTTCTTCTTGGCCTTCTTCTCTAGCGCTTAATAGGGCGCCGGAACCAGCATCTTTGTCAGAAGTGGAATTGTTGGGTCTTCGGGCAGCGGAGCCAGACAGTGAATCCGCTCCGCCTTCTTTGTCCAGCCCTGAAAAAATGAGTAGGGCGGCTTAGGCTTCTTCCTCGAGTATGCAAGTAAAGGGTACACCTGGAAAACATGGAAAAACATACCGGAAGAGCGGGATGGACCAAGTCGTGCCCACGGTCCTCGGTCATATCCGGCCACGTCTTGTTTGATTTAGAAAGCACCTTTCAGATGTCTTCGTGCGTAGTGCCGAAGAACTGCAGCAAGGTCTAGTGCTTGGCCGGATCGTACTCCCACAAATGGCAAGTCCGGCTTTGGCATGGAAGGACCCGGCAAACTAGCATTGATACGTCTCCGTCATATCTACTTTTCCAAACACTTTTGCCCTTGTTTTGGACTCTAACTTGTATGATTTGAATGGAACTAACCCGGACTGACGCTGTTTTCAGCAGAATTGCCATGGTGTTGTTTTTGTGCAGAAAATAAAAGTTCTCGAAATGACCTGAAACTCCACAGAATAACTTAGGATAATTAATAAAAAATCCTCGCAAAAGATGAAGACCAGGGGCCCACACCCTGTCCACGAGGTTGGGGGGTGCCACCCCCTGGGCGCGCCCCCTACCTCGTGGGCCCCCTGGTGGCCCTCCGACGCCAACTCCAACTCCATATATTGTCCTCCGGGGAGAAAAAAATCAGAGAGAAGAAATCATCATGTTTTACGATACGGAGCCGCCGCCAAGCCCTAATCTCTCTCGGGAGGGCTGATCTTGAGTCCGTTCGGGGCTCCGGAGAGGGGAATTCGTCGTCGTCGTCATCATCAACCATCCTCCATCACCAATTTCATGATGCTCACCGCCATGCGTGAGTAATTCCATCGTAGGCTTGCTGGACGGTGATGGGTTGGATGATATTTATCATGACATCGAGTTAGTTTTGTTAGGGTTTGATCCCTAGTATCCACTATGTTCTGAGATTGATGTTGCCATGACTTTGCTATGCTTAATGCTTGTCACTAGGGCCCGAGTGCCATGATTTCAGATCTGAACCTCTTATGTTTTCATGAATATATGTGAGTTCTTGATCCTATCTTGCAAGTCTATAGTCACCTACTATTTGTTATGATCCGCCAACCCTGAAGTGACAATAATTGGGACCACTCTCGGTGATGACCATAGTTTGAGGAGTTCATGTATTTACTTTGTGCTAATGCTTTGTTCGGGTTCTCTATTAAAAGGAGGCCTTAATATCCCTTAGTTTCCAATAGGATCCCGCTGCCACAGGAGGGTAGGCAAAAGATGTCATGCAAGTTCTTTTCCATAAGCATGTATGACTATATTCGGAATACATGCCTACATTGCATTGATGAACTGGAGCTAGTTCTGTGTCACCCTATGTTATGACTGTTACATGATGAACCACATTCGACATAATTATCCATCACTGATCCTGTGCCTACGAGTTTTCCATATACTGGTTCTCGCTTATTTACTTTTCTGTTGTTACTGTTACAATCACTACAAAATACCAAAAACATTACTTTTGTTGTCTTTACTTTTGTTACCGTTACCACCACTATCATATTACTTTGCTACTAAACACTTTGCTGCAGATACTAAGTTTCCAGGTGGGGTTGAATTGACAACTCAGCTGCTAATACTTGAGAATATTCTTTGGCTCCCCTTGTGTCGAATCAACAAATTTGGGTTGAATACTCTACCTTCAAAAACTGTTGCGATCCCCTATACTTGTGGGTTATCAAGACCTTTTTCTGGCGCCGTTGCCGGGGAGCATAGCTCTATTCTTTGAGTCACTTGGGATTTATATCTGCTGGACACTATGAAGAACTTGTAAGACGCTAAGACCAAGATTTTGCCCTCAACTACGAGGGGAGGTAAGGAACTGCCATCTAGCTCTGCACTAGATTCTCCTTCTGTTATAAGTAAGCTTGCAACGCCTAAACCTGCTACCGCTATGAATTCTGATATGTCGCATGTTATTGATGATGCCACTTCTATGCTTGATACTACTATGCCCCTTGGTGAATTTCTTGATGAGCAAATTGCTAGGTCTAAAGAAAGAGAAATTATTGCACCTGAATACAATGATGAGAGTGATGATGAAAATATGCCTCCTATTCCTGAAGGTTATCTTTTTGATGCAGAATCTTCTGCCGCTATTTTTGCTTGCCAGGATAGATATAAACTTAAGAGGTTGCTAATTAAATGGGTAAAAGAATCTCTTAGAGATAGAATGAGACCCGACCCTGTTTTTGCCACTTCACCTATTTGTGTTCCCGATAAGGATTATTATGATTTTTCTATTGATCCAAATATAATTACTTTGGTTGAATCTGATCCTTTCTATGGCTATGAATCTGAAACTGTTGTGGCACATCTTACTAAGTTGAATGATATAGCTGCCCTGTTTACTAACAATGAGAGATCGCGCTATCTTTATTTACTCAAAATATTTCCGTTCTCATTAAAGGGTGATGCTAAGATATGGTTTAATTCTCTTGATCCTGGTTGTGTGCAAAGTCCCCAGGATATGATTTACTACTTCTATGCTAAATATTTCCCTGCTCATAAGAAACAAGCAGCCTTGAGGGAAATATATAACTTCGTGCAAATCGAAGAAGAGAGTCTCCCACAAGCTTGGGGGAGGCTTCTCAAATTAATTAATGGTTTGCCTGATCATCCTCTTAAGAAACCTCAAATACTTGATATCTTTTATAATGGACTAACCGATGCTTCCAGAGATTACCTGGATAGTTGTGCTGGTTCTGTTTTCAGGGAAAGAACACCGGATGAAGCGGAAATTCTATTGAACAATATGTTGACAAATGAAAATAATTGGGCGTCTCCTGAACCAGCTCCCGAGCCAATTATTGAGCCTATTCCTAAACCAACTCCGAAGAAGAGAGGTGTTCTATTTCTCAGTCCTGAAGATATGCAAGAGGCAAAGAAATCTATGAAAGAAAAAGGTATTAAAGCCGAAGATGTTAAGAATTTACCTCCTATTGAAGAAATACACGATCTTAATTTGCCGCCTGTTGAAGAAGTATAGGATCTCAATTACTTATTTACTGAAGAACCTCTCGATATCCCGACACAGGTAGTAAAGGTAAAAACTCTCTATAGATATGATAAAGCTGAAGTCCCTCCTACTAAAATTGCTAGTCAGTGCTTGGATGAGTTTGACAACTTTATGTTTAAGCAAGATGACTTTACTGCTTATTTTGGTAGACAATTAAAACAAGATGCCTATATGATTAAACGCTTGGGTGATTATATGGCTGATATTAGAGGTGAACTTAAACTTGTTAGCAAACATGCTTCTATGGTTACCACTCAAGTAGAACAAGTACTTAAAGCTCAAAAAGAAGCACTTGATGAAATGAACAGTAAGAAAAATGATTATGGTGTTAGAGTGGCTACTAGAACCGGTAGAATGACTCGGGAACCTTTGTATCGTGAAGGCCACCCTAAGAGAATCGAGCAAGATTCTCAGAGAAATGATATTGATGTACCTAGTTCTTCTAAAAAGAGAAAAAGAAAAATGATAGGACTTTGCAAACTTCTAGTGAACCTATCGCTGAGCCACCTGAGAATCCAAATGATATTTCTATTTCTGATGCTGAAACACAATCAGGTGATGAACATGAACCTAGAGATAATGTTAATGAAAATGTTCATGTTGATGCTCAACCTAGTAATGATAATGATGTAGAAGCCGAACCTGCTGTTGATCTTGATAACCCGCAATCAAGGAATCAATGCTATGATAAAAGAGACTTCGTTGCTAGGAAACATGGTAAAGAAAGGGAACCATGGGTTAAAACCCCCATGCCTTTTCCCCCGAAACCATCCAAGAAAAAGGATGATGAGGATTTCGAGCGCTTTGCTGAAATGATTAGACCTATCTTTTTGCGTATGCGATTAACTGATGTGCTCAAAACAAATCCTTATTCTACTTTATGAAGGATATTATTACTAATAAAAGAAAGATACCTGAAGCTGAAATTTCCCCAATGCTTGCTAATTATACTTTTAAGGGTGGAATACCAAAGAAACTTGGAGATCCCAGAGTGCCTACTATACCATGCTCCATTAAGAGAAATTATTTTAAAACTGCTTTGTGTGATCTTGGAGCCGGTGTTAGTGTTATGCCTCTCTCTTTATATCACAGACTTGACTTGAATAAGTTGAAACCTACTGAAATATCTTTGCAAATGGCTGATAAATCAACTGCTATACCTGTCGGTATTTGTGAGGATGTGCCTGTTGTGGTTGCAAATGTTACTATTTTAACGGACTTTGTTATTCTTGATATTCCTGAGGATGATAGTATGTCTATTATTCTTGGAAGACCTTTCCTTAATACTGCAGGGGCTGTTATTGATTGCAACAAAGGCAATGTCACTTTTCATGTTAATGGCAATGAACACGCGGTACACTTTCCGAGGAAACAACCTCAAGTTTATAGTGTCAACTCTATTGGAAAAGTTCAATCAATTATATTTGGAGGTTTTGAATTTCCTCTCCCTACTGTTAAGAAGAAGTATGATATACTTATTGTTGGGGATTTTCATATCCTCGTTGAGGTAACTTAGTGCTATTCGAAATTTCTCCGGTTCCGTGTTAATCGGAATGAGCTCGTTAACAAGACTTGATCAACCTTGTTAGTGGATTCATTTTGATGATCACAAGATGGATGAAACTAGAAGCACAACCTTCTATACCCTCTTTATATTTTCTGATTTTTTAGTAGAAATAAAGTAAAATAGTACGTTTTTGTCTGTCTCCCGACTTATCCTTATAAGATAAAAATTTCCCGAAAATAAAAGTCCTCAGAATGCCATGCCAATTTAATATGATTTTTTCGAGAATATTTAAGAATTTACTGTGCAAAAATCATCGCGGGGGGAGCTACCACCTGGCCACGAGGGTGGAGGGTGCACCCTACCCCCCTGGGCGCGCCCCCCTGCCTCGTGGGCCCACGGTGGCCCTCCTCCACTTATTCCTGCACCCATATTCTTCCTCTGCCTCACACAAACACGAAAAACCAACTCAAGCACGAGTTCCAGCCCCCGTTGCTGTGATTTTCGATCTCCTTGCTCAAAGCACCTCTCCCAAAACTGCTTGGGTAGATTGTTCCTTGGTATGTGACTCCTCCATTGGTCCAATTAGTTTTTGTTCTAGTGCTTTATTCATTGCAAATTTGTGCTTCATAGGAGACCATGTTCTTGAGCTTGCATGTCAAATTTATATGGTTCCAATTAGTATCAATGCTTTATATAGGCTCTAGGCACTTGCAGGAGTTGTTGCTATCAATTTTATTGAAGTTGGTTCACTTTTATTTGAAGTTACTAAAAATTTCGGATTGTTTCAGAATTAATGAAGAGATTTTTTTATAGGCTCGTCGAGCCGAAGCGCTAAGGAAAAACAAAAGGAAGAAGAACAGAAGCCCAAATTTAATTTGCCTCGCACCGCGGAGGTCCTGCCGTGTGAATGGCCTTCGGAAAATTTTATGAATCAAGTAGGAATCAAAGAAGAATTTAGCGCATATTTGCGGAACGCCGGTCTTAAGGACTTTCAAGCTGACAAATACCCCCATTATCATGATCTCACAAGCTCATTTGTGAGGAGGTTTGAGTTTTCATCTTCGCGTAATTCTCCTTCAGTCATGTTTGACCTTTATGATAAATCTTATACCATGGACTTAGAGGATTTCACTTCTGCTTACAAGCTTCCATCATGGGGTAATGTCAGGGATCCCCCTAAATCTGAATATAGACGTTCTTGCTAAAATAACTGTGGGGGAATCTAGAGACATAACACAAGCCACTTTAGGGATCATTCATTTTCCTGCTATACATTATTTTGCTCTCTTTATAGGTAGATGTATTAATGCTAAGGATGAAGTATGTCACTTGTGTGCTCCTGATCTCAGCATTCTCAGAAGTGCTGTGTTAGGAGACCAATCTTATCATATGGGAGCCATCGTAGCTCATAGGTTGCATCAGAATAGACATAATGGGGATTTCTTTGGAGGAATTTATGCAACCCGCTTAGCTAATTTTCTTGAGATAGACATTCGTGAGGGTGATATGGAGTCACTCCCTTCTTATTTAGATTTTGATTCTATGGTTTCTCACCGGTTTGTTGAGAGGACAGAGCCACCTCTCCAGTATTGACTAATCTTTAAAAAACGTCATGTAGTCCATATTGCTCTTCCTGCTCCTGCCTTCTTTGATTTTCAGACAAAAGGAAGATATGTTATTACCAGAGAGGAGGCAGATGGATACGAGAGGAGAGCGGAGGCAGCTAGACGCTACACTGCAACTCAGGAGGCGATAGCCGCTGCGTCACAGTATGGCCCCAGTTTCACTTATGAGTATCAGCCAAGCCATTCCTGGCAATAGACCAACTTAGGCTAAAAGCCTAAGCTTGGGGGAGTACGTATTTCCCACCGACGTTACATTCATGTTTACACACACTCATTGCTAGATGTCGGTGTTCATACTCTTTCACTGTAATATCCATGCTAGTTTATTTTCTTTTTCCTGCCTTCTTCTTGTGTGTTTAATAAACCTTAAGAAAAACAAAAAAAATTAGTAGTACTTTATTTCTTTGCTGTAGTAATTAAAACGGAAAACCCAAAATATTCCCGTTCTTCTTTTGTTTGTTGGGAGCTTTCCCATGTAAATAGTTTTTTTTCTTTTCCTTTCTTTGGGGGTCGAGAAGACCATATTGAAAATGCTTAGTGGCTCATATATGCATGAATGATTATTTAACTTAGAGCCCATATTACTTGTCTTCTCTCTTGAGTTGAATGCTTGTAGATTCCAGCTTAGTACAATGCACGTGCACTCTTATTATTATTCACATCGTTCGGTCGTGCAAGTGAAAGGCAATAATGATGATATATGATGGACTTATTGGGATGAGAAAATCTGGTATGAACTCGACCTCTCTTGTTTTTGTAAATATGATGATTCATCGTTCCTGGGTTAGCTATCATGAAGTAAGCATATTTGCAATGACATTTAGAGATTATAGTTGCTTGTTCCATGCTTGATTAGCTATGAGTTATAATGGTTTGCCTTGCGTGCCAACATGCTATTAGAATGATTATGATGTGGTATGAGTGGATGGTATCCTCCTTTAAATGAATTGAGTGACTAGACTTGGCACCTGTTCACGCATGCAGTTGAATCAAATCAACATAGCCTTCATGATATTTATGTTCATGGTAGATTATATCCTACTCATGCTTGTATTCGGTGTAAATTAATTTTGATGCATGTTTACGACTGTTGTCGCTCTCCCAGTTGGTTGTTTCCCAGTCTTTTGCTAGCCTTCACCTGTACTAAGCGGGAATACTGTTTGTGCATCCAAACTCCTTAAAACCCCAAAGTTGTTCCATATGAGTCCACTATACCTTCCTATATGCGGTATTTACCTGCCGCTCCAAGTAAATTTGTATGTGCCAAACTCCAAACCTTCAAATGAAATTCTGTTTTATATACTCGAGTGGCTCATGTTTCAACTAGGGCTGCCCTTATCTTCCATGTTAGGCGGTTATTCTCAAGAGGAGTGGACTCCGCTCCTCATTCACGAGAAAATGGTTGGTCACCGGGATGCCCAGTCCCATGCTTTATGCAAACTAAATCAAAATAATTGCAAACAAAACTCCCCTTGGGACCCGTTGAATGTTGGAGGCACTCGTTGTTTCGTGCAAGCCATGGATTGATGCTTGTGGAGGAAGGGGAGTATAAACTTTACCATTCTGTTTGGGAACTGCCTATAATTTGTTTAGCATGGAAGATATCGTCATCTCATAGTTGTTGCGTTGACAACAAAAGTATGCCGCTCAAAATGTTATTCAATCTCTATTTTAAAACTGAGCTCTGGCACCTCTACAAATCCCTTCTTCCCTCTGCGAAGGGCCTATCTATTTACTTTTATGTTGAGTCATCATCCTTCTTATTAAAAAGCACGCGCTGGAGAGCACACTGTCATTTGCATTCATTATTATTGGTTTATATTGGGTATGACTTGACTGGATCTCTTTTACCATGAATTACAAGATTTAGTCAGTCCTTGATCTTTGAAGGTGCTCTGCATTTATGTTTTGCGGTCACTGAAAGGGCTAGCGAGATATCATTTCGTTATATCATGTTATAATTATTTTGAGAAAGTGTTGTCATCCGAGTTCTGTTATTATAACTCGCTAGCTGATTATGCTATTAATATGACTAATTGTGAGACCTTTGTGTTATTGTGAGAATGGTTAGTTCATAATATTTGCTGAAACTTGAATGTTGGCTTTTCATGTTTACAACAACAAGAGCAAACAGAGTTTGTAAAAGTTTTTCTTTTTCTCTTTCAGTTTGTCAACTGATTTGCTTGAGAACGAGCAAGGGTTTAAGCTTGGGGGAGTTGATACGTCTCCATCGTATCTACTTTTCCAAACACTTTTGCCCTTGTTTTGGACTCTAACTTGTATGATTTGAATGGAACTAACCCGGACTGACGCTGTTTTCAGCAGAATTGCCATGGTGTTGTTTTTGTGCAGAAAATAAAAGTTCTCGGAACGACCTGAAACTCCACAGAATATCTTAGGATAATTAATAAAAAATCCTCGCAAAAGATGAAGACCAGGGGGCCCACACCCTGTCCACGAGGGTGGGGGCGCCCTCCTGGGCGCGCCTCCCTACCTTGTGGGCCCCCTGGTGGCCCTCCGACGCCAACTCCAACTCCATATATTGGCCTTCGGGGAGAAAAAAAATCAGAGAGAAGAAATAATCGCGTTTTACGATACGAAGCCACCGCCAAGCCCTAATCTCTCTCGGGAGGGCTGATCTGGAGTCCATTTGGGGCTCCAGAGAGGGGAATTCGTCGCCGTCGTCATCATCAACCATCCTCCATCACCAATTTCATGATGCTCACCGCCGTGCGTGAGTAATTCCATCGTACGCTTGCCGAACGGTGATGGGTTGGATGAGATTTATCATGTAATAGAGTTAGATTTGTTAGGGTTTGATCCCTAGTATCCACTATGTTCTGAGATTGATGTTGCCATGACTTTGCTATGCTTAATGCTTGTCACTAGGGCCCGATTGCCATGATTTCAGATCCGAACCTATTATGTTTTCATGAATATATGTGAGTCCTTGATCCTATCTTGCAAGTCTATAGTCACCTACTATGTGTTATGATCCGGCAACCCCGAAGTGACAATAATTGGAACCACTCCCGGTGATGACCATAGTTTGAGGAGTTCATGTATTCACTTTGTGCTAATGCTTTGTTCTGGTTCTCTATTAAAAGGAGGCCTTAATATCCCTTAGTTTCCAATAGGACCCCGCTGCCACGGGAGGGTAGGACAAAAGATGTCATGCAAGTTCTTTTCCATAAGCACATATGACTATATTCGGAATACATGCCTACATTACATTGATGAACTGGAGCTAGTTTTGTGTCACCCTATGTTATGACTGTTACATGATGAACCACATCCGACATAATTATCCATCACTGATCCGGTGCCTACGAGTTTTCCATATACTGGTTCTCGCTTATTTACTTTTCCGTTGTTACTGTTACAATCACTACAAAATACCAAAAACATTACTTTTGCTGTCTTTACTTTTGTTACCGTTACCACCACTATCATATTACTTTGCTACTAAACACATTCCTGCAGATACTAAGTTTCTAGGTGTGGTTGAATTGACAACTCAGCTACTAATACTTGAGAATATTCTTTGGCTCCCCTTGTGTCGAATCCACAAATTTGGGTTGAATACTCTACCCTCGAAAACTGTTGCGATCCCCTATACTTGTGGGTTATCAGCATCACCTGGATCACGTTGACAAGGTTGATGTTCTTGTCCACCGTGCTATGGATGCGCGTCTGCAACGCTGTTAGCTCGTCCAACAAAGACCAATCCAGGCCCTTCTCTACCCAGGAGGTGAGCCGATCAGGGCTCCGGATCGGAATTCGGGAGCCGCGGCCCAGGTGGTATCGCGCGGCTCTATGACGTAGAACCACTGCCATTGCCACCCTTTGACGGTCTCCACCAAGGTACCTATTTGTTGGAAATATGCCCTAGAGGCAATAATAAAAGGATTATTATTATATTTCCTTGTTCATGATAATTGTCTTTTATTCATGCTATAATTGTATTATCCGGAAATCATAATACACGTGTGAATACATAGACCACAATACGTCCCTAGTAAGCCTCTAGTTGACTAGCTCGTTGGTCAACAGATAGTCATGGTTTCCTGACTATGGACATTAGATGTCATTGACAACGGGATCACATCATTAGGAGAATGATGTGATGGACAAGACCCATTCCTAAGCATAGCACAAGATCGTGTAGTTCGTTTTGCTAGAGCTTTTCCAATGTCAAGTATCTCTTCCTTAGACCATGAGATCGTGTAACTCCCGGATACCGTAGGAGTGCTTTGGGTGTACCAAACGTCACAACGTAACTGGGTGACTATAAAGGTGCACTACAGGTATCTCCGAAAGTGTCTGTTGGGTTGACACGGATCGAGACTGGGATTTGTCACTCCGTGTTACGGAGAGGTATCACTGGGCCCACTCGGTAGTGCATCATC
This sequence comes from Triticum aestivum, assembly GCF_018294505.1. Lineage (NCBI taxonomy): Eukaryota > Viridiplantae > Streptophyta > Magnoliopsida > Poales > Poaceae > Triticum > Triticum aestivum. Next base: position 32,238,725 of record NC_057795.1, on the reverse strand, counting down.
ATAATGAGCTCAAAGTGACCAAGTGTCTGGTCACGGGATCATGCATTACGGTACGAGTAAAGTGACTTGCCGGTAACGAGACTGAACGAGGTATTGGGATACCGACGATCGAGTCTCGGGCAAGTAACATACCGTCTGACAAAGGGAATAGTATACGGGGTTGCTTGAATCCTCGACATCGTGGTTCATCCGATGAGATCATCGAGGAGTATGTGGGAGCCAACATGGGTATCCAGATCCCGCTGTTGGTTATTGACCGGAGAGCCGTCTCGGTCATGTCTGCATGTCTCCCGAACCCGTAGGGTCTACACACTTAAGGTTCGGTGACGCTAGGGTTGTATGAATATGAGTATGCAGCAAACCGAATGTTGTTCGGAGTCCCGGATGAGATCCCGGACGTCACGAGGAGTTCCGGAATGGTCCGGAGGTAAAGAAAACTATATAGGAAGTGCTGTTTCGGCCATCGGGAAAGTTTCGGGGTCACCCGGTATTGTACCGGGACCACCGGAAGGGTCCCGGGGGTCCACCGGGTGGGGCCACCTATCCCGGAGGGCCCCGTGGGCTGAAGTGGGAGGGGAACCAGCCCCTAGTGGGCTGGTGCGCCCCCCTTGGGCCCCCCTGCGCCTAGGGTTGGAAACCCTAGGTGGGGGGGGCGCACCACTTGCCTTGGGGGGCACTCCACCCCCCTGGCCGCCGCCCCCTTGGGAGATTGCATCTCCCAGGGCCGGCGCCCCCCCTGGGGCCTATATAAAGGAGGGCAGGGGGAGGGCAGCCGCACCCTGTGTCTTGGCGCCTCCCTCCCCCTGCTACACCTCGTCCTCCTCCCGCAGCAGCTTGGCGAAGCCCTGCCGGAGTTCTGCTGCATCCACCACCACGCCGTTGTGCTGCTGGATCATCATCAACCTCTCCTTCCCCCTTGCTGGATCAAGAAGGAGGAGACGTCATCCGCTCCGTACGTGTGTTGAACGCGGAGGTGCTGTCCGTTCGGCACTTGGTCATCGGTGATTTGAATCACGGCGAGTACGACTCCATCATCACCGTTCTCTTGAACGCTTCCGCACGCGATCTACAAAGTGGTATGTAGATGCAATCTCTCTCCCATGACTCGTTGCTTAGATGAACTCATAGATGGATCTTGGTGAAACCGTAGGAAAATTTTTAATTTTCTGCAACGTTCCCCAACAGTGGCATCATGAGCTAGGTCTATGCGTAGTTCTCTATTGCACGAGTAGAACACAATTTTGTTGTGGGCGTAGATCTTGTCAACTTGCTTGCCGCTACTAGTCTTTTCTTGCTTCAGCGGTATTGTGGGATGAAGCGGCCCGGACCGACCTTACACGTACGCTTACGTGAGACAGGTTCCACCGACTGACATGCACTAGTTGCATAAGGTGGCTAGCGGGTGTCTGTCTCTCCTACTTTAGTTGGAGCGGATTAGATGAAAAGGGTCCTTATGAAGGGTAAATAGAAGTTGACAAAATCACGTTGTGGTTATTCGTAGGTAAGAAAACGTTCTTGCTAGAACCCAATTGCAGCCACGTAAAAGATGCAACAACAATTAGAGGACGTCTAACTTGTTTTTGCAGCAATTGTCATGTGATGTGATATGGCCAGAAGTTGTGATGAATGATGAATGATATATTGTGATGTATGAGATCATGTTCTTGTAATAGGAATCACGACTTGCATGTCGATGAGTATGACAACCGGCAGGAGCCATAGGAGTTGTCTTTATTTTTGTATGACCTGCGTGTCATTGAAGAACGCCATGTAAATTACTTTACTTTATTGCTAAACGCGTTAGCCATAGAAGTAGAAGTAGTCGTTGGCGTGACAACTTCATGAAGACACGATGATGGAGATCATGATGATGGAGATCATGGTGTCATGCCGGTGACGAAGATGATCATGGAGCCCCGAAGATGGAGATCGAAGGAGCTATATGATATTGGCCATATCATGTCACTACTTATATAATTGCATGTGATGTTTATTATGTTTATGCATCTTGTTTACTTAGAACGACGGTAGTAAATAAGATGATCCCTTATAATAATTTCAAGAAAGTGTTCCCCCTAACTGTGCACCGTTGCTAAAGTTCGTCGTTTCGAAGCACCACGTGATGATCGGGTGTGATAGATCCTTACGTTCACATACAACGGGTGTAAGACAGATTTACACATGCAGAAACACTTAGGGTTAACTTGACGAGCCTAGCATGTACAGACATGGCCTCGGAACACAGAGACCGAAAGGTCGAACATGAGTCGTATGGAAGATACGATCAACATGGAGATGTTCACCGATGATGACTAGTCCGTCTCACGTGATGATCGGACACGGCCTAGTCGACTCGGATCGTGTAACACTTAGATGACTAGAGGGATGTCTAATCTGAGTGGGAGTTCATTAAATAATTTGATTAGATGAACTTAATTATCATGAACTTAGTCTAAAACTTTTGCAAAATATGTCTTGTAGATCAAATGGCCAACGCTCATGTCAACATGAACTTCAACGCGTTCCTAGAGAAAACCAAGCTGAAAGATGATGGCAGCAACTATTCGGACTGGGTCCGGAACCTGAGGATCATCCTCATAGCAGCCAAGAAAGATTATGTCCTAGATGCACCGCTAGGTGAAGCACCCATCCCAGAGAACCAAGACGTTATGAACACTTGGCAATCACGTGCTGATGATTACTCCCTCGTTCAGTGCGGCATGCTTTACAGCTTAGAACCGGGGCTCCAAAAGCGTTTTGAGAAACACGGAGCATATGAGATGTTCGAGGAGCTGAAAATGGTTTTCAAGCTCATGCCCGGGTCGAGAGATATGAAGTCTCCGACAAGTTCTATAGTTGTAAGATGGAGGAAAACAGTTCTGTCAGTGAGCACATACTCAAAATGTCTGGGTTGCACAACCGCCTGTCCCAGCTGGAGATCAACCTCCCGGACGAGGCGGTCATTGACAGAATCCTTCAGTCGCTCCCACCGAGCTACAAGAGCTTTGTGTTGAACTACAATATGCAGGGGATGGTGAAGACCATTCCTGAAGTATTTTCAATGCTGAAGTCAGCAGAGGTTGAAATCAAGAAAGAACATCAAGTGTTGATGGTCAATAAGACCACTAAGTTCAAGAAGGGCAAGGGTAAGAAGAACTTCAAGAAGGACGGCAAAGATGTTGCCGCGCCCGGTAAGCCAGTTGCCGGGAAGAAGTCAAAGAATGGACCCAAGCCTGAGACTGAGTGCTTTTATTGCAAAGGGAAGGGTCACTGGAAGCGGAACTGCCCCAAATACTTAGCGGACAAGAAGGCCGGCAACACTAAAGGTATATTTGATATACATGTAATTGATGTGTACCTTACCAGTACTCGTAGTAACTCCTGGGTATTTGATACCGGTGCCGTTGCTCATATTTGTAACTCACAGCAGGAGCTGCGGAATAAGCGGAGACTGGCGAAGGACGAGGTGACGATGCGCGTCGGGAATGGTTCCAAGGTCGATGTGATCGCCGTCGGCACGCTACCTCTACATTTACCTACGGGATTAGTTTTAAACCTCAATAATTGTTATTTAGTGCCAAGTTTGAGCATGAACATTGTATCTGGATCTCGTTTGATGCGAGATGGCTACTCATTTAAATCCGAGAATAATGGTTGTTCTATTTATATGAGAGATATGTTTTATGGTCATGCCCCGATGGTCAATGGTTTATTCTTAATGAATCTCGAACGTAATGTTACACATATTCATAGTGTGAATACCAAAAGATGTAAAGTTGATAACGATAGTCCCACATACTTGTGGCACTGCCGCCTTGGTCACATTGGTGTCAAGCGCATGAAGAAGCTCCATGCTGATGGACTTTTAGAGTCTCTCGATTATGAATCATTTGACACATGCGAACCATGCCTCATGGGCAAAATGACCAAGACTCCGTTCTCCGGAACAATGGAGCGAGCAACCAACTTATTGGAAATCATACATACTGATGTGTGTGGTCCAATGAGCGTTGAGGCTCGCGGAGGATATCGTTATGTTCTCACTCTCACTGATGACTTGAGTAGATATGGGTATGTCTACTTGATGAAACACAAGTCTGAGACCTTTGAAAAGTTCAAGGAATTTCAGAATGAAGTAGAGAATCAACGTGACCGAAAGATAAAATTCTTACGATCGGATCGTGGAGGAGAATATTTAAGTCACGAATTTGGTACACACTTAAGAAAATGTGGAATCGTTTCACAACTCACGCCGCCTGGAACACCTCAGCGTAACGGTGTGTCCGAACGTCGTAATCGCACTCTATTGGATATGGTGCGATCTATGATGTCTCTTACCGATTTACCGCTATCATTTTGGGGATACGCTCTAGAGACAGCTACATTCACTTTAAATAGGGCACCGTCTAAATCCGTTGAGACGACACCGTATGAATTATGGTTTGGGAAGAAACCTAAGCTGTCGTTTCTAAAAGTTTGGGGATGCGATGCTTATGTCAAGAAACTTCAACCTGAAAAGCTCGAACCCAAGTCGGAAAAATGCGTCTTCATAGGATACCCTAAGGAAACCATTGGGTATACCTTCTACTTAAGATCCGAAGGCAAGATCTTTGTTGCCAAGAACGGATCCTTTCTGGAAAAAGAGTTTCTCTCGAAAGGAGTAAGTGGGAGGAAAGTAGAACTCGATGAAGTACTACCTCTTGAACCGGAAAGTAGTGCAGCTCAGGAAAATGTTCCTGTGGTGCCTACACCGACTGGAGAGGAAATTAATGATGATGATCAAGGTACTTCGGATCAAGTTGCTACTGAACTTCGTAGGTCCACAAGGACACGTTCCACACCAGAGTGGTATGGCAACCCTGTCCTGGAAATCATGTTGTTAGACAACGGTGAACCTTCGAACTATGAAGAAGCGATGGCGGGCCCAGATTCCAACAAATGGCTAGAAGCCATGCAATCCGAGATAGAATCCATGTATGAAAACAAAGTATGGACTTTGACTGACTTGCCCGATGATCGGCGAGCGATAGAAAACAAATGGATCTTTAAGAAGAAGACGGACGCGGATGGTAATGTCACCATCTATAAAGCTCGACTTGTCGCTAAGGGTTATCGGCAAGTTCAAGGGATTGACTACGATGAGACTTTCTCTCCCGTAGCGAAGCTTAAGTCCGTCCGAATCATGTTAGCAATTGCCGCATACTATGATTATGAGATATGGCAGATGGACGTCAAAACGGCATTCCTTAACGGTTATCTTAAGGAAGAGCTGTATATGATGCAGCCGGAAGGTTTTGTCGATCCTAAGAATGCTAACAAAGTATGCAAGCTCCAGCGATCCATTTATGGGCTGGTGCAAGCATCTCGGAGTTGGAACATTCGCTTTGATGAGATGATCAAAGCGTTTGGGTTTATGCAGACTTATGGAGAAGCCTGCGTTTACAAGAAAGTGAGTGGGAGCTCTGTAGCATTTCTCATATTATATGTAGATGACATACTTTTGATGGGAAATGATATAGAATTCTTGGACAGCATTAAGGCCTACTTGAATAAGTGTTTTTCAATGAAGGACCTTGGAGAAGCTGCTTACATATTAGGCATCAAGATCTATAGGGATAGATCGAGACGCCTCATAGGTCTTTCACAAAGCACATACCTTGATAAGATTTTGAAGAAGTTCAAAATGGATCAGTCCAAGAAAGGGTTCTTGCCTGTACTGCAAGGTGTGAGATTGAGCTCGGCTCAATGCCCGACCACGGCAAAAGATAAAGAAGAGATGAGTGTCATCCCCTATGCCTCAGCCATAGGATCTATTATGTATGCCATGCTGTGTACCAGACCTGATGTAAACCTTGCCGTAAGTTTGGTAGGAAGGTACCAAAGTAATCCCGGCAAGGAACACTGGACAGCGGTCAAGAATATCCTGAAGTACCTGAAAAGGACAAAGGACATGTTTCTCGTTTATGGAGGTGACGAAGAGCTCGTCGTAAAGGGTTACGTCGATGCTAGCTTCGACACAGATCTGGATGACTCTAAGTCACAAACCGGATACGTGTATATGTTGAATGGTGGAGCAGTAAGCTGGTGCAGCTGCAAGCAGAGCGTCGTGGCGGGATCTACATGTGAAGCGGAGTACATGGCAGCCTCGGAGGCAGCGCATGAAGCAATATGGGTGAAGGAGTTCATCACCGACCTAGGAGTCATACCCAATGCGTCGGGGCCGATCAAACTCTTCTGTGACAACACTGGAGCTATTGCCCTTGCCAAGGAGCCCAGGTTTCACAAGAAGACCAGGCACATCAAGCGTCGTTTCAACTCCATCCGTGAAAATGTTCAAGATGGAGACATAGATATTTGCAAAGTACATACGGATCTGAATGTCGCAGATCCGTTGACTAAACCTCTCTCGCGAGCAAAACATGATCAACACCAGAACTCTATGGGTGTTCGATTCATCACAATGTAACTAGATTATTGACTCTAGTGCAAGTGGGAGACTGTTGGAAATATGCCCTAGAGGCAATAATAAAAGGATTATTATTATATTTCCTTGTTCATGATAATTGTCTTTTATTCATGCTATAATTGTATTATCCGGAAATCGTAATACACGTGTGAATACATAGACCACAATACGTCCCTAGTAAGCCTCTAGTTGACTAGCTCGTTGGTCAACAGATAGTCATGGTTTCCTGACTATGGACATTAGATGTCGTTGACAACGGGATCACATCATTAGGAGAATGATGTGATGGACAAGACCCAATCCTAAGCATAGCACAAGATCGTGTAGTTCGTTTTGCTAGAGCTTTTCCAATGTCAAGTATCTCTTCCTTAGACCATGAGATCGTGTAACTCCCGGATACCGTAGGAGTGCTTTGGGTGTACCAAACGTCACAACGTAACTGGGTGACTATAAAGGTGCACTACAGGTATCTCCGAAAGTGTCTGTTGGGTTGACACGGATCGAGACTGGGATTTGTCACTCCGTGTTACGGAGAGGTATCACTGGGCCCACTCGGTAGTGCATCATCATAATGAGCTCAAAGTGACCAAGTGTCTGGTCACGGGATCATGCATTACGGTACGAGTAAAGTGACTTGCCGGTAACGAGACTGAACGAGGTATTGGGATACCGACGATCGAGTCTCGGGCAAGTAACATACCGTCTGACAAAGGGAATAGTATACGGGGTTGCTTGAATCCTCGACATCGTGGTTCATCCGATGAGATCATCGAGGAGTATGTGGGAGCCAACATGGGTATCCAGATCCCGCTGTTGGTTATTGACCGGAGAGCCGTCTCGGTCATGTCTGCATGTCTCCCGAACCCGTAGGGTCTACACACTTAAGGTTCGGTGACGCTAGGGTTGTATGAATATGAGTATGCAGCAAACCGAATGTTGTTCGGAGTCCCGGATGAGATCCCGGACGTCACGAGGAGTTCCGGAATGGTCCGGAGGTAAAGGAAACTATATAGGAAGTGCTGTTTCGGCCATCGGGGAAGTTTCGGGGTCACCCGGTATTGTACCGGGACCACCGGAAGGGTCCCGGGGGTCCACCGGGTGGGGCCACCTATCCCGGAGGGCCCCGTGGGCTGAAGTGGGAGGGGAACCAGCCCCTAGTGGGCTGGTGCGCCCCCCCTTGGGCCCTCCTGCGCCTAGGGTTGGAAACCCTAGGTGGGGGGGGGGGGGGCGCACCACTTGCCTTGGGGGCACTCCACCCCCCTGGCCGCCGCCCCCTTGGGAGATTGCATCTCCCAGGGCCGCCGCCCCCCTGGGGGCCTATATAAAGGAGGGCAAGGTGGAGATCAGCCGCATAATTTTATTTTTTAATATCCTATAGTTAAGCATATCAACCTAACTTTATCTTTAAGAAGTTTTAGTATTTTTTTATTTTTATAAGTATAACTTCAAATTTAGAACTAGTTAATAGCTAAGATTAATAACTAATATCTGAGATTTTACGGATTTCCTATACTATACCTATTTCTATTTGTTACACTATTTCCATTATGTAAGCCCACTTAGCTCAGAGGTTAGAGCATCACATTTGTAATGCGAGAGTCATCGGTTCAAATCCGATAGTCGGCTTTTTTTTCTCCCCTTGTGTCTTGGCGCCTCCCTCCCCTGCTACACCTCGTCCTCCTCCCGCAGCAGCTTGGCGAAGCCCTGCCGGAGTTCTGCTGCATCCACCACCACGCCGTTGTGCTGCTGGATCATCATCAACCTCTCCTTCCCCCTTGCTGGATCAAGAAGGAGGAGACGTCATCCGCTCCGTACGTGTGTTGAACGCGGAGGTGCTGTCCGTTCGGCACTTGGTCATCGGTGATTTGAATCACGGTGAGTACGACTCCATCATCACCGTTCTCTCGAACGCTTCCGCACACGATCTACAAAGTGGTATGTAGATGCAATCTCTTTCCCATGACTCGTTTCTTAGATGAACTCATAGATGGATCTTGGTGAAATCGTAAGAAAAATTTTAATTTTCTGCAACGTTCCCCAACACTATTGGCCATGCGACATTAGGCATCTTGCTCACCATGGCGCCTCCGCACTCCGCGTGTTGACTGTCCACGATCTTCAGCTTCATATTGAAGATATCTAACCATAATCCGAAGTGGGGTGGGATGCGTAGGAAGGCCTCGCACACGACAATGAATGCCGAGATGTTGAGGAAGCAGTGGGGGCCAGATCGTGGAAATCCAGCCCATAGTAGAACATGATTCCGCAGACGAACGGGTGGAGCAGAAATCCCAACCCATGGACGAAGTGGGGGGGGGTGAATACTACCCTCTCATGGGGCTCCGGGGTGGGGACGATCTGTCCCTTGGCCAGAAGCCGGTGGGCGATTTCCTTGGCCAAATACCCAACCTCCCAGAGCTTCGTAATATCCTTCTCCTTGACGGAGGAGACCATCCACTTGCCCTGCGCTCCGGATCCAGACATGGTTGGAGTTCTTTCTTGGGGCGGAAAAGATGAGAACTTGGGCGCTGGAGCTCGAGAATGGGGGAGGCGGAGAGAGAGAAGGCGCGGGTGAAAGAGATGAATCCTTATCTCTTTATAAAGGCAGTGAATATCAAGCGCTTGTTGGAAATATGCCCTAGAGGCAATAATAAAATGGTTATTATTGTATTTCCTTGTTCATGATAATTGTCTATTATTCATGCTATAATTGTATTGACCGGAAACCGCAATACATGTGTGAATACATAGACCACAACATGTCCCTAGTGAGCCTCTAGTTGACTAGCTCGTTGATCAACAGATGGTCATGGTTTCCTGACCAGGGACATTGGATGTTATTGATAACGAGATCACATCATTAGGAGAATGATGTGATGGACAAGACCCAATCCTAATCCTAGCACAAGATCATGTAGTTCGTATGCTAAAGCTTTTCTAAATGTCAGGTATCTTTTCCTTAGACCATGAGATTGTGCAACTCCCGGATACCGTAGGAATGCTTTGGGTGTACCAAACGTCACAACGTAACTGGGTGGCTATAAAGGTGCACTATGGGTATCTCGGAAAGTGTCTGTTGGGTTGGCACGAATCGAGACTGGGATTTGTCACTCCTTGTGACGGAGAGGTATCTCTGGGCCCACTCAGTAGGACATCATCATAATGTGCACAATGTGCTCAAGGAGTTGATCACGGAATGATGTGTTACGGAGCGAGTAAAGAGACTTGCCGGTAACGAGATTCAACAAGGTATCGGCATACCGACGATCAAATCTCGGGCAAGTACTATATCGGTAGACAAAAGGAATTGTATACGGGATTGATTGAATCCTTGACATTGTGGTTCATCCGATGAGATCATCGTGGAACATGTGGGAGCCAACATGGGTATCCAGATCCCGCTGTTGGTTATTGGCCGGAGAGTTGTCTCGGTCATGTCTGCATGGTTCCCGAACCTGTAGGGTCTACACACTTAAGGTTCGATGACGCTAGGGTTATAGGGAAGGTATGTACGTGGTTACCGAATGTTGTTTGGAGTCCCGTATGAGACCCCGGACGTCATGAGGAGTCATGGAATGGTCCGGAGGTGAAGATTGATATATTGGACGAAGGGTTTTGGAGTCCGGAAGTGTTCCGGAGGTACCGGGTGATGACCAGCATGACCGAAAGGTGTTTCGGGAGCCCTGGCAAGTGTTGGGGGGCTTCATGGGCCAAAGGGAGAGGGCAAACCAGCCCACTAAGGGGTTGTGCGCCCCCCTCACCCATTCCCACGTGACCAGGGGGTTTGGGCGCCCCATCTAGGGTTCCCACCTCCTGGCTTGGGGGCCAAGTCACCCAAAGGGGAGATCCCATCTGCCCTGGCTGCCGCCCCCCTAGGGGAAACCCTAGGGCGCCTCCCCCTCTCCCTTCCCCCTATATATAGTGGAGGTTTTGGGGCTTCCCAACACATGAGTCTCTCTGTCCCAAGGCGCAGCCCTACCTCTCTCCCTCCTCGTCTCTCGTAGTGCTTGGCGAAGCCCTGCTGGAGTACCGCGCTCCTCCACAACCACCGCGCCGTCATGCTGCTGCTGGACAGAGTCTTCCCCAACCTCTCCCTCTCTCCTTGCTGGATCAAGGCATGGGAGACGTCACCGGGCTGCACGTGTGTTGAACGCGGAGGCGCCGTTGTTCGGCGCTTAGATTGGAATCGATCGCGATCTGAATCGCCACGAGTACGACTACCTCATCTGCGTTCTTGCAACGCTTCTGCTTAGCGATCTTAAAGGGTATGAAGATGCACTCCCTCTCTCTCTCGTTGCTAGTCTCTCCATAGATTGATCTTGGTGATGCGTAGAAAATTTTGAAATTTTGCTACGTTCCCCAATGGTGGCATCATGAGCTAGGTCTATTACGAAGATTCTATGCATGAGTAGAACACAAGTTGTTGTGGGCGTTGATTTTGTTCAATATGCTTACCGTTACTAGTCTTATCTTGTTTCGACAGTATTGTGGGATGAAGCGGCCTGGACCAACCTTACACGTACACTTATGTGAGACAGGTTCCACCGACTGACATGCACTGGTTGCATAAGGTGGCTAGCGGGTGCTAGTCTCTCCCACTTTAGTCGGATCAGATTCGATGAAAAGGGTCCTTATGAAGGGTAAATAGCAATTGGCATATCACGTTGTGGCTTTTGCGTAGGTAAGAAACGTTCTTGCTACAAACCCATAGCAACCACGTAGAACATGCAAACAACAATTAGAGGACGTCTAACTTGTTTTTGCAGGGTATGCTATGTGATGTGATATGGCCAAAAGAATGTGATGAATGATATGTGATGTATGAGATTGATCATGTTCTTGTAATAGGAATCACGACTTGCATGTCGATGAGTATGACAACCGGAAGGTGCCATAGGAGTTGTCTTTATTTATTGTATGACCTGCGTGTCACTGAATAATGCCATGTAATTACTTTACTTCATTGCTAAACCGTTAGCCATAGTAGTAGAAGTAATAGTTGGCGAGACAAATTCATGGAGACACGATGATGGAGATCATGATGACGGAGATCATGGTGTCATGCCGGTGACGATGATGATCATGGAGCCCCGAAGATGGAGATCAAAAGGAGAAAAATGATATTGGCCATATCATGTCACTTTTTGATTGCATGTGATGTTTATCATGTTTATGCATCTTATTTGCTTAGAACGACAGTAGTAAATAAGATGATCCCTCATAATAATTTCAAGAAAGTGTTCCCCCTAACTGTGCACCGTTGCGAAAGTTCGTTGTTTCGAAGCACCACGTGATGATCGGGTGTGATAGATTCTAATGTTCACATACAACGGGTGTAAGCCAGATTTACACAGGCGAAACACTTAGGTTGACTTGACGAGCCTAGCATGTACAGACATGGCCTCGGAACACAAGAGACCGAAAGGTCGAACATGAGTCGTATAGTGGATACGATCAACATGAAGATGCTCACCGATGATGACTAGTACGTCTCACGTGATGATCGGACACGGCCTAGTTGACTCGGATCATGTATCACTTAAGATGACTAGAGGGATGTCTATCTGAGTGGGAGTTCATTAGATGAACTTAATTATCCTGAACATAGTCAAAAGGTTTTTGCAAATTATGTCGTAGCTCGCACTTTAGTTCTACTGTTTTAGATATGTTCCTAGAGAAAATTTAGTTGAAAGTTGATAGTAGCAATTATGCGGACTGGGTCCGTAAACTGAGGATTGTCCTCATTGCTGCGTAGAAGGCTTATGTCCTTAATGCACCGCTCGGTGTGATGAACCTCGAACATCGTCTGTGGATGTTGCGAACATCTGACATACACGTTTTGATAACTACGTGATAGTTCACTAATGTTAAACGGTTTAGAATTGAGGCACCGAAGATGATTTCAAAATGTCCCGGAACATATGAGATGTTTCGAGGGCTAAAATTGGGATTTCAGGCTCGAGCCCACGTCAAGAGGTATAAGACCTCCGACGAGTTTCTTAGCCTGCAAACTAAGGGAGAAAAGCTCAATCGTTGAGCTTGTGCTCAGATTGTATGAGTACAACAATCACTTGAATCGAGTGTGAGTTAATCTACCAGAAGAGATAGTGATGTTTCTCCAAAGTCATTGCCACCAAGCTGCTAGAGCTTCGTGAAGAACTATAACATATCAGGGATAGATATGATGATCCTTGAAATATTCGCGATGTTTGACACCGCGAAAGTAGAAATCAAGAAGGAGCATCAATTGTTGATGGTTAGTGAAACCACTAGTTTCAAGAAGGGCAAGGGCAAGAAGGAATACTTCATGAAACGGCAAATCAGTTGCTGCTCCAGTGAAGAAACCCAGGGTTGAACCCAAACCCGAGACTAAGTGCTTCTGTAATGAGGGAACAGTCACTGAAGCAGAACTACCCTAGATACTTGGTAGATGAGAAGGCTGGCAAGGTTGACAGAAGTATATTGGATATACATTGTATTAAATGTGTACTTTACTAGTACTCCTAGTAGCACCAGGGTATTAAGATACCGGTTCGGTTGCTAAGTGTTAGTAACTCGAAATAAAAGAGCTATGGAATAAACGGAGACTAGCTAAAGGTGAGATAACGATGTGTGTTGGAAGTGTTTCCAAAGGTTGATGTGATCAAGCATCGCCTGCTCCCTCTACCATCGAGATTGGTGTTAAACCTAAATAATTGTTATTTGGTGTTTGCGTTGAGCATAGACATGATTGGATTATGTCTATCGCAATACGGTTATTCATTTAAGAAGAATAATGGGTACTCTGTTTATTTGAATAATACCTTCAATGGTCTTGCACCTAAAATGGATGGTTTATTGAATCTCGATCGTAGTGATACACATGTTCATGCCAAAAGATATAAGATAGTAATGATAGTACCACCTGCTTGTGGCACTGCCATGTCATTCATATTGTCATAAAACGCATGAAGAAGCTTCATGTTGATGGATCTTTGGACTCACTTGTTTTTTGAAAAGTTTGAGACATGCGAACCATGTCTATTGGTATGTACGCATGGAGAAACTCCATGCAGATGGATCGGTTCGACTCACTTGATTTTGAATCACTTGAGACATGCAAATCATACCACATGGGCAAGATGATTGAAAAGCCTCGTTTTCAGTAAGACGGAACAAGAAAGCAACTTGTTGGAAGTAATACATTTTGATGTGTGCAGTCCAATGAGTGCTGAGGCACGCAGTGGATATCATTATGTTCTTACTTGACAGATGATTTGAGTAGATGCTGAGTATATTTACTTGATGAAACACAAGTCTGAATTATTGAAAGGTTCAAGTAATTTCAGAGTGAAGTTGAAGATCTTCGTGACAAGAGGATAAAATGTCTATGATATGATCATAGAGATGAATATCTGAGTTACGAGTTTGGTAGACAATTAAGACATTGTGGAAATTGTTTCACAACTAACACCGCCTGGAACACCATAGTGTGATGGTGTGTCCGAACATCATAACTACACCCTATTGGATATGGTGCATGCCATGATGTCTCTTGTCGAATTACCACTATCGTTTATGGGTCAAGCATTAGATACAACCACATTCACTTTAAATAGGGCACCACTTAATTCCGTTGAGATGACAACGTGTGAACTATGGTTTAGAGAAACCTAATCTGTCGTTTCTTAAAAGTTTGGGGCTGCGGCACTTATGTGAAAAGGTTTCAACCAGATAAGCTCGAACCCAAAGCGGATAAATACATCTTCATAGGACACCCAAAAACAGTTGGGTATACCTCCTATTTCAGATCCGGAAGCAAAAGTGATTGTTTCTAGAAACGGGTCCTTTCTCGAGGAAAAGTTTCTCTCGAAAGAATTGAGTGGGAGGATGGTGGAGACTTGATGAGGTTATTGAACCGTCACTTCAACTAGTGTGTAGCAGGGCACATGAAGTTGTTCCTGTGGCGCCTACACCAATTGAAGTGGAAGCTGATGATATTGATCATGAAACTTCGGATCAAGTCACTACCAAAACTCGTAGGTTGACAAGGATACATACTACTTCAGAGTGGTACGTAATCCTGTCTTGGAGGTCATGTTGCTAGACAACAATGAACCTATGAGCTATGAAGAAGCGATGGTGGGCCCGGATTCCGACGAATGGCTCGAGGCCATAAAATCCGAGAGAGGATCCATGTATGAAAACAAAGTATAGACTTTGGAAGAACTACTTGATGGTCGTAAGGCTGTTGGGTACAGATGGATTTTAAAAGAAAGACGGACAATGATGATAAGTATCACCATTAAGAAAGCTCGACTTGTCGTTAAGATGTTTTTCGACAAGTTCAAGGAGTTGACTACGATGAGACTTTCTCATTCGTAGCGATGCTAAGAGTCTGTTGGAATTATATTAGCAATTACTGCATGATTTATGAAATCTTGCAGATAGGATGTCAAAACATTGTTTCCTCGACGATATTCTTGAGGAAAGGTTGTATGTGATACAACCAGAAGGTTTTGTCAATCCTGAAAGATGCTAACAAGTGTGCAAAGCTCCAGCAATCCTTCTAGGGACTGGAGTAAGCATCTCGGAGTTGGAATATACGCTTTGATGAGATGATCAAAGATTTTGGGTTTATACAAAGTTTATGAGAAACTTGTATTTCCAAAGAAGTGAGTGGGAGCACTATAGCATTTCTGATGAGTATATGTTGTTGACATATTGTTGATCGGAAATGATGTAGAATTTCTGGAAAGCATATAGGGTTATTTGAAAAGTGTTTTTCAATGGAAAACCTGGATTAAGCTACTTGAACATTGAGCATCAAGATCTATAAGGATAGATCAAAACGCTTAATAGTACTTTCAAATGAATACATACCGTGACAAGATTTTGAAGGAGTTCAAAATAGATCAGCAAAGAAGGAGTTCTTGGCTGTGTTATATGGTGTGAGTATTGAGTAAGACTCAAGACATGACCACGGCAGAAGAGAGAGAAAGGACGAAGGTCGTCCCCTATGCTTCAGACGTAGGCTCTATAGTATGCTATGCTGTGTACCGCACCGGAAGTGTGCCTTGCCATGAGTCAGTCAAGGGGTACAAGAGTGATCCAGGAATGGATCACAGGACAGCGGTCAAACTTATCCTTAGTAACTAGTGGACTAAGGAATTTTCTCGATTATGGAGGTGGTAAAAGAGTTCGTCGTAAAGGGTTACGCCGATGCAAACTTTGACACTAATCCGGATTATTCTGAGTAGTAAACCGGATTCGTATAGTAGAACAGTTATTTGGAATAGTTCCAAATAGAGCGTGGTAGCTGCATCTAGGAGATGACATAGAGATTTGCAAAACACACACGGATCTGAAAGGTTCAGATCCGTTGACTAATAACCTCTCTCACAAGCGAGATATGATCAAACCCCATGGGTGTCGATTCATTACAATCACATAGTGATGTGAACTAGATTATTGACTCTAGTGCAAGTGGGAGACTGTTGGAAATATGCCCTAGAGGCAATAATAAAATGGTTATTATTGTATTTCCTTGTTCATGATAATTGTCTATTATTCATGCTATAATTGTATTGACCGGAAACCGCAATACATGTGTGAATACATAGACCACAACATGTCCCTAGTGAGCCTCTAGTTGACTAGCTCGTTGATCAACAGATGGTCATGGTTTCCTGACCATGGACATTGGATGTCATTGATAACGGGATCACATCATTAGGAGAATGATGTGATGGACAAGACCCAATCCTAAGCCTAGCACAAGATCGTGTAGTTCGTATGCTAAAGCTTTTCTAAATGTCAAGTATCTTTTCCTTAGACCATGAGATTGTGCAACTCCCGGATACCGTAGGAATGCTTTGGGTGTACCAAACGTCACAACGTAACTGGGTGGCTATAAAGGTGCACTACGGGTATCTCCGAAAGTGTCTGTTGGGTTGGCACGAATCGAGACTGGGATTTGTCACTCCGTGTGACGGAGAGGTATCTCTGGGCCCACTCGGTAGGACATCATCATAATGTGCACAATGTGATCAAGGAGTTGATCACAGGATGATGTGTTATGGAACGAGTAAAGAGACTTGCCGGTAACGAGATTGAACAAGGTATCGGCATACCGACGATCGAATCTCGGGCAAGTACTATACCGGTAGACAAAGGGAATTGTATACGGGATTGATTGAATCCTTGACATCGTGGTTCATCCGATGAGATCATCGTGGAACATGTGGGAGCCAACATGGGTATCCAGATCCCGCTGTTGGTTATTGGTCGGAGAGTTGTCTCGGTCATGTCTGCATGGTTCCCGAACCCGTAGGGTCTACACACTTAAGGTTCGATGACGCTAGGGTTATAGGGAAGGTATATACGCGGTTACTGAATGTTGTTCGGAGTCCCGGATGAGATCCCGGACATCACAAGGAGTCCCGGAATGGTCCGGAGGTGAAAATTGATATATTGGACGAAGGGTTTTGGAGTCCGGAAGTGTTCCAGAGGTACCGGGTGATGACCAGCATGACCGAAAGGTGTTTCAGTAGCCCCGACAAGTGTTGGGGGGGCTTCATGGGCCAAGGGGAGGGGGCAAACCAGCCCACTAAGGGGCTGTGCGCCCCCCTCACCTATTCCCACGTGACCAGGGGGTTTGGGGCGCCCCATCTAGGGTTCCCACCTCCTGGCTTGGGGGCCATGTCACCCAAAGGGGAGATCCCATCTGCCCCCCTAGGGGAAACCCTAGGGCGCCTCCCCCTCTCCCTTCCCCCTATATATAGTGGAGGTTTTGGGGCTGCCCAACACATGAGTCTCTCTCTCCCAAGGCGCATCCCTACCTCTCTCCCCCCTCGTCTCTCGTAGTGCTTGGCGAAGCCCTCCTGGTGTACGGCGCTCCTCCACCACCACCGCGCCGTCGTGCTGCTGCTGGACGGAGTCTTCCCCAACCTCTCCCTCTCTCCGTGCTGGATCAAGGCATGAGAGACGTCACCGGGCTGCACGTGTGTTGAACGCGGAGGCGCCGTTGTTTGGCGCTTAGATCGGAATCGACCGCGATCTGAATCGCCACGAGTACGACTACCTCATATGCGTTCTTGCAACCCTTCCGCTTAGTGATCTTCAAGGGTATGAAGATGCACTCCCTCTCTCTCTCGTTGCTAGTCTCTCCATAGATTGATCTTGGTGATGCGTAGAAAATTTTGAATTTCTGCTACGTTCCCCAACAGTGCCTCCCCACTTTCCCTAAAAACTCGCCTATCCCCAAGGTCCGTTGAGAAGATACGGTGGGATTACCCATGCCCGTATTGATGAGAATCCTGCAATAAGGGGACACGATCTCTGCCTTGACAAGAAGTGCCAGTGGAACCGCATCTCGAAATATGGAGCGGCAGGCTAAAAGATGGTTCCAAATAATGGCCGGGCAGCGACGTGATGTCACGCTACAAAAAGTTGTCAGCAGATTGGACTCGTGAAATATTATACTCTCTAAGGTTGTGTGTGGACTTTGTTTTGTAGAGCCAGACACGATTCTTGTGTTCAAAGACTATTTTGGAGTATTCGGAGAAGGAACCCGCCTTGCAATGCCGTAGACAATCTGCGCGCCGGACACCTCTTCATTGAAGTCTGGTTCAGGGGCTACTGATGGAGTTCTGGATTAAGGGGTCCTTGGACGGCCGGACTATGTATCATGGGCCGGACTGTTGGGATGTGAAGATACAAGACCGAAGACTCTCTCCCGTGTCCGGATGGGACTCTCCTTGGCATGGAAGGCAAGCTTGGTGCCCGGATATGAAGATTCCTTTCTCTGTAACCGACTTTGTACAACCCTAGTCCCCTCCAGTGTCTATATAAACCGGAGGGCTTAGTCCGTGGAGGCAATCATAATCAGACATGCTAGACTTCTAGGGTTTTAGCCATTACAATCTCGTGGTGGATCAACTCTTGTAATACTCATATTCATTAAGATCAATCAAGCAGGAAGTAGGGTATTACCTCCATAGAGAGGGCCCAAACCAGGGTAAACATCGTGTCCCCCGCCTCCTGTTGCCATCAACTTTAGACACACAATTCTGGACCCCCTACCCGAGATCCGCCGGTTTTAACACCGACATTGATGCTTTCATTGAGATTACCGCTGCGTCGTCACCAAAAGGTTTGATGGCTCCATCAATCATCTACAACAATGCAGTCCAGGGGGAGGTTTTTCTCCCTGGACAGATCTTCGTATTCGGCGGCTTTGCACTGCGAGCCAACTCGCTTGGCCATCTAGAGCAAATCGACAGCTACGCCCCTGGCTATCAGGTCAGGTTTGGAAGCTTGAATTACGATGCCGATATCCGGGGAGACTTGATCTTCGACGGATTCAAGCCCATGGCAGCCGCTCCCTGCGACCATGATGCACATGACCTAAATCTGTCATCGGACTGTGCCCAGGAGGTAGACCCTGTAACTGCTCTAGCCCTGGATATGGAGCAGATTGCGTCGTCCGAGGATGGGAAGCTCAACCACGCCGCGGAAGCCGCAGACTCAACGGCGGTAGAGCCGCACACAGATCCAACCTCAAGTGGAGCCGCACACAGATTGCTTAGTCCGTGGAGGCAATCATAATCAGACATGCTAGACTTCTAGGGTTTTAGCCATTACAATCTCGTGGTGGATCAACTCTTGTAATACTCATATTCATTAAGATCAATCAAGCAGGAAGTAGGGTATTACCTCCATAGAGAGGGCCTGAACCTTGGTAAACATCGTGTCCCCCGCCTCCTGTTACCATCAACCTTAGACGCACAGTTCGGGACCCCCTACCTGAGATCCGCCGGCTTTGACACTGACACCCGCCTCCTGCTGCTGCCCCGCGCGAGCAATCCCGGGTTCTTGTGCCCACCCCGCCGACCCAGACATGCCCGCCGGAGTCAGAGGCACGCGCTGCCCGCCGTGAGAGGCAGCGGAAAATGGAGAGGGGCGTGGCAGAGAGGTTTGCCCGCCGCCGCCGAGGGTTACCCGCGGAGCCTGATGAGGACGAGCGGCTCCTCGCGTGGGTGTACCGCCAGTCACTTACGACGGCGGAGATAGATGCTCGGCGGCTCCTACGGAAGAATGTGAAGGCTCTCCGGGTAGCTATCGAGCAGTCTGAGCCCGAGGCCAGGGAGAAGGTGACGGAGGCATCTCGGCTAGCAAAGCTCAAGCGGCAGCAGGACCGGGCCATCCGGTGCCTCAAGGGCCTCATCATCATCTCCTCCTCCAACGACGACAAATCCTCGTCCAACAACTCAGACGATCCTCCACCAGCGACCGACGGCTACATCTGTGCCGACGACGGAAGGGGAAGGGACCGGCCCGTAAGTAGTGAAGATCCGGTTTTCTTCACTTTAATTCCAAATTTTAGATGTAGTTTCAAGTTGTCCGTTTTCTTATCTACGTAGGTCGATCGATGTTGCATGATTTAGTATGGATATAGGAGATCGGATATGAGATACATGGATGTGCACTACATTATTTGATGGGTGCCCGGCCAGTGCCCGCGGACGCGCCGATGTTTGAGGGGCCGGATTTACCAAGTCCGGTTATAGGTGCTCTCAATGCGCCATTCCCTCCATTCTTTTCAAAAACCCTTCCGTGCCTTATTTCATGGTCGACACCCTCAGCCCCGCTGTCAGCCACCAAGCAGAGGAGATGGCCACTGAGACGGCGAAGAGGGCTTGCCGGAGGAGGAAGAAGAAGGCGGGAAAAGAGGCCACCGTTGCAGCCGCTCCGGTCCAGACCGTCGCTGCGGAGAGTGAGGCCCTCATTGCTAAGGCCCTTCTCGCCGAGCCTGTCGCAGCGGCCAGCACAAGCACATCGGTGTCCCGCCCGCCCAAGCTTCTGGAGTAGCCGTACATGTCAACAACGTCGCCGAAGTATGAGTTCCTTCTCGGACCGTGTCCTGCTTCTAATCGTTACCTCGGGACGACTCACCAAAAATGGGTGACTTTGTGTCGGTTGTCCCTATGGTTCCTCCTCCCCTTGATCTCAACGCCACACCTATGGTTGCCAATCCACTTGGACACAAAGGAAGCGCCCACGAGCGATCCCCACGGGCAACATTCCTAATACCTGTAGCCTGTTTGTTGATATGCCGATCCCGACGCCAGACGACCCAGCGTATTAGAATGCTTTCATGGAGATAACCCATGTGGGTGTCCTAGGGTATGATGCCGATGAGACTCAAAGCCAAGACGGCCACGACAAAGACTCCCAAGGCCAAGAAACTCAAGACCAAGACCAAGACGGTGTTGATATCGAGGATGAGCCATTGTTTCATGACGTGCTATCTCATCAACTCAATGATATATATTTGCAAAATAAACATCCAAGATTGATACTACAATAGCATACAACAATCACAAATTATAAATACGTTGGAGATGTATCAATTCCTCGATCGGTGATGCGGGGGATGGGCGGTTTATGTGTTGGAGGCGGACTTCTTCGGATTTGGGTAGGGCTTCGACAAAGACAACTTCAACTCCAACTCTAGTGTGCTGGTTTATTTTCTACTCGTGATCAGTATGAGATGCATACTGTGATTGCCATATTTATTTTCTACTCGTGGATTAGACTAGCCGGAAAAGTGCTAATATTTTCAGCAGTAAACATCATGTATTGCATGACAAGCATTTGACTGCTCATGTGATGCTTCAAATGTATATGAAACAAAAATATCTTCCTACCTGCAAGTGGAGGATTTGTAATGGCAGTGCATGCTGTCTCTGATAGCTGTTTATGCCTCGGTTTTTTCTTCGAAAAGGGGGTTTGCCCCGGCCTCTGCATCAGTACGATGCATACGGCCATATTATTGATAATCAAAAGGTCCAACATAAGTCTCGAGGTCTCAAACAAAAGTAAAAAATGCTCACAAAGAGCATGAATGCAAAAAACAGGATAGCCACAACCGGCAGGCAAAACAAAAGATAGGAAACTAAACACCTATCCTATTACATGACCGCCATCCAAACCGATTGAAGATGGCCCGTGCTACCATCTCCCATTGGATAGATCCAGTAACCAAATGCTCCCTGACCTCCGTCGGAGTGAGCAGCGACCACATATGGATGAGTGTAGTTGCCCGGAAAATAACCTGCAAGAAATGAATATTTGTTGTTCTGTTAAAAACCAAGTCGTTTCTGCAGTTCCAAACTACCCACAATAAAGCACATACTCCTACATGAATATGTCTCGTTATTTCTGCATCAATCCCATCTAGCGGTGTCCCAAATAACATGTTGACGGAATTCAGAGGAGTAATATTCAAAGCTATGTGGACCGACCTCCACAAAATTTTTGCCAATGGGCAGCCAAGAAAGAGGTGTTTGATTGATGCATCACTATCAGAGAAACTACATCTTTTAGATCCAGTCCTTAGTAAGGATGACTTGTTTGTGGACAAATCACATAAACACTTTGATTTTTAAAGGCACTTTGACTTTCCAAACATGTTTCGAATGAGGAATAGCGCTAGTGTTGATAATATCCAAATACATGGATTTAACCGAAAACTCACCATTCTTAGCTAGTTTCCAGCGCAACTGATCGGGCTATTGAGAAAGATGGACATCCATCAATCTTCTCACGAGATGGAGCCATGCTTCCCAACGGTTTCCCGCTAGCGTCCTCCTGAATTGAATATTAAGAGGATTGGACTATAATACTGTTGTAACGTAAGCATCTCTTCGCTGAATAATATTATAGAGAAAAAGATATTGGAGTGCAAGGGGCGTCTCCCCTAGCCATCTATCCTCCTAGAATCTTGTGGAAGTACCATTTCCAACTACAAATTTTGTCCTATTAAAAAAGACTGACTTCACTCTCATCAGTGCCTTCCAAAAAGGCAAATCAGACGCTCTTACCATCATCTGGGATAGGGTTTTGGACTGAAGTTACTTATTACGAAGAATCTGAGCCCATGTGGTATCCGTCTCTACAGATAAGTTATACAACCATTTGCTAAGAAGACATCTGTTCTTCACCTCTAAATTTTCAATGCCTAGAACCCCTTGATCTTTCGGCCTACAAATGATATCCCACTTAGCGAGTCTATATTTTTGTTTTAATTCATCGCTCTGCCAGAAGAAGTGCGAACGATAGAAATCTAACATTTTTCGTACTCCAACGGGTACTTCAAAAAAGGACAAGAGAAACATAGGCATACTTGTGAAAACTGAATTAACCAGAATCAGTCGTCCTCCATATGACATAAGCTTGCCCTTCCAGCAGCTCAGTTTTTTTCAAATCGATCTTCAATGCACTTTGACTCCTTGTTGGAAAGCTTGCGATGGTGGATTGGTAATACCCAAATACGTGAATGGTAAAGACCCCAAATCGCACCCGAATAATTCCTTGTAAGCTTCTTGTTCTTCTTTAGCTCTTCAAAAGCAGAACAATTCACTTTTATAGAAGTTAATCTTTAACCCCGACAATTGTTTGAACAAGCACAACACCAGCTTCATGTTTCTAGATTTAGCCAAATCATGCTCCATGAAGATGATAGTATCATCAGCGTACTCTATGATAGACACTCCTCTGTCCACTAAATGTGTTACGAGGCCACCTACCTGGCCATCATTCTTAGCCCTTCCTATTAGGATTGTCAACATGTCAACGACTATGTTGAACCGAATCGGTGACACTAGATTTCCTTGTCTCAGACCCTTGTGTGTTTGAAAGTAATGACCTATGTCATCATTTACCGGATTCCAACACTCCCTTTTTGCGTGAAAGAGTCTACCTGGTCCCTCCAGTCCTGATCGAATCCTTTCATACGCAAGGCCTGCTAAAGAAATGGCCATTTTACCTTGTCGTACGCTTTCTCAAAATCCACTTTGAAAACCACCGCATCTAGTTTTTTCGTGTCGATTTCATGAAGCGTTTCATGTAGGACCACAACCCCTTCTAGGATGTTTCTGTCCGTCATGAAAGCAGTTTGAGACAGCTGCACCATAGAATGCGCAATCAGAGCGTGACATAGGTCATTACAAGTATGCCTATGTAGTTTTTGGTCAGGCACATGTGATGGAGATCCCAGAGGCACCTTAGAGCACGACCACGGGGGTGGTCAAGGTGACTAAGGGTGATCTGTCCTAGGCACAGATCCTAAAGAGGCTGAATGAGCTGGCTCCAGGTAACTTTCAGTGGGAGTTGATTAGGCAGAGGACTTGTAGAGGCTTCTAAGTTTCAGGATGTGCAGGGTGCCTGGCACTGAGTGTATCATCGAGTTTGATGAGTGGAAGAAGGTTGAGCCGAAGGGCATACATCTTACTCAGATTTGGTTACATTTCTCAGGGGCACCGTCTAAGCCTCTGAATGATGTTGGGTCGTGGCTAGCTTGGGGACACTTGTTGGGAAAACTGAGCGGGTGGATATGCCCTTTACCCGTGCGAACGGGGTAGCGAGGTTGCTCGTGATTGTTCTAGATATCGACTTCATACCAGATGTGGTTAAGTGGACACACGCCGGCAGAGTTTACAACCTCGAGATTGAGTATGAGGACTCTGATTTGTTCTTTGAGGCTATGTCTAGGCATGATGTTGATATGGTCGATAAGAATGATGGCTCGGGCAACAAGGAGCTGCGTGAGGATAATCGTGGTGGAGATAAGTTCAACGCTACGGGTTCTAACCACACCTCGGTGGCGCCCGGGAAGGGGATTCCACCACCAGCTTTAGCGCCTATGAACTTGCTGAGATTTGGCTCGTTTCAGCCTGCTTCCGCTCCTCCTCTGAGAGGTAGTGCTTGGTCAGGTTGCCGAGCTTCGCTACGAGGGTGGGGAGGATCATGGGCAGGAGGCCCTCCATTCCCCCACTGCTCTCGCTCAGGGTGATGCTTCTCTGCGGAAAAGGAGTCCGGCGACGCCTTGCGTAGCTGCGGACGTGCTTCGCGCAGGAGGAGGTACCGGATCGGGAGGGGGTGTGGGCAGGTGGCCTCCGCCCCTACCTATCCCTTGGCGTCCCTGGAGGGGGCGGACCCTACTCTGGCGTGGAGCGACGGTCTTGGACCGAGATCGCCGGGCGCGCCGAGCCCTGTGGCGGTGATTGCTGGGGGAGCCTCGCCGGTTCTGCCGACGATACAGGGCAGCATCTCGGCTGGTTCAACTCAGTTGAGCTCTGTTGGAGGTTTGGCAGGAGGCCTTACCCTGAACAAGGCCACGCGGGACGACATCATCGCTTTTGGATGGATTCCGGATCCTGTGTCCGAAGGTCGACAGATGAGCTGTCGCCTCCAGGATCTGCCGGATGTTGATGTCATGCAGCTACGGTGCGCCATGCGAGCGGCCAAGCTTCGTGATATTCAGGTCACTACTGGTATGTCAGTGAACACTTCCAATTCTATTTTGCATTTTTCTAATGATGAGATTATTCATAATGCAAATCAGTTGGGAGTATCTCTAGGTAGTAATGATAATGAAGTTTCTAAATCCGTTAATGATATCCTGGATCTTGAAGTGGAGCGCGCTTTAGAGATGATTAGAAACCTAGCGGGTGTCAAACCTATGAACGATTCGGATTTAGATGCGTTGGGGGTTAATGTGCTTGATAGCTTTTGTGCGGATCTAGCACCCTCTCTTCCTGAGACTGAGGAGGATGAGTATTCTACTTCCCGTAGAGATCCCATTCTTGCAGATTCTCAGGTGGCTAGGTCCATTGAGCTCGATTGTGAGGACCGGATAGAGGACCAAAACAAGCTAAACACAAGTGGAATCGAAGGATGTATCTGGCTTCGGCAGTGCGTAGAAGTGCTAGGATGTGAACCACCAAAAAATTTCATAATGAACTATGAAAGAGATCTTTTAGAATAGGAAGGTCTTAAGGACTTGGCTAAAAGAAGGTTTCTAGCGGATGCTTCCACAGAACACAAATTGAATTTTATTGCCCTGTCCGAAACTAGAAGGGACAATTTTACCCCCCCCCCCCCCAGTTTCTTAGTACTCTTTCGGGAGGGGTTGATTTCGATTGGCATTGCCTACCTCCAATAGGAAGATGCGGTGGGATTTTTCTTGGGGTTAAATGTGATTCGTTGGAAGTTCGGAATGTTGTCATGTGAGATTTTGCGGTTAAGTTTCGGGTCCGGTCGAAGGCCGATGGGTTTAATTGGGCATTGGTGGCGGTGTATGGTGCCGCGCAATCTGAACTCAAACCAGACTTTTTGGCGGATTTAGTCCATATTTGCGGTAGCGAGCAGCTCCCAGTTCTGGTTGGGGGTGATTTTAACATTATCCGTAAATGTTGTAAAGTTCGGAATGTTGTAAATACTTAAGAAAAAAACAATTCCATATATTTTAGAGAGAGAGAGAGAGAAAGAGAGAGAGAGAGAGAGAGAGAGAGAGAGAGATCCAAGTGGATGTCATGCCCTGGGGATAAGAGGAAACAAATTATGCAATAGATTTATATCACAAATTGTAAATACACGCAGATGCTGATGCTGATGGTACGGCAAAGGGCAAACACGCACTATTCTCGAGAGTCAAGACATCGTTTTGCTTTAAAGAGGAAAAGAAATCCCAAATAATTACTAATGCACCGTTGAGTACATAGATTCTTTTTCCTGTTCGTACTGGAGTATAGTAAGGAAAAAATGCTTGACCGAATCAAGGTCAAGATAATTAGTGCGATTTCTACACTGGGAGAATCGTAGGTAGCACATTTGTAATGCCCAATGCAAATGTCTTGACTGACAAATTAATCACTATATTCCTTGTATTGGGTGACAAGCATGTGACTGCTCACGTGATGTTCGACCGTACCTGAAACAAAAATATCTTCCTACCTGCAAGGCTGCAACTGGAGCTTTTGTAATGGCAGTGCACGTTGTCTCTGACTGTTGTTTATGCCTCGGTGTAGTCATTCGATTAATTTAGAACCTACATCGGTAATGGAAAGATTAAACAATCTTCTCGTGATTCGGTCAAGAACAGATCTGAGGTTGCACACAACAGTTGTATATAGTAAAGATTCGGGCATTTCAATACATTTTAGAGTAGAAAAGATAGAGAATGTAGGGACGAAATCCAAGTGTGTGGAGCCTTGATGATAAGGAAACAAATTATGCAATAGATTTACACCCAAAAAAAACTGCAAATAAGTGAGACCATCGCGACCCGAAAGGAGAGCCCGGTTTCTCTGCACTGCCTGTACTAGCAGGTAGTTAATGTCAGACTGTATCCTTGAGTCTTCAATTAGTTAACCTGAAGCGCCTCCTGCTCCGTAGGTAGCTCAATTAGCATGGACTTTCTGTAGAGTATATCAAATTATATGCATGCATGTGGATACTATTTGTTTAACCATGCTGCTACAACATGTCCCCTGCTTCTGTGCTGCATAGAAGTTATCCCGCGCATGTTGTTGTTTGGTTGTGAAATTGGTAAGCTGTGGTGGTGGTGAGATATAGTATCTGATAATTTCCTGCTCCAGGACAGGTTGGGGATCAAGTATATTTCCTACTCCAGTGAAGGTGAGGGAGGAACTGAAGATGTACAGCAACTAGGAGATGGAGGCCACTGTGCCCACGGAAGGGAAGTGTTTTTTCTGTGTCGCTGGAATAGAAATGTTTGGCCAAAGTAGCCGGAAAAGAGGAAACGGTGGGCCGTCCCTCAATCCGGATTCATCGACCCAGAATCAGATTTGGGAACGAGGGTCGATTCGGTAAGATTCGATGCGGCGGATTCGGCGTTTCCGCAGCCGGATCGTCGATTCAGGTTCGGTGACTCGACAGTCTTGGTTCTTGAATCGATCGAGTAATCAAAAGGTCAGTCATATTAATCACGAAATCCTCGTTTTACTCTCTGCCTCATTCTTTTCCACTCCCATAAATAACTGCTCGTTCTGCTCTCCAATTACTCCAAGGCTGCTAACAAATTTTCCATTGGGAAGGAGATGATTTATTTTAGTCTTCATGGATCGACGATGCAGCCAGCTAGTCAAGATTCACGTTCCTCGTTCCATGGTATCGTATCGGATTCATCGTACCGTTCTGCCCTATTGTACCGTTGTACCCTATTCCTCGTTCCATTTTACCTTTCTATTCATCCTACTGTAAGTGCACTCACAACTCCGTCTTCAGCTGATGGTCCTCTTACAGTAGGGCACTTAATTCAGTACAGTACTTCTTACCGTGCAAGTTTATCCACTTTGAATACTTCTCTATATTAAGTAGGAGTTGGGAAAAGCTAGAAGCAGGGCAGTTTAGTGGAAGTTAGGATGGATACTCACATTTGTTTCAGAGCCCGTGAGCGCTCCGAATATACTCGATGATGATGCTTCCTTGCAGGTGCGAGAGGGTCCTCATGGCGCTCCCACGACGAACCTGTACTTGAGTACATACGGTGAGTAACGGTTTGCTGGTATGGTGTTATCATGCGTCTGACTCAAGAGGGTATTTATTGTCAGAGAGGCTGTGGCGAACAATGTGAAGGATCTCAGGAACTTGGCGGCAGATCCGGAAGCTTGGTTGTCCAGCAAAAAGTACACTACATTTCGAGCAGAAGTTGAGATATACACCAACATTTGTGAGCTATGCATCCAGTCTTAAATTTCCTAGGTAAATTGTATGCTAACATGTCCTCTAGCTATATAATAGGGCCATTCACATCTTTGCTGTTAATAGGAAGGATGGCCACTAATTTCTTTCAGAATGCATCCTATATATGGCGGGCCAGATCAATTCTTCCACATTTCTCGCTTGTGCATAATCACCCACGGTGGAACCATTACAAGCAAGTAACTAGGCAGTGTGTCCCCCGTTCGCATCTTGGGAGCAATGCCAAATCAGCTTTTCGCAGGAGGAATTAATACAGCTTCACCTTGCTGAGAAACTTTGCTGAACTCTTGCAGTTTGCAGCCCTGCGGAAGCATTTTTGTGATCTTAGGCCTCCCCGACGACTGCTACTCTGCTCTTCCTGGGCCTGGGGAATGCCTTGTGCTTGCTTCGGCAACTGTACTGCACACTACTGCAGTCGCTCTTGCTCGAGAATTATCAGGGCCTGCAGTGTACGTAGGGCGACTTATTGGTGTCGAGTCGCGTCTAGCATCGCTATAGTTGTGGGTAGGGCTGGACATGAGCCGAGCCGAGCCGAGCTTGACCCGAGCTTGGCTTTGGCTCGCTCAAGAGCGGCTCGGCTCGGCTCGGCTCGCTCAGCCAACGAGCCTATATTAGGCGGCTCGGCTCGTTTTTGTTATGGCTCGATTCAGACCGAGCCGGCTCATGAACCAGCTGGCGCCATAACAGCTGGGAGGTAACAGAACCTGTTTTCAAAGATCAGTCTTGATCTTCTACAACATTTAAACCCATAATTTGGAAAAGAAGCATGTTATATTGCTAAAAACGCAACATTTAGCAGTCTATGGTTTAAAAAATGGTCACGGTGATGAAAAAAAAAAAGCTTTCTTCTATGAAAAGTGTAGAAACGGAACAAATATGACTAGAAAGAATTGGGCATCATTGCTTTTGAATTTTGGACAGCTCCTCCTTTGAACTTTATAAAGCAAAAATATTGAAAGTTGACAGCCAAACAATGCAATTTTGCATAGCATAACACTTGGCGCTTTGACATCAAAATGAGAATCTTCCTCCTCCTCAAACAGAGTACCTTGCTCATCCTCGTCATTCTCTTCCTCCTCTTCATAATCCTTCTCCGCTTGCTTATCATGTTCCATTGCCTAGCACACAAAACATCACACACATGAACTTGGACACGCATATATTTGATTTTTTGATAGCAAAAACAGCACATACATGAGCTTGTACAAACATATATTTGACTTTTGGATACAAAAAACAGCATATACATGAGCTTGTAGAAGCTTATATTTGACTTTTGGATACAAAAACAACACATACATGAGCTTGCACACACATATATTTGACCTTTGGATAGCAAAAACAGCAAACACAGGAGCTTGACACACATATTTGGCACAACCATACCGGTGAAGATGTAGGATTCCGTTTCTACTATAGAACGTGTTCGACAAATATCACAAGTGTTAGTTGACACTGGACATACTTACTGAACCTCTTTGATGCTTAGATTTCAATTGTTCTCTGAAATTTTACACCTGTCGCTTGACAGACTGACGCTTATGTAGCCAGGAATTGCAGTCACCTATAAACTGAATGAAAACAACAGAGCCACACAGGACCATCTTTAATTTCAGTAAAATTAGAAGTCTTCAATATCCATAGATTAAGGGGCTTCCACTTTCAAATTAAACATAAAATCCATTTCCAAATTAAACTGAAAATAGAGACGAGGACTCACGAAGGAGGGGCCGCGGATGTGGTCGTCGGCACAGTGCCGCAGCGCCTCGTAGCGGAAGTTTTCGAGGACATGGTCGGCTTAGTAGGCGGCGGTCTTGAGGACATGGTTTTCTTGGAAGTTTTCGAGTTTTACCCTTAATAACAACTCGGCGAGCGGGACATTGCTGTAATCCTTGGCCCGCTTCCTCGGCAGCGACACAGCCCTTGCCCTTCCGGCCTTCCCCTTCTGCTTCCTGGGACAAGCGGCTTAGTCTTCATAATGGACACCAAGCTCCTGTCCTTCTCCTTCTCCTCCTCCTCTCCTTCCCATTTTCGTTGTACATTCTTGCGACAGTGGGGCTCTGCATACATCAGCGAAGAACAAAGGTCAGTAATTAACAAAAAAATACATAGATGATAATCACTAATCAGTCTACACAATCAAGCACAAACAAATTCGTCCATCCATCAATCAAATTCGTGCAGCATAGCATACATCCTAGTTAGCTGCACTCTCCAGCCAACCAACAGAAGCATCCATCCATCAAACTCGTCTAGCATCCATCCATCGCGTTTCCTAGCTAGCCGCGCCCTCCAGCCGAGACCACAAGCATTCATCCATGATCCATCCATCAAATTCGTGCGTGTGTGTGCACCAGTGCAGGGACCTAGGGCCAAGGATGGGAAGGAGAGAAGAGATCGCTTACCTGATCCTGTCGTTCGGTGAGAAACCACGGGAGACGCGTCCGTGTCCGCTGTGGGGAGGAAAGGCGGCGTCGGCCGTCGCCACCGGTGCCAAGCCCGATGAGTCCAGCTTGCGGCGCGGCGAGGAGAGGGGTGGCGGCACCGGGCGGAATAAGGGAGAAGGGTGAGGAAACCGCGTCGCGTGCGTGCTCTCTCTGCTGTGACCTAACGCGAATTTGGGTTGGGCCTCAACGAGTCCCCGAGCTGGACCGGGCGAAACTCGGCTCGGCTCGGTCGAGAATAGGGCCTATTTTCATTGCTCGGCTCGCCTAATTATCCTACCGGGCCGAGCTGTAACGGGCCGAGCTAGAACGAGCTTCGAGCCGAGCCTAAAAGCTCGCTCGAACATCCGGCCCTAGTTGTGGGTGTATATACTCATATTGTGCGATGGCGAAAACGTCTTACCCTGTCATGGGCGACGTGTTGCATGTTATATGGAGGTGTGCGAGACCTGATACGCGTACAATCTGTTAGAGATACAACTTGGAGAGGAAGGAAGATACAAGAGATAAGGCAGCCGGTTACAACCCAACATGAGATACATACGTGCACCTATCTACCTCTGTCTATCTCCTAACTATAAGAGAATATATCTCCAATATGACCAGATACATTGTATGTTTAACACCCTCCCTTAATCACAACTTGGTCAAGTTAAGATTATGCTTGAAATCTTCAAAACCCTTCATAGGTAAGGCCTTTGTAAATCCATCTGCAACTTGATCCCTGGAGTGTACAAACCGGATATCAAGTTTCTTCTGAGCAACTCGTTCTCTGACAAAATGGAAATCAATTTCTATATGCTTTGTTCTAGCATGAAAAACAGGATTTGCAGAGAGGTAGGTGGCACCAAGATTATCACACCACAGGCATGGGAGTTGTGTAGTTTTCACACCAAGCTCCTTCAACATGGATTGAACCCATATGATCTCTGCTGTAGCATTTGCTAATGCTTTATATTCTGCCTCTGTACTTGATCTAGAGACAGTAGCCTGTTTTCGTGCACACCATGATATTAAGTTGGGTCCAAAAAACACTGCGAACCCACCAGTTAACCTTCTGTCATCCAAGCATCCTGCCCAATTAGAGTCAGAGAAGGCACTGACAAGAGTAGAGGGTGACTTGCTAAAATTTAGACCAATGCTCAAAGTGTTCTTGACATATCTGACTATACGCTTTGCAACTGTGAAATGAACAGTAGTAGGTGCATGCAGAAACTGGCATACTTTACTAACAGCAAAGGAGATGTCAGGTCAAGTGAGAGTGAGATACTGCAATGCTCCTACTAAACTTCTATATCTCGTGCTGCCCTCTTGATCCAAGAGTGCCCCTTCTGTAAGAGACAATTTTTCTGAACTAGATAAAGGAGTGGGTGAGGGCTTACAACCTTGCAGACCAGCCTTTTTAACTAGATCAGTTGCATACTTTTTCTGAGAGAGATGAAGCCCACCCTTGTGTCTCTTCACCTCAATTCCAAGAAAGAAATGCTGGTTTCCAAGATCTTTCAAAGCAAAATCTGCACTCAAGTCCTTTAGCAATCCTGTGATTTCTTCATCAGATGAGCTTGTCACAATAATATCATCAACATATATGAGAACAAATATGCATGTGTTGAACTTATTGTAAATGAACAATGAGGTGTCAGACTTAGATGGAATAAAACCAAGTGCCTGCATTTTATGACAGAGACGAGAATACCACGCTCTTGGGGCTTGCTTTAGTCCATATAGAGCTTTGTCAAGCTTGCAAACATAGGAGGGAGCACTTTTGCTTTCAAACCAAGGAGGTTGTTTCATGTACACTTCCTCTTCCAGAACACCATGAAGAAACGCGTTCTGTACATCTAATTGCCTCAGACTCCATCCTCTGAAAACAGCAATAGAAAGAACAAGGCGGATGGTAGCAGCTTTAACAACTGGACTAAAAGTGTCCTCGTAGTCTATACCATACCGTTGTTTGAAGCCTTTTGCAACAAGTCTAGCCTTATAACGATCAATAGTCCCATCAGATTTTCTTTTAATCCTGAACACCCACTTGCAATCAATAAGATTTTTACCGTGTTGTGGAGGAACCAAGTGCCACATCTTGTTTTTATCTAGAGCTTTGTACTCTTCACACATTGCCTTTTTCCATTCTTCATTGCTGAGAGCTTCTTCAAGGGTGCTGGGCTCGCCTGGTTCTCCTGTAGAGCAGACCAAACCATACTTGGTTATGTGTTTGTAATTTAAGGGTTGAATTACCCCTTGTTGAAGCCTTGTGCGACGTGGAGGTGCAGGAGAGCTCGCAGCAGCCGCAGAAGATCCCGTCGCCCCTTCTGGAGACAGGACAACACCAGACTCCGAGGTGGATCTGCCTGCAGCAGCTGATTCGGGCCGAATCTGCTCTTCTGTGGCAACGGGCCGAGGCGCTGGTGAGGTGACAGCCGTAGAAGATCCGGGCCGCCTGGCGGACTCATCATGAGCCAATGATGACGCGGGCCCACTGGAATCTGGCGCTTCCTCGATGCGCGTCTGACGGACTGCAGAACGCCGCTTGTAGCATGCAGGTGAAGGAAATATGCCCTAGAGGCAATAATATAGTTATTATTTATTTCCTCATATCATGATAAATGTTTATTATTCATGCTAGAATTGTATTAACCGGAAACATGATACATGTGTGAATACATAGACAAACATATAGTCACTAGTATGCCTCTACTTGACTAGCTCATTAATCAAAGATGGTTATGTTTCCTAACCATAGACATGTGTTATCATTTGATTAATGGGATCACATCATTGGGAGAATGATGTGATTGACATGACCCATTTCGTTAGCATAGCACTTGATCGTTTAGTATATTGCTATTGCTTTCTTCCTGACTTATACATGTTCCTGTAACTATGAGATTATGCAACTCCCGTTTACCGAAGGAACACTTTGGGTGCTACCAAACGTCACAACGTAACTGGGTGATTATAAAGGAGTACTACAGGTGTCTCCAAAGGTACATGTTGGGTTGGCGTATTTCGAGATTAGGTTTTGTCACTTCGATTGTCGGAGAGGTATCTCTGGGCCCTCTCGGTAATGCACATCACTATAAGCCTTGCAAGCAATGTGACTAATGAGTTAGTTGCGAGATGATGTATTACGTAACGAGTAAGGAGACTTGCCGGTAATGAGATTGAACTAGGTATTGGATACCGACGATCGAATCTCGGGCAAGTAACATGCCGATGACAAAGGGAACAACGTATGTTGTTATGCGATTTGACCGATAAAGATCTTCGTACAATATGTGGGAGCCAATATGAGCATCCAGGTTCCGCTATTGGTTATTGACCGAGAATAGTTCTATGTCATGTCTACATAGTTCTCGAACCCGTAGGGTCTGCACGCTTAATGTTACGATGACAGTTATATTATGAGTTTATGACTTTTTATGTACCGAAGGAGTTCGGGGTCCCGGATGAGATCGGGGACATGACGAGGAGTCTCAAAATGGTCGAGACGTAAAGATCGATATATTGGACGACTATATTCGGAGTTCGGAAAGGTTCCGAGTGATTCGGGTATTTTTCGGAGTACCGGAGAGTTACAGGAATTCGCCGCGGAGTATATGGGCCTTATTGGGCTTTAGGGGAAAGAGAGAGGAGAGGTTGGGCGCCCCCCCAAGGCCTAGTCCGAATTGGACTAGGGGGAGGGGTTGCGCCCCCTCCTTCCTTCTCTTTTGTTCCCCCTTTCCTTGACTCCTACTCCTACTACTTGGAAGGGGGGAATCCTACTCCCAGTGGGAGTAGGACTCCTCCTTGGCGCGCCCTCCTTGGCCGGCCGCCCCCTCCCCCTTGGCTCCTTTATATACGGGGGCAGGGGGGCACCCCATAACACACAAGTTGATCTACGTGATCATTCCTTAGCCGTGTGCGGTGCCCCCCTCCACCATATTCCACCTCGGTCATATCGTCACAGAGTTTAGGCGAAGCCCTGCACCGGTAGAACATCATCATCGTCACCACGCCATCGTGCTGACGGAAATCATCCCCAACACTTTGCTGGATCGGAGTCCGGGGATCGTCATCGAGCTGAACGTGTGCTGAACTCGGAGGTGTCGTACGTTTGGTACTTGGATCGGTCGGACCGTGAAGACGTACGACTACATCAACCGCATTGTCATAACGCTTCCGCTTTCGGTCTATGAGGGTACGTGGACATTACTCTCCCCTCTCGTTGCTATGCATCACCATGATCTTGCGTGTGCGTAGGAATTTTTTTGAAATTACTACGTTCCCCAACAGTGGCATCCGAGTCAGGTTTTGTGCGTAGATGTTATATGCACGAGTAGAACACAAGTGAGTTGTGGGCGATACAAGTCATACTGCTTACCAGCATGTCATACTTTGGTTCAGCGATATTGTTGGATGAAGCGGCCCGGGCCGACATTACGCGTACGCTTACACGAGACTGGTTCTACCGACGTGCTTTGCACACAGGTGGCTGGCGGGTGTCTGTTTCTCCAACTTTAGTTGAACCGAGTGTGG
Organism: Triticum aestivum; assembly: GCF_018294505.1. NCBI lineage: Eukaryota > Viridiplantae > Streptophyta > Magnoliopsida > Poales > Poaceae > Triticum > Triticum aestivum. The sequence goes on along the minus strand of NC_057795.1, from coordinate 32,203,748 downwards.
CTACGCCCGGTCCTTGCGAAGGTTAAAACAACACTAACTTGACGAACTATCATTGTGGTTTTGATGCGTAGATAAGAACGGTTCTTGCTCAGCCTATAGCAGCCACGTAAAATTTGCAACAACAAAGTAGAGGACGTCTAACTTGTTTTTGCAGGGCATGTTGTGATGTGATATGGTCAAGACATGATGCTATATTTTATTGTATGAGATGATCATGTTTTGTAACCGAAGTTATCGGCAACTGGCAGGAGCCATATGGTTGTCGCTTTATTGTATGAAATGTAAATGCCCTGTAATTGCTTTACTTTATCACTAAGAGGTAGCGATAGTCGTAGAAGCAATAGATGGCGTAACGACAACGATGCTACGATGGAAATCAAGGTGTCGCCGGTGATGATGGTGATCATGACGGTGCTTCAGAGATGGAGATCACAAGCACAAGATGATGATGGCCATATCATATCACTTATATTGATTGCATGTGATGTTTATCCTTTATGCATCTTATCTTGTTTTGATTGACGGTAGCATTTTAAGAAGTGTTCTCCTTGAGTATGCACCGTTGCGAAAGTTCTTCGTGCTGAGACACCACGTGATGATCGGGTGTGATAGGCTTTACGTTCAAATACAACGGGTGCAAAACAGTTGCACACGCGGAATACTCTGGTTAAACTTGACAAGCCTAGCATATAACAGATATGGCCTCGGAACACGGAGACCGAAAGGTCGAACGTGAATCATATAGTAGATATGATCAACATAGTGATGTTCACCATTGAAACTACTCCATCTCACATGATGATCGAACATGGTTTAGTTGATTTGGATCACGTGATCACTTAGATGACTAGAGAGATGTCTGTCTAAGTGGGAGTTCTTAAGTAATATGATTAATTGAACTTTAATTTATCATGAACTTAGTCCTAGTAGTATTTTGCAAATTATGTTGTAGATCAATAGCTCGCGTTGTTGCTTCCCTATGTTTTTGCTTCCCTATGTTTTTATATGTGTTCCTAGAGAAAACTAAGTTGAAAAATGTTAGTAGCAATGATGCGGACTTGGTCCGTGATCTGAGGTTTATCCTCATTGCTGCACAGAAGAATTATGTCCTTGATGCACCGCTAGGTGACAGACCTATTGCAGGAGCAGATGCAAACGTTATGAACGTTTGGCTAGCTCAATATGATGACTACTTGATAGTTTTGTGCACCATGCTTTATGGCTTAGAAACGGGACTACAAAAACGTTTTTGAAACGTCATGGAACATATAAGATGTTTCAAGAGACGAAATTGGTATTTCAGACTCATGCCCGTGTCAAGAGGTATGAGACCTCTGACAAATACTTCACCTAAAAGATGGAGGAGAATTGCTCAACTAGTGAGCAAGTACTTAGATTGTCTGAGTACTACAATCGCTTGAATCAAGTGGGAGTTAATCTTCCAGATAATATAGTGATTGGCAGAGTTCTCTGGTCACCATCACCAAGTTACTGAAACTTCATGATGAACTATAATGCAAGGGATGACGAAAACGATTCCCGAGCTCTTTGTGATGCTGAAATCGATGAATGTAGAAATCAAGAAAGAGCATCAAGTGTTGATGATTAACAAGACCACTAGTTTCAAGAAAAGGGCAAAGGGAAAGAAAGGGAACTTCAAGCAGAATGGCAAGCAAGTTGTCACTGTCGCAAAGAATCCCAAAGCTGGACCAAAGCCTGAAACTGAGTGCTTACACTACAAAGGAAATGGTCACTAGAAGTGGAAATGCCCTGAATATTTGGTGGATAAGAAGGATGGCAAAGTGTACAAGGGTATATTTGATATACAGGTTGTTGATGTGTACCTTACTAGTGTTTATAGTATCCCCTGGGTATTTGATACTTATTCGGTTGCTAAATATTAGTAACTCGAGACAGGAGTTACGGAATAAACAGAGACTAGTTGAGGGTGAAGTGACGATGTGTGTTGGAAGTAGTTCCAAGATTGATATGATCATCATCACACTCTCCCTACACTTCCGAGATTTGTGTAGAACCTAAATAAATGTTATTTGGCATTTGCGTTGAGCATGAATATGATTTGATCATGTTTATTGCAATACAGTTATTCATTTAAATTCACAGAATAATTGTTATTCTATTTACATGAATAAAACCTTCAATCGTCATACACCCAATGAAAATAGTTTATTGGATCTCGATCGTAGTGATACACATATTCATAATATTGATGCCAAAAGATGCAAAGTTAATAATGATAGTGCAAGTTATTTGTGGCACTGCTGTTTGGGTCATATCGGTGTAAAGCGCATGAAGAAACTCCATAAAGATGGATTTTTGGAATCACTTGGTTATGAATCATTTGATGCTTGCGAACCGTGCCTTATGGGCAAGATGACTAAAACTCCGTTCTTCAGAACAATGGAACGAGCTACTGACTTGTTGGAAATAATACATACCGATGTATGCGATCCATTTAGTATTGATGCTCGTGGCGGGTATCGTTATTTTCTGACCTTCACAAGATGATTTGAGCAGATATGAGTATATCTACTTGATGAAACATAAGTCTGAAATAGTTGGAAAGTTCAAAGAATTTCAGAGTGAAGTGGAAAAATCATCGTAACAAGAAAAATAAAATTTCTACGATCTGATCATGGAGACGAATATTTGAGTTATGAGTTTGGTCTTCATTTGAAACAATGTGAAATAGTTTCGCAACTCATGCCATCTGGAACACCACAATGTAATGGTATGTCCGAACGTCGTAATCGTACTTTACTAGATATGGTGCGATCTATGATGTCTCTTATCGGTTTACCACTATCTTTTTGGGGTTATGCATTAGAGACAGCTGCATTCACGTTTAATAGGGCAACATCTAAATCCGTTCAGACGACACCGTATGAACTATGGTTTAGCACTAAACCTAAGCTGTCGTTTCTTAAAGCTTGGAGTTGCGATGCTTATATGAAAAAGGTTTTCAACCTGATAAGCTCGAACCCAAATCGGAGAAGTGCGTCTTCATAGAATACCCAAAGGTAACTATTGGGTACACCTTCTATCACAGATCCGAAGGCAAGTTATTCGTTGCTAAGATGGATCCTTTCTAGAGAAGAAGTTTCTCTCGAAAGAAGTGAGTGAGAGGAAAGTAGAACTTGATGAGGTAATTGTACCTTCTCCCTTATTGGAAAGTAGTTCATCACAGAAATCAGTTCCAGTGATTCCTACACCAATTAGTGAGGAAGTTTATGATGATGATCATGAAACTTCAGATCAAGTTGCTACCAAACCTCGCAGGTATTCCAGAGTAAGATCCGCACCAGAGTGGTACGGTAATCATGTTCTGGAAGTCATGTTACTAGACCATGATGAACCTACGAACTATGAGGAAGCGATGATGAGCCCAGATTCCACGAAATGTCTTGAGGCCATAAAATCTGAGATATGATCCATGTATGAGAACTAAGTATGGACTTTGATTGAGTTGCTCGATGATCAGCAAGCCATGTTAAATAAATGGATCTTCAAGAGGAAGATGGACACTGATAGTAGTGTTACTATCTACTAAGCTCGACTTGTTGCAAAAGGTTTTCAACAAGTTCAAGGTGTTGAATACGATGAGATTTTCTCACTCGTATCGAAGCTTAAGTCTATCTGAATCATGTTAGCAATTGCCACCTTTTATGAAATCTGGCAAATGAATGTCAAAACTACATTCCTTAATGGATTTATTAAAGAAGAGTTGTATATGATGCAACCAGAAAGTTTTTGTCAATCCTAAAGATGCTAACAAAGTGTGCAAGCTCCAGCAATCCATCAATGGACTGGTACAAGCATCTCGGAGTTGGAATATACGCTTTGATGAGTTGATCAAAGCATCTGGTTTTGTACGGACTTTTGGAAAGACCTGTATTTACAAGAAAGTGAGTGGGAGCACTACAACATTTCTGATAAGTATATGTGAATGACATATTATTAATTGGAAATGATGTAGAATTTTCTGGAAAGCATAAAGGAGTGTTTGAAAGAAGTTTTTCAAAGCAAGACCCCGGTGAAGCTGCTTACACATTGAGCATCAAGATCTATATATAGATCAAGACGCTTGATGAGATTTTTCAATGAATACATACCTTGATAAAATATTGAAGTAGTTCAAAATAGAACAGTCAAAGAAGGAGTTCTTGCCTGTGTTGTAAGGTGTGAAGTTGAGTAAGACTCAAAACCCGACTATGGCAGAAAATAGAAAGAGAATGAAAAGTCATTCCCTATGCCTCAGTCATAGGTTCTATAAAGTATGCTATGCTGCGAACCAGACCTATTGTATACCTTGCTCTGTGTTTGGCAAAGGAATACAATTTTGATCTAATAGTAGATCACTGGACAGCGGTCAAGAATATCCTTAGTGAGGACTAAGAAGATGTTTCTCGATTATGGAGGTGATAAAAGAGTTCGTCGTAAAGAGTTACATTGATGCAAACTTTTACACTAATTCAGATGACTCTAAGTCTCAATCTGGATACATATTGAAAGTGGGAGCAATAAGCTAGAGTAGCTTCGTGCAGAGCATTGTAGACATAGAATATTTGCAAAATACATACGACTTTGAATATGACAGACCCGTTGACTAAACTTCTCTCACAAGCAAAACATGATCATACCTTAGTACTCTTTGGGTGTTAATCACATAGCGATGTGAACTAGATTATTGACTCTAGTAAACCCTTTGGGTGTTGATCACATGACGATGTGAACTATGGGTATTAATCACATACAGATGTGAATATTGGTGTTAAATCACACGGCGATGTGAACTAGATTATTGACTCTAGTGCAAGTGGGAGACTAAAGGAAATATGCCCTAGAGGCAATAATATAGTTATTATTTATTTCCTCATATCATGATAAATGTTTATTATTCATGCTAGAATTGTATTAACCGGAAACATGATACATGTGTGAATACATACACAAACATATAGTCACTAGTATGCCTCTACTTGACTAGCTCATTAATCAAAGATGATTATGTTCCCTAACCATAGACATGTGTTATCATTTGATTAATGGGATCACATCATTAGGAGAATGATGTGATTGACATGACCCATTCCGTTAGCATAGCACTTGATCGTTTAGTATATTGCTATTGCTTTCTTCATGACTTATACATGTTCCTGTAACTATGAGATTATGCAACTCCTGTTTACCGGAGGAACACTTTGGGTGCTACCAAACGTCACAACGTAACTGGGTGATTATAAAGGAGTACTACAGGTGTCTCCAAAGGTACATGTTGGGTTGGCGTATTTCGAAATTAGGTTTTGTCACTCCGATTGTCGGAGAGGTATCTTTGGGCCCTCTCGGTAATGCACATCACTATAAGCCTTGCAAGAAATGTGACTAATGAGTTAGTTGCGAGATGATGTATTACGTAATGAGTAAAAGACTTGCCGGTAACGAGATTAAACTAGGTATTGGATATCGACGATCGAATCTCGGGCAAGTAACATGCCGATGACAAAGGGAACAACGTATGTTGTTATGCGTTTGACCGATAAAGATCTTCGTAGAATATGTGGGAGCCAATATGAGCATCCAGGTTCCGCTATTGGTTATTGACCGAGAATAGTTCTAGGTCATGTCTACATAGTTCTTGAACCCGTAGGGTCCGCACGCTTAACGTTACGATGACAACTATATTATGAGTTTATGACTTTTGATGTACCGAAGGAGTTCGGAGTCCCGGATGAGATCGCGGACATGACGAGGAGTCTCGAAATGGTCGAGACGTAAATATCGATATATTGGACGACTATATTCGGAGTTCGGAAAGGTTCCGAGTGATTCGGGTATTTTTCGTAGTACCGGAGAGTTACGGGAATTCGCCACGGAGTATATGGGCCTTATTGGGCTTTAGGGGAAAGAGAGAGGAGAGGTTGGGCGCCCCCCCAAGGCCTAGTCCGAATTGGACTAGGGGGAGGGGCTGCGCCCCCCTCCTTCCTTCTCTTCTCTTCCCCCTTTCCTTGACTCCTACTCCTACTACTTGGAAGAGGGGGAATCCTACTCCCGGTGGGAGTAGGACTCCTCCTTGGCGCACCCTCCTTGTCCGGCGGCCCCCTCCCCCTTGGCTCCTTTATATACGGGGGCAGGAGGGCACCCCATAACACACAAGTTGATCTACGTGATCGTTCCTTAGCCGTGTGCGGTGCCCCCCTCCACCATATTCCACCTCGATCATAACGTCACGGAGTTTAGGCGAAGCCCTGCGCCGGTAGAACATCATCATCGTCACCACGCCGTCGTGCTGACGGAACTCATCCCCGACACTTTGCTGGATTGGAGTCCGGGGATCGTCATCGAGCTGAACGTTTGCTGAACTTAGAGGTGCCGTACGTTCGGTACTTGGATCGGTCGGATCATGAAGACGTACGACTACATCAACCGCGTTGTCATAACGCTTCCGCTTTCGGTCTACGAGGGTACTTGGACATTACTCTCCCCTCTCGTTGCTATGCATCACCATGATCTTGCGTGTGCGTAGGAATTTTTTTGAAATTACTACGTTCCCCAGCAGCAGGTTGGGCCGCAAAACACGCGCGAACCTAGCCACCCTCGGGCTGCCGCATGGCAGTTGGTGATTGGTGCGGGCCGGAGGGCGCACCTCGGCCAATCGGAGTTGGCCGCGTGTCAAGCGGCGGGTCGATGGCGCGTGTGCGGCCAACCGTGTATGGCGCGTCAGGCTGGTCTGCTGCAGATCCGCCGCTCTCACCTGGCGCGGATCCCGGAGCTGATTGCCTAGGTCGCTGAAATGGCAATCTCGAGGGGGATATGTTCCCCTCGCTGCAGCACACGCGATATGGCCCGTCCGGGGCGATTTCTTCACCATTTTCTTCGCCGTTTTCGCCCCCTGGCTTGTCTGTAACATCACCAAAATCCTCATGTGCACCGATGGCGCACGTGCGGCCAACCGTGTCTGGCGCGTCAGCTGGCGCGTCTGGCTGGTCTGCTGCAAATCTGCCGCTGTCACCTGGCGCGGATCCCGGAGCTGATTTCCTAGGTCGCTGAAACAGCAATCCCGAGGGGGATATGTTCCCCTCGCTGCAGCACACGCGATATGGCCCGTCCGGGGCGATTTCTTCACCATTTTCTTCGCCGTTTTCGCCCCTGGCTCATCTGTAACATCACCAAAAAACTCATGCGCACTGTTTAGAGGGTTAGCCAACATATGATCATCACAATTGTTAATGCCCCCTTGATCATAGCTAAGGAGATTAGGAGGGAACAAGAGAATTTATTTTTGGAGAAGGGCACCAGCGTTAGGGTGAAGCTCAGAGAAGGGAAACTTGGTCTCATCAAAGACAACGTCTCGTGAGATATAAACACGACCCGTGGAGATGTCAAGGCACTTTACACCCTTGTGTTGTGCACTATATCCAAGGAAAGCACATTTCTTGGAGCGAAACATTAGTTTGCGCTTGTTGTAGGGACGTAAGTTTGGCCAACATGCACAGCCGAAGACACGGAGTGTAGTGTAGTCCGGTTTTGTGTGGAGAAGACGTTCTACCAGAGTTTCATTATTTATGACACGGCTAGGAAGCATGTTAATAATGTGAACAGCAGTAAGGAATGCTTCGTCCCAAAACTTGAGAGGCATGGAGGCATGTGCTAAAAGAGAGAGGCCAACTTCGACAATGTGGCGATGCTTACGTTCAGCGGAGCCCTTTTGTTGGTGAGCGTGGGGGCATGACACAAGATGTGAGACGCCAAGAGTTTGGAGAAAGGAGTTCAACTTCTCGTACTCCCCCCCCCCAGTCTGACTAGACAGCAATGATTTTAGAATCAAACTTGCATTCAACAAGTGCTTGAAAATTTTGGAACACTTGAAAAACGTCGGATCTTTTCTTAAGAAGATAAATCCAAGAAAACTTGTTGTAGTCGTCAATGAAACTCACATAATAGGTGTGTCTACCAACTGAACTAGAGGCAGGCCCCCACACATCAGAAAAAATCAATTGCAATGGTTTGGTGGAAGCACTAGTGGAAATTGGATAAGGTAATTGATGACTTTTAGCTCGCTGACAAGAATCACAAATAGTTTCAACATTACGCTCACCAACATGCGGGAGCTTATTTTTCCTAAGCAATTTTTCAACTAAAGAAAAAGAAGAATGTCCTAATCGATCGTGCCACCATGTTGACGAAAGTTTGGCAATACCAAAAGCTTGTTTATTTGATCTTGGGCACTCCGGAATCAAGGGATAGAGCCCTCGAACACATCTACCTCGATAGAGGATTCTCCTCGTTGCCTGATCCTTGATCAAAAAGAAATAGGGATGAAATTCGAGGAAAACATTATTGTCAAGAGCAATTCTATGAACAAAGAGAAGGCTTTTGTTGGCACTAGGAACATGTAAGATTTTCCTAAGATGAATTTTACGACGAGGGAATTAAAAATTGAATGACCAATGTGGTTTATCCTCATACCTTCACCACTGGCGGTGTGGATTTGATCCTTGCCGCGGTACTTTTCCTTCATGGTCACCTTTTCAAGTTCATTGGTGATGTGATTGGTGGCACCACTTTCGACATACCAATTTGTGTCGATCGCATAGGCGCCATCCGCAGCAGCAGCAACTTTTTCTTCATCTTGAGACGAGTCATCATCGTCCTCATAACGGTACCAGCAGTGTCACCAGAACCTCGGATTCGTCTCTGGCTATAGGTTCCAAACCGTGTGCATCCGCATACATCTTTCGGCACTCACCTTTAGGCAACGTGCTAAACTCATTAAAAGCCCTCTCCCTATCAGGGAACTCTCAGTCGAACTATATCCGATTTGGATTGGAAGCTGATGACTGAGAATTCCGCTTCCCACCCACCACCCACTTCATAGCCATTGTCGAAGATTTAACAGACATGCTCGATTATGCCTCCGAAGACATCGACGGTATGGACGACGATGCCGGAGAGGAGCAGGCACAAAAGCCACCGCTTACATGGCGCTGGACAGCCACCTCCTTGTATGACGTATACATGGTGGATACACCCAAAGAGAACAATGACGACAATGAAAAGGATCCAATCAAGGATAATCCTCCTGAGCAACAGCCAAAGCGCCGACGTCACCAGCGCCGCTCTAGACCACACCGTGGAAAAAACAGCAATACCGACACAGGAGAAAATAGTACTCCGGACGATGCTGGAGAAAACGAAGACCCCGTTGAGACAACTTCCGAACAAGATGAACGGGAGGATGGGCCAGTCAGCCCTAATGAACAGGTCGTTAACAAAGACTCGGAGGACAGTAATTTTCTTCCACCCTCCGAGGATGAGGCAAGCCTCGGCGATGAAGACTTTATTGTGCCTGAGAAGCCCATCGATCAGGAGCACTTTAAGCGCTGGCTAATAGCCACTGCAAGAAGCCTGAAAAAGAAGCACCAACAGCTTCAAGCTGATCAAGATATACTCAGTGACAGATGGACTAACATCCTGGCAGCCGAGAAATATGGCCTCGAGCGCCCAACCAAAAGTTACCCGAAGCGCAAATTGTTACCCCAATTCGATGATGAGGCACTGGAGCTCGTTCTACCAGCGCATAATGCGGCTGACCGACCACCACTCAAGCCGAACACCAGCCCGCACTACCTTGCCGTAAAAACAGAAACACAACAGCTCGGGGATATAGATATGGCCTGCGACATGACCTGGGAAACAGAGCAGGTCAGACCAGATCGATCTATGGATCGCGGGGGCGTGCCCCGATGCACGAAGATGGCCATCCGGTCAGACGTGACAAACATAACCACGCCCGGGCCGAGAACCGTAGACGAACTCCATCCGAGCTACATCGCGACTTGGACCGATATCGAGGCACCGCACACCCTATCTGCTTCACTAAGAAGTAATGGAACATGAATTCCCAAAAGGGTTTAAACCCATGAACATCGAATCATATGATGGGACAATAGACCTCGCGATATGGATTGAGGATTTGCTCCTCCATATTCATATGGCCCATGGTGATGACCTTCACGCCATCAAATACCTCCCGCTAAAACTCAAGGGACCTAGCACTGGTTGCACAGTTTGCCAGAAAACTCCATTGGCAGCCTGGAAGACTTGGAAGACGCCTTCCTCCACAACTTCCATGGTACATATGTCCGACCTTCGGATGTCGACGACTTGAGTCACATAGTTCAACAGCCTGGAGAGTCAGCCAGGAAATTCTGGAATAGGTTCTTTAATAAAAAGAACCAAATTGTTGACTATCCGGATGCCGAAGCCCTAGCAGCCTTTAAACATAGCATCCGTGATGAATGGATCACCCGACACCTCGGCCAAGAAAAGCCGAAGTCTATGGCAGCCCTCACGATGCTTATGACCCGCTTCTGTGCGGGCGAAGATAGCTGGCTAGCCCGTAGCAATAACAATACAAGCGAACCTGGCACTTTGCTACCTCTTGAGCACTGCGTTGGTTTTCCCCGAAGAGGAGAGGATGATGCAGTAAAGTAGCATAAGTATTTCCCTCAGTTTTTGAGAACCAAGGTATCAATCCAATAGGAGACCACGCACAAGTCCCTCGTACCTACGCAAAATGATAGCTACTCGCAACCAACGCGATTAGGGGTTTGCAATCCCTTCACGATCACTTACGAGGGTGAGATCTGATAGAGATGATAAATAATATTTTTGGTATTTTTGATAGATAGATGCAAAGTGAAAAGTAAAAGCAATGTAAAAACAAAGCAAGTAAATAAAGCGATAGAGATTGATATGATGAGAATAGACCTGGGGGCCATAGGTTTCACTAGTGGCTTCTCTCAAGAGCATAAGTATTCTACAGTGGGTGAACAAATTACTGTTGAGCAATTGACAGAATTGAGCATAGTTATGAGCATATCTAGGCAATGATCATGTATATAGGCATCACGTCCGATACAAGTAGATCGAAATGATTCTGCATCTACTACTATTACTCCACTCATCGACCGCTATCCAGCATGCATCTAGAGTATTAAGTTAAAAACAGAGTAACGCCTTAAGCAAGATGACATGATTTAGAGGGATAAATTCATGCAATATGATAAAAACCCCATCTTGTTATCCTCGATGGCAACAATACAATACGTGCCTTGCAACGCTTTCTGTCACTGGGTAAGGACACCGCAAGATTGAACCCAAAGCTAAGCACTTCTCCCAATGCAAGAACTACCAATCTAGTTAGCCAAACCAAAAGGATAATTCAAAGAGACTTGCAAAGATAACTCAATCACACATAAAAGAATTCAGAGAAGATTCAAATATTTTCCATAGATAATACTGGATCATAAACCCACAATTCATCAGTCTCAATAAACACACCGCAAAAGAAGATTACATCGAATACCACAAGAGAGGGGGAGAACATTGTATTGAGATCCAAAAAGAGAGAAGAAGCCATCTAGCTACTAGCTATGGACCCGAAGGTCTAAAGTAAACTACTCACACTTCATCGGAGGGGCTATGGTGTTGACGTAGAAGCCCTCCGTGGTAGATGCCCTCTCCAGCGGAGCTCCGGAATAGGCCCCAAGATGGGATCTCGTGGATACAGAAAGTTACGGCGGTGGAATTAGGTTTTTGGCTCCGTTCTGATCTGTCGAGGGTACGTAGGCATATATAGGAGGAAGGAGTACGTCGGTGGAGCAACAGGGGGCCCACGAGGTAGGGGGTGCGCCCAGGGGCGGGGTGCACCTTCCACCCTCGTGACCGCCTATGGCACTTCTTGGAGTAGGGTCCAAGTCTCTTGGATCACGTTCAGTGAGAAAATCACATTCCCGAAGGTTTCATTCCGTTTGGACTCCGTTTGATATTCCGTTTCTTCGAAACACTAAAATAGGCAAAAAAACAGCAATTCTGGGTTGGGCCTCCGGTTAATTGGTTAGTCCCAAAAATAATATAAAAGTGGAAAATAAAGCCCAATATAGTCCAAAACAGTAGATAAAGTAGCATGGAGCAATCAAAAATTATAGATTCGTTGGAGACGTATCAGCCATCCCCAAGCTTAATTCCTGCTCATCCTCGAGTAGGTAAATCATAAAAAGAGAATTTTTGATGTGGAGTGATACTTTGGCATAATTTCAATGTAAATCTTCTTAATTGTGATATGAATATTCAGATCCGAAAGATTCAAGACAAAAGTTCATATTGACATAAAAAATAATAATACTTCAAGCATATTAATCAAAGCAATCATGTCTTCTCAAAATAACATGGCAAAAGAAAGTTCGTCCCTACAAAATCATATAGTTAGGCTATGCTTCATTTTCGTCACATAAAGATGTTCCCAACTTCTATACCCCCGATGACAAGCCAAGCAATTGTTTCATACTTAAATAATCTCAACTTTTTCAACCTTCACGCAATACATGAGCGTGAGCCATGGATATAGAACTATGGGTGGAATAGAATATGATGATGGGGATTGTGTGGAGAAGACAAAAAAGGAGAAAGTCTCACATTGACGAGGATAATCAACGGGCTATGGAGATGCCCATCAATTGATGTCAACTTGAGGAGTAGGGATTGCCATGCAACGGATGCACTAGAGCTATGAATGGTCAACAAAAAAAAACTAGTGGGTGTGCATCCAACTCGCTTGCTCATGAAGCCCATCGTAGTAATATACAAGCCAAATTCTATAATTAAAGATTCCCACTAGTATAAAAAGACAACTTATTAGACTCATTACATGAAGAACAAAGTGCTACTTTGAAGCACAATATATGAGACTCACTACATGAATAACAAGGTGCTACTTTGAAGCACAAGTGTGGAAAAAGAGATAGTAGCATTGCCCTCTTTTTTTCTTTTTTTTCTTTTTTTTTCTTTTTTTGGGCCTTTCCCTTTTTTTTCTTTTGGCCTTTCTCTTTTTTTTCTTTTTGGGCAATGCTCTAATAATGATGATCATCACACTTCTATTGATTACAACATAAGGACTACAACTCGAAACTTAGAACAAGATATGACTCTATATGAATGCCTCCGGCGGTGTACCGGGATGGTGCAATGAATCAAGAGTGACATGTATGAAAAATAATGCATGGTGGCTTTGCCACAAATACGATGTCAACTATGTGATCATGCAATGGCAATATGACAAAAGTAATGTATGCCATGATGATGATGATGGAAGTTGCATGGCAATATATCTCGGAATGGCTATGGAAATGCCATGATAGGTAGGTATGGTGGCTGTTTTGAGGAAGATATAAGGAGGTTTATGTGTGATAGAGCGTATCGTATCACGGGGTTTGGATGCACCGGCGAAGTTTGCACCAACTCTCAAGGTGAGAAAGGGCAATGCACGGTACTGAAGAGGCTAGCAAAGGCGGAAAGGTGAGAGTGCGTATAATCCATGGACTCAACATTAGTCAAAAGAACTCATATACTTATTGCAAAAAAATTAGAAGTCATCAAAAATCAAGTACTACATGCATGCTCCTAGGGGGATATATTGGTAGGAAAAGACCATCGCTCGTCCCCGACCGCCACTCATAAGGATGCACAAGCCAGGTACACTTCATGTTTCAAATTTGTTACATAACTTTAACCATACGTGCATGCTACGGGACTTGCAAACTTCAACACCAGAATTTCTCAAATTCATAATCACCCAACTAGCACGACTTTGATATTATCACCTCCATATCTCAAAACAATTATCAAGCATCAAACTTATCTTAGTATTCAATTCACTCAAAAGAAAGTTTCACATATCTTGAATGTCAAGTATATTAACATTAAGCAAATTACCATGCTATTAACGACTCTCAAAATAATCTAAGTGAAGCATGAGAGATCAATAGTTTCTTTAAAACAAATCCATCACTATGCTCTAAAAGATATAAGTGAAGTACTAGAGCAAAAATTATCATGCTCAAAAGATATAACTGAAGCACTATGAGCAAAAACTATCAAGCTCAAATGATATAAGTGAAGCACATAGAGTATTCTAACAAATTCCAATTCATGTATGGCTCTCTCAAAAGGTGTGTACAGCAAGGATGATTGTGGTAGACTAACAAGCAAAGACACAAATAATACAAGACGCTCCAAGCAAAGCACATAACATGTGGTGAATAAAAATATAGCTCCAAGTAAATTACCGATGGAAGTGGACAAAGAGGGGATGCCTTCCGGGGCATCCCCAAGCTTTGACTTTTTGGTGTCCTTTGATTATCTTGGGGGTTCGTCTCAACCGCCGACGCCTCCGCGTTGGCGAAGCGGTGCTCGTGGAGAAGAGGAAAGTACTGTCACTGCAGCGGCCTACAGCGGTGGAAAGATGCTCGCTGGGGAAGAGGCGCGGTGAAAGCGAAAAATCTGCCACTTGTGGTAAAAACTCCGCTAGCTCGCGTCTCTCCATGGGAATCAGATAAGGCCAAAGGCAACCCATTTCGTCTGCTGGCAGCGGGTCCGGCGTGCACAAAAAACGCGGATCAATGTGCAAATCTTAAAATTAGACTGATTTGCGTTAATAGGAACACGCAGCGGACGCCCGCGGTGTCCTCCAATGTCCTCCCCTGATTCACATCTACAGCCGCACGTTTCAAACCGTTCTCAGATGCTTGGACGGCCCGTCCGGTCATGTTGTTTACCCAGTCAGGCGCCTCAAACGGCCCTCAAACATCTGGGCTGTTCAGCGTCCCTCGTATCCAACCAAAATATGACGTGGATATAGAGCGCCCGGGCACGCCCGTGACGTCGGCCCGGCCCATCCCGACCCCACTGTCCTCACAAATATCTCTAAACCAGAAACCCTAACTCACTTCACTCGCGATCCATCTCTTTTTTTTCTCTCTGATTTCTCCATTCCAACCACTCCGACCACTCCGGTGACTGTTGCGACCATGTCGAGCGCCGGCAGCCGTTCCTCCTTTGACTCCGACGAGGACCAAGCCCTCCACATTGCCCTTGAGATGTTCTGGGTGGACATGGGTGGAAGTTTCGGATCCGCCTTGACTCTCCCCCGCCACGACGAGCAAGCCGGCGTTGGTTCCTCCCGGCCCGCGCTTGGCGCCGAACAGGCTGCACAGTCCGCGCCTACCTCACACCGTCCCCTGGCCCCGCCTCCTGCTGCTCCCCCATGCAGGCAATGGCGGCTTCTTGTGCCCACCCCGCCAGCCCGTTCACGCCCGCCAGACTCAGAGGCGTGCCCCGCCCGCCGCGAGAGGCAGCGAGCAATAGAGAGGGGCGTGGCGGAGAGGTTTGCCCGCCGCCGCCGCGGGTTACCCATGGAGCCCGACGAGGACGAGCGGCTCCTCGCGTGGGTGTACCTCCAGTCGCTTACGATGGTGGAGACAGATGCTCGGCGGCTCCGCCAGAAGAATGCGAAGGCTCTCCGAGTAGCTATCGAGCAGTCTGAGCCCGAGGCCAGGGAGAAGGTGACGGAGGCGTCTCAGCTAGAGAAGCTCAAGCGGCAGCAGGACCGGGCCATCCGACGCCTCAAGGGCCTCATCATCATCTCCTCCGACGATGATGACAGCTCCCCGTCCAACAACTCAGACGATCCTCCACCAGCGACCGACGGCTACAGCTGTGCCGATGATCGGAAGGGGAAGGGATCGGCCCGTAAGTAGTGAAGATCCGCTTTTCTTCACTTTAATTTCAAATTTTAGATGTAGTTTCAAGTTGTCTGTTCGCTTATCTACGTAGGTCGATCGACATTGCATGGTTTAGTATGTATATAGGAGATCGTATATGAGATACATGGATGTGCACTACATTATTTGAGGGGTGCCCGGCCAGTGCCCGCAGACACGTCGGTGTTTGAGGAGCTGGATTTGCCAAGTCCGACTATAGATGCTCTCAATGCGCCATTCCCTCCACTCTTCAAAAACCCTTCCGCGCCTTCTTGCATGGTCGACACCCTCACCCCCGTTGTCGGCCACCAAGCGGAGGAGATGGCCACTGAGACGGCAAAGAGGGCTTGCCGGAGGAGGAAGGAGAACGTGGGAAAAGAGGCCACCATTGCAGCCGCTCCGGCCTAGGCCGTCCCTGCGGAGAGAGAGGCCCTCATTGCTAAGGCCCTTCTCGCCGAGCCCGTCGCGGCGGCTAGCACAGGCCTGTCGGCGTCCCACCCACCCAAGCTTCTGGAGTCGCCGACGTATGAGTTCCTTCCCGGACCGCGTCCTGCTTCTTATCGTTACCTCGGGACGACTCACCAAAAATGGGTGACTTTGTGCCGGTTGACCCTATGGTGCCTCCTCCCCTTGATCTCAACACCACACCTATGGTCGGCCAATCCACTGGGACACAAAGGAAGCGCCCACGAGTGATCCCCATGGACAACTTTCCTAATACCCGTAGCCTTTTTGTTGATATGCTGATCGCGTATTAGAATGCTTTCATGGAGATAACCAATGTGGGTGGCCTAGGGTATGATGCCGATGAGACTCAAAGCCAAGACGACCATGACAAAGACACCCAAGGCCAAGAAACTCAAGACCAAGACCAAGACGGTGTTGACATCGAGGATGAGCCATTGTTTCATGACGTGCTATCCCATCGAGTCAATGATATAATTGCACAATAAACATCCAAGATTGATACTATAATAGCATGCAACAATCACAAATTATAAATACGTTGGAGATGTATCAATTCCTCAACCGGTGATGCAGGGGATGGGTGGTTTATGTGTTGAAGGCGGGCTTCTTCAGATTTGGGTAGGGCTTCGACAAAGACAACTTCAACTCCAACTCTAGCGTGCTGGTTTATTTTCTACTTGTGATCGGTATGAGATGCATACTGTGATTGCCATACACTAGTAAAAAAGGGTCAAATCTGAGACACATTAGTGCTGGTTTGATTTTGAGCCGGCACTAATGTGTCCATTAGTGCCGGTTCCAATGGCTAGCCGGCCGCTCTCATTAGTACCGGTTCATGGCGAACCTTTAGTACCAGTTCGTGTCACGAACCGGTACTAAAGAGAGTGGTGGCAGGATGTTGTTAGTCTGGGGCCCCTCCAGCACCTTTAGTACCGGTTCGTGGTACGAACCGGTACTAAAGGTCGTCGTACATAAACCCTTCATCCACCCGAGCTCGCTCTGTTCTTCCCCTTTCGCCTCTCCTCCTCTGTTCTTCCCCTCTCTTCCTCAAGCTCATCACACATTTTGCCCAAAATTTGTCAAGATTTGAAGGCCCCCATACATTCAAATGATCACAAAGGTTAGCAACTTTGTCCTTTCATCTCTCATTGCTAGATTAGCTCTTGCAATGCTTTGTATAGTGATTAATTTATGAGTTTAGTAATTTGGGAGAAATTATATGTGCTAGTATTTGATTTATATGCAATTTGAGGTCAAAAATAGCACTTAGTTTGCATATGTAGGTGTGGTTTACTTAGTGCCTTCTAAATCTCCGTCGTAACCACCGTCGATCGCCCGCACCATCTCGTCGCCGGCACCACCTTGTGGTGAGGCGCTTGTTCATGAATGTTTTACATTACCAAATTGATGTTTGTGTGATTTGGATATATAGTTACTCGTATAATTATCTTACCCGTACGTTGTTTGTTATACATAGCGCCATGGTTTTGATATCCGTCCCCGTTGGCCCTCGTCCTTGTTATGATTCGGATGTGGTATGTTCTCTTTTAAAACTAGTTGTTGCATTTCGTGTTTATGACCAATTATGCCCATCAAATTGACATAGATATTTTTATCTAGGAGGTATGTGAACCGGAAATTCCAACCGACCCTATTGTCGAGAGGTTAAATTTAGTTGAAAGAGAAAACGAGTATTTGAAAGAAAAGTTGAAAAGAATTGAGGGGGAGAAGATGGAATTGGAGTTGCATGTTGCCGATGTTGTCGATGATCACAAGATGAAGATGGAGAAAATGCGCTTGAAGATTAGAAAGATTAGAAAATATGCCATTGATAGTGTGGCTTGGTATCATTATGCTATTGGATCAATTGTTACCTTAGTTGCAATCTTGATCGCATTTGTTGTTGCATTTAAATTCTTTAGCTAGAGACTTATTTGTATGTTGCATTTAATTAAGTGTTGTATATGAACTTTATGTATGAACTTGTATTAATTTGGTCTATTCGGTGTTGTGTAATGAAGATGAGCCGACAATGGTGTATGATGACCGATGCTCTCCTGAGTTCATTAATGGCGTGCATACTTTTTTGCTTGCCGCTGAGGCAAACAAGCGGGCAGATGCTTTTATGCTTTGTCCATGTGCTGGCTGTGAGAATGGTCACAATTACTCAATGTCAAGAACCATTAACGTCCACTTATTTTAGTCCAGTTTCATGCCCCACTATAATGTTTGGACCAAGCACGGAGAAAGAGGGGTTATGATGGAAGACAATGAATAAGAAGAGGACGACGACAGCTATTCTGGCCATGGGTTCCCTGAATACGATGATACAACAATGGGGGAAGAAGCTGAGCCGGCAATGTGGGAAGAAGCTGAAGAAGAGGCATCAGATGAGCCCGCTGATGATCTAGGTCGGGCCATTGCCGATGCAAAGAGAAACTGCGCAAGTGATTTGGAGAAGAAGAAGTTGCAACGCATGTTAGAGGATCACAAGAAATTGTTGTACCCGAATTGTGAAGCTGACAAAAAAATGTTGGCACCACACTGGAATTGCTGCAATGGAAGGCAGAGAATGGTGTATCTGACAAGGGATTTGAAAAGTTGCTGGTAATGATAAAGAATATGCTTTCAAAGGACAACGAATTGCCCGAGAGTACGTATGAAGCAAAGAAGACTTTCTGCCCTCTAGGGTTAGAGGTGCAGAAGATACATGCATGCCCTAATGACTGCATCCTCTACCGTGGTGAGTACGAGGATTTGAACGCTTGCCCGGTATGTGGTGCATTGCGTTATAAGATCAGTCACGATGACCCTGGTGATGTCGAGGGCGAGCGCCCCAGGAAGAAGATTCCTGCCATGGTGATGTGGTATGCTCCTATAATACCACGGTTGAAACGTTTGTTCCAAAACAAAGAGCATGTGAAGGCGATGCGATGGCACAGAGAAGACCGTAAGAAAGACGAAAAGTTGAGAGTACCCGCTGACGGGTCGCAGTGGAGAAAAATCAAGAGAAAGTACTGGGAGGAGTTTGTGATATGTCTCCAATGTATCTATAATTTTTGATTGCTCCATGCTACTTTATCTACTGTTTTAGGCAATATTGGGCTTTAATATCCACTTTTATATTATTTTTGGGACTAACCTATTAACCGGAGGCCCAGCCCAGATTTGTTGTTTTATGCCTATTTCAGTGTTTCGAGGAAAAGGATTATCAGACGGAGTCAAAACGGAACGTAATCAACTGGAGAACTTATTTTTGGAAGGAAAGCTACCGGATGGACTTGGACCCCACGTCAGGAGCCAAGGGAGGTGCTCACGAGGGTGGGGGGCGCGCCCACCACCCCTGGGCGTGCCCCCTGCCTCGTGAGCACCCTGGAGGTCCACCGACGTACCCCTTGCACCCATATATACCCACGTACCCTAAAACTTCCAGAACAGAACCTAGATCGGGAGTTCCGCCGTCGCAAGCCTCCAGAGCCACGAAAAACCAATCGGGACCCTGTTCCGGCACCCTGCTGGAGGGGGATCCCATCACCGGAGGCCATCTTCATCATCCCGATGCTATCCATGACGAGGAGGGAGTAGTTCACCCTCGGGGCTAAGGGTATGTACCAGTAGCTATGTGTTTGATCTCTCTCTCCCGTGTTCTCTCTCGTGTTCCTCTATGGCACGATCTTGATGTATCCCGAGCTTTGCTATTGTAGTTGGATCTTATGATGTTTCTTCCCCTCTACTCTCTTGTGATGAATTGATTTTCCCCTTTGAAGTTA
The DNA here is from genome assembly GCF_018294505.1 of Triticum aestivum. NCBI lineage: Eukaryota > Viridiplantae > Streptophyta > Magnoliopsida > Poales > Poaceae > Triticum > Triticum aestivum. The sequence continues at coordinate 32,183,890 of NC_057795.1, read as the reverse complement.
TCTTATCGGATTGAGTCTTTATGAGAACACTTGATGTATGTCTTGCCGTAATTATCTGTGGTGACAATGGGATATCATGTGCCACTTGATGTATATTTTGGTGATCAACTTGAGGGTTTCGTGACATTGGGAACCTATGCATAGGGGTTGGCACACATTCTTGACTCTCCGGTAGTAGCTTTGGGGCACTCTTTGAAGTACTTTTATGTTGGTTGGATGAATCCGAGATTGTGTGACGCATATCGTATAATCATGCCCACGGATATTTGAGGTGACAATGGAGTATCTAGGTGACATTAGGGTTTTGGTTGATTTGTGTCTTAAGGTGTTATTCTAGTATGAACTCTATGATGGATTGAGCAGAAAGAATAGCTTTATGTTATTTTACTACGAACTCTTGAATAGATAGAACGGAAAGGATAACTTTGAGGTGGTTTCGTACCCTACCATAATCTCTATGTTTGTTCTCCGCTTTTAGTTGCTTTGGAGTGACTCTTAGTTGCATGTTGAGGGCTTGTTATATGATCTATCTATGTTATTATTGTTGAGAGAACTTGCACTAGTGAAAGTATGAACCCTAGGCCTTGTTTCCTATCATTGCAATACCGTTTACGCTCACTTTTACCACTTGTTACCTTGCTGTTTATATTATTTCAGATTACAAAAACCTATATCTACTATCCATATTGCACTTGTATCACCATCTCTTCGCCGAACTAGTGCACCTATACAATTTACCATTGTATTTGGTGTGTTGGGGACACAAGAGACTCTTTGTTATTTGGTTGCAGGGTTGTTTGAGAGAGACCATCTTCATCCTACGCCTCCTACGGATTGATAGACCTTAGGTCATCCACTTGAGGGAAATTGGCTACTGTCCTACAAACCTGTGCACTTGCAGGCCCAACAACGTCTACAAGAAGAAGGTTGTGTAGTAGACATCAAGCTCTTTTCTGGCGCCGTTGCCGGGGAGGCTAGGTAAGTGAAGGTATATCTTTAGATCTTGCAATCGAATCTTTTTGTTTCTTGTTTTATCACTAGTTTAGTTTATTAAAGAAAACTACCAAAAAAATGGAATTGAGTTTGTCCTATACGCTTCACCTTTTTAATATCTTTCGTGAGTATGATGGAAAGGATAGTTGTTCTCAAGTGCTAGAAGAAGAAATCTCTAAAATGTTTGGCACTAAATCTTTGAATGATGAGCATGATTGCAATGTTGTTAGTATGAATTCCTTGAATATCCATGATGCTAATGATATGCAAAGCCACAAGCTTGGGGAAGCTATGTTTGATGAATATGATATATTTTGTCCCCCAATCTTTGATGAGCAAATTTACTATGATGAAAGCATGCCTCCTATCTATGATGATTATTGTGATGATACATATGCTATAAAGAAGAAGTTTGCTTATGTAGAGAGTAGTAAATTTTCTATGCTTGTAGATCATGAAAAGAATGCTTTAGGTGATGGTTATATTGTTGAATTCATTCATGATGCTACTGAAAATTATTATGAGGGAGGAACATACGCTTTTAGGAGTTGCAATAATGTCAAGTTTCCTCTCTATGTGCTTAAATTCTTGAAGATATGCTTGTGTTACCTTCCTATGCTAGTTGATTATTGTTCCCATAAGTTGTTCGCTCACAAAATCCCTATGCATAGGAAGTGGGTTAGGCTTAAATGTGCTAAGTCATATGCTTCATGATGCTCCCGTTATGTTTCAATTCTTATCTTTTATGTGAGCATCATTGTCATCATCATGCCTAGCTAGAAATGCATTAAAGACTCTTGTTGGGAGACAACCCAATATTTATCCTTACTGTTTTTCTGTGTTCACATGATTATGCTACTGTAGTAATAATGTTTTATAGCTTTTGTTTCAATAAAGTGCCAGGTAGAACCTTTGGGAAGACTTGGGTGAAGTTTATGTGATCTTGCTGTTAAAAACAGAAACTTTAGCGCTCACGAGATTAGCTGCCATTTTTTACTGGAGAGCGCTTTTAGGTTGATTCTTTTTGCAGATGATTAATAGACAAATTTCTCAGGTTCAGAAATTTATTTCATAATTTTTGTGGTTCCAGAAGTATACGTTTGATACAGATTACTACAGACTGTTCTGTTTTTGACAGATTCTGTTTTCTATGTGTTGTTTGCTTATTTTGATGCATCTATGGCTAGTATTAATTGGTATGAACCATAGAGATGTTAGAATACAGTGTATATAACACCAATATGAATTTATAATGAGTTCATTACAGTACCTAAGTGGTGGTTTTAATTTCTTATACTAACGGAGCTTACGAGTTTTGTTTTGAGTTTTGTGTGGTTGAAGTCTTCAAGTTTCGGGTAAAGATTCGATGGACTATGTAATAAGGAGTGGCAAGAGCCCAAGCTTGGGGATTCCCAAGTCACCCCAAGGTAATATTCAAGGACAACAAAGCAACTAAGCTTGGGGATGCGCCAGAAGGCATCCCCTCTTTCGTCTTCGTTCATCGGTAACTTTACTTGGAGAAATATTTTTATTCACCACATGATATGTGTTTTGCTTGGAGAATCATTTTATTTTGATTAGTTTTTGCTTTATGTTAGTTAGAATAATGTTTTGCATCTTTAGTTTCAATAAAAAAAGTCAAGGATAGCCTTTGTCATGCTTATTTTGCTAGTATACATGTTGCTGTTTGAAAACAGAAAGTTTACCGCTGTTGCAAAAACTCCCTAGAAAATTCAGAGCATGGTCTAACGTTGAATATTTTTGCATATTGAGCTCTGATAAATTTATTACAGTGGGAATTTTAGTTCATAATTTTTGGAGTCAGGGAAGTATTGATACTCTTGCATTGTTTACAGACTGTACTGTTTTGGCAGATTGCTGTTATGGTTGCATTGTTTGCATATGTTTGCCTGTTTAATGATTCTATTTGAGGATAGGAGTATTAAATATACAGAGGCATTTAGTATTCAATGTGGAATAATAATTTATGTGATTCGTTACAGTAGAAAATGATAAGGTTTTGCATTGGTTTATACTAACCTATCTCACGAGTTCTTGTTAAGTTTGTTGTGAATGAAGCTTTTGATAAAAAGAGAATCCATGATATGAGAGGAATTAAGGAGACACAAAAGTTCAAGCTTGGGGATGCCCAAGGCACCCCAAGATAATATTTCAAGAAGTCTCAAGCATCTAAGCTTGGGGATGCCCCGGTAGGCATCCCACCTTTCTTCTTCAACAACTATCGGTTAGTATCGGTTGAGCCTAAATTTTTGCTTCTTCACATGAGTAGTGCTATCCTTGCATTGTATTTTTCTTTAGCTTTGCTTGCTGTTTGAATGAAGTATCAAGATCTGAATTCTTTAATGAGAGAGAGCCATACATGAATTGGAATTTGCTAGAATACTCTAGTACTTCACTTATATCTTTTAGAGCATGGTGGTAGTTTTATTTTGAAGAAATAGATGAACTCTCATGCTTCACTTATATTATTTTGAGAGTCGTTAATAGCATGGTAATTTTCTTAATGTTAATATACTTGGTGTTCAATATATGTGAAACTTTCTTTTGAGTGCGTTGAATACTAAGATAAGTTTGATGCTTGATAATTGTTTTGAGATGTGGAGGTGATAATATTAAAGTCATGCTAGTTGGGTGATTGTGAATTTGATAAATGCTTGTGTTGAAGTTTGTAAGTCCCGTAGCATGCACGTATGGTTAAAGTTGTGTAACAAATTTGAAACATGAAGTGTACCTGGCTTGTGCATCCTTATGAGTGGCGGTCGGGGACGAGCGATGGTCTTTTCCTACCAATCTATCCCCCTAGGAGCATGCGCGTAGTACTTGATTTTTGATGACTTCTAAATTTTTGCAATAAGTATATGAGTTCTTTTGACTAATTTTGAGTCCATGGATTATACGCACTCTCACATTTCCACCTTTGCTAGCCTCTTCGGTACCGTGCATTGCCCTTTCTCACCCTGAGAGTTGGTGCAAACTTTGCCGGTGCATCCAAACCCCATGATACGATACGCTCTATCACACATAAACCTCCTTATATCTTCCTCAAAACAGCCACCATACCTACCTATTATGGCATTTCCATAACCATTTTGAGATATGTGGCCATGCAACTTCCATCATCATCATCATGACATACATTACTTTTGTCATATTGCCATTGCATGATAATGTAGTTGACATCGTATTTGTGGCAAAGCCACCATGCATTATTTTTCATACATGTCACTCTTGATTCATTGCACCATCCCGGTACACCGCCGGAGGCATTCATATAGAGTCATATCTTGTTATAAGTTTGGAGTTGTAATCCTTGTGTTGTAATCAATAGAAGTGTGATGATCATCATTATTAGAGCATTGCCCAAAAAAAGAGAAAGGCCAAAAAGAAAAAAAGAAAGGCCCAAAAAAAGAAAATAAAAATGGCAATGCTACTATCTCTTTTTCCACACTTGTGCTTCAAAGTAGCACCTTGTTCTTCATGTAGTGAGTCTCATATATTGTGCTTCAAAGTAGCACCTTGTTCTTCATGTAGTGAGTCTCATAAGTTGTCCTTTTTTATAATAGTGGGAATTTTTCATTATAGAACTTGGCTTGTATATTCCTACGATGGGCTTCCTCAAATGCCCTAGGTCTTCGTGAGCAAGCAAGTTGGACGCACACCCACTAGTTTTCTTTTGTTGACCATTCATAGCTCTAGTGCATTCGTTGCATGGCAATCCCTATTCCTCATGTTGACATCAATTGATGGGCATCTCCATAGCCCGTTGATTAGCCTCGTCAACGTGAGACTTTCTCCTTTTTTTTCTCCACACAATCCCCATCATCATATTCTATTCCACCCATAGTTCTATATCCATGGCTCACGCTCATGTATTGCGTGAAAGTTGAAAAAGATTGAGATTATTTAAGTATGAAACAATTGCTTGGCTTATCATCGGGGATATAGAAGTTGGGAACATCTTTGTGTGACGAAAATAAAGCATAGCGTAACTATATGATTTTGTAGGGATGAACTTTCTTTTGCCATGTTATTTTGAGAAGACATGATTGCTTTGATTAGTATGCTTGAAGTATTATTATTTTTGTGTCAATATGAACTTTTGTCTTGAATCTTTCGGATCTGAATATTCATATCACAATTAAGAAAAATTACATTGAAATTATGCCAAAGTATCACTCCGCATCAAAAATTCTTTTTTATCATTTACCTACTCGAGGACGAGCAGGAATTAAGCTTGGGGATGCTTGATACGTCTCCAACGTATCTATAATTTTTGATTGCTCCATGCTACTTTATCTACTATTAGGAAATATTGGGCTTTATTATCCACTTTTATATTATTTTTGGGACTAACCTATTATCCGGAGGCCCAGCCTAGATTTGCTGTTTTATGCCTATTTCAGTGTTTCTAGGAAAAGGATTATCAGACGGTGTCAAAACGGAACGTAATCAACTAGAGAAGTTATTTTTGGAAGGAAAGCTACCGGATGGACTTGGACCCCACGTCAGGAGCCAAGGGAGGTGCTCACGAGGGTGGGGGGCACGCCCACCCCCCCTGGGAGCGCCCCCCTGCCTCGTGAGCACCCCGGAGGTCCACCGTCGTACCCCTTGCACCCATATATACCCACATACCCTAAAACTTCCAGAACAGAACCTAGATCGGGAGTTCCGCTGCCGCAAGCCTCCAGAGCCACGAAAAACCAATCGGGACCCTGTTCCGGCACCCTGCTGGAGGGGGATCCCATCACCGGAGGCCATCTTCATCATCCCGGCGCTATCCATGACGAGGAGGGAGTAGTTCACCCTCGGGGCTGAGGGTATGTTCCAGTAGCTATGTGTTTGATCTCTCTCTCTCGTGTTCTCTCTCGTGTTCCTCTATGGCACGATCTTGATGTATCCCGAGCTTTGCTATTGTAGTTGGATCTTATGATGTTTCTTCCCCTCTACTCTCATGTGATGAATTGAGTTTCCCCTTTGAAGTTATCTTATCGGATTGAGTCTTTAGGAGAACACTTGATGTATGTCTTGTCGTGATTATCTGTGGTGACAATGGGATATCATGTGCCACTTGATGTAAGTTTTAGTGATCAACTTGCAGGTTTCGTGACACTGGGAACCTATGCATAGGGGTTGGCACACGTTCTTGACTCTCCGGTAGTAGCTTTGGGGCACTCTTTGAAGTACTTTTATATTGTTTGGATGAATCTGAGATTGTGTGACGCATATCGTGTAATCATGCCCACGGATACTTGAGGTGACAATAGAGTATCTAGGTGACATTAGGTTTTGGTTGATTTGTATCTTAAGGTGTTATTCTAGTATGAACTCTATGATGGATTGAGCGGAAAGAATAGCTTTATATTATTTTACTACGAACTCTTGAATAGATAGAACAGAAAGGATAACTTTGAGGTGGTTTCGTACCCTACCATAATCTCTATGTTTGTTCTTTGCTATTAGTTGCTTTGGAGTGACTCTTTGTTGCATGTTGAGGGCTTGTTATGTGATGTATCTATGTTATTATTGTTGAGAGAACTTGCACTAGTGAAAGTATGAACCCTAGGCCTTGTTTCCTATCATTGCAATACCGTTTACGCTCACTTTTACCACTTGTTACCTTGCTGTTTTTATTATTTCAGATTACAAAAACCTATATCTACTATCCATATTGCACTTGTATCACCATCTCTTCGCCGAACTAGTGCACCTATAGAATTTACCATTGTATTGGGTGTGCTAGGGACACGAGAGACGCTTTGTTATTTGGTTGCAGGGTTATTTGAGAGAGACCATCTTCATCCTACGCCTCCTACGGATTGATAAACCTTAGGTCATCCACTTGAGGGAAATTTGCTACTGTCCTACAAACCTGTGCACTTGCAGGCCCAACAACGTCTACAAGAATAAGGTTGTGTAGTAGACATCAGTTTGCAGGTGACCCAAGGAACATATGGTTTGGTCTAAGCGCGGATGGCATTAATCCTTTTGGGGAGTAGAGCTGCAACCCTAGCATGTGGCCTGTGACTCTATGTTTATATAACCTTCCTCGGTTGTGCATGAAGCGGAAATTCATTACGATGCCAGTGCTCATCCAAGGCCCTAAGCAACCCGGCAACGACATTGATGTGTACCTAAGGCCATTAGTTGAAGAACTATTACAGGTATGTAATGGAAAAGGTGTACGTGCGTGGGATGAGCACAAACAGGAAGAGTTTGACCTAAAGGCGTTGCTGTTCATGACCATCAATGATTGGCCTGCTTTCAGTAACCTTTTAGGACAAACAAACAAGGGATACCGCGGATGCACGCACTGTTTGGATGATACCGACAGTATATATTTGGAGAGTTGTAGGAAGAATGTATACCTGGGACATCGTTGATTTCTTCCGAGCAGGCATCTCGTAAGAAAGAAAGGCAAGCATTTCAAAGGTGAGGCGGATCACCGGACGAAGCCTCGCCACCGTACTGGTGCTGATGTACATGATATGGTTAAGGATTTGAAGGTAATCTTTGGAAAGGGTCCTGGCGGACAACCTGTTCCGAAGGACGCTGACGGACGTGCACCCATGTGGAAGAAGAAATCTATATTTTGGGACCTGCCATATTGGAAAGACCTAGAGGTCCGCTCCGCAATCAACGTGATGCAAGTGACAAAGAATCTTTGTGTGACCCTGCTTGGTTTCTTGGGCGTGTATGGGAAGACAAAAGAAACACCAGAGGCACGGGAGGACCAGCAACGTATGCACGGAAAGGACGGCATACATCAGGGTCAGGCCAGCTATGCTCTTATCAAAGAAGAGAAGGAAATCTTCTTTGAATGCCTGCTCAGCATGAAGGTACCGTTTGGCTTCTCGTCGAATATAAAGGGAATAATAGATATGGCAGAGAAAAAGTTTCAAAACCTAAAGTCTTATGACTGCCACGTGATTATGACGCAACTGCTTCTGGTTGCATTGAGGGGGCTTCTACCGGAAAACGTTCGATTAGCCGTTGTGAAGCTATGTGCATTCCTCAATGCAATCTCTCAGAAGGTAACCGATCCAGAAATCATACCAAGGTTACAGAATGATTTGGTGCAATGTCTTGTCAGTTTCGAGTTGGTGTTCCCACCATCCTTCTTCAACATCATGACGCACGTCCTAGTTCACCTTTGCGAAGAGATTAACGTTTTGGGTCCTGTATTTCTACACAATATGTTCCCCTTTGAGAGGTTCATGGGAGCCTGGAAGAAATATGTTCATAACCGTGCTAGGCCAGAAGGAAGCATATCGAAGGTCCATGAAAATGAGGAGGTCACTGAGTTTTGTATTGACTTTATTTCTGACCTTAAGCCAATTGGTGTTCCTGAATCGCGGCATAAGGGCAGACTGGATGGAAAAGACACGCTAGGAGGGCTCAAATAATATGTATGGACGGGCATTCTCTCACTGAAGCACACTACACAATTCTACAGAATTCCGCCTTGGTGGCTCCGTATATGGAGGAACACAAGAATTTTCTACACTCCAAACACCCGGAGAAGTCTGACGACTGGATTACACGTGAACAAATGAGGTCTTTCGCCGGTTTGTTGCAGAAACATGCCATGCATGATGGAGATATTGAATATGACCTGTACTCGCTGTCCCAGTTACCATCTTCGAATATAATGACTTTCAAAGGGTACCAGATAAATGGGAATACATTTTACACGATCGCCCAAGATAAGAAGAGCACCAACCAAAATAGTGGTGTCCGCTTTGATGCAACAACCAACACGGGAAAGGAAACATATTATGGTTACATAGAGGACATATGGGAACTTAACTATGGAGGTGGTTTAAAGGTCCCTTTATTTCGGTGCAAATGGGTCAATATGACACGAGGCGGGGTAACGGAAGACCCGCAGTACGGAATGACAACAGTGGATCTCAACAATCTTGCGTATGCAGACGAACCATTCGTCCTAGCCAATGATGTGGCGTAGGTTTTTTATGTGAAAGACATGTCTACCAGGCCGAGAAAAAGAAAAGATAAGGAAGCGAATGGATCATACGACGAGCCAAAGCGCCACATAGTTCTTTCAGGGAAAAGAAACATCGTGGGAGTGGATGACAAGACAGACATGTCAGAAGATTATGAAAAGTTTGATGAAATTGCTCCATTCACAGTGAATATTGACCCGAGCATCCAGTTAAATGATGAAGATTTTCCATGGCTACGGCGCAAAGGGACACACGCGAAGAAAAAGTTTCATACCCAAAGATCTGGGATGTGATCGGCTTTACTATCATCACTTTCTTCTATGTTTCACACCCAGGTGGGAATCTCTTTAATAGGTAGGGTAGTTATGTGTTTTGGCATTTGAAGCGCGAAGAAATTTTATGTGCAAACAAATTCTTTCATGCATTTACTGATTTTTTCAGCTAAATGACCCTGAAATTGAAAAGCATTTCAAATGAACTCAGAAAAGGTTGAAAGTTGGCATGGTATCATAATTTCACCCACATAGCATGTGCAAAAAAGTAGAGAGGGTTACGGCAAAAACTGGATGCACTTCGTGTACAAAATGGACAATCTCTTTCGAAGTATCAGGGTTTCGGACGAAAACTCATCTGTTACAAAGGCATTTCATTTTCTAAATAACCTAAGCATTACCAAATTGAATATAATGATATAACACACTAATATTAAACATAAGAAAAAAGAATCACTGAAAAATCTATTTTGAAAGTTAAGTGTTCACGAACTAGTGATTCACACAAATTTCTTATAATTCAAAATTTAAACTATTCAAATTTGAAAACTACCGGCACTAACCTAAAGCAAAAATATTCACAAAGAAACTCCATATACAGCAAAAAAACAACTCAAAAAAAATAAAGAAAAAAATGAAAGCAAAAAAATATAAGAAAATAAAAATGCCCGCCTAATGGGCCAAAGCGGCCTGCATACAACTAGAAAGACAACATTTTGTTGGGCCAGGATCCAGGCCCGCAAAGGCCCCTTAGGCCCACAGGATAGCACAGAACAGGTAGGCCCAGTAGGCCTGCTTTGGAGAGGAGCTCGAAAGAGCTACCGCACTGGGGCTTATAAACTAGTGCGGACGCCCCTCGGCTAGCGAGGTGGGACTAAACTTGCCGCACGAACCTGCGCCAGCACACACCTTTAGTACCGGGTTGTGGCACCAACCAGTACTAAATGGGGGGGGGGGGTCTTTAGTACCGGTTGGTGCCACGACCCGGTACTAAAAGGGGAGCGCTTCCCGCCACTTGGCCTGGCCAAAACAGCGCTTTAGTACCGGTTGGTGGCTCCAGCCGGTACTAAAGGTCCATCCTATATATACAACACTTGAAAAAAATTCAGTTTCCCTTTGTTCTTCCCTCTCCGTCGATGACACGCCGCCTTCCCCGACCGATGCCGTCGCCGCACCTGACGCGTCTCCGCCCCTCGTCGCTGCCCCCGTCGCCGTCGCCGCTCCGGCCGTCCCCGTCCCCGTCGTCCCTGTCCGTCCACGTCCCCGTCCCCCGTCGTCCCTGTCGCCGCACCCCGCCACGTCGTCACCGCCCCGTCCCGTCGCCCCGTCGTCGCCGCCCCGTCGTCGCCTCGCCGGTGAGCTCATGCCCAGGCCGCCATGTCCACACACACACACACATTAGTTTTTTTGTTATAAATTTTAGTTATAGATTTTTTTTTGTTTTTTAGTTATAGAAATATCTATAGAAATGTTAGAAATTTTTCTGTTTTTTAGTTATAGAAATATTAGAAATGTTAGTTATATATATAGAAATGTTATAAAAAATTTCTGTTTTTTAGTTATATATAGATATATTTATAGAAATGTTAGCAATTTTTCTGTTTTTTAGTTATAGAAATATTAGAAATGTTAGTTATATAATCAGAAATGTTAGAAATTTTAGAATTAGTTTTAGTTAGATGAATTAGATTAATGTCAAATTGTTAGAATTTGCATATAGAATTTTAGTTATCACAATCCAATCATTTAAAAAATGTTACTTTTTGCGGGCATATAGTATTTGTTCTCGACGATATGCCCGGCCCGCATCCTCGCCGTCGACCCATTCGTGACGACGTCATGCTTCAGAGGAACAATGTCCGGGACTGGGCTCCGTCCGGCTGGCACTGGGAGGTGCTACCTGGAGGGGCGCGCCGCTTGGTGAGGAACCCGGCCTCGGGTCCCGTCGTCGACCCTGATCTCCTTTGGTGGCGTTCGCATGGGCCGCCTTCGGTGCAGAGGCAGACGGCCCCGCCGGAGGTGGTGCGTTGCCATGTCAGGGAGGAAGACGGGCACGTCCATCGCTACATGGCTGTTATGGACGATGTCAGGTTCTCCACTACTTGGCAGGTTCTTTGGGCAGATGACCGGAGATATGATCCTGTGATGGTTCCTTCTCTTTGGGTGTCTACCACCCGCGCCCCAGGAACCACGAGCGGCACCCTAGATTCTTCTGTAGTACTAGATCTTTATTAGGTACCTAGCCAGTGATGTATTCGATACATAATATTCGAGACGATGTATTCGAGATTATATATATTATTTGAGACGATGATGTATTCGAGATTATATATTAATCGAGACGATGCATATATTATGAAATATATGATTTAGTTTTTCCTTATTGATTGCATCCATGCATTGTAAATTGAATACTAAATTGTTTTATATATATTTCTTCTGTATTAGTTAAGTAAAAGCTATGGCGGACAATACCGGCAGAGAGAGAGAGAAGAGGAATTGTTCGACATCATACGCAGCCCTCACAGGCTAGATGATCTGAATGAAGCAGATGACGGCTCCCAATATCTGAACAATACCGGAGAGGGTGATGAAAAGATATCCGATCTCGACGATCGAGCTGATGAAGTCATGAACTATGATTATGATTATGATGACACAAACAATGTTTATGATGACAAACAATGCTGATCTTCAAATAACAAAGACTATCGGCGAGGTATATTAATATAAGCAGGCATCTAGTGATCATCACATGTTTTATTTTATCTGAAGATATATTAACGAATCGATCTTTCTTCTTTCAGCCCTCCGGATCGAGCAAATCTGCTTCTACAAACAGCAGGACAAAGCTAGGCCCGGGCAAAAAGTTGAAGGACGGTGTAAAGTACAACATCGACTCCGTCAAACCTAGTGGCGAACCCCTCACGCCTAAGAACATTGCAAACAAGTGGACTCATTAGTGTGGAGTTCTTGTGAAGGACCTACTCCCGATCTCCATTCAAGAATGGAAAGAGCCAAAAACTAAACGTCCAGGTGTTACTTGGGTCGACGACAGAGCAAAAAAAACCTTTGGGAATCTCTGATGGAGCATTTCACCCTGCCAGATTATTTCACTAAAGAAGATGTGGAGAAAGTCAAGGGCGCTGCTCTTAAGAAGATGGCAATTGCATTCAACACCTAGAAAAAAACTGTATGGGCCAACTACCTTGCTGCAGAAAGGAAGACTCTAGAATTCAGGGGAACACTGGAGAGGCAAAGAGAACACCGAGACAATTTTGTGAAATTCAAGGATTCAGAAATATCTAAGGAACGGTCGATAAAAAACAAGGCCAATGCCACAAAAAAGGCGCAGTTCCATAGGCTGGGTCCAGGTGGCTACGCGGTGGGAATGCCTAAGTGCGACAAGTCTGAGCAAGAGATGGAGGATGAAGGGGTCACTCCGGTTACTAGGAGCTGGCCCCCCAGGTGCAGAACTTGGTTCTATGTGCATGGGGGGCGTTGGACCCGAAGACAGGCCTGGTTTCGCAGAAGGCGGGTCTAAAAGGAGCCGAACAAAAGATACTTGACGCAATAGAAGAAGCTCGAACGGGGGTGTTCACGCCCAACAGAGAGAACAGTGAGCTTACGCGCGCCCTGGGAAATACTGAACACCCAGGAAGAATAGGAGGCATGGGTGTTATTCCCTGGTATGAGGGCTTTTCGGACTGGAAAGATGAATACAGGTCCCGTGCAAGAAATAAGATGGAGGAGGAGAAGAAGAGGAAGCTGGAGGAGGAGCAGAGGAAGTAGGACGCAGAATGCCTTCAAGGCCTAGAAGCAAGGCACGCGGACTTGGCACTCAAATTCCAGAAGCAGCAACAGCAGATCAACCCACTTAGCCAAGAAAGGGGGTCTCAGCAGCGGCAGCAGCAAGCAGATGATCGTCTAGCATTGGATAGCACCATCCCATCCATGCCGAGAAGGAGCGTTGGTTCTGCCCCGGGCGACACACTGCTAGATACATACCCTGTGGATGACATCATAGAGAACACTAACTGTGAGCTACAATCCAAAATGAAGAACATATCCATGAAGGTGGCGGATGGCGTAGCTTTTACAATTACCCCTGAAGCAACCTTCCATTGCATCCCAATTCCAGAGGCTATGCTCGTGTCATGGTTGATGAAGTGGTGGAGCCATATTCAAGGCTAGCACTTGACATTCCTAGAGGTGACGACGAACACACATTGGGAGAGGCCATACATTGTATCATCCTTTGGAGAAAGGATTGCATCATCTTTCCAAGTCCACCGACACCGCATCGTATGCCGACTCCTCCTCGAAGTCCGCCACCGAGTCAGCAGACTCCCGCTCCTCCAAGTCCACGAACGTGTGAGCCGACTCCTCCTTGAAGTCCGCCACCGAGTCAGCAGACTCCCACTCCTCCAAGTCCACGAACACATGAGCCAACTCCTCCTCGATGTCCGCCACCTCCTCCAAGTCCCCGAACGCATGAGCAGACTCCTGCTTCAAGTCCGGCACAGTGTCAGGCCACTCCTCCGGTTTCAAGTCCGACACAGTGTTAGGCCACTCCTCCTGCTTCAAGTCTGGCATAGCGTCAGCCACGTCAGCCGTCTCCGCCATCTCAGCAATCTCAGAAGAGACATGCCGCAGCTATGGTGCATAGCGGTATGAGTCGAGGTAGTATAGGAAGTACAGGCGGAGACAAGCGATATAAATATGGTCCAAGCCTCTCTCCTCTTCCTCAGAGGCCTTACGACATGATCGAGGAGTAAAACACAGCCATAGTGGAGGCCCAAGTGGACGCCCATTTTGGACCGAAACCGACACCGCCGCCAAGGAGAAAGTGCCTGAGAAGTTGATTGAGCATTTCATTCGTATGGCTAGAGCACCAGCTCCCAAGCCTGTTGACTCAGACTATGAGCGCCAAATCAGGAAGCTACATCGTGCACGGCTACAGAAGAAAGCGAGCTCGAGATCGAGCCAACAAGCAGCTGGCAAAAAATGCGGGAAAACCGTTCCCCATCTAGGAGAACAGGCGGCGCAATTGATCCCCCCGCTTGTTGTGCCAATAACACATGAGAGTACGCGCGCCCAATATTATTGTGGGAAAACCGTTAATGTTCCCCAGCTAGGCGATGTGATAATAACCGAGGAGCATATAATGCAGGCTGAAATGCTCAAGATCATTGTTGGACAACTCCTCGAAATCGAGCCCATGCCTCGGCTTAGAGAGGAGGAAATAAAACGGAAATATGTCCGAGGCCAACCTTTGGTCGAGCCAGACAAGGTCAAGAACCTCCCAACGAGAATGTATGAATTGCATCAATGGTACATGAACATTACCAAGATTTGCAATCGAGTGTCCCTCATGGTGAATGTCAAGCATGAGCATTGCTTGCATGAGAAAGCTCTGTCCATTGAGTATTCACAACTATTTCAGTTATACAATCAAGACGCACTCGACAAGTCTATCGTCGGTTGCTATTGTCTGTAAGTGATTTCTTTCTGTAATTTAAGTCTCAAGCTAGCTATATAGTGATCATTTTGATCAATCATTACATGTAATTATCCTCACTATATTCTTTTCTGTGGTATTATATGCAGGATGAAGATGTATTAAATGAAAAAATCTGGACGCTATGGCATTGGGTTCATTGACCCAAATACCATTAATGAGTACACATGGAATATTCCAAGTTGTCAAGCAATTTTAGAGGAAAGCATGCTAGAGTTCTTGAAGCGCCTCAATACCAATGAAGATATACCACTTCCTTACAACTTCCTGTGAGTCACACTGTCTTGTACTACAAATTCTGTTTTTGCTTTCTATGCTAGCTAGATGTTAATAATTAAGTGTATATGGTTTACAGTAGTTGATTAATTTTATGCACATGCCCGCTTAATTAAGACATGCAAACGTGTGCGCATGCAATTTCCACTGGATCTTGTTAGACATTAAAGTTGACAAAGGAACAGTTGAAGTACTAGACTCACTACTTAAAGAAGATAAAGACTACACCATCATGAAGGGGATATTCAACAGGTAATTTCAATCATTATTAACTATATCTCAGCCTATTATTAGTTTGTCATTTCCTGATATGAACTATTTAATAACCCCTTTATTAATTTTCTTTGCCGGCGGGCAGGGGTTGGGCAAAGTTCATCAAGGTGAATCCAGGAAAATGGGAAAAAAAGTTGTTTTGGCATCGACCAAAGGTAAGTAATTAAGTAGTACTAGCTAGCTACCATCTCTTTAATTCTTGTTTCAATACCATTAATTAATTATCATGCTTGATTAATCATTATCTTATTCAATTCCATTCTCGTAAAGGCCCTGAATCAGGCGCAGGGGAATGATCTGTGTGCATTCCACGTTTGCGAGAACATTTGCATGATGGCGTCCGAAAGGAGCAGATCTCAAAGACAGGACTAGGTACGTTTGTCAGAACACTATTCACACCATTATCGATATCAAGTCACACAACTAATACACATGCAAAATCCACTCCTTCTTGACAGTTCAGAGAGGTGCGGGATAAGCTCCTACCAGCAGACCGCATACTAGCACTTGTCATCGTGCTCCGAAGGCACCAAGGAAACATGTAGGAGAAATTGTATATGTATATACATGTGTATGTGTGAATAGTTAATGGTGTTGGTTGTGAGACATTCGATGATATATATTTATATATATGTGCCGTTCTACGTACAAGAAAATCTATTTATATATATGCATAACGTGTACAATTTGTAGTATCGTAAAATACCAGCAAACAAAAAAGAATTAAATGGAAAATAAAGCCAACCCCCCCCCCCCCCCCCAAACATTTAGTACCAGTTGGTGTTACCAACCGGTACTAATGTCCTACACGCACCCGGGCCTGGCTCGTGCCACGTGGTGGCACTTAAGCGCCGGTTCGTGACGAACCGGTACTAAAGGGGGGGGGGGCTTTAGTCCCCACTCTTTAGTGCCGGTTGCCGAACCGGCACTAAAGGCCGTTACGAACCGGCACTACAGGCCAATTCTGCACAAGTGATATTTATTTTCTACTCGTGAATTAGATTAGTCGGAAAAGTGCTAATATTTTCAGCACTAAACATCATGTATTGCATGACAAGCATTTGACTGCTCATGTCATGCTTGAAATGTATATGAAACAAAAATATCTTCCTACCTGCAAGTGGATGATTTGTAATGGCAATGCACGCTGTCTCTGACGACTGTTTATGCCTCGGTGTTTTTCTTCAAAAAGGGGGTGTGCCCCGGCCTCTGCATTAGAATGATGCATACGGCCATATTGTTGATAATCGAAAGGTCCAACATAAGTCTCGAGGTCTAAAAAAGGAAAATATGATCACAAAGAGCATGAATGCAAAAACATGATAGCCACAACCGGCAGGCAAAACAAAAGATAGGAAACTAAACACATGTCCTATTACATGATCGCCATCCAAACCGGTTGAAGATAGTCCGTGCTAACGTCTCCCATCGGATAGATCTAGTAACCAAATGCTCCCTGGCCTCCTCCGTCGGAGTGAGTAGTGACCACATACGGATGAGTGTAGTGGCCCGGAAAATAACCTACAAGAAATGAATATTTGTCGTTCTGTTAAAAACCAAGTCGTTTCCGCAGTTTAAAACTGCTCATAATAAAGCACATACTCCTACACGGATATGTCTCATTGTTTCTGGATCAATCCCATCTAGCTACGTCCCAAATAACGTGTTGATGGAATTCAGAGGAGTAATATTAAAATCTATGTGGACCGACCTCCATAATTTTTTTGCCAATGGGCAGTCAAGAAAGAGGTGTTTGATTGATGCATCACTATCACAGAAACTACATCTTTTAGATCCAGTCCTTAGTTAGGATGACTTGTTTGTGGACAAACCATATAAACACTTTGATTTTCCAAACATGTTTCGAATGAGGAATAGCGCTAGTGTTGATAATATCCAAATACATGGATTTAACCAAAAACTCACCATTCTTAGCCAGTTCCAGCGCAACTGATCGGGCTGTTGAGAAAGGTGGACATCCATCAATCTTCTCAGAAGATGGAGCCATGCTTCCCAATGGTTTCCCGCTAGCGTCCTCCTGAATTGAATATTAAGAGGATTGGACTGTAATACTGTTGTAACGTAAGCATCTCTTCACGGAACAATATTATAGAGAGAAGGATATTGGAGTGCAAGGGGCGTCTTCCCTAGCCATGTATCCTCCCAGAATCTTGTGGAAGTACCATTTCCAACTAGAAATTTTGTCATGTTAAAAAATACTGACTTCACTCTCATCAGTACCTTCCAAAAAGGCGAATCAGTCAGTCTTACCGTCACCTGGGACAGGGTTTTGGACTGAAGTTACATATGATGAAGAATCTGGGCCCATGTGGCATTCGTCTCTACAGATAACTTATACAACCATTTTCTAAGAAGACATATGTTCTTCACCACTAAATTTTCAATTCCTAGACACCCTTGATCTTTCGGCCCATAAATGATATCCCACTTAGCAAGTCTGTATTTTCGTTTTAATTCATCGCTCTGCCAGAAGAAGAGCGATCGATAGAAATCTAGCCTTTTTCGTACTCCAACTGGTACTTCAAAAAAGGACAAGAGAAACATAGGCACACTTGTGAGAACCGAATTAATCAGAATCAGTCGTCCTCCGTATGACATAAGCTTGCCCTTCCAGCAGCTCAGTTTTTTTTTCAAATCGATCTTCAATGCACTTCGACTCCTTGTTGGAAAGCTTGTGATGGTGGATTGGTAATACCCAAACACGTGAAGGGTAAAGACCCCAAATTGCAGCCGAATAATTCCTTGTAAGCTTCTTGTTCTTATTTAGCTCTTCCAAAGCAGAACAATTCATTTTTATGGAAGTTAATCTTTAACCCCGATAATTGTTTGAACAATCACAACACCAGCTTCATGTTTCTAGCTTTAGCCAAATCATGCTCCATGAAGATGATAGTATCATCAACGTACTGTAGTATAGACACTCCTCAGCCCACTAAATGTGGAACGAGGCCACCTACCCGGCCATCATCCTTAACCCTTCCCATTAGGATTGTCAACAAGTCACTCACTATGTTGAACTGAATCGGTGACATCGGATCTCCTTGTCTCAAGCCCTTGTGTGTTTGGAAGTAATGACCTATGTCATCATTTACCTTGATTCCAACATTCCCTTTTTGCATGAAAGAGTCTACCTGGTCCCTCCATTCCTGATCGAATCCTTTCACGCAAGGCTTCCTGAAGAAATGGCCATTTTACCTTGTCGTACGCTTTCTCAAAATCCACTTTGAAAACCACCCCATCTGGTTTTTCCTGTGGATTTCATGGAGCGTTTCATGTAGGACCACAACCCCTTCTAGGATGTTTCTATCTGGCATGAAAGCAGTTTGAGACGGTTGCACCACATAATGCACAATCAGAGCGTGACATAGGCCATTACAAGTATGCCTATGTAGTTCTTGGTCAGGCACATATGATGGAGATCCTAGAGGCACCGCAGAGCACGACCACGGGGGTGGTTAAGGTGATTAAGGGTGATCTGTCCGAGGCACAAATCCTAAACAGGCTGAATGAGATGGCTCCAAGTAACTTTCAATGGGAGTTGATTAGGCTCGAGGCCAATTTGTACAAGGTTGAGTATCCATCAGCAGATGACTTGCAGAGGATTCTGAGTTTCGGGATGTGCAGGGTGCCTGGCACTGAGTGTATCCTCGAGTTTGATGAGTGGAAGAAGGTTGACCCGAAGGGAATACCTCTTACTCGGATTTGGTTATGTTTCTCGGGGGCACCGTCTAAGCCTCTGAATGATTTTTGGGTCGCGGCTAGCTTGGGGACACTTGTTGGGAAAACTGAGCTGGTGGATATGCCCTTTACCCGTGCGAACAGGGTAGCGAGGTTGCTCGTGATTGTTCTGGATATCGAGTTCATACCGGATGTGGTTATGTGGACACACGCCGACAGAGTTTAAAACCTCGAGATTGAGTATGAGGACTGTGATTTGTTCTCTAAGGCTATGTTTGGGCATGAAGTTGACATGGTCGATAAGAATGATGGCTCGGGCAACAAGGAGCTGCGTGAGGATAATCGTGGTGGAGATAAGTCCAACGCTATGGGTTCTAATCACACCTCGGTGGCGCCCGGGAAGGGGACTCCACCACCAGCTTCAGCGCCTATGAACTCGCTGAGATTTGGCTCGTTTTAGCATGCTTCCTCTCCTCCTCTGAGAGGTAGTGCTTGGTCAGGCTGTCGAGCTTCGCTACGAGGGTGGGGAGGATCATGGGTAGGAGGCCCTCCGTTCCCCCGCTTCTCTCGCTCAGGATGGTGCTTCTCTGCGGATGAGGAGTCCAGCGACGCCTTGCGTAGCTGCGGACGTGCTTCGCGCAAGAGGAGGTACCGGATCGAGAGGGGGTGTGGGCAGGTGGCCTCCACTCCTACCGCTCCCTTGGCGTCCCTGGAGGCACTACTAGGAAAACGGCTATAGATGAAATGGACACTAATGGCGCACCACATGTGTGGTGCGCCATTAGTATATAGCAGTGGCGCACCACACATAGGTACGCCATTAAACTCCAAATACTAATGGCGCACCACATACACGGTGCGCCATTAGTAACAATATTTTTTTACAAAACTAGTAATGGCGCATCGGGGGATAGTGCGCCATTACTAGTTTAACTAGTAATGGCGCACCACACACTCAGTGCGCCACTACTAACATATTTTTTTTTCAAAGTTAGTACCACACCCACGGTGCGCATTACTAACTTTGACCCAAAATTCCCCCGAATGCACCCCCCCGTATGGACCGCCTTTTCAGTTTTAAAAAAATAAAATAAAATGATGGAAATGTCAAAAAAATAAAATAAAATAAGTTTCCCATGTGATATGTGGTCTAGTTGTTGGGAAAATTTACAAATATGAATTTCGACTTTATTTGTAAAATCTCTCTGGAATTTGTAAAATGGGCATAACTTTTGCATACAAACTCGGATTAAAAAGTTTTTTATATGAAAATCATCTACTCGAAAAGTTACATCCGAATTCAACCGGGGAAACCCCGTTGAAGATTTTTAGAATCCCTAAAAACCTAATAGAATAAAAGTTACGGGGCTTTTAAGGTCTAGAGGGGGACTGATTTGTTTTCAGAGCTAAATCACCGTGAAAGTGAAAAGCAGTACAAAATGAACTCTGAAAAGGTTGAAACTTGACAAGGTATCATCATTTCACCCGCATAGCATGTGCAAAAAAGTAGAGAGGGTTACGGCAAAAACTGGATGCACTTCGTGTACAAACTGGACAATCTCTTAGGAAGTATTAGGGTTTCGGACGAGAAATCATCTGTTACACCGGTATTCAATATTTTAATAACTTAGTACAACTCCAGACTTTTTCTACGTTAAAATGCAGAATTCAAATCCACCTCATCAACTTTCAACCCTTTCTGACATAATTTGCTATTTTCGATGCATTTACTGATTGTTTTCAGAGCTAAATCACCATGAAAGTGAAAAACACCAAAAAATGAATTGAAAAATCACTACAAATATGAATATAATGATAAAACACACTAATATTACATATAAGAAACTATAAATACAGCAAAAAACAACTCACAAATAAATAGAGGAAACAATATGAAAAAAAAAATTTCTGCGCTACCCAGTGGGTCTGCTCAGCCTTGGACGTGCATATGTAGGCCCATAAGGCCCAGCAGGCTCACAGGGCAGCGTAACATAGTTAGGCCTGTCCAAATTTAACCTTAAGTACCGGTTTCTGTCTCCAACTGGTACTAAGGCCTCCCCCAACCATCACTTACAAAAAATTTCAGTTATCATCTTCATCTTTGTCACGCCCGTCCCGCGCCGCACCTGTCGCCGTCATCGCCGCCCCCGTCGCGCCGCCCCCCCGTCGCGCCGTTCCCGTCGCCGCCCCAGCCCCATCGTGCCACCCCCCGGCCCCGTGCTACGTCTTGAGCTTGCGTTGGTTTTCCTTGAAGAGGAAAGGATGATGCAGCACAGTAGTGTAAGTATTTCCCTCAATTTTTGTGAACCAAGGTATCAATCCAGTAGGAGGCTCCTCACAAGTCCCACAAACCTACACAAACAAACAAAGAACTCGCAACCAACGCGATAAAGGGGTTGTCAATCCCTTCACGGCCACTTGCGAAAGTGAGATCTGATAGAGATAGTATGATAAAATAAATTTATTTTTGGTATTTTATAATATAGATGCAGAAAATAAAGATGCAAATAAAAGTAGATTGAAATCTTATATGATAAAGGATAGACCCGGGGGCCATAGGTTTCACAGTGGCTTTACTCAAGATAGCATAAGTATTACGGTGGGTGAACAAATTACTGTCGAGCAATTGATAGAAAAGCGAATAATTATGAGATTATGTAGGCATGATCATGTATATAGGCATCATGTCCGTGACAAGTAGAACAACTCCTGCCTGCATCTACTACTATTAATCCACACATCGACCGCTATCCAGCATGCATCTAGAGTATTAAGTTCATAAGAACAGAGTAACGCATTAAGCAAGATGACATGATGTAGAGGGATAAACTCAAGCAATATGATATAAACCCCATCTTTTTATCCTCGATGGCAACAATACAATACGTGTCTTGCAACCCTTTCTGTCACTGGGTAAGAACACCGCAAGATTGAACCCAAAGCTAATCACTTCTCCCATGGCAAGAAAGATCAATCTAGTAGACTAAAGCAAACCGATAATTCGAAGAGACTTGCAAAGATAGCTCAATCATACATAAAAGAATTCAGAGAAGATTCAAATATTATTCATAGATAAACTTGATCATAAACCCACAATTCATCGGATCTCGACAAACACATCGCAAAAAGAGATTACATCAAATAGATCTCCACAAGAGAGGGGGAGAACATTGTATTGAGATCCAAAAAGAGAGAAGAAGCCATCTAGCTAATAAATATGGACCTGAAGGTCTGTGGTAAACTACTCATAACTCATCGGAGGGGCTATGGTGTTGATGTAGATGCCCTCCGTGGTGGATTCCCCCTCCGGCAGAACGTCGACGACGGCTCCAAGATGGGATCTCGCGGATACAGAAGGTTACGGTGGCGGAAATATTTCTTTGGTGGCTCCCTGGATGTTTTTGGGGTATGTAGGATTATATAGGAGGAAGAAGTACGTCGGTGGCCGCCCGAGGGGCCCACAAGACAAGGGGGCACACCCAGGAAGGGTGGGCACACCCTCCTATGTCGTGGCTTCTTGGCTTGCACTCCAAGTTCTCCGGATCACGTTCGTTCCAAAAATCACGCTCCCGAAGGTTTCTGTTTGGACTCCGTTTGATATTCCTTTTCTTCGAAATACTGAAATAGGCAAAAAAACAGCAATACGGGATGGGCCTCCAGTTAGTAGGTTAGTCCCAAAAATGATATAAATGTGTAAAATAAAGCCCATAGACATCCAAAACAGGTAATGTAATAGCATGGAACAATCAAAAATTAAAGATACGTTGGAGGCGTATCAAGCATCCCCAAGCTTAATTCCTGCTCGTCCTCGAGTAGTTAAATGATAAAAACAGAATTTTTGATGTGGAATGCTACCTAGCATAATTCTCAATGTAATTTTCTTTATTGTGGCATGAATGTTCAGATCCAAATGATTCAATATAAAAGCTTATAAAACATAAAAACAATAATGCTTCAAAGCATACTGAAAAATAATCATGTCCTATCAAAATAGCATAGCCAAAGAAAGCTTATCCCTACAAAATCATATAGTTAGGCCATGCTTCATTTTCATTACACAAAGTACTCCCATCATGCACAACCCCGATGACGAGCCGAGCAATTGTTTCATACTTAAACGCGCTTCAGCTTTTTTCAACTCTTACGCAATACATGAGCGCAAGCCATGGACATAGCACTATGGTGGTATATGGTGGTGGTTGTGAAGACAAAAAGAGGGAGAAGATAGTCTCACATCATCTAGGCGTATCAACGGGCTATGGAGATGCCCATCAATAGATATCAATGTGAGTGAGTAGGGATTGCCATGCAACGGATGCACTAGAGCTATAAATATATGAAAGCTCAACAAAAGAACTAAGTGGGTGTGCATCCAACTCGCTAGCTCACGAAGACCTAGGGCATTTTGAGGAAGCCCATCATTGGAATATACAAGCCAAGTTCTATAATGAAAAATTCCCACTAGCATATGAAAGTGACAACATAGGAGGCTCTTTATCATGAAGATCATGGTGCTATTTTTGAAGCACAAGTGTGGAAAAAGACATAGTAGCAATTGTCCCTTCTCTCTTTTTCTCTCTTTTTATTTTTATTTTTCTTTTTTATTCTTTTTTTTATTTTCTCTTTTTTTTCTTTCCTTTTTTCTTTCTTTTTGGTGGGCTTCTTTGGCCTCTTCTATTTTTATAAAGTCCAATGTCTCATCCCGACTTGTGGGGGAATCATAGTCTTCATCATCCTTTCCTCACTGAGACAATGCTATAATAATCAAGATCATCACACTATTATGGATTTACAACTCAAGAATTACAACTCAAAGATAGAACAAATTATGACTCTATAAGAATTCCTCCGGCGATGTACCGGGATATGCAATGAATCAAGAGCGTCATGTATGAAAATTATGAAGGTGGCCTTGCCACAAATACGATGTCAACTACATGATCATGCAAAGAGCAATATGACAATGATGAAACGTGTCATAATAAACGGAATGGTGGAAATTTGCATGGCAATATATCTCGGAATGACTATGGAAATGCCATAATAGGTAGGTATAGTGGCTGTTTTGAGAAAGGTAAATAATGTGTGCATGATACTGGCCAAAATTGTGCGGCATAATAGAGGCTAGCAAAGTGGAAGGATGAGTGTGCGTATATCCATGGACTCACATTAGTCATAAAGAACTCATATACTTATTGCAAAAGTCTACTTAGCCCTCGAAGCAAAGTACTACTACGCATGCCCCTAGAGGGATAGATTGGTAGGAAAAGACCATCGCTCATCCCCTACTGCCACTCATAAGGAAGACAATCAAAAGAGCACCTCGTGCAACAAATTTGTCACACAACTTTTACCATACGTGCATGCTACGGGACTTGCCAACTTCAACAAAAGTATTTCTTGATTTCATAATTATCCACTATCATGACCCTAACATTACTACCTTTATATCTCAAAGCAACTATCAAGCAACAAATTGATCCTAGTGTTGAATGCTCTTTCTATGATAGTTTTTATTATACCCAACTTGGATGCTCATCATTCTAGGACCAAAATTGTAACAATAGCAAATACCATCATGTTCTAAAAGACTCTCAAAATAATATAAGTGATGCATGAGAGACTAGCAATTTCTTCAAAATTAATCCACCGCCATGCTCTAAAAGATATAAGTGAAGCACTAGAGCAAAAACTATCAAGCTCAAAAGATATAAGCGAAGCACATAGCATATTCTAATAAATTTCAATCAAGTAGGCTTCTCCCAAAAGGTGTGTACAACAAGGATGATTGTGGTAAAATAAAAAGCAAAGACTAATATAATACATGACGCTCCAAGCAAAACACATATCATGTGGCGAATAAAAATATAGCTCCAAGTAAAGTTACCAATGAACAAAGACGAAAGAGGGGGTGCCTTCCCGGGGCATCCCCAAGCTTAGGATTTTGGATATTCTTGAATATCTTGGGGTGCCATAAGCATCCCCAAGCTTAGGCTCTTGTCACTCTTTATTCCATAGTCCATAAAAGCTTTACCCATAACTTGAAAACTTCACAACACAAAACTCAATAGGAAATCTTATAAGCTCCGTTAGTGAAAGAAAACAAAACCACCACATAAGGTAATGTAATGAACTCATTCTTTATTTATATTGGTGTGTTAAAACTAATGTATTCCAAGTTTTGTATGGTTCATACCCTTACATACTAGCCATAGATGCATCAAAATAAGCAAACAACACACGAAAAACAGAATCTGTCAAAAACAGAACAGTCTGTAGCAATCTGTAACTAACCCAAACTTCTGGAACTCTACAAATCCTACCAAAATAGGACGTACTTGAAAATTTGTTTATTGATCATCAGCTAAAAGAATCAGTGCAAAATCACATTTCTGTGATTTATTGATTTTTTTCTCGTGACCGCAAAGTTTCTATTTTTCAGCAGAATCAAATCAACTATCATCATAGGTTATCCTATAGGTTCTACTTGGCACAAACACTAAATAAAACATGAAAACACATCTAAACATAATGTAGATGCAAAATTTATTGCTAAACAGAAACAAACACACAAAAACACAAAGAAAATTGGGTTGCCTCCCAACTAGCGCTATCGTTTAACGCCCCTAGCTAGGCATTAAAGTGAAGATAGATCTAAGTAGTTCCATCTTTGGCACTTGGTTCATAGGTAGCTCGCATGATAGATTCATAAGGTAATTTGACTTTCTTTCTTGGAAAGTGTTCCATGCCTTTCTTTAATGGAAATTGGAATCTAATATTCCCTTCCTTCATATCAATAATCGCACCAATCGTTCTAAGGAAAGGTCTACCAGGAATAATAGGGCAAGAAAGATTGCAATCTATATCAAGAACGATAAAATCAACGGGCACCAAATTTCTATTTGCAACAATGAGAACATCATTGATCCTTCCCATTGGCTTTTTAATGGTGGAATCCGCAAGGTGCAAATTTAAAGAGCAATCATCAAGATCATGGAAACCTAGAATATCGCATAAAGTTTTCGGAATCGTGGAAACACTAGCACCCAAATCACACAAAGCAAAACACTCATGATCTTTAATTCTAATCTTTATAGTAGGTTCCCACTCATCATTAAGTTTTCTAGGTATAGAAACTTCCAAATTAAGTTTTTCATCAAAATATTGCCTCAAGGCATCAACGATATGTTTGGTAAAAGCTTTATTTTGACTATAAGCATGAGGAGAATTAACAACGGATTGCAACAAGGAAATACAACTTTCTAAAGAACAATTATCATAATCAAATTCCTTGAAATCCGAGATAGTGGGTTCAATACTATTTAAAGTCATGACCTCTCCAATCCCACTTTTACCAAATTTAGCATCAAGATCTAAAAACTCCAGATTATTGGGACACCTTCTAAATAAAGTTGACTCATCTCCAGTCCCATTATTATCAAGATTCATATTGCAAAACAAAGATCTAATAAGGGACACATCGATAACTTTAAGATCTTCATCATTATTTTCATGGGAACTAGAAGAACACGCCTTTACAAAGCTATCTTTCTTAGCACGCAATCACTACACCATGGTCAAGTTTCGGCGACACAACAATCTGTTGGCATAGGGTACCTTTGCCGACACATAGCTTGTCGCTAACACGTATGCTGACAAAAGAGAAAACAGTCGGAGGACTTGCTGTGGGGAAAGGCATTGCCGACAGAAGTTCACTTGCCGACACTTTTTCAGACAGTATACACCCTACCTACGCCGACAGTTTGCTTGTGGACATACACCCTACGTACCCTGACAGATGGTTTGCGGGCATACATCCCAGGTACGCTGACAGTTCATGTGTGCACTTACACCCTACTTTTGTCGACACATATGCTATTCTTCTAGGTATATAACTATCCCGACACATATGCTGTCTATATAGGTATATAGTCTATTCGTCTAGGTATGTATGTTTGCTGACACTTTTCATGCCTAGCTAGTTAGTAGCCATGGCTGATAGTTGCTCTGCAAGAATTTGTTTACCAACAGATAACTTGTTGGTAAGTAGTGCACAGCCAAACCAATAATTTCACACATATACTGAGATGCAATTGATAAACAACATCAACATGGACACATTGCACAACAATGATTATATGTTCACAAACAGACATATACTGGCATAGGTTCACAAACAGACATATACTGGCATAGGTTCACAAATGGACATATATATCGACATAGGTTCACAAGCACAACCAGAAGTATAGTTTAACCATCCATGAGCATAGGTTCACAAATAAACGAGCACACAAGTCACATCCATGAGCACAAAGTTTCTACTCCAAAACAATTGAAGCACCAAATGGTCCGAAACACACATTAGATTCGTGACATGATTGAAGTTCGGTTCCAAAATACTGCGCACACCCATGTATGTTCCATGATACTCCAAGTCCCCCTCACATCCAATGCTAGGTGCCTAAGTACCTGAAAATATTGCATACGAATTTGTCAAGAATTGTCAAGAAAGTGTAATCAACCAAAAAGTTGTTCAAAACTCCTGAATAGTGATATGGCATTACTGTACTATTATTACTATCATTACGAGTACACCGGCACTATGCACGTCCAGTCTATAGTTCCATTTTATTAACCACATATCATGAATAATTTTTATGTGAAATACATGAGACCCTTGAAAAAGCTCAAAAGGGGAAGACAAAGAGAAACTTGCAGTTGTCAATCAAGGTACCAAACTGTACATGAACATTCAGCCATCTTCTAGTATTCACACTTGTCGTTGGATTTATCAATCCTACGGCCAAAATTTCAGGGATTTGCGGGTGAGCCAACAATCTGACCAAATCTCTAGAGCATTCGTACAACTGAAGCTAGGCAGACTACTATACGCGCATGTGACTATGGTACAACAACACACTAGTAGGGAGAGAGAGTTTTAAATTGGTAGAAATGTCGGCATCTATCTAGAATGATGTAGGAGCAGCATCGTCAACTGTTGAATGCATGTATCATTCATGTCTTTCCTCTTTTTTTTCTTTTGAAATGCAAAAAGAGCATGACAATGGGGAGACCAATTAGAATGGACACAAATGTCCAAAGAAACATCCAGATTACAGTGGGGAGACCAATTAGAATGGACAGTAGGGAGACCAATTAGTTGCCATATTTAATATGCTTAGTTTCATGATTACCAAATACTTATTTGCCCAAGAGTTTAAACAAGCTTTTAGGTGTCAATCAGTTGCCAAAAATACTATTTACTCACTTGTCAGATTACATAGTTACCAAATAAAAACTTAGTATCTGCTTTTTTGTATGGATAAATATGGAGTTATAAACATAAATAGGTGCACATAAATATGGAGATTGACAAACAGCTGCAGATTTTTATTTGTTAAATTTCTCCAAGGTAGGATAAGTGCCAAGGGATGGAGATAAAAAGGTGCACCCAAATATGGAGATTGACAACTATTCAATACATCAATGGTCTTATAGGACAGATAAGTGGGCACAAATAGACTAAGGCACATTAATTTTATTTGGCATGTAAATTTGATGTATATCATAGTACCTTCACCTCTTGGCACATTAGATGTCTTCTTGGGATCTTTGATCTGCAACAACAATCACTACTTAATAGGTGACCGATTAGAACAAAAGAAAAGAAACCAAGTGCTCTAGATTATTACCATAGGAGATGGCCATGCAATCGATTTACCCTTAGCATCTCCCATGGTCAACACATTCCCATACGGACGAGGCAACTGAGTATCCTTTTTGAACACCGAATAGATGACAATTTTGACATATTGAGAACCTAGGGGCTCACCCCCCACCACAGCCTTTGGATTAGTTGTTTGAATTGTTCCTTTGGCAATAACGACATTTAAAGGTCTAGTCATGCTATATAGTATCACATCTCTTCCACCCTATGGGAACCATTTGCAATTCAGAATATAATCATGGTAAAGAAACAAGTTCATATAGCATCATATTGGCAATTAAAGGCCAAAAGGAAAGGAAAGATTTACCCATTGTTGTCTGTTATGTTTCTCAACATTAACAATTCTTCTTCTAGTAAGAGTGTCATCATTGTGCATAGAAGCATTTGACTCAGCCACCTCCTCTAGATGAGGATTTCCTTTTTCAATATTATTGGTTTCTCTTGTCCTTATGTTCTACATCAAAATCAAGCATTGTAGATGTTAAGTATAATAAACTACGACGAGATCACAGTATTACATGTTCCATTATGGCAGAGGTACAATATACTATGGCAGAGGTACAATATAATAGAACTAGTGCTACCTGGTGTGGAGTATTTGGTTCATGTCCATGTGTGGTATCGGTTTCATCTTGTTGCCCCTGTGAAGATAGAAAAAGTTGCCTCATCTCAGCCATGTGCTTCTTCATGTCATCCATTTGGTCTTGCAGATGTTCCACTTTTTGGTTAGATACACGACACTTTTCCATTGCTATTTGAAGCTTTGTAGATTTATACTGCTGGGTTCCTGGCAACTCTAGGTCATATGGAGTTGGCCCCAAACCAACAGCACGAACATATCCTTTTTTTCTTTTCCACAAACAAAACCAAACAAATCACCATCCTTAATACCATTCTCCAACAATTCTGGGTGCTTTAATGCTTCATCTTGAAGTTCTTTCTGTAGATTTCAGGAATTGTTATGAGTTCCTAGTACTTACTACATAAACAAAAATATGAAAGGAATCGAGAAATTAGAGTGCATCTGAACTTACAATTCTTACTTTAGACCCCTTTTGAGGAAGTCCACTAATTCGATGTGTATGTGTTTCAATAAACAATTCATGTCTATGTGGGCGGCACTTGAGCTCCTCGGTCTATGTCAAGTGATAAGAAAGATTAAAACAATGAGCAAAATGTACAAA
Organism: Triticum aestivum; assembly: GCF_018294505.1. Taxonomy (NCBI): domain Eukaryota; kingdom Viridiplantae; phylum Streptophyta; class Magnoliopsida; order Poales; family Poaceae; genus Triticum; species Triticum aestivum. The sequence continues at coordinate 32,153,957 of NC_057795.1, read as the reverse complement.
CATCAAAGTTTAGAACAAGAATAGCATGGTTGCATACCATTTCAGTGTCAACCCGAGCAAAACTCTTACTTCCAGATGTGTGATTTTGCGTGTGATGTGCTCGATTGTTTTTACCTCTTATTGAGCGAGCCTACCAAATGGTTTGATAAAGATCATGTCACACAAGCAATCATGTCACACAAGTAGAATCAAAGGTCAATACTAACCTAACAAAGAGCATACCTTAGCTTTTGGAGTCAACCAAATGCAACAAGCAACTTCCATTGGTCAGGATGAACTCTAGCATCACATGATGCTATAAGTTCATCATATTCATATGATTCATCATAATAATCCCTCTTTAGGTCTGATTTGAAGTATTTCCATTTAATTTGTGATGTTTTCATATACCATTGGAAAACTCGTTCGTCTAATTCCCAAAACAACTGAAAAATTGGCATTTGGAAATAAGCACTAGAGAACAGTACAACATAAACTAACTTATTAGTCACTCCTAAACATGAACACTAAGATATCATCCAGGAACTCACTAACCAATAAAAATATAGCAACATAGCAGCAACCAATAACAATATAGCAGCAGCAACCAAGTATTACCTTTGCCTCGGTCCATAAAGCAAGTTTTTTAGACAGGTCAACCTTCCTCCAATCATCAAATTCAACCGAAAAACCCTTGGTTCTTATTTGTGTTCCAACAAAGTTGGCGAACAGTGTAGCAAATTTACCACAAGGCTGACCATACTCATTGATTTCCAACTTGAGTTTAGGCTTGTTTTGCCTTCCCCATATGCTTTTCATAATAGTAACTTTCCTAACCTCCCTTTCCTGGACTGATATCCAATAAATGCAGAAAATAGATTTAGTACTAGGAATGCATTATCATTCAATTGCTAATCTTGAAGGTACACATATCAAAGTAAAGAAGCATACCTTCAGGTTCATTCAATACAGCCTCAGGTTCAGTTGAAATTTCAGTATTTAATCTTGACAAAGAATGCAATTGCCGGTCTGGAGCTTGAGTTTGTGAAACAGGAGTTCACTTTTGTCTCTACAATTAACCACATAAATCAGTGTTAACCATGCAAAAAGGGATAGAAAATAGTGTGCTGGAAATAGTGCATATGTATGTGTGGATGATGTAATAGTTTTACTAGTATATGATGCAAAGCTATAATCCAATACAAAGAAATGGAAGACATGTGTTTTCTTTTAGTTATATCATATCTAGCAACAATACCTTTTTCTTCTTTTGGGGAGCAGGTTGGCCTTCCGCCTCAAATGCATCTGCTAGACCTTTAAGATTCAAAGTTCTCTTCATGTTCTCATTTTTTCTTCTACGTACATCAAGTGCAATTCTGTTCCTTTCGAGTTCATATTCAGGAGTTCTTTCTGCGCTTTTTGCTGCAGCTGCCATTTTTGCTCATGCTCCTGTAAATGCTTACAGATGAGTTAGCAGTCCATACAAGATGCAAGTATTTCAACTGAAGTAACAACCAAATACAATTAACCCTCCTCTACTTCAACAGGATGCAGGTCCTCCATAATACCCAAAGCTTGGATATCTAAGCGAGAATTGGCATTATCCTTTGATTTTCCCTCAAGGCCCAGAAGTGTGTTAACTATGTTATCACATACATTTTTTCTATATGCATAACATCAAAATTATGATGCAACATCAGATCTTTCCAATAGGGCAACTTAAACCACACAGATCTTCTTTTATACAAGGGAGGGGATTCGCCTTCTTTGCGTTTTCTCTTTGTTGTCTTCTTGGCAGCTGGATCTTTTCCAAAGGATGTTTCGAGATTTGTTGTCAAATCATCGATTTCCTCACCCATAAGAGGTATAGGTGCTGTCCTATGCTCTGACTTGCCATCAAATAACTTTTCATCTGACCTAGACTTATGATTGGATGATAAGAACCTACGATGTCCCATATAGCAATATTTACTGCCCTTTTTTAATTGTAGAGAACAAGTGAATGAATGGCACTCAGGACAAGCTACCTCACCCTGGGTAGCACACCCATGAGTGTAGCCTAAACCTGGAAAGTCATGTATGGTGCAAAGGATGGCAGTTGTTGCAGCCAATCTAAAATTCTGACTATCATCACCAATTAGTGGATGTTTGGAATCAAAATCCTTCCAGAAAATAGCATCCGCTGGGCACCTAATCAAACCATCTTTGGTCCATTGTTCGTCATGCCACCTCATGTCAGTTGCAGTTTTAGAGGACATAAAGTACCTTTGAAGCCTTCTTTTATTAGGAAAATAGCGAAGAACCTTTCTAGGAACTCTATGTACCCTTTTCCCATCAGGACTCTTCTTTTCTGATTTCCACCTTGAAGTTTTACACTTAGGACATTGATTCTCCTTATCAAATTCATTTCTAAACAGTACACAATCATTTTCACATGCACGAATACTAACATACCCAAGCCCAATAGATTTAACTATTTTTCTTGGCTTCATTGAAATTTTTCGGAAGTACCGAACCTTTGGGGAATGCATCACTAAGTAACTCAAGCACCATGTCAAAACTTTTGTCACTCCATCGCCCAAGAAGTTTGATGTGGAGCAATTTGACAATAAAACAGAATTTTGAGAAGTTTCTACACCCGGGGTATAGTTCTTTGTTGTCATCATCAACCATCTTCAAATAAGCCTTGGTATCATCATCACCATCCATCCTAGGGTTGTTATTGTCCTCATTGGTCTCTTCCAACACCCCCCCATCATCTAATCCACAAGCTATGTCTCGCAAGAAATTATCTAATTCATTTTCTGCCGGTGAACTCTCTACTTCTACCTCCTCAATATTAGGGCTAGCGTGGCTAGATTCTCCATGAAACAACCATGTATGATACCCCTCCATGAAACCATCACATATCAAATGGTCACGTGCTTCTGTTGCTGTTCTCCATTTAGAGTTCAAACATATCTTGCAAGGACATAAGATTTTGTTTTCATTTGTTGAATTAATAAAAGCAAACTCTATAAACTTGTCTAACCCCTGCAGATACTCATTTGTGTGCCTACATGTAATTGTTTTTTTAGATATCAGAACAGTTCATGAGAAAATTATACCATTTATGAGTTTGCAAAAGGGAAACTTGATGTACCTAGGCTTAGACAACCAGGTTTTGTCCATGATGCAGCCTTAATATCAAAGTGCCAAGTATCTGAATATGGCGAGTGCGGTAGTGTTAGTTTTGCATCGGTGAAGCGACAATCATTATTCAAGAAATAGAAGTACAAAACAATAACCATCCAAGCAACAAATGCACATTCTTGTCCAGTTGTCTACTGTCACATACAAATGCATATGATTCAGATACAGAGAATGTAATCTAGGGAGGAGTTGATGCTTACTCGGGGCACAGAGACAGAGCTGCAGGAGTGGAGCAGAGATGGAGCTTGGCCGGAGATGGAGCCTGACAGCAGCAGAGCAGAGATCCGGCAGCAGCACTGTAGAGGTCCGACAGAAGTAGGCCCGGAGATGGAGCTCCGGCAGCAGCAGAGCACATGTCCGGCAGCAACAGGCCCGGAGATGGAGCTCCGGCAGCAGCAGAGTAGAGGTCTGGCAGTAGCAGGAGCCCGGAGATGGAGCTCCGGCGGCGGCAGGAGCCCGGCAATGGAACCCCCGATGGCAGCAGGGAGCCCAACTATGGAATAACAGCAGCAGCAGGGAGACGGATCCCGGGCGACAGCAGGGAGCCCGGAGATGGGTCCCCGGCGGCAGCAGGGACGGGGATGGGGATTTGCGAGGACGGCGGCTACATGTCAGGGGGGAGGGGGCCGCGGCGGTTGGATGTGAAGTGCGACGACTGCGAGTCGATCTAGGGCTGGAGCTCGGGGGAAGGGGGTGCGAGGACGGCGATGGAGCTAGGGAGGAGGGGGTGCAAGGACGGGGTGGAGCGCGAGGGCGGCGGCAGGACTGGATGAGCGCGACGGCAGCAGCCCGATGGAGTGGATCGAACACGAGGGTGGCGGCGGCGGCCGACACGGGTTAGGGTTGGGGTCTATTTGGGGTATTTTGCGGGGGAGGGGGAGTATTTTGCGGGGATACTTTGCACGAACAGGGCAAAAATTTCACTAGCGCGCCGAAATTGCGCGCCAAGGCAGTCGATTGACACGTGTCCCTCTACGCCGACACACAATCTGAGTCTATACACCCAATATATGCCGACACATTTTATATCGCTAAATACGTACCTACACCGACTGATAAACTGTCAAAGCCCTTACATATGCCGACACATAACACGTTATTAAGCGATTACTAACAAATACATAGTTATTTAGTGGTTGCCGACACATAGTATGTCTACAATGGTGTACCTTTGCCTACACATGTTCCAAAGACAAAACTTAAAAGCTACGGTGATAGTTATTTTGTGAAGATTAGTAGACCTTTGCCCACATAAATGTGTCATGTAAGCTCTACCGTGGTGTAGTGAATCTAGTGGTTCTTTCCTTGCACTCGTCAATGGAAATTCTCATTGCTTTGAGAGACACATTGATATCATGCTTAGGAGGAGAAGATCTAAGTTTAAGAGAATCAACATCAAGCGAAAGTCTATCAACATTCCTAGCCAAATGATCAACTTTAAGCATTTTTTTCTTCAAGCAAAGCATTAAAATTCTTTTGAGAAATCATAAATTCTTTCACACTGTTTTCAAAATCAGAGGGCATATTATTAAAATTACCATAAGAATTATTGTAGGAATTTCCATAATTATTAGAGGAATTGCTAGGGAACGGTCTGGGATTAAAGTTTCCTCTATAAGCATTGTTTCCAAAATTATTCCTACCAACAAAATTCACATCCATAGATTCATTATTATTCTCAATCGAGGTAGATAAGGGCATATCATTGGGATCAATAGAAGAACTCTTAGTAGCAAACAATCTCATAAGCGCATCCATCTTTCCACTCAAAACATTAATTTCTTCTATAGCATGCACTTTTTTACTAATAGATCGTTCGGTGTGCCATTGAGAATAATTAGCCATAATATAATCAAGAAGTTTTGTAGCATCTCCTAACGTGATTTCCATAAACGTGCCTCCCGCGGCCGAATCTAAAAGATTTCTAGAAGCAAAATTCAATCTGGCATAAAATTTTTGTATGATCATCCATAAATTCAAACCATGAGTAGGGCAATTGCGAATCATCAATTTCATTCTTTCCCAAGATTGGGCAACATGCTCATGATCAAGTTGTTTAAAATTCATAATATCATTCCTAAGCGAGATGATCTTAGCGGGAGGAAAATATTTAGAGATGAAAGCATCTTTGCACTTGTTCCAAGAATCAATACTATTTTTAGGCAAAGACGAAAACCAAACTTTAGCACGATCTCTAAGTGAAAACGGAAATAACTTCAATTTAACAATATCATTATCCATATCTTTTTTCTTTTGCATATCACACAAATAAACAAAGTTGTTTAGATGAGTAGCGGCATCTTCACTAGGAAGGCCGATGAATTGATATTTCATAACAAGATTGAGCAAAGCAGTGTTGATTTCACAAGATTCAACGTCATTAAGAGGAGCAATCGGAGTACTAAGGAAATCATTATTATTGGTATTGGAGAAATCACCCAATTTGGTATTATCTTGCGCCATGGCAACAAGTAATCCAACACACAAGCAAACAGAAAAAGGCAAGCGAAAGAAAGAGGAGATTGGGAAAGAGAGGGCGAATAAAACGGCAAGGTTGAAGTGGGGGAGAGGAAAACGAGAGGCAAATGGCAAATAATGTAAATGCGAGGGAGATGAGTTTGTGATGGGTACTTGGTATGTCTTGACCTGAGCGAAGACCTCCCCGGCAACGGCGCCAGAAAGCCTTCTTGCTACATCTTGTGCTTGGGTTGGTTTTCCTTGAAGAGGAAAGGGTGATGCAGCATAGTAGCGTAAGTATTTCCCTCAATTTGTGAGAACCAAGGTATCAATCCAGTAGGAGGCTCCTCACAAGTCCCACAAACCTACACAAACAAACAAAGAACTCGCAACCAACATGATAAAGGGGTTGTCAATCCCTTCACGGCCACTTGCGAAAGTGAGATCTGATAGAGATAGTATGATAAGATAAATATATTTTTGGTATTTTATAATATAGATTCAGAAAATAAAGATGCAAATAAAAGTAGATTGAAAGCTTATATGATAAAGGATAGACCCGGGGGCCATAGGTTTCACTAGTGCCTTCTCTCAAGATAGCATAAGTATTACGGTGGGTGAACAAATTACTGTCGAGGAATTGATAGAAAAGCGAATAATTATGAGATTAGGCATGATCATGTATATAGGCATCACGTCCGTGACAAGTAGACCGACTCCTGCCTGCATCTACTACTATTACCCCACACATCGACCACTATCCAGCATGCATCTAGAGTATTAAGTTCATAATAACAGAGTAACGCATTAAGAAAGATGACATGATGTAGAGGGATAAACTCAAGCAATATGATATAAACCCCATCTTTTTATCCTCGATGGCAACAATACAATACGTGTCTTGCAACCCTTTCTGTCACTGGGTAAGAACACCGCAAGATTGAACCCAAAGCTAATCACTTCTCCCATGGCAAGAAAGATCAATCTAGTAGACTAAAGCAAACCGATAATTCGAAGAGACTTGCAAAGATAGCTCAATCATACATAAAAGAATTCAGAGAAGATTCAAATATTATTCATAGATAAACTTGATCATAATCCCACAATTCATCGGATCTCGACAAACACACCGCAAAAAGAGATTACATCAAATAGATCTCCACAAGAGAGTGGGAGAACATTGTATTGAGATCCAAAAAGAGAGAAGAAGCCATATAGCTAATAACTATGGACCCTAAGGTTTGTGGTAAACTACTCACAACGCATCGGAGGGGCTATGGTGTTGATGTTGAGGTCCTCCGTGGTGGATTCCTCCTCTGGTAGAACGCCGGCGACGGCTCCAAGATGGCATCTCGCGGATACAGACGGTTACGGTGGCGGAAATATTTCTTTGGTGGCTCCCTCGATGTTTTCGGGGTATGTAGGCTTATATAGGAGGAAGAAGTATGTCGGTGGCCGCCCGAGGGGCCCACGAGACAGGGGGCGCGCCTAAGAAGGGTGGGCGCGCCCTCCTGTCTCGTGGCCGCCTCGGCGGCTTCTTGGCTTGCACTCCAAGTTCTCTGGATCACGTTCGTTCCAAAAATCCCGCTCCCGAAGGTTTCACTCCATTTGGACTCCGTTTGATATTCCTTTTCGTCGAAATACTGAAATAGGCAAAAAACAGCAATACGGGCTGGGCCTCCGGATAGTAGGTTAGTCCCAAAAATGATATAAATGTGTAAAATAAAGCCCATAGACATCCAAAAGAGGTAATATAATAGCATGGAACAATCAAAAATTATAGATACATTGGAGACGTATCACCCAGTCGCCGCTCCCGTCATCGTCGTCGCCGTCGTCGCCGCCCCCTCCCCCTTGCTGTAAGATTGATTGCGTGCCCCGGCCGGCCCCCTGCCGCTCGCACCGGCGGCCTCTTGTGCACACACGCACACACGCACACACACAAACATACACACAAACGCACGCACACACACACACACACATAAATGTTTAATGTCAAAATGTTTGATTATATAAATGTTAGATTATATAAGAATTAGATAATGTTAGATGAGTTAGTTTTTTATATTTTTAGTTATAGATGAATTTATATTAATTTTAGATGAATTAATATATATTAAATTTAGGTATATGATGAGATTTGATCGTCTAATTAAAATTTAGGTTTACCTTTTAGTAAGACAATTAATTGAACTAGTTTAGTTTAATTAGTTGAATTAGTTGAACTTGTTAATTGAATTAGTTGAATTAGGAGCTATACTTTATTTAGGTTTATTTTTAGTAAGTGTGCTTAGTTTAGTTGAACTAGCTAGTTGAATTAATAGAACAAGTTTAGTTGAATTAGTTGAACTAGTTAGTTGAATTAGGAGCTATACTTTATTTGGGTATTTTTTAGTAAGTGATTAGTTGAATTAGTTGTTGAACTAGCTAGTTGAATTAATAGAACTAGTTTAGTTGAATTAGTTGAATTAGTTTGAACTAGTTAGTTGAATTAGGAGCTATACTTTATTTAGGTATATTTTTAGTAAGTGCTTAGTTGAATTAATTAGTTGAATTAATTAGTTGAACTAGCTAGTTGAATTAATAGAACTAGTCTAATTAGTTGAATGAATTGAATTACTTGAACTAGTTAGTTGAATTAGTTGAATTACGAGCTATACTTTATTTAGGTATATTTTTAGTAAGTGCTTAGTTGAATTAATTAGTCGAACTAGCTAGTTGAATTAATAGAACTAGTTTAGTTGAATTTGTTGAATTAGTTCAACTAGTTAGTTGAATTAGGAGCTATACTTTATTTAGGTATATTTTTAGTAAGTGCTTAGTTGAATTAATTAGTTAAACTAGCTAGTTGAATTAATTGAATTAGTTTAGTTGAATTAGTTGAATTAGTTGAACTAGTTATAGTTGAATTAGGAGCTATACATTATTTAGGTATATTTTTAGTAAGTGCTTATTAGTTGAATTAATTAGCTAAACTAGCTAGTTGAATTAATAGAACTAGTTTAGTTGAATTTGTTGAATTAGTTGAACTAGTTAATTGAATTAGGAGCTATACTTTATTTAGGTATATTTTTAGTAAGTGCTTAGTTGAATTAATTAGTTGAACTAGCTAGTTGAATTAATAGAATTAGTTTAGTTGAATTAGTTGAATTAGTTGAACTAGTTATATTTGAATTAGGAGCTATACATTATTTAGGTATATTTTTAGTAAGTGCTTATTAGTTGAATTAATTAGTTAAATTAATTAGTTGAACTAGCTAGTTGAATTAATAGAAATAGTCTAATTAGTTGAATTAATTGAATTACTTGAACTAGTTAGTTGAATTAGTTGAATTATGAGCTATACTTTATTTAGGTATATTTTTAGTAAGTGCTTAGTTGAATTAATTAGTTGAACTAGCTACTTGAATTAAAAGAACTAGTCTAATTAGTTGAATTAATATAATTAATAAGTGTTTAATATTTCACCTACGAACATATATAGGAAATGTCGTCTGATGACGAAAATGATTTCATTATGTGCGAAGACTGCGAAGACCAACGCGGCCTGTGCGACAAAAATTTCCTAGTTGATGATAGGCGCTTCAGCATCAAGCTGGATGAGACCTTCGAAGTGGATAGAGTAAGTCACGACGACAAGTATTTTTTTGTAATTAAGCATGACTTATATATGCTTCATTTGCTTCAACTTATTATTTTAAATTTTCACTATTCTACTAGCGTATCCCCTGCCATGCAAGAATTTTTGTCTTGGATAAGATAGGTTTCAGTCCTAACAAATCTATGGATGTAAAGAGAGTTTACTTGAAGACCGAGCATGGTTATACCTTCAACGTCAAATTATACAATCAAGAAACCTACACCCATTTTGAATGCAAAACTTGGCAAGCACTATGCAAGGCTTATGAATTTGAGCCTGATATGTTTATGACCTTTGATATTCGCCCCGAAGATGATATTCAAGGTAATAGAGAAATTTGGGTCGATGTGCAGACGCCTCCAGTTCTACCATTATGTGAGTATCTCAACCATATTTATGTCTTCGATATTGTTTTTTCAAAAAAAGTTCACAACTAATTTCTATTGACAACTTATTTCCATTCAAGAAAACATGTCCAGCACTTGGTAGATAGGACCTTCCACTGTCCCGTGGCTGAACTAAAATGCGAGGAGATAAGTCATTATGTTTCATAGCTTGAGGATCTTCATACTGTCAAGACAAAAAAAATTTGGACTTAAAAAATCTTAGTACTCAAAACGTGCGCCCAAGTGATCGTATTGAACTACGGTCACATCTATTTAGGAAAAATGGTAATATTTTTACTATTTTTCCTCAGTGCATCTTTTGCATACATTATTTGGACTCAAAACTTCATTGCTAAGTATGTTACTATACGATATTCTTCAACAGGGACTCCCGATGAATGTTTTGCCTCAGTGGATCGAGACTAAAGGTCGCACGAGAATTGTTAGCTTATGGCCAAGACCTCCTATAATGCACTTTAGTGCATTGAAGATTAGCGAGGAATGCTTAATAGTGAAAGACTAGAGCAGAATTGTCCACGATCGCAGAGAAGTACTAGGGGGCAGCAATCAGAAGCGCAGCCCACGATTAGGAGATAGGTTGTGACAGCCTGATTTTTGGCCCTTTCTTTTTCTTTTGTTTTTCCGAGGTTTTTGCCTGAGTTTTCTTTTTCCATGGCTTTGTGGTCTGGAAACTAAAAAAGATGCCCTCGTCTTTGCTTCCAAAGTGGCTTGTCATTCCCAAATCCTTCCCCAGACCCTGTCATTTCCATCCTAGCCTAAATCCCAATATTATTTTTATTGGGAATATTCCTTTTCTGTAAAAGGAATAACTCAAATTGCCCTAGGTTGTGAAGCAACCTATATTTCCCTCAATCCAAAAATTCCCAAATAATTCTCATAAAATGTTTGGGTCATATCTTGATCAAATATGGCAAAACTCTTCATTGCCATGTTCCAAAATAATTGCCCCATGCACAAGTTCAACTTTATTTGCCTAGCAAATCTTCCTCAGCATTTTTCAAATTTCTGTGAGACAGAAGCCATTGTGAAGGAAGTCCTAGCTAGGAGTACCCAAATGAGTTGAACTTTTGCACACTCTTTAATGTGCTCATATTAACCCCTTCCAATCATTTGCAGCTCCATCCAATCATCTATGTGAGCGCATGAGCAAATCTTTGTTTCTTGCAATATTTTCAGTTTGTGAAGCAAGTGTATTTTATATTGCTTCAAAAATCCTCATAAATTACCAGATCATTCTTATACCCATAAAACATCTCTCCACCCAATTTGGAATCATTTCATTAAGCCATTATCCTTCTAGAATCTTTCCAAGTTTCTGGTCAGCAGAAATGTTTGTGAATCAAGTACCATTTTGGCTCTGCCAAATGGTATGATACTTGGTGAGCATCTTCATATGATCAAATAACCCTGACTTGCTCAAACTCAGCTTAAACCAACCAACCATGTGAGTGTATCATCATGATCTTCATTTCTGACCAGATTATGTGGTTTTTAGGCAACTACAGTAAATCTTGATCCATTTACCCTCAAAACCTCCAGGATGAAAGTCCTTCGATAGATAAACCTCCCAAACAAGCTATTTACTGAGTTACCAAGCTGGTGTCACCACATCAAGTTACAAACACCTTCTTACTGATTTACTTTGGAGATTAGTGCAAATCACGTCTTTGCCCCTGGAATGATTTATTTCCTCAGTCATACTTAGGCCACTAAGGTTATTCCACTCGACATGGTCGGCCCGGCCAGAACACGCCGTCGTGATCATGCTGGCGTCATGCACCGTGCAAGCTCTGGATCAGTCCAGCCACTATGCTCGTCTCCTCCCTCCTCGTCTCGACCTCAAACTTTGTCCATGAGCTTCCCCGTGACGCCCTGCGTCACCTTGCATCGATGGTTCTTCGTCGTTCGCCTTAAATGTGCCGCTAGAGCCATGCCCGTGCCGCATCCATAAGCCTTGTGTGCCCGTTGTTGTTGTTATGTGCACATGTCTCCGTTTGGGACAGTTTATTGTTTTGGGCCACGGCGGTGGTTGTTGTGTCTAGAGGTAGACACGGGGCCACCCATGACTTAGCCCAGAGGGGAGTTGATCGGAGTGGCCGGGAGAGTGTCATGGCAGTAGATCGGTTTTGTCAGAACGCCATTGGTCCACCTGAATGGGAGTGCGAGACCATGGGTTCTGTAGTGTGGGTACAGTGTACTAACCTCTGCAGAGTGTATATTAAATCTATCGATAGCCGCACCCGCGGATAAGGGCCCAGGTCGAATGTAGGTCACACCATGAGTCAATAGTAGTAAGAATAATTTGCTTAATAACAATGAGATAAGTTGGTTGTGATCGCCGTAAGGATCACGGGCCATTTATTGGTCGGGTTGTGATCACCGTAAGGATCACAGTTTGGGACCAAGTGTTGGTCGGGTTGTGATCGCCGTAAGGATCACAGTGGTATCAAGGATACCGAGATGTTGTATATTCGTGATGTTGTGCGAGAGCCGTGGGTAAAAACCAAGCTCCTTGTGGTCATTTAATGATCGCTACGGTATTGTTTATACCAAGCTTGATTTGATCCTGAGATGGTCGTGTGATGTCCGAGGTTGGTAAGTGATGCATGTGTTGGTTACGAGGTAGCCCGAGCAGGATAAGTGGTGCACATAGTGGCATCATGTTGCATGCTAGTATTGTCGGATTAATATGCTCATATTGTTCTAGCTGTATCATGTTTATGGTGGTCATGTCATGTTATTCTGATAGTCTCATGTTAATTCATGTTTAACCTATAATCGCCATGCTGTTGTCTGTCTTGAATGCTTCTGGTTATTGTGAGCTTGCAAGTACATTCAATGTACTGACCTGGCGTGTCATGCCAGTTTGTAGGTCATTCCAGATTTGATTGCTTGCTTGTCGGGGTTTCCGTTCGTGCGAGCTAGGAAAAGCGTTCCAGCCAGAGTCCCTGCGGAGTGGAGTTCACCACTGTCGTCGTTGTTCCGCTGCTAGAGTTCTTCCGCTGTATCGTGTTGTTCTTCTGCTTGAATAGAGCAACTAAGGATGGCATAGTGTCGTTGTACCGTTGTTATTCATTGTAATATCGGAGACCTTGTATTCATATTCGTGTAATAATAGAAAGCTAGTTTGTTCTATGCTAAGCGGTGCCGTATTCCAGAAGACTTCTCCTTGATCTCTGGGATGGAATACGGGCGTTCCGGTTTCTCTGAGCCGGGGTGCCACAGGCTTAGTATCAGAGCAAGTATGGCTGTAGGACGCCCTAGACCGCGCGAACATTAGAAATCGGTAGTATAGAGTATGGCTTGTTGATTGCATTCGGTTGATGCATTTGTGTGTTGCATAGCATGCATATGGCCTTAGTATTTGTGAAACGGTTTATCTGGTGAGTGTAGGTGGCATCGGTTCGGATCCACTACAGCTCAACCTTTGCATTTCTCCAGTTTCCGTTTTCTTTCGGTGTTTCGTGTCATTTCTGTCCTAGCAGAGTGATGCCAAGTGATCCCTACACTGTTTGCAAAAATGGTGCTCATGCATCGCGCCGATGTCTTTCTTTCAGTCCCGTCTATCGTTTCGGTGATGGACATGCTTCTATCCCGGATCGTTCTTTTATTTTGTCATGTTGGCAACCCTTAATGATCTTAGTTATCAAAAACGGGCAATGCCAGCACCCTCAGTTTTCCCCGCTATCCTATTTCTTGGACGAGTACAGATCTTTTTTCCGTCCACTTGATAATAATGTGGTTGCGACCTTCGTGCCTACTGCATGATTACCGAGTGCGTCCTCGCCTCCGAGCTAGTTCAGGTTGCCACCTGGCTAAGCTAGCACTTGGTGTAGCGTTGTTTACACCAATTCTTCCACACATTTATCCGTCCTCGTGCACATCGTCACAACATATTAGACCGCAATACCGGAGTTTCCGCGAGATTTGTGTGCTTAAGTAGGCATGCATATTGTGTGACTAGCAGTAATATGTGATGATTGCTTGATTAGTTATATTAGTGGTATGCTTGTGTGCTTTTGTTTTAGTCGTTTCTGTTTTTCCTTTCTTTGGGCCTTCGGTGTTACAAAATTTTCCCCTATGAAAGTTGCTCGGCAGCCGACACTAGACCCGAAGAGTCAGCAAGAAATGCATATATTGGAAAACTCAGCTAAACAGAATGGAATTATCAGCAGACGGTAGTGAAATTGGGAATATCTTGTCGGGATGCAAAAGAAATCCTGGATGGACCGTCAGTATCAAGTTTGCATTAGCGTGCACTCATCACAACAAAATGATTAAATCAGCAAGAAGATAAATTGTGTGCATGGTTGACAGAATATTATCAGTCAAAGGTATGGCTCAGATATGAGTTTGATTCTTCGTTGAGAATGATTTTGACACATGATATACCCGGAAGCAAGAAAAAATATGGCATGTATTTAATACTCAGAAAGGAGGATAGTCCTGCAAAACCCCGTTTCATACAAGAAATCAATAACAAAAATATTAAGATGGTTATATATGTGGTAATCGGTCCGCATATCACAATAACAACCTTCTGGTGTAAGCAACCCACTTTTCCATCGCAAAATACCAGAATGCTTCCAATGCAAGATTCATCTATCTTCCTCAGTACGATACATGGATGACTTCTCGCGCAAGGTACTCTGCCTTCTTCAGTAAGCAACCGCAAAGGGCAAAAGGTACCGAGTCTTTCCCCAGCAAAGTCTTTAAGGGGGTAAGGTTCTGAAGCACGATACCCAGTCTTCTTCAGCAAGCTGTCCGATGAAAGTTTTAAGCACAAGCCAGCAAATATTCCTTAGTAAGACATTAGTACAAGGTAGTATGCTGTGAATTGACAGCATATGTCAGTGAATCCCAAGAATCAGATCGACAACATTTTGGTCAGAATCAAGAATCAGTCAGAATAAACGTCTATCTCGGAATTAGGTCCTCATATATATGCAAGGAGCATACCACCAAGATCTTACAAGTCACTCAGATGAGGATCTGATAACCACATGAGGATGACTAAGAGAAGAAAGCCAATATACACCACAGTGTGGCAAAGGATTATGAGAATTGACGACATCAATGAGGTCAATAAAAGTACCCGTGAACCTGGAAAATGATCCTGATGATCCCTTGTCCCCTTTTCTCTCCAATGACAGCGCCACGCCTGTGATTTGAGCTGTTTCTAGCTATCCGGGGTGGATGCCGATTTTTGTTTCTCTCTTCAACAACTTTCACGAGTCTGAGCTGCTTTTCGGCCGTCTCGTACAGCTGTTGAGTTTCTTTTTGTGACAGTAGCCCTATAGCTGCTTTTTGGCTATTTTAGGGAGTTGCCACCTTCTTCTTATCGACACGGACTCATGCTCTAAGCTGTTTTTCGGCCGTCCTGAGCCGTGGTTGAGTTATTTCAGTAATGTCCCAGATCTGAGTTGTAAAGGCCGTTCTGGTGGATACTGATTGATTTGCCGATCTCTTGCAAGGGTTTCGGATGATCATTTCCCAACGATAAGAACTTGAGAGGTGTTGAACCTGCAATTTAATGGGTTACCCTGTCAGAAAAATGAGGATAAACTACAATTGCTGAAAAATTACACTGACAGTACCTATGGTCATACGAAGAAGCAATATGGCCCAGCTCTTTCAGCCGAAGATCCTGACCAAGAAAACAATAATGAAGGAGCAAGAACTGTGATGCAGGTATGAAAATTGTACACGACCCCCATGGTGCAGAGCCCCCGGACAGTCTAAGTCAGTATTGATCCACATGCACTAGTAGAAAATAGGGCATTTGTCCCGGTTCGTAAGGGCCTTTAGTCCCGGTTCTTGAACGGGGACAAATGGGTCGTTACTAATACCTCCACCCTTTAGTCCCGGTTCTTACACGAACCGGGAAAGATGGGCATCCACGTGGCTGTTGCGGGCAGCCCAGGCAGGGGGGCCTTTGGTCTCGGTTGGTGACATAAACTGGGACCAAAAGGCTTCCACGCGTCAGTAGCTGGCTGGAGCTGATGTTTTTCTTTTTTTAAAAAAAATTGGCTGGTTTAGGGGTTTTGGGGGTTATTTTTAGGTTGTTATTAGCTAGCTAATAGAGAGAAGTGTCCTCTCTTATATCTTCGTCCTTGGTTTACCAACGCTACTGCTATGTTCATTTCACCCGCTGATATAATAACTCATGCATGCTCGCATCATACATCATCATATATAATAACAAGTCTTACTAATCATCCATCATCATACAACTTCTACTCGTTATTAATAATAAGTCATAGGATCATCATCCTCATAGTCATCGAACCCAACCCTACATAATTGTTCTTAGCACATGATCATCAGTATCAGGTAGGACCTGAACACCTTTAAGGTAAAATAGCATAAAAAAAATATAGACCCTGACTCTCTATTATGAAGAATGGAGATCATCCTGTCTCCAATTCTTGCGCTTCGCTGCCTTTTGCTTCCAAGAAGCTCCTTACAACTATCCGTACATTTTTTCCATTCTTTGATTGTCATGTCTCCACTTCTTTTAGAAACCCGATATGGACAGTTGAGATTCGTAGGAAGACCTGGTTGTATGTTCAAAACATGAAGGCTACCGTGCGTATACATCAGATGAGGCACACAATCATTCGGGATTATCTGTTGAAAAACAAAGTAATAACTTCGTAGTTAGCAATGATGTACTAGTTTTAGAAGTATGCAAAAAGATGCACGGATGTCGTAATAGTTACCGTAGTTCAACACGTGCACTAGTGGAACGTATTGACCATAATGTTGAGGAGTTCGATTGTACACATTGTAATTCTCAAGATCAGTACAAAATGCAATCAGATGATTTTTCTCCTGGTAAGTTAATTCAGAGCCATCGGTGTAGTGGGTTTTGTCTACCATCCTCCGCACATTCTTTGAAGAATGAAAATAAGCTGTCAATGGAAATAAACGTCAACTATTTTGAAATAAACAATATAAATTATTTAATAACTATGTTAAGCTCACATGGGGGAAGAATTGGAGGTGTATCCACAAGGACCCAAATCTCCCCATATTGTCTTGCTCGATTGTAGGATCACCAAGATCCATGGTGACAAGCATACCCTCATCAAAACCATACATCTTGCAAAGTGCTTCCCAATTTTTGCAACCAAAATGGGTTACACTCTCAGCATTGTACAACTTTACTTTAAAATCCACACCATGATGGGTCCTTAGGAGAATTTTTTTGGTTTCCATACTTTCATGGTCTTCAAAACCCATCCTCTCCAAGACATAGCGTATTGCACAGCATGGGATAACCTAGTCGAATTGGAAAAGATGAAAATACATGTTAAAATAGTTGAAGTCGTGCTTAATTACGAAAAGAACTATTGTCATCGCTGCGTACCGTATTGCTACGTCTTGTGCTTGCGTTGGTTTTCCTCGAAGAGGAGAGGGTGATGCAGCAAAGTGTAACGTAAGTATTTCCCTCAGTTTTGAGAACCAAGGTATTAATCCAGTAGGAGGCTCCTCAAAATTCCCACGCATCTACACAAACAAACTGAGAACTGGCAACCAACGCAATAAAGGGGTTGTCAATCCCTTCACGGCCACTTGCGAAAGTGAGATCTAATGAAGATAGTATGATAAGATAAATATATTTTTGGTATTTTATAAGATAGATGCAAACAGTAAAGATGCAAATAAAGATAGATTGAAAGCAAATATGATAAGAGATAGACCCGGGTGCCATAGGTTTCACTAGAGGCTTCTCTCAAGATAGCATAAGTATTACGGTGGGTGAACAAATTACTATCGAGCAATTGATAGAAAAGCGCATAGTTATGAGATTATCTAGACATGATCATGTATATAGGCATCACGTCCATAACAAGTAGACCGACTCCTGCCTACATCTACTACTATTACTCCACACATCGACCGACTCCTGCCTGCATTTAGAGTATTAAGTTCATCAGAACAGAGTAACGCATTAAGCAAGATGACATGATGTAGAGGGATAAACACATGCAATATGATATAAACCCCATCTTGTTATCCTCGATGCCAACAATACAATACGTGTCTTGCAACCCTTTCTGTCACTGGGTAAGAACACCGCAAGATTGAACCCAAAGCTAAGCACTTCTCCCATGGCAAGAAAGATCAATCTATTAGGCCGAGATCCAAAAAGAGAGAAGAAGCCATCTAGCTAATAAATATGGACCTGAAGGTCTGTGGTAAACTACTCATAACTCATCGGAGGGGCTATGGTGTTGATGTAGATGCCCTCCGTGGTGGATTCCCCCTCCGGCAGAACGTCGACGACGGCTCCAAGATGGGATCTCGTGGATACAGAAGGTTACGGTGGCGGAAATATTTCTTTGGTGGCTCCATGGATGTTTTTGGGGTATGTAGGATTATATAGGAGGAAGAAGTACGTCGGTGGCCGCCCGAGGGGCCCACAAGACAGGGGGGCGCGCCCAGGAAGGGTGGGCACGCCCTCCTGTGTCGTGGCTTCTTGGCTTGCACTCCAAGTTCTCCGGATCATGTTCGTTCCAAAAATCACGCTCCCGAAGGTTTCTGTTTGGACTCCGTTTGATATTCCTTTTCTTCGAAATACTGAAATAGGCAAAAAAACAGCAATACGGGCTAGGCCTCCAGTTAGTAGGTTAGTCCCAAAAGTGATATAAATGTGTAAAATAAAGCCCATAGACATCCAAAACAGGTAATATAATAGCATGGAACAATCAAAAATTAAAGATACGTTGGAGACGTATAAAGCATCCCCAAGCTTAATTCCTGCTCGTCCTCGAGTAGTTAAATGATAAAAACAGAATTTTTGATGTGGAATGCTACCTAGCATAATTCTCAATGTAATTTTCTTTATTGTGGCATGAATGTTCAGATCCAAATGATTCAATATAAAAGCTTATAAAACATAAAAATAATAATGCTTCAAAGCATACTAACAAATAATCATGTCCTATCAAAATAGCATAGCCAAAGAAAGCTTATCCCTACAAAATCATATAGTTAGGCCATGCTTCATTTTCATTACACAAAGTACTCCCATCATGCACAACCCCGATGACGAGCCGAGCAATTGTTTCATACTTAAACGCGCTTCAGCTTTTTTCAACTCTTATGCAATACATGAGCGCAAGCCATGGACATAGCACTATGGTGGTATATGGTGGTGGTTGTGAAGACAAAAAGAGGGAGAAGATAGTCTCACATCATCTAGGCGTATCAACGGGCTATGGAGATGCCCATCAATAGATATCAATGTGAGTGAGTAGGGATTGCCATGCAACGGATGCACTAGAGCTATAAATATATGAAAGCTCAACAAAAGAACTAAGTGGGTGTGCATCCAACTCACTAGCTCACGAAGACCTAGGGCAGTTTGAGGAAGCCCATCATTGGAATATACAAGCCAAGTTCTATAATGAAAAATTCCCACTAGCATATGAAAGTGACAACATAGGAGGCTCTTTATCATGAAGATCATGGTGCTATTTTTGAAGCACAAGTGTGGAAAAAGACATAGTAGCAATTGTCCCTTCTCTCTTTTTCTCTCTTTTTATTTTTATTTTTCTTTTTTATTCTTTTTTTTATTTTCTCTTTTTTTTTCTTTCCTTTTTTCTTTCTTTTTGGTGGGCTTCTTTGGCCTCTTCTATTTCTATAAAGTCCGAAGTCTCATCCCGACTTGTGGGGGAATCATAGTCTTCATCATCCTTTCCTCACTGAGACAATGCTATAATAATCAAGATCATCACACTATTATGGATTTACAACTCAAGAATTACAACTCAAAGATAGAACAAATTATGACTCTATAAGAATTCCTCCGGCGATGTACCGGGATATGCAATGAATCAAGAGCGTCATGTATGAAAATTATGAAGGTGGCCTTGCCACAAATACGATGTCAACTACATGATCATGCAAAGAGCAATATGACAATGATGAAACGTGTCATAATAAACGGAACGGTGGAAATTTGCATGGCAATATATCTCGGAATGACTATGGAAATGCCATAATAGGTAGGTATAGTGGCTGTTTTAAGAAAGGTAAATAATGTGTGCATGATACTGGCCAAAATTGTGCGGCATAATAGAGGCTAGCAAAGTGGAAGGATGAGTGTGCGTATATCCATGGACTCACATTAGTCATAAAGAACTCATATACTTATTGCAAAAGTCTACTTAGCCCTCGAAGCAAAGTACTACTACGCATGCCCCTAGAGGGATAGATTGGTAGGAAAAGACCATCGCTCATCCCCGACTGCCACTCATAAGGAAGACAATCAAAAGAGCACCTCGTGCAACAAATTTGTCACACAACTTTTACCATACGTGCATGCTACGGGACTTGCCAACTTCAACAAAAGTATTTCTCGATTTCATAATTATCCACTAGCATGACCCTAACATTACTACCTTTATATCTCAAAGCAACTATCAAGCAACAAATTGATCCTAGTGTTGAATGCTCTTTCTATGATAGTTTTTATTATACCCAACTTGGATGCTCATCATTCTAGGACCAAAATTGTAACAATAGCAAATACCATCATGTTCTAAAAGACTCTCAAAATAATATAAGTGATGCATGAGAGACTAGCAATTTCTTCAAAATTAATCCACCGCCATGCTCTAAAAGATATAAGTGAAGCACTAGAGCAAAAACTATCAAGCTCAAAAGATATAAGCGAAGCACATAGCATATTCTAATAAATTTCGATCAAGTAGGCTTCTCCCAAAAGGTGTGTACAACAAGGATGATTGTGGTAAAATAAAAAGAAAAGACTAATATAATACACGATGCTCCAAGCAAAACACATATCATGTGGCGAATAAAAATATAGCTCCAAGTAAAGTTACCAATGAACAAAGACGAAAGAGGGGATGCCTTCCCGGGGCATCCCCAAGCTTAGGATTTTGGCTATTCTTGAATATCTTGGGGTGCCATAAGCATCCCCAAGCTTAGGCTCTTGCCACTCTTTATTCCATAGTCCATAAAAGCTTTACCCATAACTTGAAAACTTCACAACACAAAACTCAACAGGAAATCTTATAAGCTCCGTTAGTGAAAGAAAACAAAACCACCACATAAGGTAATGTAATGAACTCATTCTTTATTTATATTGGTGTGTTAAAACTAATGTATTCCAAGTTTTTTATGGTTCATACCCTTACATACTAGCCATAGATGCATCAAAATAAGCAAACAACACACGAAAAACAGAATCTGTCAAAAACAGAACAGTCTGTAGCAATCTGTAACTAACCCAAACTTTTGGAACTCTACAAATCCTACCAAAATAGGACGTACTTGAAAATTTGTTTATTGATCATCAGCAAAAAGAATCAATGCAAAATCACATTTCTGTGATTTATTGATTTTTTTCTCGTGAGCGCAAAGTTTCTATTTTTCAGCAGAATCAAATCAACTATCATCATAGGTTATCCTATAGGTTCTACTTGGCACAAACACTAAATAAAACATGAAAACACATATAAACATAATGTAGATGCAAAATTTATTTCTAAACAGAAACAAACACAAAAAAACACAAAGAAAATTGGGTTGCCTCCCAACTAGCGCTATCGTTTAACGCCCCTAGCTAGGCATTAAAGTGAAGATAGATCTAAGTAGTGCCATCTTTGGCACTTGGTTCATAGGTAGCTCGCATGATAGATTCATAAGGTAATTTGACTTTCTTTCTTGGAAAGTGTTCCATGCCTTTCTTTAATGGAAATTGGAATCTAATATTCCCTTCCTTCATATCAATAATCGCACCAATCGTTCTAAGGAAAGGTCTACCAGGAATAATAGGGCAAGAAAGATTGCAATCTATATCAAGAACGATAAAATCAACGGGCACCAAATTTCTATTTGCAACAATGAGAACATCATTGATCCTTCCCATTGGCTTTTTAATGGTGGAATCCGCAAGGTGCAAATTTAAAGAGCAATCATCAAGATCATGGAAACCTAGAATATCACATAAAGTTTTCGGAATCGTGGAAACACTAGCACCCAAATCACACAAAGCAAAACAATCATGATCTTTAATTCTAATCTTTATAGTAGGTTCCCACTCATCATTAAGTTTTCTAGGTATAGAAACTTCCAAATTAAGTTTTTCATCAAAATATTGCCTCAAGGCATCAACGATATGTTTGGTAAAAGCTTTATTTTGACTATAAGCATGAGGAGAATTAACAACGGATTGCAACAAGGAAATACAACTTTCTAAAGAACAATTATCACAATCAAATTCCTTGAAATCCGAGATAGTGGGTTCAATACTATTTAAAGTCATGACCTCTCCAATCCCACTTTTACCAAATTTAGCATCAAGATCTAAAAACTCCAAATTATTGGGACACCTTCTAAATAAAGTTGACTCATCTCCAGTCCCATTATTATCAAGATTCATATTGCAAAACAAAGATCTAATAGGGGACACATCGATAACTTTAAGATCTTCATCATTATTTTCATGGGAACTAGAAGAACACGCCTTTACAAAGCTATCTTTCTTAGCACGCAATCACTACACCATGGTCAAGTTTCGGCGACACAACAATCTGTTGGCATAGGGTACCTTTGCCGACACATAGCTTGTCGCTAACACGTATGCTGACAAAAGAGAAAACAGTCGGAGGACTTGCTGTGGGGAAAGGCATTGCCGACAGAAGTTCACTTGCCGACACTTTTTCAGACAGTATACACCCTACCTACGCCGACAGTTTGCTTGTGGACATACACCCTACGTACCCTGACAGATGGTTTGCGGGCATACATCCCAGGTACGCTGACAGTTCAGGTGTGCACTTGCACCCTACTTTTGTCGACACATATGCTATTCTTCTAGGTATATAACTATCCCGACACATATGCTGTCTATATAGGTATATAGTCTATTCGTCTAGGTATGTATGTTTGCTGACACTTTTCATGCCTAGCTAGTTAGTAGCCATGGCTGATAGTTGCTCTGCAAGAATTTGTTTACCAACAGATAACTTGTTGGTAAGTAGTGCACAGCCAAACCAACAATTTCACACATATACTGAGATGCAATTGATAAACAACATCAACATGGACACATTGCACAACAATGATTATATGTTCACAAACAGACATATACTGGCATAGGTTCACAAACAGACATATACTGGCATAGGTTCACAAATGGACATATATATCGACATAGGTTCACAAGCACAACCAGAAGTATAGTTTAACCATCCATGAGCATAGGTTCACAAATAAACGAGCACACAAGTCACATCCATGAGCACAAAGTTTCTACTCCAAAACAATTGAAGCACCAAATGGTCCGAAACACACATCAGATTCGTGACATGATTGAAGTTGGGTTCCAAAATACTGCGCAGACCCATGTATGTTCCATGATACTCCAAGTCCCCCTCACATCCAATGCTAGGTGCCTAAGTACCTGAAAATATTGCATACGAATTTGTCAAGAATTGTCAAGAAAGTGTAATCAACCAAAAAGTTGTTCAAAACTCCTGAATAGTGATATGGCATTACTGTACTATTATTACTATCATTACGAGTACACTGGCACTATGCACGTCCAGTCTATAGTTCCATTTTATTAACCACATATCATGAATAATTTTTATGTGAAATACACGAGACCCTTGAAAAAGCTCAAAAGGGGAAGACAAAGAGAAACTTGTAGTTGTCAATCAAGGTACCAAACTGTACATGAACATTCAGCCATCTTCTAGTATTCACACTTGTCGTTGGATTTATCAATCCTACGGCCAAAATTTCAGGAATTTGCGGGTGAGCCAACAATCTGACCAAATCTCTAGAGCATTCGTACAACTGAAGCTAGGCAGACTACTATACGTGCATGTGACTATGGTACAACAACACACTAGTAGGGAGAGAGAGTTTTAAATTGGTAGAAATGTCGGCATCTATCTAGAATGATGTAGGAGCAGCATCGTCAACTGTTGAAATGTCTTTCCTCATTTTTTTCTTTTGAAATGCAAAAAGAGCATGACAATGGGGAGACCAATTAGAATGGACACAAATGTCCAAAGAAACATCCAGATTACAGTGGGGAGACCAATTAGAATGGACAGTGGGGAGACCAATTAGTTGCCATATTTAATATGCTTAGTTTCATGATTACCAAATACTTATTTGCCCAAGAGTTTAAACAAGCTTTTAGGTGTCAATCAGTTGCCAAAAATACTATTTACTCACTTGTCAGATTACATAGTTAACAAATAAAAACTTAGTATCTGCTTTTTTGTATGGATAAATATGGAGTTATAAACATAAATAGGTGCACATCAATATGGAGATTGACAAACAGCTGCAGATTTTTATTTGTTAAATTTCTCCAAGGTAGGATAAGTGCCAAGGGATGGAGATAAAAAGGTGCACACAAATATGGATATTGACAACTATTCAATACATCAATGGTCTTATAGGACAGATAAGTGGGCACAAACAGACTAAGGCACATTAATTTTATTTGGCATGTAAATTTGATGTATATCATAGTACCTTCACCTCTTGGCACATTATATGTCTTCTTGGGATCTTTGATCTGCAACAACAATCACTACTTAATAGGTGACCGATTAGAACAAAAGAAAAGAAACCAAGTGCTCTAGATTATTACCATAGGAGATGGCCATGCAATCGATTTACCCTTAGCATCCCCCATGGTCAACACATTCCCATACGGACGAGGCAACTGAGTATCCTTTTTGAACACCGAATAGATGACAATTTTGACATATTGAGAACCTAGGGGCTCACCCCCCACCACAGCCTTTGGATTAGTTGTTTGAATTGTTCCTTTGGCAATAACGACATTTAAAGGTCTAGTCATGCTATATAGTATCACATCTCTTCCACCCTATGGGAACCATTTGCAATTCAGAATATAATCATGGTAAAGAAACAAGTTCATATAGCATCATATTGGCAATTAAAGGCCAAAAGGAAAGGAAAGATTTACCCATTGTTGTCTGTTATGTTTCTCAGCATTAACAATTCTTCTTCCAGTAAGAGTGTCATCATTGTGCATAGAAGCATTTGACTCAGCCACCTCCTCTAGATGAGCATTGCCTTTTTCAATATTATTGGTTTCTCTTGTCCTTATGTTCTACATCAAAATCAAGCATTGTAGATGTTAAGTATAATAAACTACAACGAGATCACAGCATTACATGTTCCG
Organism: Triticum aestivum; assembly: GCF_018294505.1. Classification (NCBI taxonomy): domain Eukaryota; kingdom Viridiplantae; phylum Streptophyta; class Magnoliopsida; order Poales; family Poaceae; genus Triticum; species Triticum aestivum. Next base: position 32,129,071 of record NC_057795.1, on the reverse strand, counting down.
TTATGGCAGAGGTACAATATACTATGGCAGAGGTACAATATAATAGAACTAGTGCTACCTGGTGTGGAGTATTTGGTTCATGTCCAGGTGTGGTATCGGTTTCATCTTGTTGCCCCTGTGAAGATAGAAAAAGTTGCCTCATCTCAGCCATGTGCTTCTTCATGTCATCCATTTGGTCTTGCAGATGTTCCACTTTTTGGTTAGATACACGACACTTTTCCATTGCTATTTGAAGCTTTGTAGATTTATACTGCTGGGTTCCTGGCAATTCTAGGTCATATGGAGTTGGCCCCAAACCAACAGCACGAACATATCCTTTTTTTCTTTTCCCCAAACAAAATCAAACAAATCACCATCCTTAATACCATTCTCCAACAATTCTGGGTGCTTTAATGCTTCATCTTGAAGTTCTTTCTGTAGATTTCAGGAATTGTTATGAGTTCCTAGTACTTACTACATAAACAAAAATATGAAAGGAATCGAGAAATTAGAGTGCATCTGAACTTACAATTCTTACTTTAGACCCCTTTTGAGGAAGTCCACTAATTCGATGTGTATGTGTTTCAATAAACAATTCATGTCTATGTGGGCGGCACTTGAACTCCTCGGTCTATGTCAAGTGATAAGAAAGATTAAAACAATGAGCAAAATGTACAAACATCAAAGTTTAGAACAAGAATAGCATGGTTGCATACCATTTCAGTGTCAACCCGAGCAAAACTCTTACTTCCAGATGTGTGATTTTGCGTGTGATGTGCTCGATTGTTTTTACCTCTTATTGAGCGAGCCTACCAAATGGTTTGATAAAGATCATGTCACACAAGCAATCATGTCACACAAGTAGAATCAAAGGTCAATACTAACCTAACAAAGAGCATACCTTAGCTTTTGGAGTCAACCAAATGCAACAAGCAACTTCCATTGGCCAGGATGAACTCTAGCATCACATGATGCTATAAGTTCATCATATTCATATGATTCATCATAATAATCCCTCTTTATGTCTGATTTGAAGTATTTCCATTTAATTTGTGATGTTTTCATATACCATTGGAAAACTCGTTCGTCTAATTCCCAAAACAACTGAAAAATTGGCATTTGGAAATAAGCACTAGAGAACAATACAACATAAACTAACTTATTAGTCACTCCTAAACATGAACACTCCAGGAACTCACTAACCAATAAAAATATAGCAACATAGCAGCAACCAATAACAATATAGCAGCAGCAACCAAGTATTACCTTTGCCTCGGTCCATAAAGCAAGTTTTTTAGACAGGTCAACCTTCCTCCAATCATCAAATTCAACCGAAAAACCCTTGGTTCTTATTTATGTTCCAACAAAGTTGGCGAACCGTGTAGCAAATTTACCACAAGGCTGACCATACTCATTGATTTCCAACTTGAGTTTAGGCTTGTTTTGCCTTCCCCATATGCTTTTCATAACAGTAACTTTCCTAACCTCCCTTTCCTGGACTGATATCCAATAAATGCAGAAAATAGATTTAGTACTAGGAATGCATTATCATTCAATTGCTAATCTTGAAGGTACACATATCAAAGTAAAGAAGCATACCTTCAGGTTCATTCAATACAGCCTCAGGTTCAGTTGAAATTTCAGTATTTAATCTTGACAAAGAACGCAATTGCCGGTCTGGAGCTTGAGTTTGTGAAACAGGAGTTCACTTTTGTCTCTACAATTAACCACATAAATCAGTGTTAACCATGCAAAAAGGGATAGAAAATAGTGTGCTGGAAATAGTGCATATGTATGTGTGGATGATGTAATAGTTTTACTAGTATATGATGCAAAGCTATAATCCAATACAAAGAAATGGAAGACATGTGTTTTCTTTTAGTTATATCATATCTAGCAACTATACCTTTTTCTTCTTTTGGGGAGCAGGTTGGCCTTCCGCCTCAAATGCATCTGCTAGACCTTTAAGATTCAAAGTTCTCTTCATGTTCTCATTTTTTCTTCTACGTACATCAAGTACAATTCTGTTCCTTTCGAGTTCATATTCAGGAGTTCTTTCTGCGCTTTTTGCTGCAGCTGCCATTTTTGCTCATGCTCCTGTAAATGCTTACAGATGAGTTAGCAGTCCATACAACATGCAAGTATTTCAACTGAAGTAACAACCAAATACAATTAACCCTCCTCTACTTCAACAGGATGCAGGTCCTCCATAATACCCAAAGCTTGGATATCTAAGCGAGAATTGGCATTATCCTTTGATTTTCCCTCAAGGCCCAGAAGTGTGTTAACTATGTTATCACATACATTTTTTCTATATGCATAACATCAAAATTATGATGCAACATCAGATCTTTCCAATAGGGCAACTTAAACCACACAGATCTTCTTTTATACAAGGGAGGGGATTCGCCTTCTTTGCGTTTTCTCTTTGTTGTCTTCTTGGCAGCTGGATCTTTTCCAAAGGATGTTTCGAGATTTGTTGTCAAATCATCGATTTCCTCACCCATAAGAGGTATAGGTGCTGTCCTATGCTCTGACTTGCCATCAAATAACTTTTCATCTGACCTAGACTTATGATTGGATGATAAGAACCTACGATGTCCCATATAGCAATATTTACTGCCCTTTTTTAATTGTAGAGAACAAGTGAATGAATGGCACTCAGGACAAGCTACCTCACCCTGGGTAGCACACCCATGAGTGTAGCCTAAACCTGGAAAGTCATGTATGGTGCAAAGGATGGCAGTTGTTGCAGCCAATCTAAAATTCTGACTATCATCACCAATTAGTGGATGTTTGGAATCAAAATCCTTCCAGAAAATAGCATCCGTTGGGCACCTAATCAAACCATCTTTGGTCCATTGTTCGTCATGCCACCTCATGTCAGTTGCAGTTTTAGAGGACATAAAGTACCTTTGAAGCCTTCTTTTATTAGGAAAATAGCGAAGAACCTTTCTAGGAACTCTATGTACCCTTTTCCCATCAGGACTCTTCTTTTCTGATTTCCACCTTGAAGTTTTACACCTAGGACATTGATTCTCCTTATCAAATTCATTTCTAAACAGTACACAATCATTTTCACATGCATGAATACTAACATACCCAAGCCCAATAGATTTAACTATTTTTCTTAGCTTCATTGAAATTTTTCGGAAGTACCGAACCTTTGGGGAATGCATCACTAAGTAACTCAAGCACCATGTCAAAACTTTTGTCACTCCATCGCCCAAGAAGTTTGATGTGGAGCAATTTGACAATAAAACAGAATTTTGAGAAGTTTTTACACCCGGGGTATAGTTCTTTGTTGTCATCATCAACCATCTTCAAATAAGCCTTGGTATCATCATCACCATCCATCCTAGGGTTGTTATTGTCCTCATTGGTCTCTTCCAACACCCCCCCATCATCTAATCCACAAGCTATGTCTCGCAAGAAATTATCTAATTCATTTTCTGCCGGTGAACTCTCTACTTCTACCTCCTCAATATTAGGGCTAGCGTGGCTAGATTCTCCATGAAACAACCATGTATGATACCCCTCCATGAAACCATCACATATCAAATGGTCACGTGCTTCTGTTGCTGTTCTCCATTTAGAGTTCAAACATATCTTGCAAGGACATAAGATTTTGTTTTCATTTGTTGAATTAATAAAAGCAAACTCTATAAACTTGTCTAACCCCTGCAGATACTCATTTGTGTGCCTACATGTAATTGTTTTTTAGATATCAGAACAGTTCATGACAAAATTATACCGTTTATGAGTTTGCAAAAGGGAAACTTGATGTACCTAGGCTTAGACAACCAGGTTTTCTCCATGATGCAGCCTTAATATCAAAGTGCCAAGTATCTGAATATGGCGAGTGCGGTAGTGTTAGTTTTGCATCGGTGAAGCGACAATCATTATTCAAGAAATAGAAGTACAAAACAATAACCATCCAAGCAACAAATGCACATTCTTGTCCAGTTGTCTACTGTCACATACAAATGCATATGATTCAGATACAGAGAATGTAATCTAGGGAGGAGTTGATGCTTACTCGGGGCACAGAGACAGAGCTGCAGGAGTGGAGCAGAGATGGAGCCTGGCCGGAGATGGAGCCTGACAGCAGCAGAGCAGAGATCCGGCAACAGCACTGTAGAGGTCCGACAGAAGCAGGCCCGGAGATGGAGCTCCGGCAGCAGCAGAGCACATGTCCGGCAGCAACAGGCCCGGAGATGGAGCTCCGGCAGCAACAGAGTAGAGGTCTGGCAGTAGCAGGAGCCCGGAGATGGACCTCCGGCGGCGGCAGGATCCCGGCAATGGAACCCCGATGGCAGCAGGGAGCCCAACTATGGAATAACAGCGGCAGCAGGGCGACGGATCCCGGGCGACAGCAGGGAGCCCGGAGATGGGTCCCCGACGGCAGCAGGGACGGGGATGGGGATTTGCAAGGACGGCGGCTACATGTCAGGAGGGAGGGGGCTGCGGCGGTTGGATGTGAAGTGCGACGACTACGAGTCGATCTAGGGCTGGAGCTCGGGGGAAGGGGGTGCGAGGACGGCGATGGAGCTAGGGAGGAGGGGTGCGAGGACGGGGTGGAGCGCGAGGGCGGCGGCAGGACTGGATGAGCGCGACGGCAGCAGCCCGATGGAGTGGATCGAACACGAGGGCGGCGGCGGCGCTGACACGGGTTAGGGTTGGGGTCTATTTGGGGTATTTTGCGGGGGAGGGGGAGTATTTTGCGGGGATACTTTGCACCAACAGGGCAAAAATTTCACTAGCGCGCCGAAATTGCGCGCCAAGGCAGTCGATTGACACGTGTCCCTCTACGCCGACACACAATCTGAGTCTATACACCCAATATACGCCGACACATTTTATATCGCTAAATACGTACCTACACCGACTGATAAACTGTCAAAGCCCTTACATATGCCGACACATAACACGTTATTAAGCGATTACTAACAAATACATAGTTATTTAGTGGTTGCCGACACATAGTATGTCTACAGTGGTGTACCTTTGCCTACACATGTTCCGAAGACAGAACTTAAAAGCTACGGTGACAGTTATTTTGTGAAGATTAGTAGACCTTTGCCCACATAAATGTGTCATGTAAGCTCTACCGTGGTGTAGTGAATCTAGTGGTTCTTTCCTTGCACTCGTCAATGGAAATTCTCATTGCTTTGAGAGACACATTGATATCATGCTTAGGAGGAGAAGATCTAAGTTTAAGAGAATCAACATCAAGCGAAAGTCTATCAACATTCCTAGCCAAATGATCAACTTTAAGCATTTTTTTCTTCAAGCAAAGCATTAAAATTCTTTTGAGAAATCATAAATTCTTTCACACTATTTTCAAAATCAGAGGGCATATTATTAAAATTACCATAAGAATTATTGTAGGAATTTCCATAATTATTAGAGGAATTGCTAGGGAACAGTCTGGGATTAAAGATTCCTCTATAAGCATTGTTTCCAAAATTATTCCTACCAACAAAATTCACATCCATAGATTCATTATTATTCTCAATCAAGGTAGACAAGGGCATATCATTGGGATCAATAGAAGAACTCTTAGTAGCAAACAATCTCATAAGCGCATCCATTTTTCCACTCAAAACATTAATTTCTTCTATAGCATGCACTTTTTTACTAATAGATCATTCGGTGTGCCATTGAGAATAATTAGCCATAATATAATCAAGAAGTTTTGTAGCATCTCCTAACGTGATTTCCATAAACGTGCCTCCCGCGGCCGAATCTAAAAGATTTCTAGAAGCAAAATTCAATCTGGCATAAAAATTTTGTATGATCATCCATAAATTCAAACCATGAGTAGGGCAATTGCGAATCATCAATTTCATTCTTTCCCAAGATTGGGCAACATGCTCATGATCAAGTTGTTTAAAATTCATAATATCGTTCCTAAGCGAGATGATCTTAGCGGGAGGAAAATATTTAGAGATGAAAGCATCTTTGCACTTGTTCCAAGAATCAATACTATTTTTAGGCAAAGACGAAAACCAAACTTTAGCACGATCTCTAAGTGAAAACGGAAATAACTTCAATTTAACAATATCATTATCCATATCTTTTTTCTTTTGCATATCACACAAATAAACAAAGTTGTTTAGATGAGTAGCGGCATCTTCACTAGGAAGGCCGATGAATTGATATTTCATAACAAGATTGAGCAAAGCAGTGTTGATTTCACAAGATTCAACGTCATTAAGAGGAGCAATCGGAGTACTAAGGAAATCATTATTATTGGTATTGGAGAAATCACACAATTTGGTATTATCTTGCGCCATGGCAACAAGTAATACAACACACAAGCAAACAGAAAAAGGCAAGCGAAAGAAAGAGGAGATTCGGAAAGAGAGGGCGAATAAAACGGCAAGGTTGAAGTGGGGGAGAGGAAAACGAGAGGCAAATGGCAAATAATGTAAATGCAAGGGAGATGAGTTTGTGATGGGTACTTGGTATGTCTTGACTTGAGCGAAGACCTCCCTGGCAACGGCGCCAGAAAGCTTTCTTGCTACATCTTGTGCTTGGGTTGGTTTTCCTTGAAGAGGAAAGGGTGATGCAGCATAGTAGCGTAAGTATTTCCCTCAGTTTTTGAGAACCAAGGTATCAATCCAGTAGGAGGCTCCTCACAAGTCCCACAAACCTACACAAACAAACAAAGAACTCGCAACCAACATGATAAAGGGGTTGTCAATCCCTTCACGGCCACTTGCGAAAGTGAGATCTGATAGAGATAGTATGATAAGATAAATATATTTTTGGTATTTTATAATAAAGATTCAGAAAATAAAGATGCAAATAAAAGTAGATTGAAAGCTTATATGATAAAGGATCAACCCGGGGGCCATAGGTTTCACTAGTGGCTTCTCTCAAGATAGCATAAGTATTACGGTGGGTGAACAAATTACTGTCGAGGAATTGATAGAAAAGCGAATAATTATGAGATTATCTAGGCATGATCATGTATATAGGCATCACGTCCGTGACAAGTAGACCGACTCCTGCCTGCATCTACTACTATTACCCCACACATCGACCACTATCCAGCATGCATCTAGAGTATTAAGTTCATAATAACAGAGTAACGCATTAAGCAAGATGACATGATGTAGAGGGATAAACTCAAGCAATATGATATAAAAAGCAATATGATATAAACCCCATCTTTTTATCCTCGATGGCAACAATACAATATGTGTCTTGCAACCCTTTCTATCACTAGGTAAGAACACCGCAATATTGAACCCAAAGCTAAGCACTTCTCCCATGGCAAGAAAGATCAATCTAGTAGGCCAAACCAAACCGATAATTCGAAGAGACTTGCAAAGATAACTCAATCATACATAAAAGAATTCAGAGAAGATTCAAATATTATTCATAGATAAACTTGATCATAAACCCACAATTCATCGGATCTCGACAAACACACCGCAAAAAGAGATTACATCAAATAGATCTCCACAAGAGAGTGGGAGAACATTGTATTGAGATCCAAAAAGAGAGAAGAAGCCATATAGCTAATAACTATGGACCCTAAGGTTTGTGGTAAACTACTCACAACGCATCGGAGGGGCTATGGTGTTGATGTTGAGGTCCTCCGTGGTGGATTCCTCCTCTGGTAGAACGCCGGCGACGGCTCCAAGATGGCATCTCACGGATACAGAAGGTTACGGTGGTGGAAATATTTCTTTGGTGGCTCCCTCGATGTTTTCGGGGTATGTAGGCTTATATAGGAGGAAGAAGTACGTCGGTGGCCGCCCAAGGGGCCCACGAGACAGGGGGCGCGCCTAGGAAGGGTGGGCGCGCCCTCCTGTCTCGTGGCCGCCTCGGCGGCTTCTTGGCTTGCACTCCAAGTTCTCCGGATCACGTTCGTTCCAAAAATCCCGCTCCCGAAGGTTTCACTCCGTTTGGACTCCGTTTGATATTCCTTTTCGTCGAAATACTGAAATAGGCAAAAAATAGCAATACGGGCTGGGCCTCCGGATAGTAGGTTAGTCCCAAAAATGATATAAATGTGTAAAATAAAGCCCATAGACAACCAAAAGAGGTAATATAATAGCATGGAACAATCAAAAATTATAGATACGTTGGAGACGTATCACCCAGTCGCCGCTCCCGTCACCGTCGTCGCCGTCGTCGCCGCCCCCTCCCCCTTGCTGTAAGATTGATTGCGTGCCCCGGCCGGCCCCCTGCCGCTCGCACCGGCGGCCTCTTGTGCACACACGCACACACGCACACACACAAACATACACACAAACGCACGCGCACACACACACACACACATAAATGTTAGATTATATAAGAATTAGATAATGTTAGATGAGTTAGTTTTTTATATTTTTAGTTATAGATGAATTTATATTAATTTTAGATGAATTAATATATATTAAATTTAGGTATATGATGAGATTTGATCGTCTAATTAAAATTTAGGTTTACTTTTTAGTAAGACAATTAATTGAACTAGTTTAGTTGAATTAGTTGAATTAGTTGAACTTGTTAATTGAATTAGTTGAATTAGGAGCTATACTTTATTTAGGTTTATTTTTAGTAAGTGTGCTTAGTTTAGTTGAACTAGCTAGTTGAATTAATAGAACAAGTTTAGTTGAATTAGTTGAACTAGTTAGTTGAATTAGGAGCTATACTTTATTTGGGTATTTTTTAGTAAGTGATTAGTTGAATTAGTTGTTGAACTAGCTAGTTGAATTAATAGAACTAGTTTAGTTGAATTAGTTGAATTAGTTTGAACTAGTTAGTTGAATTAGGAGCTATACTTTATTTAGGTATATTTTTAGTAAGTGCTTAGTTGAATTAATTAGTTGAATTAATTAGTTGAACTAGCTAGTTGAATTAATAGAACTAGTCTAATTAGTTGAATGAATTGAATTACTTGAACTAGTTAGTTGAATTAGTTGAATTACGAGCTATACTTTATTTAGGTATATTTTTAGTAAGTGCTTAGTTGAATTAATTAGTTGAACTAGCTAGTTGAATTAATAGAACTAGTTTAGTTGAATTTGTTAAATTAGTTCAACTAGTTAGTTGAATTAGGAGCTATACTTTATTTAGGTATATTTTTAGTAAGTGCTTAGTTGAATTAATTAGTTAAACTAGCTAGTTGAATTAATTGAATTAGTTTTGTTGAATTAGTTGAATTAGTTGAACTAGTTATAGTTGAATTAGGAGCTATACATTATTTAGGTATATTTTTAGTAAGTGCTTATTAGTTGAATTAATTAGTTGAACTAGCTAGTTGAATTAATAGAACTAGTTTAGTTGAATTTGTTGAATTAGTTGAACTAGTTAATTGAATTAGGAGCTATACTTTATTTAGGTATATTTTTAGTAAGTGCTTAGTTGAATTAATTAGTTGAACTAGCTAGTTGAATTAATAGAATTAGTTTAGTTGAATTAGTTGAATTAGTTGAACTAGTTATATTTGAATTAGGAGCTATACATTATTTAGGTATATTTTTAGTAAGTGCTTATTAGTTGAATTAATTAGTTAAATTAATTAGTTGAACTAGCTAGTTGAATTAATAGAACTAGTCTAATTAGTTGAATTAATTGAATTACTTGAACTAGTTAGTTGAATTAGTTGAATTATGAGCTATACTTTATTTAGGTATATTTTTAGTAAGTGCTTAGTTGAATTAATTAGTTGAACTAGCTACTTGAATTAAAAGAACTAGTCTAATTAGTTGAATTAATATAATTAATAAGTGTTTAATATTTCACCTACGAACATATATAGGAAATGTCGTCTGATGACGAAAATGATTTCAGTATGTGCGAAGACTATGAAGACCAACGCCGCCCGTGCGGCAAAAATTTCCTAGTTGATGATAGGCGCTTCAGCATCAAGCTGGATGAGACCTTCGAAGTGGATAGAGTAAGTCACGACGACAAGTATTTTTTTGTAATTAAGCATGACTTATATATGCTTCATTTGCTTCAACTTATTATTTTAAATTTTCACTATTCTACTAGCGTATCCCCTGCCATGCAAGAATTTTTGTCTTGGATAAGATAGGTTTCAGTCCTAACAAATCTATGGATGTAAAGAGAGTTTACTTGAAGACCGAGCATGGTTATACCTTCAACGTCAAATTATACAATCAAGAAACCTACACCCATTTTGAATGCAAAACTTGGCAAGCACTATGCAAGGCTTATGAATTTGAGCCTGATATGTTTATGACCTTTGATATTCACCCCGAAGATGATATTGAAGGTAATAGAGACATTTGGGTCGATGTGCAGACGCCTCGAGTTCTACCATTATGTGAGTATCTCAACCATATTTATGTCTTCGATATTGTTTTTTCAAAAAAAGTTGACAACTAATTTCTATTGACAACTTATTTCCATTCAAGAAAACATGTCCAGCACTTGGTAGATAGGACCTTCCACTGTCCCGTGGCTGAACTAAAATGCGAGGAGATAAGTCATTATGTTTCATGGCTTGAGGATCTTCATACTGTCAAGACAAAAAAATTTGGACTTAAAAAATCTTAGTACTCAAAACGTGCGCCCAATAGTGATCGTATTGAACTACGGTCACATCTATTTAGGAAAAATGGTAATATTTTTACTATTTTTCCTCAGTGCATCTTTTGCATACATTATTTGGACTCAAAACTTCATTGCTAAGTATGTTACTATACGATATTCTTCAATAGGGACTCCCGATGAATGTTTTGCCTCAGTGGATCGAGACTAAAGGTCGCACGAGAATTGTTAGCTTATGGCCAAGACCTCCTATAATGCACTTTAGTGCATTGAAGATTAGCGAGGAATGCTTAATAGTGAAAGACTGGAGCAGAATTGTCCACGATCGCAGAGAAGTACTAGGGGGCAGCAATCAGAAGCGTAGCCCACGATTAGGAGATAGGTTGTGACAGCCTGATTTTTGGCCCTTTCTTTTTCTTTTGTTTTTCCGAGGTTTTTGCCTGAGTTTTCTTTTTCCATGGCTTTGTGGTCTGGAAACTAAAAAAGATGCCCTCGTCTTTGCTTCCAAAGTGGCTTGTCATTCCCAAATCCTTCCCCAGACCCTGTCATTTCCATCCTAGCCTAAATCCCAATATTATTTTTATTGGGAATATTCCTTTTCTGTAAAAGGAATAACTCAAATTGCCCTAGGTTGTGAAGCAACCTATATTTCCCTCAATCCAAAAATTCCCAAACAATTCTCATAAAATGTTTGGGTCATATCTTGATCAAATATGGCAAAACTCTTCATTTCCATGTTCCAAAATAATTTCCCCATGCACAAGTTCAACTTTATTTGCCTAGCAAATCTTCCTCAGCATTTTTCAAATTTCTGTCAGACAGAAGCCATTGTGAAGGAAGTCCTAGCTAGGAGTACCCAAATGAGTTGAACTTTTGCACACTCCTTAATGTGCTCATATTAGCCCCTTCCAATCATTTGCAGCTCCATCCAATCATCTATGTGAGCGCATGAGCAAATCTTTGTTTCTTGCAATATTTTCAGTTTGTGAAGCAAGTGTATTTTATATTGCTTCAGAAATCCTCATAAATTACCAGATCATTCTTATACCCATAAAACATCTCTCCACCGAATTTGGAATCATTTCATTAAGCCATTATCCCTCTAGAATCTTTCCAAGTTTCTGGTCAGCAGAAATGTTTGTGAATCAAGTACCATTTTGGCTTTGCCAAATGGTATGATACTTGGTGAGCATCTTCATATGATCAAATAACCCTGACTTGCTCAAACTCAGCTTAAACCAACCAACCATGTGAGTGTATCATCATGATCTTCATTTCTGACCAGATTATGTGGTTTTTAGGCAACTACAGTAAATCTTGATCCATTTACCCTCAAAACCTCCAGGATGAAAGTCCTTCGATAGATAAACCTCCCAAACAAGCTATTTACTGAGTTACCAAGCTGTTGTCACCACATCAAGTTACAAACACCTTCTTACTGATTTACTTTAGAGATTAGTGCAAATCACGTCTTTGCCCCTGGAATGATTTATTTCCTCAGTCATACTTAGGCCACTAAGGTTATTCCACTCGACATGGTCGGCCCGGCCAGAACACGCCGTCGTGATCATGCTGGCGTCATGCACCGTGCAAGCTCTGGATCAGTCCAGCCACTATGCTCGTGTCCTCCCTCCTCGTCTCGACCTCAAACTTTGTCCATGAGCTTCCCCGTGACGCCCTGCGTCACCTTGCATCGATGGTTCGTCGTTGTTCGCCTTAAATGTGCCGCTAGAGCCATGCCCGTGCCGCATCCATAAGCCTTGTGTGCCCGTTGTTGTTGTTATGTGCACATGTCTCCGTTTGGGATAGTTTATTGTTTTGGGCCACGGCGGTGGTTGTTGTGTCTAGAGGTAGACACGGGGCCACCCATGACTTAGCCCAGAGGGGAGTTGGTCGGAGTGGCCGGGAGAGTGTCATGGCAGTAGATCGGTTTTGTCAGAACGCCATTGGTCCACCTGAATGGGAGTGCGAGACCATGGGTTCTGCAGTGTGGGTACAGTGTACTAACCTCTGCAGAGTGTATATTAAATCTATCGATAGCCGCACCCGCGGATAAGGGCCCAGGTCGAATGTAGGTCACACCATGAGTCAATAGTAGTAAGAATAATTTGCTTAATAACAATGAGATAAGTTGGTTGTGATCGCCGTAAGGATCACGGGCCATTTATTGGTCGGGTTGTGATCGCCGTAAGGATCACGGTTTGGGACCAAGTGTTGGTCGGGTTGTGATCGCCGTAAGGATCACAGTGGTATCAAGGATACCGAGATGTTGTATATTCGTGATGTTGTGCGAGAGCCGTGGGTAAAAACCAAGCTCCTTGTGGTCACTTAATGATCGCTACGGTATTGTTTATACCAAGCTTGATTTGATCCTGAGATGATCGTGTGATGTCCGAGGTTGGTAAGTGATGCATGTGTTGGTTACGAGGTAGCCCGAGCAGGATAAGTGGTGCACATAGTGGCATCATGTTGCATGCTAGTATTGTCGGATTAATATGCTCATATTGTTCTAGCTGTATCATGTTTATGGTGGTCATGTCATGTTATTCTGATAGTCTCATGTTAATTCATGTTTAACCTATAATCGCCATGCTGTTGTCTGTCTTGAATGCTTCTGGTTATTGTGAGCTTGCAAGTACATTCAATGTACTGACCTGGCGTGCCATGCCAGTTTGTAGGTCATTCCAGATTTGATTGCTTGCTTGTCGGGGTTTCCGTTCGTGCGAGCTAGGATAAGTGTTCCAGCCAGAGTCCCTGCGGAGTGGAGTTCACCACCGTCGTCGTTGTTCCGCTGCTAGAGTTCTTCCGCTGTATCGTGTTGTTCTTCTGCTTGAATAGAGCAACTAAGGATGGCATAGTGTCGTCGTACCGATGTTATTCATTGTAATATCGGAGACCTTGTATTCATATTCATGTAATAATAGAAAGCTAGTTTGTTCTATGCTAAGCGGTGCCGTATTCCAGAAGACTTCTCCTTGATCTCTGGGATGGAATACGGGGCGTTCCGGTTTCTCTGAGCCGGGGTGCCACAGGCTTAGTATCAGAGCAGGTATGGCTGTAGGACGCCCTAGACCGCGCGAACATTAGAAATCGGTAGTATAGAGTATGGCTTGTTAATTGCATTCGGTTGATGCATTTGTGTGTTGCATAGCATGCATATGGCCTTAGTATTTGTGATAACGGTTTATCTGGTGAGTGTAGCTGGCATCGGTTCGGATCCACTACAGCTCAACCTTTGCATATCTCCAGTTTCCTTTTTCTTTCGGTGTTTCGTGTCATTTCTGTCCTAGCAGAGTGATGCCAAGTGATCCCTACACTGTTTGCAAAAATGGTGCTCAGGCATCGCGCCGATGTCTTTCTTTCAGTCCCGTCTATCGTTTCGGTGATGGACATGCTTCTATCCCGGATTGTTCTTTTATTTTGTCATGTTGGCAACCCTTAATGATCTTAGTTATCAAAAACGGGCAATGCCAGCACCCTCAGTTTTTCCCCGCTATCCTATTTCTTGGACGAGTACGGATCTTTTTCCGTCCACTTGATAATAATGTGGTTGCGACCTTCGTTCCTACTGCATGATTACCGAGTGCGTCCTCGCCTCCGAGCTAGTTCAGGTTGCTACCTGGCTAAGCTAGCACTTGGTGTAGCGTTGTTTACACCAATTCTTCCACACATTTATCCGTCCTTGTGCACATCGTCACAACATATTAGACCGCAATACCGGAGTTTCCGCGAGATTTGTGTGCTTAAGTAGGCATGCATATTGTGTGACTAGCAGTAATATGTGATGATTGCTTGATTAGTTATATTAGTGGTATGCTTGTGTGCTTTTGTTTTAGTTGTTTCTGTTTTTCCTTTCTTTGGGCCTTCGGTGTTACAAAATTTTCCCCTATGAAAGTTGCTCGTCAGCCGACACTAGACCCGAAGAGTCAGCAAGAAATGCATATATTGGGAAACTCAGCTAAACAGAATGGAATTATCAGCAGACGGTAGTGAAATTGGGAATATCTTGTCGGGATGCAAAAGAAATCCTGGATGGACCGTCAGTATCAAGTTTGCATTAGCGTGCACTCATCACAACAAAATGATTAAATCAGCAAGAAGATAAATTGTGTGCATGGTTGACAGAATATTATCAGTCAAAGGTATGGCTCAGATATGAGTTTGATTCTTCGTTGAGAATGATTTTGACACATGATATACCCGGAAGCAAGAAAAAATATGGCATGTATTTAATACTCAGAAAGGACGATAGTCCTGCAAAACCCCGTTTCATACAAGAAATCAATAACAAAAATATTAAGATGGTTATATATGTGGTAATCGGTCCGCATATCACAATAACAACCTTCTGGTGTAAGCAACCCACTTTTCCATCGCAAAATACCAGAACGCTTCCAATGCAAGATTCATCTATCTTCCTCAGTACGATACATGGATGACTTCTCGCGCAAGGTACTCTGCCTTCTTCAGTAAGCAACCGCAAAGGCTTCTGGCAAAAGGTACCGAGTCTTTCCCCAGCAAAGTCTTTAAGGGGGTAAGGTTCTGAAGCACGATACCCAGTCTTCTTCAGCAAGCTGTCCGATGAAAGTTTTAAGCACAAGCCAGCAAATATTCCTTAGTAAGACATTAGTACAAGGTAGTATGCTGTGAATTGACAGCATATGTCAGTGAATCCCAAGAATCAGATCGACAACATTTTGGTCAGAATCAAGAATCAGTCAGAATACACGTCTATCTCGGAATAAGTCCTCATATATATGCAAGGAGCATACCACCAAGATCTTACAAGTCACTCAGATGAGGATCTGATAACCACATGAGGATGACTAAGAGAAGAAAGCCAATATACACCACAGTGTGGCAAAGGATTATGAGAATTGACGACATCAATGAGGTCAATACAAGTACCCGTGAACCTGGAAAATGATCCTGATGATCCCTTGTCCCCTTTTCTCTCCAATGACAGCGCCACGCCTGTGATTTGAGCTGTTTCTAGCTATCCGGGGTGGATGCCGATTTTTGTTTCTCTCTTCAACAACTTTCACGAGTCTGAGCTGCTTTTCGGCCGTCTCGTACAGCTGTTGAGTTTCTTTTTGTGACATTAGCCCTATAGCTGCTTTTTGGCTATTTTAGGGAGCTGCCACCTTCTTCTTATCGACACGGACTCATGCTCTAAGCTGTTTTTCGGCCGTCCTGAGCCGTGGTTGAGTTATTTCAGTAATGTCCCAGATCTGAGTTGTAAAGGCCGTTCTGGTGGATACTGATTGATTTGCCGATCTCTTGCAAGGGTTTCAGATGATCATTTCCCAACGATAAGAACTTGAGAGGTGTTGAACCTGCAATTTAATGGGTTACCCTGTCAGAAAAATGACGATAAACTACAATTGCTGAAAAATTACACCGACAGTACCTATGGTCATACGAAGAAGCAATATGGCCCAGCTCTTTCAGCCGAAGATCCTGACCAAGAAAACAATAATGAAGGAGCAAGAACTGTGATGCAGGTATGAAAATTGTACACGACCCCCATGGTGCAGAGCCCCCGGACAGTCTAAGTCAGTATTGATCCACATGCACTAGTAGAAAATAGGGCATTTGTCCCGGTTCGTAAGGGCCTTTAGTCCCGGTTCTTGAACGGGGACTAATGGGTCGTTACTAATACCTCCACCCTTTAGTCCCGGTTCTTACACGAACCGGGACAGATGGGCATCCACGTGGCTGCTGCGGGCAGCCCAGGCAGGGGGGCCTTTGGTCTCGGTTGGTGACATAAACCGGGACTAAAAGGCTTCCACGCGTCAGCAGCTGGCTGGAGCTGATGTTTTTCTTTTTTAAAAAAAAATTGGCTGGTTTAGGGGTTTTGGGGGTTATTTTTACGTTGTTATTAGCTAGCTAATAGAGAGAAGTGTCCTCTCTTATATCTTCGTCCTTGGTTTACCAATGCTACTGCTATGTTCATTTCACCCGCTGATATAATAACTCATGCATGCTCGCATCATACATCATCATATATAATAACAAGTCTTACTAATCATCCATCATCATACAACTTCTACTCGTTATTAATAATAAGTCATACGATCATCATCCTCATAGTCATCGAACCCAACCCTACATAATTGTTCTTAGCACATGATCATCAGTATCAGGTAGGACCTGAACACCTTTAAGGTAAAATAGCATAAAACAATATAGACCCTGACTCTCTATTATGAAGAATGGAGATCATCCTGTCTCCAATTCTTGCGCTTCGCTGCCTTTTGCTTCCAAGAAGCTCCTTACAACTGTCAGTACATTTTTTCCATTCTTTGATTGTCATGTCTCCACTTCTTTTAGAAACCCGATATGGACAGTTGAGATTCGTAGGAAGACCTGGTTGTATGTTCAAAACATGAAGGCTACCGTGCGTATACATCAGATGAGGCACACAATCATTCAGGATTATCTGTTGAAAAACAAAGTAATAACTTCGTAGTTAGCAATGATGTACTAGTTTTAGAAGTATGCAAAAAGATGCATGGATGTCGTAATAGTTACCGTAGTTCAACACGTGCACTAGTGGAACGTATTGACCATAATGTTGAGGAGTTCGATTGTACACATTGTAATTCTCAAGATCAGTACAAAATGCAATCAGATGATTTTTCTCCTGGTAAGTTAATTCAAAGCCATCGGTGTAGTGGGTTTTGTCTACCATCCTCCGCACATTCTTTGAAAAATGAAAATAAGCTGTCAATGGAAATAAATGTCAACTATTTTGAAATAAACAATATAAATTATTTAATAACTATGTTAAGCTCACATGGGGGAAGAATTGGAGGTGTATCCACAAGGACCCAAATCTCCCCATATTGTCTTACTCGATTGTAGGATCACCAAGATCCATGGTGACAAGCATACCCTCATCAAAACCATACATCTTGCAAAGTGCTTCCCAATTTTTGCAACCAAAATGGGTTACACTCTCAGCATTGTACAACTTTACTTTAAAATCCACACCATGATGGGTCCTTAGGAGAATTTTTTTGGTTTCCATACTTTCATGGTCTTCAAAACCCATCCTCTCCAAGACATAGCGTATTGCACAGCATGTGATAAGCTAGTCGAATTGGAAAAGATGAAAATACATGTTAAAATAGTTGAAGTCGTGCTTAATTACAAAAAGAACTATTGTCATCACTGCGTACCATATTGCTACGTCTTGTGCTTGCGTTGGTTTTCCTCGAAGAGGAGAGGGTGATGCAGCAAAGTGTAACGTAAGTATTTCCCTCAGTTTTGAGAACCAAGGTATCAATCCAGTAGGAGGATCCTCAAAAGTCCCACGCATCTACACAAACAAACTGAGAACTGGCAACCAACGCAATAAAGGGGTTGTCAATCCCTTCACGGCCACTTGCGAAAGTGAGATCTAATAAAGATAGTATGATAAGATAAATATATTTTTGGTATTTTATAAGATAGATGCAAAAAGTAAAGATGCAAATAAAAATAGATTGAAAGCAAATTTGATAAGAGATAGACCCGGGTGCCATAGGTTTCACTAGAGGCTTCTCTCAAGATAGCATAAGTATTACGGTGGGTGAACAAATTACTATCGAGCAATTGATAGAAAAGCGCATAGTTATGAGATTATCTAGACATGATCATGTATATAGGCATCACGTCCATAACAAGTAGACCGACTCCTGCCTACATCTACTACTATTACTCCACACATCGACCGACTCCTGCCTGCATTTAGAGTATTAAGTTCATCAGAACAGAGTAACGCATTAAGCAAGATGACATGATGTAGAGGGATAAACACATGCAATATGATATAAACCCCATCTTGTTATCCTCGATGCCAACAATACAATGCGTGTCTTGCAACCCTTTCTGTCACTGGGTAAGAACACCGCAAGATTGAACCCAAAGCTAAGCACTTCTCCCATGGCAAGAAAGATCAATCTATTAGGCCAAACCAAACTGATAATTCGAAGAGACATGCGAAGATAACTCAATCATACATAAAAGAATTCAGAGAAGATTCAAATATTATTCATAGATAAACTTGATCATAAACCCACAATTCATCGGATCTCGACAAACACACCGCAAAAAGAGTTTACATCGAATAGATCTCCACAAGAGAGGGGGCGAACATTGTATTGAGATACAAAAAGAGAGAAGAAACCATCTAGCTAATAACTATGGACCCGTAGGTCTATGGTAAACTACTCACAACTCATCGGAGGGGCAAGGATGTTGATGTAGAAGCCCTCCGTGGTCGATTCTCCCTCCGGCAGAGTGCCGGCGAAGGCTCCAAGATGAGATCTCGCGGATACAGAAGGTTACTGCGGTGGCTACCCAAGGGGCCCACGAGGCAGGGGGGCGCTCCCTACAGGGGGAGCGGCCCACTATCTCGTGGGGCCCTCGGGAGCTTCTTGACTTGCACTCCAAGCTCTCCGGATCAGATTTGTTCCAAAAATCATGCTCCCAAAGGTTTCATTCCGTTTGGACTCCGTTGGATATTCCTTTTCTTTGAAATACTGAAATAGGCAAAAAACAACAATATGGGCTGGGCCTTCGGTTAGTAGGTTAGTCCCAAAAATGATATAAATATGTAAAATAAAGCCCATAAACATCTAAAAGGGGTAATATAATAGCACATCACAATCAAAAATTATAGATACGTTGGAGACGTATCAAGCATCCCCAAGCTTAATTCCTGCTCGTCCTCGAGTAGGTAAATGACAAAAAGAGAATTTTTGATGTGGAATGCTACCTAGCATAATTCATAATGTAATTTTCTTTATTGTGGCATGAATGTTCAGATCCAAATGAATACAAAATAAAAGTTCATATTGACATAAGAAATAGTAACATTTCAAGCATACTAATCAAAGTAATCATGTCTTCTCAAAATAACATGGCAAAAGAAAGTTCATCCCTACAAAATCATCAAGTTAGGCTATGCTTCATTTTCGTCACACAAAGATGTTCCCAACTTCTATAGCCCCGATGACAAGCCAAGCAATTGTTTCATACTCAAATAATCTCAAACTTTGTCGACCTTCACACAATACATGAGCGTGAGCCATGGATATAGCACTATGGGTGGAATAGAATATGATGATGGGGATTGTGTGGAGAAGACAATTAAGGAGAAAGTCTCACATTGACGAGGATAATCAACGGGCTATGGAGATGCCCATCAATTGATGTCAACATGAGGAGTAGAGATTGCCATGCAACGGATGCACTAGAGCTACAAATGAATGCTCAACAAAGGAAAACTAGTGGGTGTGCATCCAACTTGCTTGCTCATGAAGACCTAGGGCATTTGAGGAAGCCCATCGTAGGAATATACAAGCCAAGTTCTATAATGAAAAATTCCCACTAGTATGAAAAAGACAACTTATGAGACTCACTACATGAAGAACAAGGTGCTACTTTGAAGCACAAAATATGAGACTCACTACATGAAGAACAAGGTGCTACTTTGAAGCACAAGTGTGGAAAAGAGATAGTAACATTGCCCTTTTTATTTATTTATTTCTTTTTTTCTTTTCTTTTTTTCTTTTTTGGGCCTTTCTTTTTTTCTTCTTCTTTTTGGCCTTTCTTCTTTTTTTCTTTTTTTTCGTTTTGGGCAATGCTCTAATAATGATGATCATCACACTTCTATTGATTACAACATAAGAATTACAACTCGAAACTAGAACAAGATATGACTCTATATGAATGCCTCCGGCGGTGTACTGGGATGGTGCAATGAATCAAGAGTGACATGTATGAAAATAATGCATGGTGGCTTTTCCACAAATACGATGTCAACTACATGATCATGCAATGGCAATATAACAAAAGTAAAGTATGTCATGAAAATGAAGAATAGAACGGTGGAAAGTTGCATGGCAATATATCTCGGAATGGCTATGGAAATGCCATAATAGGTTGGTATGGTGGCTGTTTTGGTGCACCAGGGTTTATGTGTGATAGAGCGTATCATATCACGGGGTTTGGATGCACCGGCGAAGTTTACACCAACTCTCAAGGTGAGAAAGGGCAATGCATGGTACCGAAGAGGCTAGAAAAGGCGGAAAGGTAAAAGTGCGTATAATCCATGTACTCAACATTAGTCAAAAGAACTCATATACTTATTGCAAAAATTTAGAAGTCATCAAAAATCAAGTAATACGCGCATGCTCCTAGGGGGATAGATTGGTAGGAAAAGTGTTGGAAATATGCCCTAGAGGCAATAATAAAATGGTTATTATTATATTTCCTTGTTCATGATAATTGTCTATTGTTCATGCTATAATTGAGTTATCCGGAAATCGTAATACATGTGTGAATACATAGACCACAACATGTCCCTAGTGAGCCTCTAGTTGACTAGCTCGTTGATCAACAGATAGTCATGGTTTCCTGACAATGGACATTGCATGTCATTGATAACGGGATCACATCATTAGGAGAATGATGTGATGGACAAGACCCAATCCTAAGCATAGCACAAGATCGTGTAGTTCGTTTGCTAGAGATTTTCCAATGTCAAGTATCATTTCCTTAGACCATGAGATCATGTAACTCCCGGATGCCGTAGGAGTGCTTTGGGTGTACCAAACGTCACAACGTAACTGGGTGACTATAAAGGTATACTACATGTATCCCCGAAAGTATTTGTTGAGTTGACACAGATCCAGACTAGGATTTCTCACTCCGTATGGCGGAGAGGTATCTCTGGGCCCACTCAGTAATGCATCATCATAATGAGCTCAATGTGACCAAGTGTTTGGTCACGGGATCATGCATTACGGTACGAGTAAATTGACTTGCCGGTAACGAGATTGAACGAGGTATTGGGATACCGACGATCGAATCTCGGGCAAGTAACATACCGATTGACAAAGGGGATTGTATACGGGATTACCTGAATCCTCGACATTGTGGTTCATTCGATGAGATCATCATGGAACATGTGGGAGCCAACATGGGTATCCAGATCCCGCTGTTGGTTATTGGCCGGAGAGCTGTCTCGGTCATGTCTCCATGATTCCCGAACCCGTAGGGTCTACACACTTAAGGTTCGGTGATGCTAGGGTTGTAGAGATATTAGTATGCGGTAACCTATAAGTTGTTCGGAGTCCTGGATGAGATCCCGGACGTCACGAGGAGTTCCAGAATGGTCCGGAGGTGAAGAATTGTATATAGGAAGTCCAGTTTCAGCCACAGGGAAAGTTTCGGGGGTCACTGGTATTGTACCGGGACCACCGGAAGGGTCTCGGGGGTCCACCGGGTGGGGCCACCTATCTCGGAGGGCCCCGTGGGCTGAAGAGGGAAGGGAACCATCCCCTGGTGGGCTGGTGCGCCCCCCTTGGGCCTCCCCCTGCGCCTAGGGTTGGAAACCCTAGGGGTGTGGGGAGCCCCACTTGGCTTGGGGGGCAAGTCCCACCCCTTGGCCGCTGCCCCCCTTGAGATGGGATCTCTAGGGGGCCAGCGCACCCCCTGGGGCCCCTATATAAATAGGGGGGAGGGAGGGCAGACGCACCCTAGTTCCTGGCGCCTCCCTCAACCCCGTAACACCTCTTCCTCTCGCTGAGCTTGGTGAAGCCCTGCCGAGATCGCCGCTACTTCCACCACCACGCCGTCGTGCTGCTGGATCTCCATCAACCTCTCCTTCCCCCTTGCTGGATCAAGAAGGAGGAGACGTCTTCCCCAACCGTACGTGTGTTGAACGCGGAGGTGTCTTCCGTTCGGCACTAGGATCTTCGGTGATTTGGATCACGACGAGTACGACTCCCTCAACCCGGTTCTCTTGAACGCTTCCGCTCATAATCTACAAGGGTGTGTAGATGCACTCCTCTCTCTCGTTGCTAGATGACTCCATAGATTGATCTTGGTGAAGTGTAGAATTTTTTTATTTTCTGCAACGTTCCACAACAGTGGCATCATGAGCTAGGTTTATGCGTAGTTTCTATACACGAGTAGAACACAATCTTGTTCTGGGCGTAGATGTTGTCAATTTTCTTGCCACTACTAGTCTTATCTTGTTTCGGCGACATCGTGGGATGAAGCGGCCCGGACCGACCTTACACGTACGCTTACGTGAGACAGGTTCCACCAACTGACATGCACTAGTTGCATAAGGTGGCTAGCGGGTGTCTGTCTCTCCCACTTTAGTCGAATCGGATTCGATGAAAAGGGTCCTTATGAAGGGTAAATATAAGTTGGCATATCACGTTGTGGTTTTACGTAGGTAAGAAAAGTTCTTGCTAGAACCCTATTGCAGCCACGTAAAAACATGCAACAACAATTAGAGGACGGCTAACTTGTTTTTGCAGCATATGCCATGTGATGTGATATGGCCAAAAAAGTTGTGATGAATGATATATATGTGATGTATGAGATTGATCATGTTCTTGTAATAGGAATCACGAATTGCATGTCGATGAGTATGAAAATCGGCAGGAGCCATAGGAGTTGTCTTAATTATTGTATGACCTGCGTGTCAATGAATAAACGCCATGTAATTACTTTACTTTATTGCTAAACCGTTAGCCATAGTAGTAGAAGTAATAGTTGGCGAACAACCTCATGGAGACACGATGATGGAGATCATGGTGTCATGCCGGTGACGAAGATGATCATGGTGCCCTGAAGATGGAGATCAAAGGAGCAATATGATATTGGCCATATCATGTCACTATTTGATTGCATGTGATGTTTATCATGTTTTTGCATCTTATTTTCTTAAGAACGACGGTAGTAAATAAGATGATCCCTCATAATAATTTCAAGAAAGTGTTCCCCCTAACTATGCGCCATTACGAAAGTTCATTGTTTCCAAGCACCACGTGATGATCGGGTGTGATAGATTCCAACGTCCACATACAACGGGTGTAAGACAGATTTACACATGCAAAACACTTAGGTTGACTTGACGAGCCTAGCATGTACAGACATGGCCTCAGAACACAAGAGACCGAAAGGTCGAACATGATCCGTATGGAAGATACGATCAACATGGAGATGTTCACTGATGATGACTAGTCCGTATCACGTGATGATCGGACACGGTCTGGTTGAGTCGGATCATGTATCACTTAGATGACTAGAGGGACGTCTAATCTGAGTGGGAGTTCATTAAATAATTTGATTAGATGAACTTAATTATCATGAACTTAGTCTAAAAACCTTTGCAAAAATGTCTTGTAGATAAAATGGCCCACGCTCATGTCAACCTCAACTTCAACGCGTTCCTAGAGAAAACCAAGCTGAAAGATGATGACAGCAACTATACGGACTTGGTCCAGAACCTGAGGATCATCCTCATGGCTGCCAAGAAAGCATATGTCCTAGAAGCACCGCTAGGTGAAGCACCCATCCCAGAGAACCAAGACATTATGAACGCTCGGCAGTCACGTGCTAATGATTACTCCCTCGTTCAGTGCGGCATGCTTTACAGCTTAGAACCAGGGCTCCAAAAGTGTTTTGAGCAACACGGAGCATATAAAATGTTCGAGGAGCTGAAAATGGTTTTCCAAGCTCATGCCCGGGTCGAGAGATATGAAGTCTTCGACAAGTTCTACAGTTGTAAGATGGAGGAAAATAGTTCTGTCAGTGAGAACATACTCAAAATATCTGGGTTGCACAACTGCTTATACCAGCTGGACATTAACCTCCCGGATGAGGCGGTTATTGACAGAATCCTTCAGTCGCTCCCACCTAGCTACAAGAGCTTTGTGATGAACTACAGTATGCAGGGGATGGTGAAAACTATTCCTGAAGTATTTTCAATGCTGAAATTAGCGGAGGTGGAAATCAAAAAGGAACATCAAGTGTTGATGGTCAATAAAACCACTAGTTTCAAGAAAGGCAAGGGTAAGAAGAAATTCAAGAAGGACGGCAAGGGAGTTGCCGCGCCCGGTAAGCCAGTTGCCGGGAAGAAGCCAAAGAATGGACCCAAACCTGAGACTGAGTGCTTTTATTGCAAGGGAAGCGGACACTGGAAGCGGAACTGCCCCAAATACTTAGCGGACAAGAAGGCCGGCAACACTAAAGGTATATGTGATATACATGTAATTGATGTGTACCTTACCAGTACTCGTAGTAGCTCCTGGGTATTTGATACCAGTGCAGTTGCTCATATTTGTAACTCAAAACAGGACCTGCAGAATAAACGGAGACTGGCAAAGGACGAGGTGACGATGCGCATCGGGAATGGTTCCAAGGTCGATGTGATCGCCGTCGGCACGCTACCTCTACATTTACCTATGGGATTAGTTTTAAACCTCAATAATTGTTATTTAGTGCCAGCTTTGAGCATGAACATTGTATCTGGATCTCGTTTAATACGAGATGGCTACTCATTTAAATCCGAGAATAATGGTTGTTCTATTTATATGAGAGATATGTTTTATGGTCATGCCCCGCTGGTCAATGGTTTATTCTTAATGAATCTCGAACGTGATGTTACACATATTCATAGTGTGAATACCAAAAGATGTAAGATTGATAATGATAGTCCCACATATCTGGGGCACTCCCGCCTTGGTCACATTGGTGTCAAACGCATGAAGAAGCTCCATAGAGATGGAATTTTGGAGTCTCTTGATTTCGAATCATTTGACATGTGCGAACCATGCCTCATGGGCAAAATGACCAAGACTCCGTTCTCCGGAACAATGGAGCGAGCAACCAACTTATTGGAAATTATACATACTGATGTGTGCGGTCCAATGAGCGTTGAGGCTCGCGGTGGCTATCGTTGTCTTCTCACACTCACTGATGACTTAAGTAGATATGGGTATGTCTACTTGATGAAACGCAAGTCTGAGACCTTTGAACAGTTCAAGGAATTTCAGAATGAGGTAGAGATTCAACGTGACCGAAAAATAAAGTTCTTACGATCAGATCATGGAGGAGAATATTTAAGTCACGAATTTTGTATGCACTTAAGGAAATTTGGAATCGTTTCACAACTCACGCCGCCTGGAACTCCTCAGCGTAACGGTGTGTCCGAATGTCGTAATCGCACTCTATTGGATATGGTGCGATCTATGATGTCACTCACCGATTTACCGCTATCATTTTGGGGATACACTCTAGAGACAACTACATTCACTTTAAATACGGCATCGTCTAAATCCGTTGAGAGGACACTGTATGAATTATGGTTTGGGAAGAAACCTAAATTGTCGTTTCTAAAAGTTTGGGGATGCGATTCTTATGTCAAGAAACTTCAACCTGAAAAGCTCGAACCCAAGTCGAAAAAATGCGTCTTCATAGGATAGCCTGAGGAAACCATTGGGTTTCTACCTCAGATCCGAAGGCAAGATCTTTGTTGCCAAGAACAGGTCCTTTCTGGAGAAAGAGTTTCTCTTGAAAGAAGTAAGTGGGAGGAAAGTGGAACTTGATGAAGTACTACCTCTTGAACCGGTAAGTAGCGCAGCTCAGGAAGATGTTCCTGTGGTGCCTGCACCGACTAGAGAGGAAATTAATGATGATGATCAAGGTACTTCGGATCAAGTTCCTACTGAACTTCATAGGTCCACAAGGACACGTTCCACACCAGAGTGGTATGGCAACCCTGTCCTGGAAATCATGTTGTTAGACAACGGTGAACCTTCGAACTATGAAGAAGCAATGGCGGGCCCAGATTCCAACAAATGGCTTGAATCCATGAAATCCGAGATACGATCCATGTATGAAAACAAAGTGTGGACTTTGACAGACTTGCCCGATGATCGGCGAGCGATAGAAAACAAATGGGTCTTTAAGAAGAAGACGGACGTGGATGGTAATGTTACCATCTATAAAGCTCAACTTGTCGCAAAGGGTTATCGACAAGTTCAAGGGTTTGACTACGATTAGACTTTCTCTCCCGTAGCGAAGCTGAAGTCCGTCCGAATCATGTTAGCAATTGCCGCATACTATGATTGTGAGATATGGCAAATGGACGTCAAAACGGCATTCCTTAACGGCTATCTTAAGGAAGAACTGTATATGATGCAGCCGGAAGGTTTTGTCGATCCTGAGAATGCTAACAAGGTATGCAAACTCCAGCGATCCATGGCTGGTGCAAGCATCTCGGAGTTGGAACATTCGCTTTGATGAGATGATCAAAGCATTTGGGTTTATGCAGACTTATGGAGAAGCCTGCATTTACAAGAAAGTGAGTGGGAGCTCTATAGCATTTCTCATATTATATGTAGATGACATACTTTTGATGGGAAATGATATAGAACTTTTGGACAGCATTAAGGCCTACTTGAATAAGTGTTTTTCAATGAAGGACCTTGGAGAAGTTGCTTACATATTAGGCATCAATATCTATAGGGATAGATCGAGACGCCTCATAGGTCTTTCACAAAGCACATACCTTGATAAGATATGGAAGAAGTTCAATATGGATCAGTCCAAGAAGGGGTTCTTGCCTATGTTGCAAGGTGTGAAATTGAGCTTGGCTCAATGCCCGACCCCGGCAGAAGATAGAGAAAAGATGAGTGTCATCCCCTATGCCTCGGCTATAGGGTCTATTATGTATGCCATGCTGTGTACCAGACCTGATGTAAACCTTGCCGTAAGTTTGGTAGGAAGGTACCAAAGTAATCCCGGCATGGAACACTGGACAGCAGTCAAGAATATCCTGAAGTACCTGAAAAGGACTAAGGATATGTTTCTCGTTTATGAAGGTGACGAAGAGCTCGTCGTAAAGGGTTACGTCGACACTAGCTTCGACACAGATCTAGATGACTATAAGTCACAAACCAGATACATGTATATTTTGAATGGAGGGGCAGTAAGCTGGTGCAGTTGCAAGCAAAGCGTTGTGGCAGGATCTACATCTGAAGTGGAGTACATGGCAGCCTCAGAGGCAGCGCATGAAGCAATCTGGATGAAGGAGTTCATCACCGACCTAGGAGTCATACCCAATGCGTCGGGGCCGATCACTCTCTTCTGTGACAACACTGGAGCTATTGCCCTTGCCAAGGAGCCCAGGTTTCACAAGAAGACCAGGCACATCAAGCGTCGCTTCAACTCCATTCGTGAAAATGTTCAAGATGGAGACACAGATATTTGCAAAGTGCATACGGATCTGAATGTCGCAGATCCGTTGACTAAACCTCTTCCACGAGCAAAACATGATCAACACCAGAACTCTATGGGTGTTCGATTCATCACAATGTAACTAGATTATTGACTCTAGTGCAAGTGGGAGACTTTTGGAAATATGCCCTAGAGGCAATAATAAAATGGTTATTATTATATTTCCTTGTTCATGATAATTGTCTATTTTTCATGCTATAATTGTGTTATCCGGAAATCGTAATATATGTGTGAATACATAGACCACAACATGTCCCTAGTGAGCCTCTAGTTGACTATCTGTTGATCAACAAATAGTCATGGTTTCCTGACTATGGACATTGGATATCATTGATAACAGGATCACATCATTAGGAGAATGATGTGATAGACAAGACCCAATCCTAAGCATAGCACAAGATCGTGTAGTTCGTTTGCTAGAGCTTTTCCAATGTCAAGTATCATTTCCTTAGACCATGAGATCGTGTAACTCCCGGATGCCGTAGGAGTGCTTTGGGTGTACCAAACGTCACAACGTAACTGGGTGACTATAAAGGTATACTATAGGTATCCCAAAAAGTATCTGTTGAGTTGACACGGATCGAGACTGGGATTTTTCACTCCGTATGACGGAGAGGTATCTGTCGGTGTCAAAACCGGCGGATCTCGGGTAGGGGGTCCCGAACTGTGCGTCTAGGCGGATGGTAACAGGAGACAAGGGACACGATGTTTTACCAAGGTTTGGGCCCTCTTGATGGAGGTAAAACCCTACGTCCTGCTTGATTGATATTGATATTGTGGATGTTTACAAGAGTGGATCTACCACGAGATCAAGGAGGCTAAACCCTAGAAGCTAGCCTATGGTATGATTGTAATGGTTGTTGTTGTTGTGTCCTACGGACTAGAGCCATCCGGTTTATATAGACACCGGAGAGGGCTAGGGTTACATAGAGTCGGTTACAATAGTAGGAGATCTACATATCCGTATCGCCAAGCTTGCCTTCCACGCCAAGGAAAGTCCCATCCGGACACGGGACGAAGTCTTCAATCTTGTATCTTCATAGTCTTGGAGTCCGGTCGATGATGATGATAGTCCGGCCGATGATAGTTCGGCCGATGGTTGTAGTCCGGCTATCCGGACACCCCCTAATCCGGGACTCCCTCAGTAGCCCCTGAACCAGGCTTCAATGACGATAAGTCCGGCACGTATATTGCTTGGCATTGCAAGGCGGATTCCTCCTCCGAATGATAGAAGATTGTGAACACCAGGATAGTGTCCGGCTCTGCAAAATAAATTCCACATTCCACCGTAGAGAGAATAATATATACACAAGTTCAATCTGCTGACGTCTTTCGCGGCATGACGTCACGCCACTACCAAGCCATTACTTGAATCGTTTTTTACTCTACCACCTCAGCGCATTTAGCGAAGCGGTTTCCTTGGCACGTCTTGTCGAAGCAGAGATCGTGTTCCCCCTTAATCCGGGATTCTCATCAATACGGACATGGGTAACCCAACCGTGCCATTGATGGTGACGCTTGGGGGATAAGAGAGTCTTACCAGGCCGGTGGGGGACGCGTAGACTTCGCCCACCCATATAAGGGATAAGGATTCACCTTTTCACCTACGCCTTCTTCCTCCTTTGCTTATCCATCTCCGCGCACTCGAGCTCCAGCGCCCAAGCCCGCACATCTCGTCTCAACCTTCCCCAGTCATGTCTGGAGCGGGAGGCAAGTGGATGACCTCCTCCGTTACGGAGGAGCACATCGAAAGACTACGCAGCGCCGGCTACCTGTCCGGCGACATTGCGCACCAGCTGCCCGATGAGGGGCAGCTCATCCCCACCCCCAGGCCCCATGAGAGGGTCGTTTTTATTCCCCACTTCCTCCACGGACTGGGCTTTCAGCTTCACCCCTTTGTCTGGGGGCTCATGTTCTACTACGGCCTGGATTTCCATGATCTGGCGCCGAACTTCATCCTCAACATCTCGGCGTTTATCGTCGTGTGCGAGGCCTTCCTCTGCATCCAGCCCCACTTCGGCTTGTGGCTCAAGACCCTCAATGTCAAGCCGAAGGTAGTGAAGGGCACTCAAGCGGAGTGCGGAGGCGCCATGTTGGGCAAGATGCCCAACGTCCTTTGGTTCGAAGGGGCCTTCATGGAATCCGTCAAGGGGTGGCAATCAGGGTGGTTCTATATCACCGAGCCGCACGACCCTACGTGGGCGGCGGCCCCCGAGTTCAGATCTGGTATCCCCACGCAGCTCACCTCCTAGAAAGAGAAGGGCTTGTTGTGGGGTAGTTCGGAGGAGCTGACGGGACTCCAAGCTTGTATCCAGAAGCTGGTGAAGAAGCTCAGGCTGGTTAACGTGGTCCAAGTCATGCTCGTCCGCCGGATTCTCCCATGCCAGGAGCAGGCATTCAATCTGTGGGAGTTCAATCCGGAGCAGCACCAGGCGCTGAGCAGGCTCTTCGACACGACGTACGAAGGCGCCTGGAAGGTGCTGTTTAAGGGCGCCGAAGCCCCCGCATCCGCGACTGAAGATCGCGGATTTCGCTCGCAGTGTCAAGCCAACGAGGTAAGTGATTCTACCCCTTTACGGGACACTTGCTTTTCATAGTTTGACTCTATGCGGGTTTTAATTTCCCCTTTTCCTTTGACAGGACTGGATGAGGAAGGTGGAGCAGATTATCTGCCCGGCTCTTATGCCAAAAAACCCAGTAGACGCCCATCTAGCGAGGCTGCTGGTTCCGGCACCGCACATGGTGCCGGGGAAGAAGGCCAAGAAGGAGGCCACGGGTGCTCGAAAGAGTTCCCGTTTTCAGGTGTCCGACGACTCCGGGGCGGACTCCTCCCCCGAAAACGAGGAGGAGAAAGAGGACTCTCTCCCAGAGGAGGGAGAGATGAAGAGGAAGGCTCCCCCAACAGGGGAGGCCGAAGGGTCCAAGAGGGGAAGGACTATTCCCCCGGACAGCTCCACCAACATCAACGTTGGCGAGGAAGAATGGCCTTCAAGGGCTAGGCCTCCGGCGAGATCGTAAGTATCCTTATTCCTGAATGATTTATAATTTCTTTTTCTGCGTCACATAGTGTCATTCTGATGCCGCATGCTGCCTGTAGTCCGGCCAATGATGATCTCCACGCTTCATCGAGCGGGTCGTTGGCTCCGTCGGATGTAGACTCCATCCCGACCGCATCCACCCCTCACGACACCGAGGACGCCGAGGTGGGATCCCAAGAAGGGACCCATCAGGGGGAGGCTCCGGAGGCGCCACAAGGCGGCCTCCCGGACTTTGCGCCGGACTCCACATCAGAACCCGCAGTGGTTCCGGAGTCCGGCCGGCGGCCCCTTCGCACGAAGGGCAAGACCGTGACGCCGGCAACTTCCGTCCAACCGGAGGCGCAGGACAATTTGTTGGAGGCGCTGCAGATCGCTTCCATCAAGGAAGAACACCGCACTATTATGAGTGCGGTGATTCAGAAGGTACAGCTAGCCAAGAGCGGGCTGACCGAAGCCTGCAATAGCCTTCTATCAGGCTTTGAGGTAAGAAGTTAAAAATATGCAATGTAATACCGCATATACAGTAGCCCCTGATGCTCGGTTCGGTGTTCGGAAAGAAAAGCCGGACTGAGGATCTGAAAAAAAAGAAGATATACGCAGGGTTGCTAAAAAATTATGTCAATATGGGTTGCAGGCTGCGCTGCTGACCTTTGCCGCACTGACTGCGGAGGTTGGTGCTTTGAAGCAGGAGCTCGAGCGATCCGAGCAAGAGCTCGACCGTGCCAAGAAGCAGCTCCAGGACAAAGAAGGTGAGTAACACCACTTTGAACTTGTACCTTACAGAAAAGGATTTAGGTTGCAACAAAAAATAACAAGGATAACATGGGTACTGCAGGGGCCACGAAGGAGGTGGTGACCCTGAAGGAGGCCGTGTCCACGGCCGAATGCAATGCGGCCGCGGAACGGACAGAGCGAGAAAAGCAGGAGGCGCGGGTGGCGGTGGTTCGACAAGAGCTCCAGGCTCTCATGGAAAAGCATGAGAGTTTGGAGCGTGACTCAAAGACTCGAGAGTCCGAGCTTGCCTCGGCTCTCGAAAGTGCCAAAACTGCCAAGGCCGATGCCCATAAGTCCCTTTAGGAGATTGAGTTGGTGAGGAAGATAGCGGCGGGTAAGCCATTTTTCATGCAAAGCAAGCATGTGAATGTAAATTACGTGTTACTTACCCGAATTCGAAGCTCTCCAGGGGCGTTTGCAGATCTGCCTCGCAGCGTGTCTGATGCCGACGCATTCTACCGAGCCGAGGAGGGGAGCTCAACGGAGAAGGTCTTCTGGTCTCAGTATGCTGAGGCCGGCCATCCGGTGCCCCCTAGCGACCAGCTGAAGCAGCTGGTCGAGCTCCACAAGGTGGCCGAGCAGGCCATGAAGGGCCTCATAGTTCGGTTGTGGCCTGGAGAGGCCATGCCTGGGAGCTACTTCGGCCTCGTGCGACGGTTGGTGGATGCGTGCCCCTGGGTGGAGGTTATCAAGCGCTCCGCCTGTATTGAAGGTGCTCATCGATCACTTGCCCGCGAAAAGGTGCATTGGGGCAAGCTGGATGCGGAGAAGCTAATCACTGACGCGCCACCAGCGGGCAAGGAATATCGTACGCCCGAGATGTACTATAAGACTGTCCTGAAGGGTGCCCGCAAGATTGCGGATGAGTGCCCCAGGGATGTAATTATTGAGTAAATTCGCAATGTGTTATCCTGTGCGCTGAAAACTTTGTTCATATGCGCTAAGCAACGCTTGTTAATTTAAAATATTACCTTCTGTGCGGCCGTTTATTAAATCTGAGAGATGGCAAGTCATCGGCTTCAGCCCCCATGCCACGAGTGCTGGGGTGTTCGGGATAAACTTGAGCACTCTTGTTCCCATTTTTGGGTCCATCTAGGGAGGCGCTCAACACAACGAACAAGGCAACCGGACTTATAGTGCTTGAACACTCTCACTTAGCCATAGAATTCTATAATTTTAAATTTCGGCAAAGCCCCTAGTATTCGGAAGACCGAATTCGGGGCGCTATCCACGCCTTCGTCGGACATTATCCGGTACTTCGCTCGAAGCGGCGTAGGTCTTTAAGGACCCGAAAAGACCTCTCGAACAGCGACCAGTCTCTCGCCTTATCATGACAGTCAGTTTTAGCTTTCTCCACTGAGGCGTTAACCCGGCTCAACCGGGGCGCAATCGCAGTGGTTCTCCCAGTGCTACCTTAGCCGATAGAACGGAACGTAAGGTGCCAAACATGGGAGCCGGGCAAACCCAACTATTGACCCAAGACATGATTCAGAGCCGATTCATATAATGCTATAAGTTCGGGGTGCCGCACTTGTGAAAGTGTGCGGACTTTATCACCACCATAATGCGGGGAACATAAGCCCCTGGTGTATTTGGCCGTACCAAAATGTACGGATGCAACATGTCGTAAATGAACATATATATATAAGGTAATGCAATTATGGGCAAAAAGTGCTGCATTTTATTCGAGAAGATTTGCTATGAGTGCGGAATGATACAAATAGTGCGGAAAGCAAGGGATTGGACGAATTAAAGGCGTCTCCCTCCAGGGGTAGGCCGCGGAATGGTGTATTTAACAAATTTAATGCTCGTAATGGAGACCACCTGAGTGTTCGTCGCAGCCTTTGTCCCTCCCTGGCTGTTGCATCATGAGTTCGGCAGGTTCGCCGCCGGACAGAGTTCTGTATAAAAAAGAGAGAAATAAAAGATAAAAAGAGCGACACACTTGGGAGCCCCTGGTGTGGTCGAACCGCACTCTGGGTCTGTTGTGGTTGTGCCTCTCCCCCTATGCCCATGGTATCTCCAGGGCGTAATTATGTACGCGGAGAGTTTGTCTTACAATTGTGCGAGGGCTGGGGTTGAGGCCGCATTGCTACGCGTGCTCGGAACGTGCCAGGTGGTCTTGGTTGATGTTGCTCCGGGCGCGTTTGGCCGTGTCCGGTCGTTTAACGGCCGGACTCGAAAATTGCCTTAAAAGGCTGCTCTGTACTTCTGCCGCGAGAGCCGCTGTATGTTCCTCCGTTCGGAGGGAGCGTTCCGTGTTTCCATTGACCGTGATGACTCCACGAGGGCCTGGCATCTTGAGCTTAAGGTATGCATAATGCGGCACCGCGTTGAATTTTGCGAACGCGGTTCGTCCGAGCAGAGCGTGATAGCCACTGCGGAATGGGACTATGTCGAAGATTAACTCCTCGCTTCGGAAATTATCCGGGGATCCGAAGACCACTTCCAGTGTAACTGAGCCTGTACAACTGGCCTCGACACCTGGTATGACGCCTTTGAAGGTTGTCTTTGTAGGTTTAATCCTTGAAGGGTCTATGCCCATCTTGCGCACTGTATCCTGATAAAGCAGGTTCAGGCTACTGCCGCCGTCCATCAGGACTCTCGTGAGGTGAAATCCATCGACGATTGGGTCTAAAACCAATGCGGCGAATCCGCCATGGCGGATACTGGTCGGATGGTCTCTTCGATCGAAAGTGATCGGGCAAGAGGACCATGGGTTGAATTTTGGGGCGACTGGCTCCATCGCGTATACGTCCCTTAGTGCACGCTTCCGCTCCCTCTTGGGTATATGCGTTGCGTATATCATGTTTACCGTCCGAACTTGAGGGGGGAATCCCTTTTGTCCTCTGTTGTTCGGCGGCCGGGTCTCTTCCTCGTCATCGCTGTGTAGCCCCTTGTCATTGTTTTCGGCGATTAATTTGCCTGCCTGCTTGAATACCCAACAATCTCTGTTGGTGTGGTTAGCTGGCTTTTCGGGGGTTCCATGTATTTGACAGGAGCGGTCGAGTATTCGGTCCAAATTGGACGGGCCCGGAGTGGTTCTTTTGAATGGCTTCTTCCGTTGACCGGGCTTGGAGCCTCGGAATCCGGCGTTGACTGCCGTATCCTCATTGTTGTCGCCGTTAATGCGGCGTTTGTTTTTGTTTCGACGCGACCTGCCATTGCGGTCCTTGGTATCCGGACTGCCAGCATTTTTGCTGAGGTTGTTGCTGCGAGCTAGCCAGCTATCCTCTCCCGCACAGAAGCGGGTCATGAGTGATGTGAGGGCTGCCATGGATTTCGGCTTTTCCTGTCCTAGGTGCCGGGCCAGCCACTCGTCGCGGATGTTATGTTTGAAGGCAGCGAGGGCCTCTGCATCCGGACAGTCGACGATTTGATTTTTCTTTGTTAAGAACCGTGTCCAGAATTGCCTGGCCGATTCGTCTGGCTGCTGGATTATGTGGCTTAGGTCATCTGCGTCCGGTGGTCGCACATACGTGCCCTGGAAGTTGTCGAGGAATGCGGCTTCCAGGTCTTCCCAGCATCCAATTGACTCTGCGGGCAGGCTGTTAAGCCAATGCCGAGCTGGTCCTTTAAGCTTGAGCGGGAGATATTTGATGGCGTGAAGATCGTCGCCGCGGGCCATATGTATATGGAGGAGATAATCCTCAATCCAAACCGCGGGGTCTGTTGTGCCATCGTAGGATTCGATATTAACGGGTTTAAACCCTTCAGGGATTTGATGATCCATTACTTCGTCAGTGAAGCATAGTGGGTGCGCGGCGCCTCTGTATTGAGCAATATCGCGACGTAGCTCGAGAGAGCGTTGTCTGCTGTGTTCGGCCCGGCCGGAGTAGTTGTATCCGGCGCGACGGTATTCGTCGTGGGTCTTGGGGCGCCCACGTGATCCATAGATAGATCTGGATTGTCTTGCCTTGTCCTCCAATATATCCCGCAAGTCCGGCGCGTTCCCCCGTGGCTTCATGCTTTTTGAGCGATGCCGGGGTACGGTTTTGGTGGAGGGCTTGCACGCCTCTCTGTCGCGGCCACGAGGTGGTCGGTCTGCCGTATTGTGCGCTGGTGATGCAGGTTTGTATGCTTCCTCCTCTAGTCGGGGGAGCAACT
This sequence comes from Triticum aestivum, assembly GCF_018294505.1. NCBI lineage: Eukaryota > Viridiplantae > Streptophyta > Magnoliopsida > Poales > Poaceae > Triticum > Triticum aestivum. Next base: position 32,093,555 of record NC_057795.1, on the reverse strand, counting down.
TGCGTTTTGGGTAACTTTTGGAGGGGCGTTCGAGTTCATACTCTTCGGCCGCGAGGACCTCGGTCCATCTGTCGGCCAGTAGGTCTTGATCAGCTTGAAGCTGTTGCTGCTTTTTCTTTAGGCTGTTTGCCGTGGCCATTAGCCTGCGTCTGAAACGCTCTTGTTCGACGGGATCCTCAGGCACGACGAATTCGTCGTCGTCGAGGCTTGCCTCGTCTCCGGAGGGAGGTAAGTAATTATCATCCTCGACCTCTTCGTCTGCCGCCCTCTCGTGAGGGCTTGCTTCTGCCTCCTCCTGCGCTGGATCGTGCTGGAGGGGGTTGTCTTCGGCACTTTCTGGGGTGTTATTATCTCCTGTGCCGGAATCTCTATTCTTGCTGTGGCGGGATTTAGAGCGGCGCCGCTGATGTCGGCGCTTGGGCTGTTTCTTTAAGGAATCGGCCTCCGTTGCTTCTTCGCCGTCCCCATCTTTTGGGGTGTCCACCATATATATGTCGTATGACGAGGTGGTCTTCCAGTGTCCTGTAGGCACTGGTTCTTGATAGTCTCCGGCATCGTCGTCCATACCGTCGATGTCTTCGGAGTCGTAGTCGAGTACGTCGGTTAGATCGTCGACGGTGGCTACGAAGTGGGTGGTGGGTGGGCTCTGAATTTCTTCGTCGTCCGCGTCCCAACCATCCTGGCCGTAGTTCGGCCAGGGCTCTCCGGATAGCGAGAGATGCTTCAGCGAATTTAAGATATCGCCGAAGGGTGAGTGCTGAAAGATGTCCGCAGCGGTGAATTCCATGATCGGCGCCCAGTCGGATTCGACTGGCAGGGGCGCAGGAGGTTCGGAGTCCGGCAGAGAGTCCGGCACCTCGGAGTCATGAGCTTTATGCGGGACAAGGTAAGTGTTCGGCTCCATCGCCGTAGAAGTTGCAGCTCCCGAGGCGGTGTCCAGCCATCCGTCCTCGATCTGAGCGATCGGCTCCGGACTATGGGTCGGAGCGGATTCGTGTGCGGCCTCCAAGGTGCTGTCCGGCGGCAGAGTTAGGTCGTGCCCATCGTGACAGCGCGGCACGCTCGGCTGTGGCTCAGATCCATCGAAGATCAAGTCCCCGCGGATATCGGCCGTGAAGTTTAGGCTTCCAAACCTGACCTGACGGCCAGGGGCGTAGCTTTCGATCTGCTCCAGATGGCCAAGTGAGTTGGCCCGCAGTGCGAAGCCGCCGAATACGAAGATCTGTCCGGGGAGAAAAGTCTCACCCAGGACTGCGTCGTTGTCGATTGAAGAGGCCATCAAGCCTATCGGTGACGACACAGAGGAACTCTCAATGAAAGCACCAATGTCGGTGTCAAAACCGGCGGATCTCGGGTAGGGGGTCCCGAACTGTGCGTCTAGGCGGATGGTAACAGGAGACAAGGGACACGATGTTTTACCCAGGTTCGGGCCCTCTTGATGGAGGTAAAACCCTACGTCCTGCTTGATTGATATTGATATTGTGGATGTTTACAAGAGTGGATCTACCACGAGATCAAGGAGGCTAAACCCTAGAAGCTAGCCAATGGTATGATTGTAATGGTTGTTGTTGTTGTGTCCTACGGACTAGAGCCATCCGGTTTATATAGACACCGGAGAGGGCTAGGGTTACATAGAGTCGGTTACAATAGTAGGAGATCTACGTATCCATATCACCAAGCTTGCCTTCCACGCCAAGGAAAGTCCGATCCGGACACGGGATGAAGTCTTCAATCTTGTATCTTCATAGTCTTGGAGTCCGGTCGATGATGATGATAGTCCGGCCGATGATAGTTCGGCCGATGGTTGTAGTCCGGCTATCCGGACACCCCCTAATCCAGGACTCCCTCAGTATCTCTGGGCCCACTCGGTAATACATCATCATAATGAGCTCAATGTGACCAAGTGTTTGGTCACAGGATCATGCATTACGGTATGAGTGAAGTGACTTGCCGGTAACGTGATTGAACGAGGTATTGGGATACCGACGATCGAATCTCGGGCAAGTAACATACCGATTGACAAAGGGGATTGTATACGGGATTACCTAAATCCTCGACATCGTGGTTCATTCGATGAGATGATCTTGGAACATGTGGGAGCCAACATGGGTATCCAGATCCTGCTGTTGGTTATTGGCCGGAGAGCTGTCTCGGTCATGTCTGCATGATTCCCGAACCCGTAGGGTCTACATACTTAAGTTTCGGTGATGCTAGGGTTGTAGAGATAATAGTATGCGGTAACCCGAAAGTTCTTCGGAGTCCCGGATGATATCCCGGACGTCATGAGGAGTTCCAGAATGGTCCGGTGGTGAAGAACTATATATAGGAAGTCCAGTTTCGGCCACCGGGAAAGTTTTGGGGTCACCGGTATTGTACTGGGACCACCGGAAGGGTCCCGAGGGTCCACCGGGTGGGGCCACCTATCCCGAAGGGCCCCGTGGGCTGAAGAGGGAAGGGAACCAGCCCCTGGTGGGATGGTGCGCCCCCCTTGGCCCCCCCTGCGCCTAGGGTTGGAAACCCTTGGGGTGGGGGGCGCCCCAGTTGGCTTGGGGGGCAAGTCCCCCCCCCTTGGCCCCCCCCCTTGAGATGGGATATCTAGGGGGCCGGCGCACCCCTTGGTGCCCCTATATAAAGAGGGGGGAGGGAGGGCAGCCGCACCCTAGTCCCTGGCGCCTCCCTCAACCCCGTAACACCTCTCCCTCTCGCTAAGCTTGGCGAAGCCCTACCGAGATCGCCGCTACTTCCACCACTGCACCGTCGTGCTGCTGGATCTCCATCAACCTCTCCTTCCCCCTTGCTGGATCAAGAAGGAGGAGACGTCTTCTCCAACCGTACATGTGTTGAACGTGGAGGTGCCGTCCGTTCGGCACTAGGATCTTCGGTGATTTGGATCACGACAAGTACGACTCCCTCAACCCCGTTCTCTTGAACACTTCCGCTCGTGAGCTACAAGGGTATGTAGATGCACTCCTCTGTCTCGTTGCTAGATGACTCCATAGATTGATCTTGGTGAAGCATAGAAATTTTTTATTTTCTGCAACGTTCCCCAACAGTGGCATCATGAGCTAGGTCTATGCGTAGTTTCTATGCATGAGTAGAATAGAATCTTGTTGTTGGAGTAGATGTTGTCAATTTTCTTGCCTCTACTAGTCTTATCTTGTTTCAGCAGCATCGTGGGATGAAGCGTCCTGGACCGACCTTACACATACGCTTACGTGAGACAGGTTCCACCGACTGACATGCACTAGTTGCATAAGGTGGCTAGCGGGTGTCTGTCTCTCCCACTTTAGTCGGATCGGATTCGATGAAAAGGGTCCTTATGAAGGGTAAAAAGAAGTTGTCATATCACGTTGTGGTTTTACGTAGGTAAGAAACGTTCTTGCTAGAACCTTATTGCAGCCACGTAAAAACATGCAACAACAATTAGAGGACGTCTAACTTGTTTTTGCAGCATATGCCATGTGATGTGATATGGCCAAAAAAGTTGTGATGAATGATATATATGTGATGTATGAGATTGATCATGTTCTTGTAATAGGAATCATGACTTGCATGTCGATGAGTATGACAACCGGCAGGAGCCGTAGGAGTGGTCTTAATTATTGTATGACCTGCGTGACAATGAATAAACGCCATGTAATTACTTTACTTTATTGCTAAACCATTAGCCATAGTAGTAGAAGTAATAGTTGGCGAACAACTTCATGGAGACACGATGATGGAGATCATGATGATGGAGATCATGGTGCCCTGAAGATGGAGATCAAAGGAGCAATATGATATTGGCCATATCATGTCACTATTTGATTGCATGTGATGTTTATCATGTTTTTGCATCTTATTTGCTTAAGAACGACGCTTGTAAATAAGATGATACCTCATAATAATTTCAAGAAAGTGTTCCCCCTAACTGTGCACCGTTGCGAAAGTTCGTTGTTTCGAAGCACCACGTGATGATCAGGTGTGATAGATTCCAACGTCCACATACAACGGATGTAAGACAGATTCACACATGCAAAACACTTAGGTTGACTTGACGAGCCTAGCATGTACAGACATGGCCTCAAAACACAAGAGACCAAAAGGTCTAACATGAGTCGTATGGAAGATACGATCAACATGGAGATGTTCATCGATGATGACTAGTCCGTCTCACGTGATGATCGGACACAGTCTAGTTGAGTCGGATCATGTATCACTTAGATGACTAGAGGGACGTCTAATCTGAGTGGGAGTTCATTAAATAATTTGATTAGATGAACTTAATTATCATGAAATTAGTCTAAAAACCTTTCCAAAAATGTCTTGTAGATCAAATGGCCCACGCTCATGTCAACCTGAACATCAACGCGTTCCTAGAGAAAACCAAGCTGAAAGATGATGGCAGCAACTATACAGACTGGGTCCGGAACCTGAGGATCATCCTCATAGCTGCCAAGAAAGCATATGTCCTAGAAGCACCGATGGGTGAAGCACCCATCCCAGAGAACCAAGACGTTATGAACGCTTGGCAGTCACGTGCTGATGATTACTCCCTCATTCAGTGCGACATGCTTTACAGCTTAGAACCGGGGCTCCAAAAGCGTTTTGAGCAACACGGAGCATATGAGATGTTCGAAGAGCTGAAAATGGTTTTCCAAGCTCATGCCCTCTCCGACAAGTTCTACAGTTGTAAGACAGAGGAAAATAGTTCTGTTAGTGAGCACATACTCAAAATGTCTGGGTTGCACAACCGCTTGTACCAGCTGGACATTAACCTCCCGGATGAGGCGGTCATTGACAGAATCCTTCATTCGCTCCCACGTAGCTACAAGAGTTTTGTGATGAACTACAATATGCAGGGGATGGTGAAAACTATTCCTGAAGTATTTTCAATGCTGAAATCAGCGGAGGTGGAAATCAAAAAGGAACATCAAGTGTTGATGGTCAATAAAACCACTAGTTTCAAGAAAGGCAAGTGTAAGAAGAAATTCAAGAAGGACGGCAAGGGAGTTGCCGCGCCCGGTAAGCCAGTTGCCGGGAAGAAGCCAAAGAATGGACCCAAACCTGAGACTGAGTGCTTTTATTGCAAGGGAAGCGGACACTGGAGGCGGAACTGCCCCAAATACTTAGCGGACAAGAAGGCCGGCAACACTAAAGGTATATGTGATATACAGTAATTTATGTGTACCTTATCAGTACTCGTAGTAGCTCCTTGGTATTTGATACCGGTGTGGTTGCTCATATTTGTAACTCAAAATAGGTGTTGTGGAATAAACGGAGACTGGCGAAGGACAAGGTGACGATGCGCGTCGGGAATGGTTCCTCTACATTTACCTACGGGATTAGTTTTAAACCTCAATAATTATTATTTAGTGCCAGCTTTGAGCATGAACATTGTATCTGGATCTCGTTTAATATGAGATGGCTACTCATTTAAATCCGAGAATAATGGTTGTTCTATTTATATGAGAGATATGTTTTATGGTCATGCCCCGCTAGTCAATGGTTTATTCTTAATGAATCTCGAACGTGATGTTACACATATTCATAGTGTGAATACCAAAAGATGTAAGATTGATAATGATAGTCCCACATATCTGTGGCACTGCCGCCTTGGTCACATTGGTGTCAAACGCATGAAGAAGCTCCATACAGATGGACTTTTGGAGTCTCTTGATTTTGAATCATTTGACACGTGCGAACCATGCCTCATGGGCAAAATGACCAAGACTCTGTTCTCCCGAACGATGGAGCGAGCAACCAACTTATTGGAAATTATACATACTGATGTGTGCGGTCCAATGAGCATTGAGGCTCGCGGTGGCTATCGTTATGTTCTCACACTCACTGATGACTTAAGTACATATGGGTATGTCTACTTGATGAAACACAAGTTTGAGACCTTTGAAAAGTTCAAGGAATTTCAGAATGAGGTAGAGAATCAACATGACCAAAAAATAAAGTTCTAATGATCATATCGTGGAGAATATTTAAGTCACGAATTTGGTACGCACTTAAGGAAATGTGGAATCGTTTCACAACTCACGCCGCCTGGAACACCTCAGTGTAATGGTGTGTCCGAACATCGTAATCGCACTCTATTGGATATGGTGCGATCTATGATGTCACTCACCGATTTACCGCTATCATTTTGGGGATACACTCTCGAGACAGCTACATTCACTTTAAATAGGGCACCGTCTAAATCCGTTGAGACGACATCGTATGAATTATGGTTTGGGAAGAAACCTAAGCTGTCGTTTCTAAAAGTTTTGGATGTGATGCTTATGTCAAGAAACTTCAACCTGAAAAGCTCGAACCTAAGTCGGAAAAATGCGTCTTCATCGGATACCCTAAGGTGACCATTGGGTATACCTTCTACCTCAGATCCAAAGGCAAGATCTTTGTTGCCAAGAACGGGTCCTTTCTCGAGAAAGAGTTTCTCTCGAAAGAAGTAAGTGGGAGGAAAGTGGAACTTGATGTAGTACTACCTCTTGAACCGGTAAGTAGCGCAGCTCAGGAAGATGTTCCTGTGGTGCGTGCACCGACTAGAGAGGAAATTAATGATGATGATCAAGGTACTTCGGATCAAGTTCCTATTGAACTTCATAGGTCCAGAAGGACACGTTCCACACCAGAGTGGTATGGCAACCCTGTCCTAGAAATCATGTTGTTAGACAATGTTGAAGCTTCGAACTATGAAGAAGCAATGGCGGGCCCAGATTCCAACAAATGGCTTGAAGCCATGCAATCCGAGATAGGATCCATGTATGAAAACAAAGTGTGGACTTTGACAGACTTGCCCGATAATCGGCGAGCGATAGAAAACAAATGGATCTTTAAGAACAAGACGGACGCGGATGGTAATGTTACCATCTATAAAGCTCGACTTGTCGCTAAGGGTTATCGACAAGTTCAAGGGGTTGACTACGATGAGACTTTCTCTCCCGTAGCGAAGCTGTAGTCTGTCTGAATCATGTTAGCAATTGCCGCATACTATGATTATGAGATATGGCAAATGGACGTCAAAACAGCATTCCTTAACGGCTATCTTAAGAAAGAACTGTGTATGATGCAGCCGGAAGGTTTTGTCGATCCTGAGAATGCTAACAAGGTATGCAAACTCCAGCGATCCATTTATGGGCTGGTGCAAGCATCTCGGAGTTGGAACATTCGCTTTGATGAGATGATCAAAGCATTTGGGTTTATGCAGACTTATGGAGAAGCCTGCATTTACAAGAAAGTGAGTGGGAGCTCTATAGCATTTCTCATATTATATGTAGATGACATACTTTTGATGGGAAATGATATAGAACTTTTGGACAGCATTAAGGCCTACTTGAATAAGTGTTTTTCAATGAAGGACCTTGGAGAAGTTGCTTACATATTAGGCATCAATATCTATAGGGATAGATCGAGACGCCTCATAGGTCTTTCACAAAGCACATACCTTGATAAGATATGGAAGAAGTTGAATATGGATCAGTCCAAGAAGGGGTTCTTGCCTATGTTGCAAGGTGTGAAATTGAGCTCGGCTCAATGCCCGACCACGGCAGAAGATAGAGAAAAGATGAGTGTCATCCCCTATGCCTCGGCTATAGGGTCTATTATGTATGCCATGCTGTGTACCAGACCTGATGTAAACCTTGTCGTAAGTTTGGCAGGAAGGTACCAAAGTAATCCCAGCATGGAACACTGGACAGCGGTCAAGAATATCCTGAAGTACCTGAAAAGGACTAAGGATATGTTTCTCATTTATGGAGGTGACGAAGAGCTCGTTGTAAAGGGTTACGTCGACGCTAGCTTTGACACAGATCTAGATGACTCTAAGTCACAAACCGGATACGTGTATATTTTGAATGGAGGGGCAGTAAGCTGGTGCAGTTGCAAGCAAAGCGTCGTGGCGAGATCTACATGTGAGGCGGAGTACATGGCAGCCTTGGAGGCAGCACATGAAGCAATCTGGATGAAGGAGTTCATCACCGACCTCGGAGTCATACCCAATGCGTCGGGGCCGATCACTCTCTTCTGTGACAACACTGGAGCTATTGCCCTTGCCAAGGAGCCCAGGTTTCACAAGAAGACCGGGCACATCAAGCGTCGCTTCAACTCCATTCGTGAAAATATTCAAGATGGAGACATAGATATTTGCAAAGTGCATACGGAACTGAATGTCGCAGATTCGTTGACTAAACCTCTTCCACGAGCAAAACATGACCAACACCAGAACTCTATGGGTGTTCGATTCATCACAATGTAACTAGATTATTGACTCTAGTGCAAGTGGGAGACTGTTGGAAATATGCCCTAGAGGCAATAATAAAATGGTTATTATTATATTTCCTTGTTCATGGTAATTGTCTATTGTTCATGCTATAATTGTGTTATCCGAAAATCGTAATACATGTGTGAATACATAGACCACAACATGTCCCTAGTGAGCCTCTAGTTGACTAGCTCGTTGATCAGCAGATAGTCATGTTTTCCTGACTATGGACATTGGATGTCATTGATAACGGGATCACATCATTAGGAGAATGATGTGATGGACAAGACCCAATCCTAAGCATAGCACAAGATCATGTAGTTCGTTTGCTAGAGCTTTTCCAATGTCAAGTATCATTTCCTTAGACCATGAGATCGTGTAACTCCCGGATGTCGTAGGAGTGCTTTGGGTGTACCAGATGTCACAATGTAACTGGGTGACTATAAAGGTATACTAAAGGTATCCCCGAAAGTACCTGTTGAGTTGACACGGATCCAGACTGGGATTTGTCACTCCGTATGATGGAGAGGTATCTCTGGGCCCACTCGGTAATGCATCATCATAATGAGCTCAATGTGACCAAGTGTTTGGTCACGGGATCATGCATTACGGTACGAGTAAAGTGACTTGCCGGTAACGAGATTGAACGAGGTATTGGGATACCGACGATCGAATCTCGGGCAAGTAACATACCGATTGACAAAGGGGATTGTATACAGGATTACCTGAATCCTCAACATCGTGGTTCATTCGATGAGATCATCGTGGAACATGCAGGAGCCAACATGGGTATCCAGATCCCGCTGTTGGTTATTGGCTGGAGAGCTGTCTCGGTCATGTCTGCATGATTCCCGAACCCGTGGGGTCTACACACTTAAGGTTCGGTGACGCTAGGGTTGTAGAGATATTAGTATGCGGTAACCCGAAAGTTGTTCGGAGTCCCGGATGAGATCCCGGACGTCACGAGGAGTTCCAGAATGGTCCGGAGGTGAAGAATTGTATATAGGAAGTCCAATTTCGGCCACCAGGAAAGTTTCGGGGGTCACCGGTATTGTACCGAGACTACCGGAAGGGTCCCGGGGGTCCACCGGGTGGGGCCACCTATCCCGGAGGGCCCCGTGGGCTGAAGAGGGAAGGGAACCAGCCCCTGGTGGGATGGTGCACCCCCCTTGGGCCTCCCCCTGCGCCTAGGGTTGGAAACCCTAGGGGCGGGGGCGCCCCACTTGGCTTGGGGGGGCAAGTCCCCCCCTTGCCCCCCTTGAGATGGGATCTCTAGGGGGCCGGCGCACCCCTAGGGCCCCTATATAAAGAGGGGGGAGGGAGGGCAGCCGCACCCTAGTCCCTGGCGCCTCCCTCAACCCCGTAACACCTCTCCCTCTCGCTGAGCTTGGCGAAGCCCTGCCGAGATCGCCGCTACTTCCACCACCACGCCGTCGTGCTGCTGGATCTCCATCAACCTCTCCTTCCCCCTTGCTGGATCAAGAAGGATGAGACGTCTTCCCCAACCGTACGTGTGTTGAACGCGGAGGTGCCGTCCGTTCGGCACTAGGATCTTCAGTGATTTGGATCACGACGAGTACGACTCCCTCAACCCCGTTCTCATGAACGCTTCCGCTCGTGATCTACAAGGGTACGTAGATGCACTCCTCTCTCTTGTTGCTAGATGAGTCCATAGATTGATCTTGGTGAAGCATAGAAATTTTTTATTTTCTACAACGTTCCCCAACAAAAAGACCATCGCTCGTCCCCGACCGCCACTCATAAGGATGCAAAAGCCAAGTACACTTCATGCTTCAAATTTGTTACACAACTTTAACCATATGTGCATGCGAAGGGACTTGCTAACTTCAACACAAGCATTCTTTGAATTCATAATCACCCAACTAGCATGACTTCAATATCACTACCTCCATATCTCAAAACAATTATCAAGTATCAAGTTGATCATAGCATCCAATTCACTTCCTATGATAGTTTTTATTATACCCAACTTGGATGCTCATCATTCTAGGACCAACTTTATGATAATAGCAAATACCATCATGTTCTAAAAGACTCTCAAAATAATATAAGTGAAGCATGAGAGACTAGAAATTTCTTCAAAATTAAGACACCACTGTGCTCTAAAAGATATAAGTGAAGCACTAGAGCAAAAACTATCAAGCTCAAAAGATATAAGTGAAGCACATAGAGTATTCTATCAAATTCTAATCAAATAGGCTTCTCCCATAAGGTGTGTACAGCAAGGATGATTGTGGTAAACTAAAAAGCAAAGACTAATATAATACACGACACTCCAAGCAAAACACATATCATGTGGCGAATAAAAATATGGCTCCAAGTAAAGTTACCAATGAACAAAGACGAAAGAGGGGATGCCTTCCTGGGGCATCCCCAAGCTTATGCTTTTGGCTATTCTTCAATATCTTGGGGTTCCATGGGCATCCCCAAGATTAGGCTCTTGCCACCCTTTATTCCATAGTCCATAAAAGCTTTACCCAAAACTTGAAAACTTCACAACACAAAACTCTACAGGAAATCTTATAAATTCCGTTAGTGAAAGAAAAAAACCACCACATAAGGTACTGCAATGAACTCATTCTTTATTTAATTTGGTGTTAAACCTACTGTATTCCAACTTCTTTATGGTTCATAGACTGAATTACTAGCCATAGATGTATTGAAATAAGCAAACAACACACGAAAAACAGAATCTGTCAAAAACAGAACAGTCTGTAGCAATATGTAACTAACGCAAACTTCTGGGACTCTAAAAATCCTACCAAAATAGGAAGTCCTGGAAAATTTGTCTATTAAACAGCATAAAAAATAATCAATGCAAAATCACGTTCCTGTTATTTAACAAAATTATATTCGTGCGCGCAAAGTTTTTGTTTTTCAGCAGAATCAAATAAACTATCATCGTAGGTTATACTATAGGTTCTACTTGGCACAAACACTAATTAAAAGATAAAAACACAGCTAAACAGAAGGTAGATGCAAGATTTATTACTAAACAGGAGAAAAACAAAAAATATAAAGAAAATTTGGTTGCCTCCCAACTAGCGCTATCGTTTAACGCCCCTAGCTAGGCATAAAAGCAAGGATATATTTAAGTAGTGCCATCTTTGGCACTAAATTCATAAGTAGAGAGATTGTGATCTCTAAGGATTTCTCCCTTTTTAGCAATGGCTAAACCTTTAGGCAAAAATTCAAGAAATTCATTGGTAGCAAAAGGTTCCTTAATGATAGAGAGACAATTGGGGAGGACACTTATGGATTTGAGATCCGCGTTTCCCTTAGAAGATTCACCCTTATTTTTAGGAACATAAATAAACTTGGCAGTTTTAGTAGAGGGTTTTGGAGTATTTTTCATGGGGGAAAACGCGGAACCTAAGTTTGTAATGATATCCTCAAGTTTACCGATTCTCGCAGAGTCTAGATCTATTTTTTCATTGACTATAGGTTCTTTTTCTTTAAGATTTTTCAAAGTAACTCCAACCCTAGATCCAAGATGGGTAATGTGATTATGAATCTTTTTATAAAAAATTTCAATCAACTCAACAGTGTTAATTTTTATTTTCAATAATATCAAGCCGTTGCATCACATGTTCTAGAGTTAAAACCGTTCCATTAACCAAAAGATGTGGTGGACCAAACAAATCTAACATAGCATTATAAGCATCAAATGTATGGCTACTCATAAAATCACCTCCGGTAGCAATATCAAGAACACATCTATTCCAAGGAGTAATGCCTACATAAAAATTGCGGAGAAGGACGGAAGTAGCAAGCTTCCTCGTAGCTTTATATTGGGCATTGCAAATTCTATGCCAAGCATCTTTTAAACTTTCCCTTTCCCTTTGCTTAAAATTGTGAATTTCTTATTCGGGAGTGAGAATAAGGATAGGGGAGCCATGGCAACGAGGTAAACAAACTAACACACGGGCAAACAGAAAAACGGCAAACGAAAAAGAGAGGAGGAGATTGGGAAAGAGAGGGCGAATAAAACGGCAAGGGTGAAGTGTGGGAGAGGAAAACGAGAGGCAAATGGCAAATAATGTAAATGCGAGGGAGATGGGTTTGTGATGGGTCCCAGGCAACGGCTCCAGAAATCCTTCTTGCTACATCTTGAGCTTGCGTTGGTTTTCCTCGAAGAGGAGAGGGTGATGCAGCAAAGTGTAGCGTAAGTATTTCCCTCGGTTTTGAGAACCAAGGTATCAATCTAGTAGGAGGCTCCTCAAAAGTCCCACGCACCTTCACAAACAAATTGAGAACTCGCAACCAACGCAATAAAGGGGTTGTCAATCCCTTCACGGCCACTTGCGAAAGTGAGATCTAATAAAGATACTATGGTAAGATAAATATATTTTTGGTATTTTATAAGATAGATGCAAAAAGTAAAGATGCAAATAAAGATAGATTGAAAGCAAATATGATAAGATATAGACCCGGGGGCCATACGTTTCACTAGAGGCTTCTCTCAAGATAGCATAAGTATTACGGTGGGTGAACAAATTACTGTCGAGCAATTGATAGAAAAGTGCATAGTTATGAGATTATCTAGGCATGATAATGTATATAGGCATCACGTCCATAACAAGTAGACCGACTCTTGCCTGCATCTACTACTATTACTCCACACATCGACCGACTCCTGCCTGCATCTAGAGTATTAAGTTCATAAGAACAGAGTAACGCATTAAGCAAGATGACATGATGTAGAGGGATAAACACATGCAATATGATATAAACCCCATCTTGTTATCCTCGATGGCAACAATACAATACGTGTCTTGCAACCCTTTCTGTCACTGGGTAAGAATGCCGCAAGATTGAACCCAAAGCTAAGCACTTCTCCCATGGCAAGAAAGATCAATCTAGTAGGCCAAACCAAACTGATAATTCGAAGAGACTTGCAAAGATAACTCAATCATACATAAAATAACTCAGAGAAGATTCAAATATTATTCATAGATAAACTTGATCATAAACCCATAATTCATCGAATCTCGACAAACACACCGCAAAAAGAGTTTACATCGAATAGAACTCCACAAGAGAGGGGGAGAACATTGTATTAAGATCCAAAAAGAGAGAAGAAGCCATCTAGCTAATAACTATGGACCCGTAGGTCTGTGGTAACTACTCACAACTCATCGGAGGGGCAAGGATGTTGATGTAGAAGCCCTCCTTGGTCGATTCCCCCTCCGACAGAGTGCCGGCGAAGGCTCCAAGATGAGATCTCACGGATACAGAAGGTTACGGCGGTGGAAATTGTGTTTCGTGGTGCTCCTGGATGTTTTCGGTGTACATAGGTATATATAGGAAGAAGAAGTACGTCGGTGGCCGCCCGAGGGGCCCACGAGATAGGGGGGCGCGCCCTACAGGGGGGGCGACCCCCTATCTCTTGGGGCCCTCGGGAGCTTCTTGACTTGTACTCCAAGCTCTCCGGATCATATTTGTTCCAAAAATCATGCTCCCGAAGGTTTCATTCCATTTGGACTCCGTATGATATTCCTTTTCTTCGAAATACTGAAATAGGCAAAAAAATAGCAATATGGGTTGGGCCTCCGGTTAGTAGGTTAGTCCCAAAAATGATATAAATATGTAAAATAAAGCCCATAAACATCTAAAAGGGGTAATATAATAGCATGGAACAATCAAAAATTATAGATACGTTGGAGACATATCACGTACGAACATCGAAGGTCTCCTCGAGCTTAATGATGAAGCGCCGATCTTCGTCCAGCTCAATGAACCTGTCGCACATAGCTCGGTCGTCGTGGCACCAGTCGCACTCCCCCGGGCGATTTTCGTCGTTCGAGTACGACATTTCCGGCCTATGTTCATAATTAGAATATTAAACTTGTACAATTAAATGTATGTACTAAAAAACCTAAATTAGATCATTATTATTAATCATGAGTTGACTATCGGTGATGGTACGTAGCTCCTCCTTTCATTCCCGAGTGCATTATTACACCAAATTGTCTAGCACACGGGAATGAAGGAGAACTTTTCCAATATGAGCATTCAATAAGCAAAACCAAATCATAAAATAAGCAAAACCAAATCATAAAATAAAGTAGTATTCAAATTAGCATGCATTCAATTATAAGCAAAAGTACATCATCTCTTGTGTCCGTACATCGTCGAATATTATCACTAATATATCATCACTAATACAGCTAGAACAGTAGCGCCCGACGGGTATCGTCGCGGGCGGTGGACAACCAAAGATAAGGAACCATCACAAGATCATAGCTCCAGTGAGATCCCTGAAGAATCTGCCAGGTATTGTCGAACCTGCCCTCCAATGCAACCATGTAGCGACGGACGTGCTCGTCCTCCTCGCTGACATGGTGACATACCACCTCCGCGGTGTCCGGAAGCCTCGGCACCGTCACTGGCGCACGCGACTGCCACCAAACAAGGATCGGGTCAACAACGGGTTGCCTCCTCACCAACCTATGTCCCCCGGAAGGTAGCACCTCCCAATACCAGCCCGGCGGATCCCAGTCCTGAAGCAGGCCTCCACCGCCGAGTCTAGGACGACGAGGATGCGGGATAGGCATCGCCGACGTCGATGCGGGAACTACTTCTATATATAGTTAAATAAAGTAGTTTTATTAATTAAATCAAGTAGTTCAACTACTAAGCACTTACTATAATTAAATAAAGTAGTACTTACTAAAAACAAACTACTTCTATATATAGTAAAATAAAGTAGTTTATCAAATCAACTAATTATATTAAACACTTTCTCTTCTTATTTTTTCCTTTTTCCTCAATTCTAAATATGAAAATATTCATAAATGACTTATATAATTCACAATTTTCCTATACATACACAATAAATTGACAAAGAAAATATTATGAACAAAAAAATCATTAAAATTCTATGAACAAAATTACAACAGAAAAAATCATCAAAATTCTATGAACAGAAAAAAATCATAAAAAATTGACATATTCGATCTTTGGATATATATATGAACATACAAACATGCATATTCAACAATAATATCACCAAAAATATCTATTAATAGAAAAAAATCTAACACAATATGAACAAATTAATTACACAATATGAAAAAAAATCTATGAACTACACATCTAAATTACTACACATCTAACAAAAAAATCTATGAACTACAAAAAAATCTAAAGGAAATCTAACAAAATTAACTACACATCGAAATTAACTACTACTAACGTCAGATTAAATTAGTTGCTCACGGCGACGGCGACGGCGATGGCGAGGTGTGGTGCGGGGCGGGGCGGCGCGGTGACGGTCGACGGTGAGGTGCGGCGCGGGCCGGGGCGGGGCGGCGTCGGCGTCGGCGCGGCGCGGGCCGGGGCGGCGCGGGACGAGGGTGTGGCAAGGGCTGGCTCGGGCAGCCTACCGGCATCATGGATGGATTCGCCGCCGTCGGGGGAGAGGAGGAGGAGAGATAGAAGTGGGGATGGGCGGTTCTGAAATTTTCCTAAGTGCTACTTATATAGCAAAGGCATTGGACCCGGTTCATGGCACCAACCGGGACCAATGCACCCCTTTAATCCCGGTTGGTTGCACCAACCGGGACCAAAGGGCGGGAAACAGAGACCTTTGGTCCCGATTGGTGTCACAAACCGGGACAAAAAAGAGGCATTGGTCTCGGGTGGTGCCAAAAACCGGGACCAATGCACCCTTTAGTCCCGGTTGGTGCCAACAACCGGGACCAAAGGTCGTGTGCTGGAACTGGCGCGGTGCGGTGTTATGTTTAGTCCCACCTCGCTAGCCGAGAGGGGCTCGGGGTGGTTTATAAGCCCTGCCGAACCAACCACTTCGAGCTCCTCTCTACTACAGCCTTACGGGCCTAAAATCACTCTCTATGCTTGTGGGCCTATTGGGCCTACTGCGGGCCTGCATCCTGGCCCTAGTAATGGGTTTCTAGTCGTATGCAGGTCGTGGTGGCCGTGTAGGTGGCACTTTTTTTTATTTTTTCCCATTTTTTTGCTTTCATTTTTGTTTTTAATTACTTATTAATTTTCTTTTACGATAATTCTTTTTGCTATTAAAGTTTGTAACAAAATTCTAATTACTTATTTATTTTCTTTTATGATAATTCTTTTTGCTTTTAATGTTTTGAACAAAATTCTAATTACTTATTTATTTTCTTTTACGATAATTCTTTTTGCTATTAAGGTTTGTAACAAAATTCTAATTACTTATTTATTTTATTTTATGATAATTCTTTTTGCTATTAATGTTTTGAACAAAATTCTAATTACTTATTTATTTTCTTTTATCATAATTCTTTTTGCTATTAAAGTTTGTAACAAAATTCTAATTACTTATTTATTTTCTTTTATGATAATTCTTTTTGCTTTTAATGTTTTGAACAAAATTCTAATTACTTATTTATTTTCTTTTATCATAATTCTTTTTGCTATTAAAGTTTGTAACAAAATTCTAATTACTTATTTATTTTCTTTTATGATAATTCTTTTTGTTTTTAATGTTTTGAACAAAATTCTAATTACTTATTTATTTTATTTTATGATAATTCTTTTTGCTATTAAAGTTTGTAACACAATTCTAATTACTTATTTATTTTCTTTTATGATAATTCTTTTTGCTATTAATGTTTTGAACAAAATTCTAATTACTTATTTATTTTCTTTTGTGATAATTCTTTTTGCTATTAAACTTTGTAACAAAATTCTAATTACTTATTTATTTTCTTTTATAATAATTCTTTTTGCTTTTAATGTTTTGAACAAAATTCTAATTACTTATTTATTTTCTTTTATGATAATTCTTTTTGCTATTAAAGTTTGTAACAAAATTCTAATTACTTATTTATTTTCTTTTATCATAATTCTTTTTGCTTTTAATGTTTTGAACAAAATTCTAATTACTTATTTATTTTCTTTTATGATAATTCTTTTTGCTATTAAACTTGGTAACAAAATTCTAATTACTTATTTATTTTCTTTTATCATAATTCTTTTTGCTTTTAATGTTTTGAAAAAAATTCTAATTACTTATTTATTTTCTTTTATGATAATTCTTTTTGCTATTAAAGTTTGTAACAAAATTCTAATTACTTATTTATTTTCTTTTATGATAATTCTTTTTGCTGTTAATGTTTTGAACAAAATTCTAATTACTTATTTATTTTCTAATGCATTGGTCCCGGTTCAAGCCACCAACCGGGACCAATGGTGGTGGGCCAGGAGCGAGGCCCATTGGTCCTGGTTCATCCCACCAACCGGTACCAAAAGGTCCAGATGAACCGGGACCAATGGCCCACGTGGCCCGACCGGCCCCCGGGGCTCACGAACCGGGTCCAATGCCCCCATGGGTCCCGGTTCTAGACTGGACCTGGACTAATGGGCTGACACGGCGTGGACCTTTTCCCCCTTTTCTACTAGTGATGGATATGCCTATAACATGAGTAATCGGCATGAGGAATATCAGTCTGGAAGCCTGAGTCCTCACTTATATGAATCATCATGGATAGCCTGTCGTGAACAATTTTTTTCCGTCAGAACCACCGTCAGTCAAGTCTGCAGATATTATCTTACAGGCCAAACCTTTTTTGTTGGCCGCGATAGGAGACAATCAAGTATTTGGTATGGATCCGATACTCACGACAGTGGAACTAGTTAAGATGATTCAGAAACTTCTGCGATGGGTCAGAATCTGTCAGGAAACGGTTATGTTTTAACTCACTGTTTGGAACTCAAAGGACCTGCATTTAGTGGAGAAACTTAATGCAATGAGTCAGAGCTTGAGTTTTCATCAGAAAATTCTGATCATCATTACATGAAAGGTTGTCAGTGTCGGGTGGCACATCCCGCGGAAATCACTTTTGGATTTGTGAGACGGACATATATTTCAGTTGTGATAATTAAATCACACTCAGCTAGTCAGCAGATCTAAAAAGAAATTGGAGCCTATATAAGCATGAACAAGCAAGGTAATATATGTCAGAAGGAGGATACAGTAAAGCAAACCACCCAGGGCCAGTCAGATAAAATTTAGTTGGGAACAACAATAAAGGAAAAAAAGGATACCCGAGTTGGGAACGGTTTCCTTAAGTCAGAATATTCATACTTGTTCCCTGAGCAACCAAATCTCGAGGACGAGATTTCTTTAAGGGGGTAAGGTTTGTGACAGCCTGATTTTTTGCCCTTTCTTTTTCTTTTCTTTTTCCGAGGCTTTTGCCTGAGTTTTCTTTTTCCGTGGCTTTGTGGTCCGGAAACTGAAGAAGATGCCCTCTTCTTTGCTTCCAGAGTGGCTTGTCATTCCCAAATCCTTCCCCAGACTCTATCATTTCCATCCTAGCCCAAATCCCAATATTCTTTTTATTGGTAATATTCCTTTTCTGTTAAAGGAATAACTCAAATTGCCCTAGGTTGTGAAGCAACCTATATTTCCCCCACTCTAAAAATTCCCAAATAATTCTCATTAATTTTTTTGGGTCATATCTTGATCAAATATGGCAAAAAGTTTCATTGCCATGTTCAAAAATAATTGACCCATGCAGAAGTTCAACTTTATTTGCCTAGCCAATCTTCCTCGACATTTTTTCATAGTTTCTCTCAAACAGAAGCCATTGTGAAGGAAGTCCTAGCTAGGAGTACCCAAATGATTTGAACTTTTGCACACTCTTTAATGTGCTCATATTAACCCCTTCCACCCATTTGCAGCTCCATCCAATCATCTATGTGAGCACAAGAGCAATCTTTGTTTCTGGCAATATTTTCAGGTTGTGAAGCAAGTGCATTTTATATTGCTTCAAAAATCTTGATAAATTACCAGATCATTCTTATAACCATAAAACATCTCTCCACTCAATTTGGCATCATTTCATTAAGCCATTATCGCTCTAGAAGTTTTCCAAGTTTCTGGTCAGCAGAAATGTTTGTGAAGCAAGTACCATTTTAGCTTTGCCAAATGGTATGATACTTGGTGAGCATATTCATATGATCAAATAACCCGGCCTTTCTCAAACTTAGTTCAATCCAATCAACCATGTGGTTGTATCATCATGATCTTCATTTCTGACCAGATTATGTGGTTGTCAAGCAACTGTAGTAAATCTTGATCCATTTACCCTCCAAACCTCCAGGATGAAAGTCCTTCGATAGATAAACCTCCCAGACAAGCTATTTACTAAGTTACCAAGCTGGTCTCACCACAGCAAGTTACAAACACCTTCTTACTGATTTACTTTGGAGCTTAGTGCAAATCACTTCATTGCCCCTGGAATGATTTATTTCCTCAGTTATACTTAGGTCACTAAGGTCATTCCACTGGACATGGTCGGCCCGGCCAGAACACGCCGTTTGCACCAGAGCCCGTGGTGCTCACGCTGGCATCACGCATAGTGCAAGCTCTGGATCAGTCTGTCCACTGTGCTCGTCTCCTCCCTCCTCGTCTCGACCTCACACTTTGTACATGAGCTTCTCCGTGACGCCCTGCGTCGCCCTGCGTCTATGGTTCGTCGTTGTTCGCCTTAAATGCACCGCTAGCGCCATGCTCGTGCCGTGTCCAGCCTCTGCCCGCCATTAAAGCTCGGTCGGGAGCTCACTTGTGAGCTCCAGAAGCCTCCCCTCGGCCTATATAAGGACCCCTAGACTCTCCCGCAGCTCCCAAGCCCCTCCTCGTCCCTCCTAGCCCACTAGAGCAACGACATCTCGCCGGAGTTCGCCTCTGTTCGCCTCGGCCGCCGCGGTTCCTCCTTGGTTCCGGCGAGCTCGAGCATCCCCTCCTCCTCTGGTGTTATCCACGAGTTCCCCCACCTCCTCGCGGTTCGCCCAAACCCCTTGCCCCTCGTCGGAGAGTTCCATGGCCGCGTCACCTAAGTCTGACTGTCGTCTCCATCGTTCGACCACCGCATCCTCCGACTGTCCCGAGCCTCCTCGTGCTTCCCTGACTACACCATGGCCTCCCCCTCGTCCCCACGAGCCGCCCTGACTCCTCAGCCCTCGCCAGAGCACCCTGCTCCAACGAACACCACCTCCGCCGAGCCGCCTCTGCCCTCCCATGGCGCCGCCTCTCCCCTCCAACCCTCTCCTCCCTGGCGGCTGTTCTCCCTCTGGACGGGTGTGGCGTAGCCCCGCGGTCCCGTCGGTGCCCTCGGCCGGGTCGGGGATCGCCAGAGCTGGCCGGTCCCTTGGCAGCTTGCCTCCTGTGCTTCCATTCTGTTCCGCTCGTGAACAAACATGAACGAGGGGAGGAGGAAGATGATGCCTTGCCAGCTAGCCATGCGGGCCCCTCCCCTATGCGTGGACCCCACCAGTCAGCCACCCAGCCGCCAGCCCCGCGTTGACCGGTCCATGCTCACGTGGATAAGTGGAGACGCATTCGGGCGTCTACGTTTTCATCCACCGAAAACGTATTTCGTCAAATGTGCTTTCCGTTTTTCTGTCCAGGCCCCTGGTTGAAAGTATTTTCATTACACATGGGTCCCTGGCAGTAAAACCCTTAATCTCCGCAACCGTAACTCCGTTTAAGGTGAAACCAATGCTCACTTCTTTGTTTCGTCGAACCCATTCTGTTTGTTTCAATCTCACTATGGTTTGACACTGTGAAAATGAACTTTTTGCCTTTTGCACGTAAACAGCCCCCTTCGGGAGAGAACTGTTTCTGGCAAATCTTTCCGCGGCTTCACCGCACTTTCTTCCAGCGATTACTTCCACCCTAGGCAAGCCACAATACCCACTTGCATGATAGTCATGCAGTAGCCATGGTTTTCAACTTGAATCTTTATTAAATATTTGCTCGTTGAAAAGATGGTTATTGTTGTTCCGATGATGTTTAGATTTGCATGCTGACTTTTGTGCTATGATGTTTTGTACTCTGCTATCATGTTCTACCTGCTAGTATCTCCTCTCATATGATTATGCTTGCTAGTAGTACATGTTGATGTTGGTGACGGTCATGCTAGTCAGTATGCCATGCTAAGTGGATATGATTTATTGTTGATATGGTGGATAGTTATGTGATACCCTCATGATTATGTTGATATCATGTTCATGCATTTTATCATGGCTTAGCATATTTGCATTCAAATTAACTGGATTAAATTGAACTTGAAAACCTGTTGGCTGAGTCATGGTGCCGCTGAAACAATACTGATCAGTGCAACCACGCTTACCGGTATGGGACGGTCCTAACTAGGTCTATTGTCGTGCCTCTCGCCGGTTCCTCCAACGAGGGAAGGTTATGGGCCGCGCTACTGTAAGGGCATATTTATCCCTCAGGTGTTTTGGTGATTGATGACAATGCATTTGCGGACTAATTGCGTGCCTTGAGTTTCTCGAATACTTCATCTCTAGGCATGAGACGATTCGGTGCCCCTCGGAGACTATTGAAGTCGGCGTTGTTCTACGTTTCTCTTTGGTGGATTTGAGTCGTAGGAGAGCCGTACTATTAAGAGGGGGTCCGCGTCGGAAAGGTTTGGGTGGAATCAACACGTACACTTGTTCCTCCTTTCCCTACATTTTGGAGCTTCCCCTTGTTATCTTGGTTTTGCAGAAATCTGACGACTACTGCTGTGCTTGCGGTAGTACCGCAAGTACACGCGGTAGTACCGCTGTGTGTCACGGTAGTACCGCTCATCTAGAGCGGTAGTAACGCGGCTCCCTGGCCTTGTGTCGCTCCGGTATGGTAGTAGGGGCGGATGTAATTTTTTACATCCGCGCCCTCCACGATAGTACCGCTCGTCCAGCGCGGTAGTACCGCGGAGGCCCATGGTAGTACTGCTCCCTAGGAGTCGTAGTACCGTGGCCCTCCTACCTAGTACCGCAGTGTCGCGGTAGTAGGCGCGGATGTAATTTTTTACATCCGCGCCCGCACGGTAGTACCGCGCCTCGCGGGCGGTAGTATCGCGTCGGATTTTTGTACCTCCTCCGGTTCAGCGGAAGTAGGCACGGATGTAATTCATTTCATCCGCGCCCTTCCCAGGCCGTGACTTTCCTGCCTTGCGGTAGTACCGCAGGTGGGTGCGGTAGTACCGTGCAAGCGGTAGTACTGCCTCCTTATTAGGCTAGTTCCGGCCTGTGTTGCGGTCGCGGTAGTACTGTGGTTAGCCACGGTAGTACCGCATAGCCTCGCGGTAGTACCGCGCCCCTGGAGCGGTAGTACCGTGTATCGCGGGCTGAACATGTGGATAACGGTTGGATTTTGTCCACGACTATATAAGGGGTGTCTTCTACCTCTAGTTGACCACCTCTTCCATCCCTAAGCTCCATTGTTGCTCCAAGCTCCATTTTCACTTGATCTCTCTCCCTAGCCAATCAAACTTGTTGATTTTCTTGGGATTGGGTGACAAGTGCCCGATCTACACTTCCACCACAGGATATTTGATTCCCCCCCCCCCCACTTATCCCTTGCGGATCTTGTTACTCTTGGGTGTTGAGCACCCTAGACGGTTGAGGTCACCTCGAAGCCATACTCCATTGTGGTGAAGCTTCGCGGGATTATTGGGAGCCTCCATGTGTTGTGGAGATAGCCCCAATCTTGTTTGAAAAGGTCCGGTTGCCGCCTTCAAGGGCTCCAATAGTGGAATCACGGCATCTCGCATTGTGTGAGGGCGTGAGGAGATTACGGTGGCCCTAGTGGCTTCTTGGGGAGCATTGTGCCTCCACACCGCTCTAACGGAGACGTACTTCCCTTTAAAAGGAAGGAACTTCGGTAACACATCCTCGTCTCCACTGGCTCCACTCTTGGTTATCTTATCCCTTTACTTTTGCAAGCTTACTTGTGCTATATCCATTGCTTGCTTGTGTGCTCATTGTCTTTGCATCATATAGGTTGTCCACGTAGTTGCACATCTAGACAACCTATTTCATTGCAAGGTTTAAATTGTTAAAGAAAAGTCTAAAAATTGTTAGTTGCCTATTCACCCCCCCCCCTCTAGTCAACCATATCGATCCTTTCAATTGGTATCAGAGCGTCGTCTCTTTATTAAGGACTTTGCCGTCCGAAGAGTATGGTTGACGTCAACAACGGTGCGGAGGAACACTCCGGTGTGAATCCCATCTCGTCTTTGGCCGAAGGGGGAACCTCGGTCTCACGTGAGGAATTCAATGTGGCTTTAGACACATTGAAAACCTCCATGACGGCCGAGGTTAAAAGCATGTTTACTGAATTCCTAGAGAGACTCAAACTATCTACCTCGCCGATGAAAGTGGGTGATCCCACTAACAAGGTGGCGGATGCTAACCCCGACAAGGGGGAAGCTAATAGTGAAAAGAGTCCGTCTACTAGTGGTAGAAATGGCACCGGCATCTATGCCCATGTGGAACCCCCGGTGTATAGAGGACCGATCCCCTCTACGCATTTGAATCATGCCGGTCCTCCTCCTAAATATGTGAAAAATGAAGATTATGATTCTTGGGTTTATCGCTTCCAGCGTCATTTAAAACATGTGAATACTAACCTTTGGAGAATTATTGAAGAAGGTTTCTATCCTCATGATCCAAGCAACTTCACCCCTCGCGAAGAAGTGGACAATCAATTCAATGAGAGTGCTCTCTTCATCATCCAAGATGCTATCCTTCCCGAAGATCTCCCTCATCTTCGACCTCATGTCATGGCTAAAGAAGCATGGAAGTGTGTTGAGCGTATGTATCGAGGAAGTGCTAGCATTCAACGCTCCAACTATGAAGTGGTGCAAGATGAAGCCGATGAGTTTGCAATGAAAGAGGATGAAGAACCTCGTGAGCTCTTTCGAAGAGTGACCAAACTTGCGGTCACACTCCGAGATCATGGGAGCAAGGACACAGATGACAACTAGATCAAGCGCAAGTTCCTCAAGGCCATGATGCCCTACAACAAGGCCATGTCCTCCGTCATCTGCCAAAGACCGGACTTCCACTCCATGACCTCTGGTGAAGTGTTGGATGAGTTTGTTGCAATGAACATCTTGGATAAGACCGCCGACAATGCGGTGCTCCATTCCCAAAGGGCAAAGAAGCCCAATCTTGCCTTGAAGGCCAAGGTTAGTGTGGAAGAAGAAGAAGAGGAGGAAGATGACGAGAGCAACCCCGAGGACACGAAGTATGATTATCATGAGCACATGGCTCTTCCCTTAAGACAGTTTTGGAGTAAGAAGACTACAAGACCCAACTTCAACAAGAACAACTCAAGTGGCCTCAAGGGGAAGCAACGAGTCAGAACTTGTTTCAACTATGGCAATGTCAGCCATTTCGTTGCGGATTGTCCATACGAGAAGCGGGAAGACAATGGTGGCAAGTTCATTCGAAAAGACAAAGCCAAGTCCTTCCCCAACAAGAACAACTTCACCAAGAAGACTCCTTCTCGCGGGTTGGTGGTCCAAGAAGAATACCGTGAGGATGACGATGATGATGAAGATGGTGAAACAATGGCCATGGCATCCGTTGCCATTGTCTCAACTCCTCGGGTGTCTCTCTTTGATGCACCTAACGAGAACATCACCGCCAAGTGCCTCATGGCTAAGGCAACCAACAAGATAACCCCCAACATCAAAACCACCATTATTCCTAACCCTCCTTCAACGGATGACCTTGATAATGGTAAGGGGTCTAATGAGGAGATCAATGAATTTGAGTCCTTCATGAGTAAGCTCAAGGGCAAATCCAAGAAGCATTTCGTTGCTCTCTTGGAACAACTTGGTGAAGCCAATGACATGATCGAGGCTCATGAAGAAACCATCACTAAGATGGAAAGCCATAGTCGTGACTATGCCGATGAGATATCGGATCTCTCTAATCCTCTTGAGGAAGAGCGTGAGCATCGTTTGGCTCTTGAGGAGTCACACAATGATGGTCATGCTAAACTAAAGAAAGATCTTGATCATGCTCTTGTTTTGTCTCGTGTTCTAGCTTCCGAGAAGGCTAAACTTGGGGTTGATCATGTTAGACTCATGGAGGAGTTTGATGTACTTGACAAGGCCCACAAGGTCTTGAAAGGTGCTCATGCCACCCTCAAGGAGTCTCATGCTCAACTCCAAGTTAAGCTAACTAAGGAAAAGGCCACATTTCCTCACATGGTCTTAATTGATAATGCAAATGCTACTAACCCATGTTGTGAGCATGTGCATCTTATGGAGGAAAATGCCAAGTTGAAGGAACAACTCAAGAAAGGTCTTGTGTCATGCATACAAGGCGAGAAGAACCTAAATGACCTTTTGAGCAATCAAAAGGAAGTTGTGGGCAAGGAGGGAGTTGGGTTCGCACCCAAGTCCAAGAACAAGAAGAAAAACAAGGAGAAGAAGAGCAAGACCAATCGACCTCCTCCGCTCATGCAAACCTTTGTGAAGGAGCGAGAAGGTGCTCCTAAGGAGAAGAAGAACAACGGGAAGAGTGGTGAAGCCAAAGAGCGCAACGCCATCTCTCCCAACAAAGCCGACGACTTTAACCCCTCGTATGTGTTGTGTTGTGCTAGTGATGGACATGTTTATGCTAAATTTGTTGGTTCTCCTTATGAGTACATTGAATGGTCTATTTGGGTTCCTAAGACCCTTGTTACTAACATCAAAGGACCCATTACTCAATGGGTACCTAAAACCAAGCATTGATCTCTTGTAGGTGTTTGCTTCCGGTGGGGGATCATGGTTGCTCGATAGTGGAGCAACAAATCATATGACCGGGAGCAAGGACTTGGTGGTGGACGTGCACAATATCCCATCTATGCCCACCAATGTCGAATGGGGTGATGCCTCACATTCTAAGGTATTGGGTCTTGGCAAGGTTGTCATTTCTCATGATCTAACGACCGAGAAAGTCATGCTTGTTGAGTCCCTTGCGTTCAATTTACTTTCCGTTCGTCAACTCGCACTCATGGGTTTTGCCACCTTCTTTGATATTGATACTGTGGCCCTCTTGTGGAGCAAGACTCTTAAAGTAGCCTTTGTTGGGCATGTCGAGAACGGCCTCTATGTGGTTAACTTCTCGGAGCAACCCACTAAGACCGCGACATGCCTAATGGCTAAAGTTGATGTGGGATGGCTTTGGCATCGCCGTTTATCCCACGTCAATATGAGATCTTTGCAAAGTCTTCTCAAGGGGGACCATGTTCATGGACTAACGAATGCTAGTTTTGCCAAAGATTGTGTTT
The DNA here is from genome assembly GCF_018294505.1 of Triticum aestivum. Lineage (NCBI taxonomy): Eukaryota > Viridiplantae > Streptophyta > Magnoliopsida > Poales > Poaceae > Triticum > Triticum aestivum. Next base: position 32,067,204 of record NC_057795.1, on the reverse strand, counting down.
GCAGTGCTTGTATCGAAGGAAAGCTTCATGAGACGGCTCACCCTCCCACGACTTTCATCTACTCGAAGAGACCCTTGGAGCTCCTTCACATGGACCTCTTTGGTCCCCCATTCTGTGATAGTCTTGGGGGTAGAAAGTATTGCTTGGTGATACTGGATGATTATTCAAGATACACTTGGGTATACTTCTTCAAGAGGAAGAGTGAGACCCAACAAACCGTCATCGACTTTGCAAATGAAGCTCAACGTCAACACGATGCAAAGATCTTGACAATAAGAAGTGACAACGGCACCGAGTTCAAGAACTACACCTTGGATGAGTTTCTTAGTGATGAAGGGATCAAGCATCAATATTCTGCACCCTATACCCCTCAACAAAATGGTGTTGCGGAGAGAAAGAACCGGACGTTGATGGATGCGGCAAGGACCATGATGGCGGAGTTCAAGTCTCCATACAACTTCTGGGCTGAAGCCATCAACACAGCTTGTCATGCATCCAATTGGCTCTATCTCCGCAAAGGCTTGAACAAGACTCCATATGAGATACTCACCGGGAACAAGCCCAATCTCAAGTACTTCCGGGTGTTCGGGCGTAAGTGTTTCATTCTCAAGAAAGGTGTTCGTTTGTCTAAATTTGAAGCTAGAGCTCATGAGGGCATATTTGTTGGTTATGCTACAAACTCTCATGCTTACCGTGTTCTCAACAAGTCCAACGGACTCATTGAGGAGACGTGTAACGTAGAGTTTGATGAAAATAACGGCTCCCAAGTGGAGCAAAGTGGTACTTGTGATGTAGGTGATGAAATTCCTCCCCAAGCCATAAGAAGAATGGGTATTGGTCATATCCTACCCATTGAGGAACCCCTTGTGGCCGAAGGAGAAGGACAATGCTCCACTCAAGTGGAGCCATCACCTCCCCAAGACCCACACGCTTCCGAAGAACAAAGTGAAGGCCCTCACCTTCACGAACAAGACCAAGGGCAAGATCAACCTCAAGATGGAGGTGAACCTCCAAATGATGCCCAAGGTCAGGTTTTCCCCCTCGAGCAAGTTCAAGATCATGAGCAAGATCAAGACGGCGATCAAGATGATCAAGTTAACCTTCCTCCTTCCACACCCGAGGAAGAATTAGAGCGTCGTGCCGCGAAGATTGCTTCCAAACTCACCACCCAAGGCCATCTCATGGAAAACGTGGTTGGAAGTCTAAGAAAGGGGGTAAGCACTCGTAGACAATTAGCTAACTATTGTGAACATCATGCGTTTGTCTCTTGTGTTGAACCCCAAAAGGTCTATGAGGCGCTCGAAGACTCCGATTGGCTCAATGCCATGCATGAAGAACTAAACAACTTCGAGTACAACAAGGTGTGGAGATTGGTGCCAAGACCTTCGGGGAACCACAACGCCATTGGAACAAAGTGGATCTTCAAGAACAAGCAAGATGCTCATGGGAAAATCATTCGCAACAAGGCAAGATTGGTAGCACAAGGCTACTCCCAAGTCGAGGGCATCGACTACGGTGAAACCTTTGCTCCCATTGCTCGTCTTGAATCCATTCGTTTGTTCATTGCTTATGCTTCCCATCACAACTTTAAGTTGCAACAAATGGATGTGAAAAGTGCTTTTCTTAATGGTCCCATTAATGAGTTGGTTTATGTCAAGCAACCCCCCGGGTTCGAGGACCCCTACTTCCCGGATCACGTGTATCAACTCGATAAGGCACTCTATGGCCTTAAACAAGCCCCACGTGCGTGGTATGACCACCTTACCGAGTTGCTACAAGATCGTGGATTTGAAGTAGGACAAATCGATCCCACTCTTTTTACTAAGAAGGTCAAAGGGGATTTGTTTGTATGCCAACTATATGTTGATGATATTATCTTTGGTTCTCCTAACAAAGCTTTCAATGAGGAATTTGCCGCTCTCATGACCTCCAAGTTCAAGATGTCTTCGATGGGAGAGTTGAAGTTCTTCCTTGGTTTTGACATCGAACAACAAAGAGAAGGAACCTTCATCAACAAAGCCAAATACACTCAAGACATGCTTAAAAGATTCAAGCTAAGTGATGTCAAGCCGGCTTCTACACCAATGCCTACCAAGTGCCAACTTGACATCGATCCCAATGGTAAAGCAGTGGATCAAAAGGTATATCGCTCCATGATTGGCTCCTTGCTTTACCTTTGTGCATCTATACCGGATATCATGTTGAGTGTGGGGATGTGTGCACGGTTTCAAGCCGCACCAAAGGAAAGTCACTATGTGGCGGTCAAGAGAATCTTTCGATATTTGGCTCATACCCCAAACTTTGGCTTATGGTACCCAAGAGGAGCAAATTTCAAGCTTGAAGGTTTCACGGATTCCGATTGGGCGGGGGACAAAGTGGATAGGAAGTCCACTTCCGGAGGGTGCCAATTTCTTGGTTGCTCTTTGGTAAGTTGGTCTTCCAAGAAGCAAAGTTGTGTGTCCCTCTCGTCCACCGAAGCGGAGTATGTGGCGGCCGGTAGTTGTTGTGCTCAACTCCTATGGATGAGGCAAACTTTAAAGGAGTACGGTGTCATTTGTGACAAAGTGCCTCTTTGGTGTGATAATGAAAGTGCCATCAAGATTTCTCTCAACCCGATACAACACTTCAAGACGAAGCACATTGAGATTCGGTATCACTTCATCCGGGATCACATTAGGCGAGGGGAGATCGAGCTCAAGTATGTCAACACTCATGATAACCTTGCAGATATTTTCACAAAGCCCTTGGATGAAGCACGATTTTGCGAGTTAAGGCATGAGCTAAATATCATTGATTTGAGCAATGTGACTTGAACCCATACACCCCCCACCACACTCAACGTGTTGTCTAGTTTAGGTGTAGGCATGGACATAGGGGGAGTGTTGTTCTCTCAATGAACTCTCCCTCCCCCCATTATGCATAAATCGATCACCTCTTTCACATTAGCCATTTTTAATGGTACTTGTGCTTCAAAGACGAGTTTTGGTCATGGGCCCAAGGATAATTCTTCGCGGTGCCATACCATCCAACTCAAACATAGGTGGCTTCGGCCACTGCCCTCTCTCCTCGAGAGGCTCTGTCGCTTGGTGGTTTCTTGTTGTCTTTTGCCTCTGGTGTGCGCGTGTTCTTGTGGTTTCTTGTGTGTGAAAAGTTTCCGTGCAAAGGTTTTTTCTTCTCTTGTTGAAACTTGCGGTGACTTGAGCTCACGGTACTACCACGGCCAGCTACGGTACTACCGCAGCCAGCCATGGTACTACCGCTTGCGGGAGCACGGTACTACCGTCACCACGCGGTAGTAATTTTTTACTACCGCCTGGTTGAGCGCTACTACCGCCTCGGCGCGGTACTTCCGCCCGAGCGGTACTACCGCGATGATACGCGGTACTACCGCGCCGGTTCGAGCGCGTGGGGATAAGATGGGCAGGGGGAGTTTTAACTCCCCATACCCATTCACTGTCCTCTCTCTCCACGTCACCTCCTTCTCTCCCTCGCTCAAGAACGGAGCCGGCGTTCGTCGCCGGATCTCCTCCATCGGCTGCCCTCCCGTGATTCCGACCGGTGGGATCGTTCCCCACCACGTGCTCTTGCTATGGACCAAGGTTTTTCCCCAACTCCCTCTTCGTGTTGATTGTGTTTAGTGTTTCTAGGTTTTGGGGGAGGCTTGTGTGTTCTTGAGATTCTTAGGCTTAATCTCTACAAGAGTAGGATGAAGGAGCGTGGTATTGCATAGGATTTATACTTGTATTGTTGTCTTGCGCTAGATCGGATCACCGTAGCACCGCCATTGTTTCACGGTTCTTTTCAGATTCAAACCGTCGGTTGGATCTGACGCAACGCGGTACTACCACCCGTCTGGCGCGGTACTACCGCTTGCACGGTACTACCGCCCTTCGGGAGCGGTACTACCGCGCTCTGTGCGGTACTAAAAGTTTACTTCCGCTCCAACCATGGTACTACCGTGACCTCGCACGGTACTACCGCGTTTGGAGCAGTACTAATCTTTTAGTACCGCATGCAATGGCAGTTCTACCGTGGCTCACATCTATCACATGCCAACTTTCTCTTATGCCTTCTATGTGTTTCTTGTGCTTTTTCGTGGCCTTTGCATTGATCCTTTCGTGCCTTTGGTGTTTTGCGTGTGTGTCTCAGGTGGTGGCTCTCGCCGGTCCAACCCCAGTCGTGACACTGGCTCCAAACGTTTGCGCAACCCAGGTGAAGTACCAGAGGGCTCATCTGCCTCCAAGCGCAATGTCAAGGACTCAGCTAGCAAGCACAAGGATCCCGCTAAGGGCATGGATGAGATTGCCCAAGCTGATTATGTCGGTCTCAGGCAGCTTCACCCTTATGTGCACCCGCGTGCCACTTTCAGAAGCTGTGAGCTGTTCTGGAACAAGCAACAGACCAACATCTATCTGGATGTCATCAAGAACAAGCAGAATACCTATGTGGAGGTGAAGTGGATTGATATGCATCACATGAGGAAGGACAAGTTTCGTGACTACTTTGGAGAGGCTCTGGACTTGGTGGAGCAGTTTGGCATTGAGCATGTGATTACCTTCCACCTCGACTATGACCCTGAGCTTATCTGTCAGTTCTTTGCCTCAGTCTACTTTCACTCCGATGAGGAACGGAGGATGACCTGGATGACCAACAGCCGTAAGCTGTCTGCTACCTGGAAGGAGTTCATGGATCTCCTCCAGGTTCCTGATGATGGACTCGACTCTCCAGTGGGTGTTCGCCCCCATGCCAATGCTGATTCTGCCAGCAAGGACAGACTTGCCCCTTTCATGGTTGAGAAGGCACTCGCCAATGGCAAGACAACTTTGGTGCTCAACCCTTTCCTGGATATCATGTATCGCATCTTCCGCAACTCCTTGTTCCCTCGCATCGGTGACAAAGACAAGGTTCATGCCTATATGGTGGACATGATGCTCATCTGCGAGGATGCTCGTTCGTCTCAGTCTCAGCCACTTGATGTCTCACACATCATGTGGTGTGAGCTCCGGTTTGCAGTGTTCAACCGCAAGGTGCCTATCTATGGGCCCTATCTGTTTCTGTTGATTTTGAAGACTTGGGAGAAGATGTTTCCTGATGAGGAGTTTCTTGCTCCTGACTAGGTTCGCCATGAGCCCATCTGCCTGCGTATCAAACCCAACTGGGCCAACACCACTACTCGCGCCGAGGCGACTGCTGCTAGGACTTCTATTGATGAGGAGGATGCTGGCGCCGAGGATGTTGCTGAGGGCCATGCTGCTAGACCTTCCCAGAGTGCCTCTATGCCATCTTGGGCCAAGAAGCTGAAGGACAAGGTGAAGACTCTTTTCTGCATGCAAGCCAAGGGGCAGTACAGGACTCACGTGGCGTCCAAGGAGAGTCGTCGCCGGGACAACAAGATCTTGCAGCTCTATGGTGAGGCAGTGTCTGGCGGGTCTGAGGAGCACATCACTCCAGAAGCCGAGTGGATGGAGAAGCAGGGCTACAGGTGGACTGAGTCTGAGGAGGATGTCGAGGAGACCATCCCTGCTGCCGAGGAGACCGACGGAGAAGGTTGGGATGAGTTCTCTGCTTGAGCCACCTCTTGTGTGTAGGTGTCCTCTCTGCCTTTTTGGCGTCTCGCTGCCAAAGGGGGAGAGAGAGTAGGGATTTGCGAGTGTGTCGTGTGTTTGCTGCTTTCTCGTTTGAACTATTTGCTGCTTTCTCGTTTGAACCTCGCTATCTTTACTTCATATGGTGTAAGACATATGCACTCTATCTATCCTAGCGAGCTTGTGTTATATTGTGTTATCTTTATGCTATGCTATGCTTATTATCATGCCTTGGTCTCTAAAATATAGGGGGAGTGTTGATCCTAGTCTGTGTGCTATTCAGTCCAAAGCATTCATCTAAAGAGCACACATCTAGGGGGAGCCCGTCTATATTTTAGAGCGGTGGGGTTTGCCCCTGCTCTAAATTATCTTATCTATATGCAAATCCCGTGTTGTCATCAATCCACCAAAAAGGGGGCGATTGTAAGGGAATATTTATCCCTCAGGTGTTTTGGTGATTGATGACAATGCATTTGCGGACTAATCATGTGCCTTGAGTTTCTCAGATACTTCATATCTAGGCATGAGACGATTCGGTGCCCCTCGGAGACTATTGAAGTCGGCGTTGTTCTACGTTTCTCTTTGGTGGATTTGAGTCGTAGGAGAGCCGTACTATTAAGAGGGGGTCCGCGTCGGAAAGGTTTGGGTGGAATCAACACGTACACTTGTTCCTCCTTTCCCTACATTTTGGAGCTTCCCCTTGTTATCTTGGTTGTGCGGAAATCTCACGACTACTGCTGTGCTTGCGGTAGTACCGCAAGTACACGCGGTAGTACCGCTGTGTGTCACGGTAGTACCGCTCATCTGGAGCGGTAGTACCGCGGCTCCCTGGCCTTGTGCCGCTCCGGTACGGTAGTAGGGGCGGATGTAATTTTTTACATCCGCGCCCTCCACGGTAGTACCGCTCGTCCAGCGCGGTAGTACCGCGGAGGCCCACGGTAGTACCGCTCCCTAGGAGTCGTAGTACCGTGGCCCTCCTACCTAGTACCGCAGTGTTGCGGTAGTAGGCGTAGATGTAATTTTTTACATCCGCGCCCGCACGGTAGTACCGCGCCTCGCGGGCGGTAGTTCCGCGTCAGATTTTTGTACCTCCTCCGGTTCAACAGAAGTAGGCACAGATGTAATTTATTTCATCCGCGCCCTTCCCAGGCCGTGACTTTCCGGCCTTGCGGTAGTACCACAGGTGGGTGCGGTAGTACCGCGCAAGCGGTAGTACTGCCCCCCTATCAGGCTAGTTCCGGCCTGTGTTGCTGTCGCGGTAGTATCGCGCCCCTGGAGCGGTAGTACCGTGTGTCGCGGGCTGAACATGTGGATAACGGTTGGATTTTGTCCACGACTATATAAGGGGTGTCTTCTACCTCTAGTTGACCACCTCTTCCATCCCTAAGCTCCATTGTTTGCTCCAAGCTCCATTTTCACTCGATCTCTCTCCCTAGCTAATCAAACTTGTTAATTTGCTCGGGATTGGGTGACAAGTGCCCGATCTACACTTCCACCACAGGATATTTGATTCCCCCACTTATCCCTTGCGGATCTTGTTACTCTTGGGTGTTGAGCACCCTAGACGGTTGAGGTCACCTCGAAGCCATACTCCATTGTGGTGAAGCTTCGCGGGAATATTGGGAGCCTCCAAGTGTTGTGGAGATAGCCCCAATCTTGTTTGTAAAGGTACGGTTGCCGCCTTCAAGGGATCCAATTGTGGAATCACGGCATCTCGCATTGTGTGAGGGCGTGAGGAGATTACGGTGGCCCTAGTGGCTTCTTGGGGAGCATTGTGCCTCCACACCGCTCTAACGGAGACGTACTTCCCTTTAAAAGGAAGGAACTTCGGTAACACATCCTCGTCTTCACCGGCTCCACTCTTGGTTATCTTATCCCTTTACTTTTGCAAGCTTACTTGTGCTATATCCATTGCTTTCTTGTGTGCTCATTGTCTTTGCGTCATATAGGTTGTCCACGTAGTTGCACGTCTAGACAACCTATTTCATTGCAAGGTTTAAATTGTTAAAGAAAAGTCTAAAAATTGTTAGTTGCCTATTCACCCCCCCCCCCTCTAGTCAACCATATCGATCCTTTCAGCTACCCTGATCAGGTAGGCGGACATAAGCCTTGTGTGCCCGTTGTTGTTGTTATGTGCACATGTCCCTGTTTGGGACGCTTTATTGTTTTGGGCCACGACAGTGGTCGTTGTGTCTGGAGGTAGACACGGGGCCACCCATGACTTAGCCCAGAGGGGAGTTGGTCGGAGTGGCCGGGAGAGTGTCATGGCAGTAGATCGGTTTTGTCGGAACGCCATTGGTCCACTAGAATGGGAGTGCGAGGTCATGGGTCCCGTAGTGTCGGTATAGTGTACTAACCTCTGCAGAGTGTATATTAAATCTATTGATAGCCGCGCTCGCAGATAAGGTCCTAGGTCGGAAGTAGGTCACACCATGAGTCAACAGTAATAAGAATAATGTGCTTAATAACGATGAGATAAGTTGGTTGTGATCGCCGTAAGGATCACGGGCCATTTATTGGTCGGGTTGTGATCGTCGTAAGGATCATGGTTTGGGACCAAGTGTTGGTCGGGTTGTGTTCGCCGTAAGGATCACGGTGGTATTGAGGATACCGAGATGTTGTATATTCGTGATGTTGTGCGAGAGTCGTGGGTAAAAACCAAGCTCCTTGTGGTCATTTAATGATCGCTATGGTATTGTTTATACCAAGCTTGATTTGATCCTGAGACGATCGTGTGATGTCCGAGGTTGGTTAGTGATGCATGTGCTGGTTACGAGGTAGCCCGAGCAGAATAAGTGGTGCATATAGTGGCATCATGTTGCATGCTAGTATTGTCGGATTAATATGCTCATATTGTTCTAGCTGTATCATGTTTATGTTGGCCATGTCATGTTATTCTGATAGTCTCGTGTTAATTCCTGTTTAACCTGTAATTGCCATGTTGTTGTCTGTCTTGAATGCTTCTGGTTATTATGAGCTTGCAAGTACATTCAATGTACTGACCTGGTGTGTCATGACAATTTGCAGGTCATTCCGGAATTGATTGCTTGCTTGTCGGGGTTTCTGTTCGTGCGAGCTAGGATAAGCGTTCCAGCCAGAGTCCCTACGGAGTGGAGTTCACCACCATCGTCGTTGTTCCACTGCTAGAGTTCTTCCGCTGTATCGTGTTGTTCTGCTGCTTGCATAGAGCAACTGAGGATGGCGTAGTGTCGCCGTACCGATGTTATTCATTGTAATATCGGAGACCTTGTATTCATATTTGTGTAATAATAGAAAGCTAGTTTGTTCAATGCTAAGCAGTGACGTATTCCAGAAGACTTATCCTCGATCTCTGGGCTAGAATACGGGGCGTCCCGGTTTCTCTGAGACGGGGTGCCATAGACTTGGTATCAGAGCAGGTCTGGTTGTAGGACGCCCTAGACCGCACGAACGTTAGAAATCGGTAGTATAGAGTCTAGCTTGTTGATTGCATTTGGTTGATGCATTTGTGTGTTGCATAGTGTGCATATAGCCTTAGTATTTGTGATAACGGTTTATCTGGTGAGTGTAGCTGGCATCGGTTCGGATCCACTACAGCTCAACCTTTGCATTTCTCCAGTTTCCTTTTTCTTTCGGTGTTTCGTGTCATTTCTGTCCCAGCAGAGTGATGCCAAGTGATCCGGACACTGCTTGCAAAAATGGTGCTCAGGCATCGCGCCGATGTCTTTCTTTCAGTCCCTTCTATCGTTTCAGTGATGGACATGCTTCTATCCCAGATCGTTCTTTTATTTTGTCGTGTTGGCAACCCTTAATGATCTTAGTTATCAAAAATGGGCAATGTCAGCAGCCTCAGTTTTTCCCCGCTATCCTATTTCTTGGACGAGTACGGATCTTTTTTCCATCCGCTTGATAATAATGTGGTTGCGACCTTCGTGCCCACTGCATGATTACCGAGTGTGTCCTCGCCTCTGAGATAGTTCAGGTTGCCAACTGGCTAAGCTAGCACTTGGTGTAGCGCTGTTTACACCAATTCTTCCACACATTTATCCTTCCTCGTGCACATCGTCACAGCATATTAGACCACAATACCGGAGTTTCTGTGAGATTTGTGTGCTTAAGTAGGCATGCATACTGTGTGACTAGCAGTAATATGTGATGATTGCTTAATTAGTTATATTAGTGGTATGCTTGTGTGCTTTTGTTTTAGTCATTTCTGTTGTTCCTTTCTTTGGGCCTTCAGTGTTACAAATGTTTCCCCTATTAAAGTTGCTCGTCAGCCGACACTGGACCCGAAGAGTCAGCAAGAAATGCATATATTGGGAAACTCAGCTAAACAGAATGGAATTATCAGCAGACGGCAGTGAAATTGGGAATATCTTGTTGGGATGCAAAAGAAATCCTGGATGGACCGTCAGTATCAAGTTTGCATTAGCGTGCACTCATCACAACAAAATGATTAAATCAGCAAGAAGATAAATTGTGTGCAAGGTTGACAGAATATTATCAGTCAAAGGTATGGCTCAGATACGAGTTTGATTCTTCGTTGAGAATGATTTTGACACATGATACCCGGAAGCAAGCAAAAATATGGCATGTATTTAATACTCAGAAAGGTGGATAGTCCTGCAAAACCCTGTTTCATACAAGAAATCAATTACAAAAATATTAAGATGGTTATATATGTGGTAATCGGTCCGCATATCACAATAAGAAGCTTCTGGTGTAAGCAACCCACTTTTCCCTTGCAAAATACCAGAGAAGCTTCCAATGCAAGATTCATCTATCTTACTCAGTACGATACATGGATGACTTCTCGCGCAAGGTACTCTGCCTTCTTCAGTAAGCAACCGCAAAGGCTTCCGGCATGAGGTACCGAGTCTTTCCCCAGAAAAGCCTTTAAGGGGGTAAGCTTCTGAAGCACGATACCCAGTCTTCTTCAGCAAGCTATCCAATGAAAGTTTCGAGCACAAGGCAGCAAATATTCCTTAGTAAGACATTGGTACAAGGTAGTACGCTGTGAATTGACAGCATATGTCAGTGAATCCCAAGAATCAGATCAGCAACATTTTGGTCAGAATCAAGAATCAGTCAGAATACATGTCTGTCTCGGAATCAGGTCCTCATATATATGCAAGGAGCATACCACCAAGATCTTACAAGTCACTCAGATGGGGATCTAATAACCACATGACGATGATTAAGAGAAGAAAGCCAATATACACCACAGAGTGGCAAAGGATTATGAGGATTGACGACATCAATGAGGTCAATACAAGTACCCGTGAACCTGGAAAATGATCCGGATGAGCACTTGTCCCCTTTTTTCTCCAATGACGGCACCAGCCTGTGATTTGAGCTGTTTCTAGCTATCCGGGGTGGATGCCGATTTTTGTTTCTCTCTTCAACAACTGTCATGAGTCTGAGCTGCTTTTCGGCCGTCTCGTTTAGCTGTTGAGTTTCTTTTTGTGACAGTAGCCCTATAGCTGCTTTTTGGCTATTTTAGGGAGCTGCCACCTTCTTCTTATCGACACGGACTCATGCTCTAAGTTGTTTTTCGGCCGTCCTGAGCCGTGGTTGAGTTATTTCAGTAATGTCCCAGATATGAGTTGTAAAGGCCGTTCGGGTGGCTACTGATTGATTTGCCGATCTCTTGCAAGGGTTTCTGATGATCATTTCCCAACGATAAGAACTTGAGAAGTGTTGAACCTGCCATTTAATGGGTTACCCTGTCAGAAAAATGAGGATAAACTACAATTGCCGAAAAATTGCACCGACAGTACCTATGGTCATAGTAGAAGCAATATGGCCCAACTCTTTCAGCCAAAGATCCAGACCAAGAAAAAAATAATGAAGGAGCAAGACCAATGATGCAGGTATGAAAATTGTACACGACCCCCATGGCGTAGATCCCTCGGACAGTCTAAGTCAGTATTGATCCACATGGATATGCCTACAGCATGAGTAATCGGCATGAGGAATATCAGTCTGGAAGCCTGAGTCCTCACTTATATGAATCATCATGGAAAGCCTGTCGTGAACAAAAATTTTCCGTCAGAACCACCGCCAGTCAAGTCTGCAGATATTATATTACAGGCCAAAACTTTTGTGCTGGCCGCGACAGGAGACAATCAAGTATTTGGTATGGATCCGATACTCACGACAGTGGAACCAGTTAAGATGATTCAGAAACTTCTGCGATGGGTTAGAATCAGTCAGGAAACGGTTATGTTTTAACTCACTGTTTGGAACTCAAAGGACCTGCATTTAGTGGAGAAACTTAATGCAATGAGTCAGAGCTTGAGTTTTCATGAGAAAATTCTGATCATCATTACATGAAAGGTTGTCAATGTCGGGTGGCACACCCCGCGGAAATCACTTTTGGATTTGTGAGACGGACATATATTTCAGTCGTGATAATTAAATCACACTCAGCTAGTCAGCGGATCTAAAAAGAAATTGGAGCCTATATAAGCATGAACAAGCAAGGTAAGATCTGTCAGAAGGAGGATAGAGTAAAGCAAACCACCCAGGGCTAGTCAGATAAAAAATTAGTTGGGAACATCAATAAAGGAAAAAGGATACCCGAGTTGGGAACAGTTTCTTTAAGTCAGAATATTCATACTTGTTCCCTGAGCAACCGAATCTCGAGGACGAGATTTCTTTAAGGGGGTAAGGTTTGTGATAGCCTGATTTTTGGCCATTTCTTTTTCTTTTGTTTTTCCAAGGTTTTTGCCTGAGTTTTCTTTTTCAGTGGCTTTGTGGTCTGGAAACTAAAGAAGATGCCCTCTTCTTTGCTTCCAGAGTGGCTTGTCATTCCTAAATCCTTCCCCAGACCATGTCATTTCCATCCTAACCCAAATCCCAATATTCTTTTTATTGGGAATATTCCTCTTCTGTTAAAGGAATAACTCAAATTGCCCTAGGTTGTGAAGCAACCTATATTTCCCTCACTCCAAAAATTCCCAAATAATTCTCATAAATTGTTTGGGTCATATCTTGATCAAATATGGAAAAACTTTTCATTTCCATGTACAAAAATAATTGCCACATGCACAAGTTCAACTTTATTTGCCTAGCCAATCTTCCTCAGCAATTTTTCAAAGTTTCTGTCAAACAGAAGCCATTGTGCAGGAAGTCCTAGCTAGGAGTACCCAAATGAGTTGAACTTTTGCACACTCCTTAATGTGCTCATATTAACCCCTTCCACCCATTTGCAGCTCCATCCAATCATCTATGTGAGCACAGGAGAAAATCTTTGTTTCTAGTAATATTTTCAGGTTGTGAAGCAAGTGCATTTTATATTGCTTCAAAAATCCTGATAATTTACCAGATCATTCTTATACCCATAAAACATCTCTCCACCCAATTTGGCATCATTTCATTAAGCCATTATCCCTCTAGAATGTTTCCAAGTTTCTGGTCAGCAGAAATGTTTGTGAAGCAAGTACCATTCTGGATTTGCCAAATGGTATGATACTTGATGAGCATATTCATATGATCAAATAAACCTGTCTTGCTCAAACTCAGCTCAATCCAATCAACCATGGGAGTGTATCATCATGATCTTCATTTCTGACCAGATTATGTGGTTGTTAAGCAACTGCAGTAAATCTTGATCCATTTACCCTCAAAACCTTCAGGATAAAAGTCCTTCGATAGATAAACCTCCAAGACAAGCTATTTACTAAGTTACCAAGCTGGTGTCACTACAGCAAGTTACAAACACCTTCTTACTGATTTACTTTGGAGCACAGTGCAAATCACTGCTTTTCCCCTGGAATGATTTGTTTCCTCTTTTATACTTAGATCACTAAGGTCACTCTAATAGACATGGTCGTCCCGGCTAGAACACGCCGTTTGCACCAGAGCCCGTGGTGATCATGCTGGCGTCACGCACAGTGCAAGCTCTGGATCATTCCGGCCACTGTGCTCGTCTCCTCCCTCCTCGTCTCGACCTCAAGCTTTGTCCATGAGCTTCCCCGTGACGCCCTGCGTCGCGCTGAGTCGATGGTTCGTCGTCGTTATCCTTAAATGCGCCGCTAGCGCCATGCCCGTGCCGCGTCCAGCCTCTGCCCGCCATTAAAGCTCGGTCGGGAGCTCGCTCGTGAGCTCCAGAAGCCTCCCCTCGGCCTATATAAGGACCCCTAGACTCTCCCGAAGCTCGCAAGCCCCTCCTCATCCCTCCTAGCCCACCGGAGCAACGGCATCTCGCCGGAGTTCGCCTCTGTTCGCCTCGGCCGCCGCAGTTCCTCCTTGGTTCCGGCTAGCTCGAGCATCCCCTCCTCCTCTGGTGTTGTCCACGAGTTCCCCCACCTCCTCGCGGTTCACCCAAACCCCTTGCCCATCGCCGGAGAGTTCCGTGGCCGCGTCGCCCAAGTCCGGCCGTCGTCTCCGTCGTTCGGCCACCGCATCCTCCGGGCGTCCCGAGCCTCCTCGTGCCTCCCCGACCTCACCACGGCCTCCCCCTAGTCCCCACGAGCCGCCCCGACTCCTCATCCCTCGCTGGAGTGCCCTGCTCCGACGAACACCACCTCCGCCGAGCCGCCTCTGCCCTCCCATGGCGCCGCCTCTCCCCTCCAACCCTCTCCTCCCCGGAGGCCGTGCTCCCTCTGGATGGGTGCGGCGCAGCCCCGCAGTCCCGCTGGTGCCCTCGGCCGGGCCGGGGATCGCCGGAGCTGGCCGGCCCCTTGGCCGCTTCCCTCCTCTACTTCCGTTCTGTTCCGCTCGGGAACGAACAGGAGTGAGGGGAGGAGGAAGACGACGCCTTGCCAGCTGGCAAGGCGGGCCCCATCCCTGCGCACGGACCCCACCAGTCAGCCACCCAGCCGCCAGCCCCGCGTTGACCGGTCCACGTTGATGTGGATAAGTGGAGACGCATTAGGCTCTCTACATTTTCATCCACCGAAAATGTATTTCGTCAAATGCGCTTTCCTTTTTTCTGTCCAGGCCCCTGGTTGAAAATATTTTCATTACAGGTCGGTCCCTGGCAGTAAAACCCTTATATCTCCTCAACCGTAACTCCGTTTAACGTGAAACCAACGCTCACTTCTTCGTTTCGTAGAGCCCGTTCTGTTTGTTTTATTTTCACTATGGTTTGACACTGTGAAAATGACCTTTTTGCCTTTGCACGTAAACAGCCCCCTTCGGGAGAGAACTGTTTCCGGCAAATCTTTCCGCGGCTTCACCGCACTTTCTTCCGGCGATTTCTTCCACCCCAGGCAAGCCACAATACCCACTTGCATGATAGTCATGAAGTAGCCATGGTTTTCAACTTGAATCTTTATTAAATACTTGCTCATTAAAAAGATGGTTATCGTTGTTCCGATGATGTTTAGATTTGCATGCTCACTTTTGTGCTATGATGTTTTGTACTCTGCTACCAGGTTCAACCTGCTAGTATCTCCTCTCATATGATTATGCTTGCTAGTAGTACATGTTGATGTTGGTGATGGTCATGCTAGTCAGTATGCCATGCTTAGTGGATAAGATTTATTGTTGATATGGTGGATAGTTATGTGATACCCTCATGATTATGTTGATATCATGTTCATGCATTTTATCATGGCTCAGCATATTTGCATTCAAGTTAACCGGATTAAATTGAACATGAACAACTATTGGCTGAGTCATGGTGCCGCTGAAACGATACTGACCCGTGCAACCACGCTTACCGGTATGGGACGGTCCTAACTGGGTCTATTGTCGTGCCTCTCGCCGGTGCCTCCAGCGAGGGAAGGTTATGGGCGCGCGCTACCCTGATCAGGTAGGCGGACATAAGCCTTGTGTTCCCGTTGTTGTTGTTATGTGCACATGTCCCCGTTTGGGACGGTTTATTGTTTTGGGCCACGATGGTGGTTGTTGTGTCTGAAGGTAGACACGGGGCCACCCATGAATTAGCCTAGAGGGGAGTTGGTCGGAGTGGCCGGGAGAGTGTCATGGCAGTAGATCGGTTTTGTTGGAACGCCGTTGGTCCACACGAATGGGAGTACGAGGCCATGGGTTTCGTAGTGTGGGTATAGTGTACTAACCTCTACAGAGTGTATATTAAATCTATCGATAGCCGCGCCCGCGGATAAGGGCCCAGGTCGAAAGTAGGTCACACCATGAGTCAACAGCAATAAGAATAATGTGCTTAATAACGATGAGATAAGTTGGTTGTGATCGTCGTAAGGATCACAGGCCATTTATTGGTCGGGTTGTGATCGCCGTAAGGATCATGGTTTGGGACCAAGTGTTGGTCGGGTTGTGATCGCTGTAAGGCTCACTGTGGTATCGAGGATACCGAGATGTTGTATATTCGTGATGTTATGCGAGAGTCGTGGGTAAAAACCAAGCTCCTTGTGGTCATTTAATGATTGCTATGGTATTGTTTATACCAAGCTTTATTTGATCCTGAGATGATCACGTGATGTCCGAGGTTGGTAAGTGATGCATGTGTTGGTTACGAGGTAGCCCGAGCAGGATAAGTGGTGCATATAGTGGCATCATGTTGCATGCTAGTATTGTCGGATTAATATGCTCATATTGTTCTAGTTGTATCATGTTTATGTTGGTCATGTCATGTTATTCTGATAGTCTCATGTTAATTCCTGTTACGAGGTAGCCAGAAGACTTATCCTCGATCTATGGGGTGGAATACGGGGCGTTTTGGTTTCTCTGAGCCGGGGTGCCACACAGGTTCATTAGCATGCTCCAGTATGATGAATCAGGAGAGCTATACATGTTCTATGTTATTTTACCTGAGAGAGAGCAGTAGGAGTGATTAGCATGCTCTTCGTTTTTTTCGTCCCGAACTTAATCTCAAAGAGTGATTTGCTTTTGTGGTCTTATATATGAACGCTTATAATCATGACCATATTGAACTCGATGATATCTTTCATTCTGGTACAAGTGAATGTTTCTTCTTTAAGCTAGTATATATTGGTGGTGATTAGATAGAGGTAATGACTATGATAATTAAATAGTGCTAATGACGACTATGATGAGTTATTATATCATTTATGAAAGAAAGAGCATATTAGTTTCAACTGAATGGATCCTAGCTAGATAAGTGATCAAGTATATGCCATATCCATATTACTTGCTCACCTAATATAAGTGATCAAGTAATATGGATATGGCTTATTAATTTGATCACTTAGCTAGGATCCATGCATGCATCCCATTTGAAACTAATCTGCGGTACTTTCTCCAAATGATTTAACAACTCATTATAATGTATAAACAATCTCTAAATTAAATTGAAAACACAAAAGTAAAGGAAAAATGAAAAATAAAACCAAAACAGCCCAAACATTTAGTACCGGTTGGTGTTACCAACCGGTACCAAAGGTCTGCCGCCACCCGCCCCGGCTCATGCCACGTGGTGGCACTTTAGTGGAGGTTCGTGCAGAACCGGTACTAAAGGGGGGGACCTTTAGTCCCCACCCTTTAGTGCCGGTTGCAAAACCGGCACTAAAGCCCCTTACGAACCAGGGCTATAGCCCGGTTCTGCAATAGTGGTAGTTTGCCATAGACCTACGGGTCCGTAGGCAGTAGCTAGATGGCTTCTTCTCTCTTTGTATCTCAATACAACGGTCTCTTGGAGATCTATTTGATGTATTGACTTTTTGCGGTGTGTTTGTTGGGATCCGATGAATTGTGAGTTTATGATCAGATTTGCCTTGATTTAATATCCGTTCTTGATTATTATAGCCTTGTATTTCTTCTTCGATATTTGGGTTTTGTTTGGCCAACTTGATCTATTTATCTTGCAATGGAAAGAGGTGCTCTGTAATGGGTTCGATCTTGCGGTTTCCTTTCCCAGTGACAAAAGGGGCAGCAAGGTACGCATGTATCGTTGCTCTTGAGGATAAAACATGGGGTCTATTCCTACATGAATAGATCTTGTCTACATCATGTCATTGTTCTTATTGCATTACTCCATTTTTCCATGAACTTAATACACTAGATGCATGCTGGATTGCGGTCGATGTGTGGAGTGATAACCCACAAGTATAGGGGATCGCAACAGTTTTTGATGGTAGAGTATTCAACCTAAATTTATTGATTCGATACAAGGATAGCCAAAGAATATTCTCAAGAATTAGCGGCTGAGTTGTCAATTCAACCACACCTGAAAGTCTTAATATCTGCAGCAAAGTATTTAGTAGCAAAGTAGTATTAAAGTAACGATAATAGCAACATAGGTAATATTAGCAGTTCTGTAGCAATCGTAACAGCGGCAACGGAGAAGCAACTAAGCAAGGATCAATATGAAACGAGCTCTTAGGCAATGGATCAATGATGGATAATTATATCGGATGTAATTCATCATGCAACAGTTATAACATAGGGTGACACGGAACTAGCTCCAGTTCATCAATGTAATGTAGGCATGTATTCCGAATATAGTCATACGTGCTTATGGAGAAGAACTTGCATGACATCTTTTGTCCTACCCTCCCGTGGCAGCGGGGTCCTAATGGAAACTAAGGGATATTTGTTGGACAACGTAGCAATAATTCAATTTTTTCTACGCATCACCAAGATCAATCTATGGAGATTCTAGCAACAAGAGAGGGAGAGGATGAGCATCTTCATACCTTTTAAGATCACTAAGTGGAAGCATCACTAGATCACGGATGAGGGAGTCGTACTCGCGGCGATTCGAATCACGGAAGATCCAATCTAACGCTGAACGGATAGCGCCTCCGTGTTCAACACATGTATAGCCCGGGGACGTCTCCTCCTTCTTGGTCCATCAAGGGGAGAAGAGAAGTTGAGGGAGAGCTTCAGCAGCACGACGGCGTGGTGGTGGAGCTTGCAGTTCTCCGTCAGGGCTTCCCCAAGCACTACTGAGGAGGAGGTGGAGTTAGAGAGGGGGAGGGCTGCGCCAGGGGCAAGGGGTGAAGCTCCCATGTGCATCCCCACTATATATAGTGGTGGAGGGGGCTGGTTTCTTGCCCTCCAAGTCCATTGGGGCATTGGCAAAGGTGGGAGGAAAGAAACCCCATCATTTCCTTTCCCTACCGATTGTTATCCCCCCTTTTTAGGGATCTTGATCTTATCCCTTCGGGATATGATCTTATTCCTTCTAAGGGGGGATCTTGGTGTGCCTTGACCAGGGGTGCGGGACCTTGCCCCCACCACCCACGTTCATGTGGGTCCCCCCATGCAGGTGGGCCCCACTCCGGAACCTTCTAGAACCTTCCCGATACAATACCAAAAAATCCCGAACATTTTCCGATGGCCAAAATAGGACTTCCCATATATAAATCTTTACCTCCGGACCATTCCGGAACTCCTCATGATGTCCGGGATCTCATTCGGGACTCCTAACAACATTTGGTAACTGCACACTAAATTCCCATAACAACTCTAGTGTCACCAAACCTTAAGTGTTTTGACCCTATGGGTTCGGGAATCATGCAGACATGACGGAGACAGCTCTCTGGCCAATAACCAACAGTGGGATCTGGATACCCATGATGGCTCCCACATGTTCCACGATGATCTCATCGGATGAACCACGGTGTCGGGGATTCAATCAATCCCGTATACAATTCCCTTTGTAATTCGGTACATTACTTGCCCGAGATTCGATCGTCGGTATCCCAATACCTCGTTCAATCTTGTTACCGGCAAGTCACTTTACTCATTTCGTAATGCATGATCCCGCGACTAACTACATAGTCACATTGAGCTCATTATGATGATGCATTACCGAGTGGGCCCAGAGATACCTCTCCGTCATATGGAGTGACAAATCCCAGTCTCGATTCGTGCCAACCCAACAAACACTTTCGGAGATACATGTAGTGTACCTTTATAGCCACCCAGTTACGTTGTGACGTTTGGTACACCCAAAGCATTCCTACGGTATCCGGGAGTTGCACAATCTCATGGTCTAAGGAAATGATACTTGACATTAGAAAAGCTTTTAGCAAACAAACTACACGATCTTGTGCTATGCTTAGGATTGGGTCTTGTCCATCACATCATTCTCCTAATTATGTGATCCCGTTATCAATGACATCTATTGTCCATGGTCAGGAAACCATAACCATCTATTGATCAACGAGCTAGTCAACTAGAGGCTCACTAGGGACATGTTGTGGTCTATGTATTCAAACAGTATTACGGTTTCCAGTTAATACAATTATAGCATGAACAATAGACAATTATCATGAAGAAGGAAATACAATAATAACCATTTTATTATTGCCTCTAGGGCATATTTCCAATAGTCTCCCACTTGCACTAGAGTCAATAATCTAGTTCACATCACTATGTGATTGTAATGAATCCAACACCCATGGGGTTTGATCATATCTCGCTTGTGAGAGAGGTTATTAGTCAACGGGTCTGAACCTTTTAGATCCGTGTGTGCTTTACAAATCTCTATGTCATCTTGTAGATGCAGCTACCACGTGCTATTTTGAGCTATTCCCTATAACTGCTCTACTATATGAATCTGTTTTAGTACTCAGAGTCATCCAGATTAGTGTCAAAGTTTGCATCGACGTAACCCTTTACGACGAACTCTTTTACCACCTCCATAATCAAGAAAAATCCTTAGTCCACTAGTTACTAAGGATAACTTTGACCACTGTCCTGTGATCCATTCCTGGATCACTCTTGTACCCCTTGACAGACTCATGGCAAGGCACACTTCAGGTGCGGTACATAGCATAGCATACTGTAGAGCCTACGTCTAAAGCACAGGGGATGACCTTCGTCCTTTCTCTCTATTCTGCCGTGGTTAGTGTCGGTGTCAAAACCGGCGGATCTCGGGTAGGGGGTCCCAAGCTGTGCGTCTTAGGATCAATGGTAACATGAACACGAGATTTTACCCAGCTTCGGGATCTCTTGATGAGATAATACCCTACATGTTGCTTGATTGACTATAATGAGTATAGGGGTTACAAGAGTTGATCTACCTCGAGATCATATGTTGTGGTCTAAACCCTGGAGGTTTGATGAGTAATGTCATGATCTATCGACTAGCCTGGCCTCGGCTTATATAATGTACCAGAGGCCTAGGATAACAAGAGTCCTAGCCGAATACGCTGGTGGGGAGGAGTCCTTGTCTTGATCACCAAGTCTTGTGGAATCTTCCTTGTATGCGACAACTTTCCGAACTGGCCCATGAGTATACGGCCATGGGGG
This sequence comes from Triticum aestivum, assembly GCF_018294505.1. NCBI lineage: Eukaryota > Viridiplantae > Streptophyta > Magnoliopsida > Poales > Poaceae > Triticum > Triticum aestivum. The sequence continues at coordinate 32,046,490 of NC_057795.1, read as the reverse complement.
TCCTCGCCCCTCGTCCCAATCTAACTGATCAGGAGACGACATGATGAGTACCCCCTAGTCCAGGACACCATCAGTAGCCCCCTGAACCAGTCTTCAAGTTGGGGACGCTCCTCGATTCTTCCTAACTGTTCTTCATCTTCGGTCGTCGGTCTTGTAAACTGGTTCAACGAATCTCCTTATCTTCGATCTTGAGGATCGCCAAAGTGCATCCGAAGAGTTTATACATCGGGTATCCAAGGAGCCCCTTTAAGTTTACGGCCTTTATCAATGCCTTGTTATTTTTATGCCACACCTCAGGTTTTATGTTATTCCCAGGCGGTAGTGTCCTCATGCATCCGAGCTCCAACGACGGATTTCATTCGAGGTATCTTTTGTAGCCAAGCACCAACGTCGGACTGCTTCTGAGCTCCAATGCCGGAATGTATCCAAGCTCCACCATCGGAATGTATCCGAGGAGTATTGTTACAGCCGAGCTCCAACGCCAGACTGTATCCGAGCTCCAACGCCGGACTATGTCCAAGCTCCAACGCCGGACTATATCCTAGGTGTCATAGATCACCTTGGTTCAAAAAAGTTGAAGGAGTTTAGCCGAGCTTAATGCCGACAATGCCCTCTACAGAGCCAGCCACTAGCGTCCGAGCTTTATACCGGACTGCTTCCGGGGTGTCTATTGTAGTCGAGCACCAACTCCTGACTGTATCCGAGCTCCAACGCCGGACTATGTTCGAGGTGGTGCCCACCTCGGCCATGGGCTGATTTTTATGAATTTGACTTTTAATTATGCAATGTAATCTCTGCCGAGATGTATAGCCAGTAGCCCTCAAGGTGCGTGTTGGCCTAATATCTGGTATGCACCTGAAGGAAAAAATCAAACCGCTGACCCTAGTATCCCCCGAGACTCACGTCGATTCATAAAATCTGCCTAAGGATCAATTCCCAGCTCAGAGCATACTTAGGAATAAAAACGCGGTGTGCAAAGTCCTCGAGACTCAGGTTGGGTGCGGCTGACCAACCTGAGGATAATAATCTCCTCGAAAACTAGATTGCACTTTAAATTTTCTACATTGGATTGTCAATGCAGTAGCCCCCGAGACACTGGTTGGGTGGCGACACTTGATCAGGGGATGGATGTACCCCTTTAATATTTGTAAATAATAAGCACGAAGCCCAGTAGCCCCCGAGCCTTAATGTGGGAACGGGTTGCCGAATTAAGGATCGATGTCCAAAGTAAAATCACAAATTATGTGTAATGATTCTATGTATCCAAGTACTTTACATCATCAATGCTCGGATCCGCATTGTACAAAACTTTGTTAACCGGCCATCGGCTTAAAACCTCCTCGGCCAGTAGGCGGGGAGTGTTTGTCCCACTTTATAAAGCCTTTATGAGGGCAAAGATTTACGGCAAACAAGGCGATCCGGCCATACGGTTTTATAAACAAAGGTACACAGAGAGACATGTTATATTATTGTTTAACATGGAAACATCGTCCAAAGAAAATAGTCCCTCTATGGTTCCTTTCTTTGGGTTTTCATGATAAGGATGATCATGAAACCTCAGCTCCGATCAATGTGGGAGGAAAATATTGAGGATATAGTTCAAGGAAAGCTTCCAAACTCTGTGGTCTAGATGAACCCAAATTTTCACTTCCATTGCGGCCGTTTATAATCTGAAAGTGGCCCATCGTCGGCTTCTACTCCCTTGTAGATGCTACGCAGGGTGTTTCTGAAATAACAAAACAACCCTTAGCCGACGTCTCGGTGCCTGAAGGCGGTTGTGTTGGCGGAAACGAGGCAATCAGATATGCGGGCTTTATAACTTTCACTTAGTCATAGGAGCTTAAAGTGGGGAGGCCAGCAAGTAGCCCCCCGCTTAGTGTTAGGCAACAGCTGAGGTCAAGCCGTAAACACTTCGGCCAATGTTATGAATGGCCTGTCATTTAACATAGTCATCGGACTGCTGACCAATTTACGCTTATTGTGGAAGTCAGTTTTCGGCTTTCTCTAATGCGGTGCTTAACCATGCGAGTTGGAAGCACAATCGCAGTGGTTCTCCCTTTGCACACCTAACTGAACAAAGCGGAACATAGGAGGCAAGCACAAGAGCCGGGCAACCCAACTATTGACCAAAGACACAATTTGAAACGGATGCATATATAGAAATATCCGAGAATTTTTGCCGAATCTCTATAGGTGTCCGGCATTGCACTGCGAGACTTATGCGGAAAACACACTAATAGTTTAAAAGTGCCATAAACTTGGAAAACCAAGAAACGTCAGTAAAAACTTGACGTCCGAACAAGATCAAGTGTTCGGTGCCAATCCGAAAATTGGTCTTAGAAAAAAAATTGTGCTTTTGTTGTGCTTTAACATGACACATCCTATCTCAAGACTTCAAGCGGGTCAGCCTACGGCTTCAACCTCCTATCCCGAAGGCGGAGTACTTAGGCTCCCCGGCTATTGACCACAGACTCTCGTCGAAAAAAGGAGTGATAGAAAAAAGACTTTGCAGCGACTAGGAAGAAGAACACTTATTATAAAACAGCTCACATAAATTTAAGAGCCCCCGAGTGACTTGGGTAAAATAATTTTATGTTATAATGATTGTGCGTACCGAAGTACTTATATCATATTTGTGTTCACCCGAACTTTGAACGCGTCTTAACCGACCGTCGGCTTCTCCTCTTCGGTCAAGGACCGAAGAGTGTTATGTACTCCACCTGTCGAGAATATCGACGGTGTTTCCGATAACCAGGCAATCAGGCCATAAGGCTGTAACAGATAAAGGGCGCTCAGGGAACTTATGCTATATTACTAACGAAGTATAAGAAGCATCTTCGAAGAAAATAGTACCCCCACCGATACCTTTCTTCGGTTGCTCATTATTATTATGAGACTTGTGCAATAGATTTTTTGTACTCATGAGTTCCGTTGTGTGCCGACCATTGTTGAAAACAGTAAGAGTGCTAGCTTTTGGCTTCAACCAGTCTGAGGTCCGTCTCGGATGAACCGATCGTGACAATTGCAGAGGTGCTCCCTTTACTCCCTAGCCGAACAATCGGGAACTTAGGGGTAAGCACAGGAGCCAGGCAACCCAGCTTGCAAGTCGCTTAAGTCAACATGGTGCATATTGTGGCGTAATACATGAACAAGGAATGAAGCTGTACAAGTATAATCATATGCAAGAGGAAAAGCTCCATCAAGGGAGCCCCCAAATAAACAGGGATTTGAATATGTGCGTCACAAACAAAGTTTTGACAAGGAACTTTGTCACAAACAACTTTGTGCCAAAAAGTATAATGCTTGTTCTAACCGAACAAAATTTAAAATTTAAAGTTTTTGAGCATTAAAACAACTTAGCTCGTTAATGTGCGGGACGAAGACACCCACTGATCTGCGACAGATCCAAAAAGGTTCGCAGTCCTCGGCGTGGCCGAGGTCCTAGCCCCAGGCTTGAGGTGTCCGAGCAAGGAGTTCGGCACTCCGGAGTAGTGACCACGTAAGGCAGTCAAAATCAATTACCTGCACACATAAAACAGTGCGGTATAGAAAATAATAATATATGTATATATAAATCCTTGCTTAATTGCTTTACGCAAAAAATAATTTATTTAAAGAGATGGGGCCTGGCGCTGGAGCCAATGTCGATGCAGGGCGTCAGCGCGACGCAGTGAAGGTGTGACAAAAGCCTGAATTTGTAGGGCGGTCCGGGCTCCGGATACAGTGTTTGCCGAACTATGTACGGAAACTGACCGAACCACCACGCGACCATTTTTAATGTGGCCGCCATTTGATAGACCTAGTTTGTTTGTTGTAGCATTCTGAAGAAAAGTGACTCCTAAAATTGGGAATCGATCCGCACACCCATTGCCTGATGGGCGATAAAGCGATGGTATGGCGAAGTTGGCAAAGGTTGGCTCGCCGAGGCAAAAGCCCATGGTCCAGCTAATGTGATGAAGTTGGTCCGCCGGTGACGCCGAAGTCTCCGAAATAAGTTGGTGAAGGGATGACGAAGCCCCCAGTCCAGGCGAGGAGACAGAGCAGACGGTGAAGAGATGTGTCAGCCGAGGTGTTGAAGTAGTTCAGCGTGGTGGACATCGGCTCAATGAAGGAACGGTTCGGGCATGCCGATGAAGGTCGTAGTGTGTGACGTGCTCAATGCTGGCTTGATGAATTAACCGTGTGGCGATGCCGGTGTGCCCGCTCCGTGTAATCTGTGGGGCGGCGATGTTGGTGACGATTTATCCTTCACAATGCCGAACTATTGTTCGGATGGCCGAGATGACGATCCGAAGAAGTTAAGATCGGCTCAACAAAGTGACGACGTGTCTAGCGCAGGTCGACCGCCGTGGAGTGATGTTGTCGGGCCGGTTTGACACCGACGCGATGGTGAAGATCGTATTGTAAAAATACTTTTAATATTAATGGGATGTGTTTGAGAATAAAACGCAATACCCCATACGAAAACGTCCTTCAAAAAGAATGTCCGAAATCCCGTTCGTAAAGGAGATGAACTCGGGTCGGATTCGTTCTCGCGCAGAAAACAGATCCAAAAAGTGAAGCACTAATCGAAAGGTTTCCGGAGTTTGGACGGTCGGATCGGGCTGAACTTTTGGCAGGTAGTAGATATGGGAATTCCGCAGCTGATCAACGGTTGGATCTTCCAAAGGACGTTCGAGCTAGATGCTGGACACCCCGCTCAAAACTCATCTGGATTCTCGTCCAGATTCAACAGGGCTCCGGTATATCGGAGATTGTCGGAGATTCCTCCATTGGAACTTGACGAAATTTTTGCAAGGTTTTTGTAGACTTAATTCCGCATTATTCCACCGAAGCAATCGTTTAGGCGACACTCGAGGAGGCGGTGGCAGCGGATACGAGTTTGCTGTCCAGAAAAACAGCACGCTCGCCCGAGGGCAATGTTGACGTTGAGCCCCCGAGCTCCATGGATGACTCCTCCATGATCTTGATAGAGATCAGAGTTGATGTTGATGAAGTCCCTCATCCGAACTTGACGATCGGAGGTACGGCGCAGACCTCGGCCAAGCCAAGGTGACCAGTTGAGCTGGTGACGAAGAAACCGACGTCGCAGTTGACCTGCAGTCAAGCCATTGATCCTCTTGCCGATCACACAGCGGAACTCTCTATGAAAGCACCAATGCCGGTGTCAAAATCAGTGGATCTCGGGTAGGGGGTCCCAAGTTGTACGTCTTAGGATCAATGGTAACATGAACACGGGATTTTACCTAGCTTCGGGCTCTCTTGATGAGATAATATCCTACATGCTGCTTGATTGACTATAATGAGTATAGGGGTAACAAGAGTTGATCTACCTCGAGATCATATGTTGTGGTCTAAACCCTGGAGGTATGATGAGTAATGTCATGATCTATCGACTAGCCTGGCCTCGGTTTATATAATGTACCAGAGGCCTAAGATAACAAGAGTCCTAGTTGAATACGCCGGTGGGGAGGAGTCCTTGTCTTGATCATCAAGTCTTGTGGAATCTTCCTTATATGTAGCAACTGTCCGAACTGGCCCATGAGTATATGGCCATGGGTGTCCTCGGCCCAATCTAACTGATCGGGAGACGACGTGATGAGTACCCCCTAGTCCAGGACACCGTCAGTCAGGTCTTGAGTCTTACTCAATACTCATACCTTATGACACAGCCAAGAACTCCTTCTTTCCCGATCTATTTTGAACTCCTTCAAAATCTTGTCACGGTATGTATTCATTTGGAAGTACTATTAAGCATTTTTTATCTATCCCTATAGATCTTGATGCTCAATGTTCAAGTAGCTTAATCCAAGTTTCCCATTGAAAAACACTTTTCAAATAACCCTATATGCTTTCCAGAAATTCTACATCATTTCTGATCAACAATATGTCAACAACATATACACATCAGAAATTCTATAGTGCTCCCACTCACTTCTATGGAAATACAAGTTTCTCATAAACTTTGTAGAAACCCAAAATCTTTGATCATCTCATCAAAGTCTATATTCCAACTCTGACATGCTTACTCCAGTCCTTGGAAGGATTGTTGAAGCTTTGCATACTTGTTAGCATCTTTTAGGTTTGACAAAACCTTCTGATTGTATCACATATAACCTTTCCTCAAGCAACTCTTCGAGGAAACAATGTTTTGACATCCTATCTGCAAGATTTCATAAATAATGCAGTAACTGCTAATATAATTCCAACAGACTCTTAGCATCGCTATGAGTGAGAAAGTCTCATCGTACTCAATTCCTTGAACTTGTCGGAAAACATCTCAGCAACAAGTCGAGCTTTCTTAATGGTGACACTTACCATCATTGTCTGTCTTCCTTTTAAAATCCATCTATACCCAACAGCCTTACGACCATCAAGTAGTTCTTCCAAAGTCTACACTTTGTTACATGGATCCTCTCTCGAATTTTATGGCCTCGAGCCATTTGTCGGAATTCGGGCCCACCATCTCTTCTCCATAGCTCATAGGTTTATTGTTGTCTAGCAACATGACCTCCAAGACAGGATTACCATACCACTCTGAAGCAGTACGCGTCCTTGTCGACCTACGAGGTTTGGTAGTGACTTGATCCGAAGTTTCATGATCTCTATCATCAGCTTCCACTTCAATTGGTGTAGGCGCTATAGTAACAACTTCCTGTGCCCTGCTACACACTGGTTGAAGTGATGGTTCATTAACCTCATCAAGTCTCCGCCATCCTCCCACTCATTTCTTTCGAGAGAAATTTTTCCTCGAGAAAGGACCCATTTCTAGAAACAATCACTTTTGCTTTCGGATCTGAAATAGGAGGTATACCAAACTGTTTTGGGTGTCCTATGAAGATGTATTTATCCACTTTGGGTTCGAGCTTATCAGGCTAGAGCTTTTCCACATAAGCGTCGCAGCCCCAAACTTTTAAGAAATGATAGCTTAGATTTCTCTAAACCATAGTTCATACGGTGTCATCTCAATGGGATTACATGGTGCCCTATTTAAAGTGAATGTGGTTTTCTCTGATGCCTAACCCATAAACGATAGTAGTAATTTGATAAGAGACATCATGGTATGCACCATATCCAAGAGGGTGCATTTATGATGTTCGGACACACCATCACACTATGGTATTCCAGGCGGTATTAGTTGTGAAACAATTTCCACAATGTCTTAATTGTTTACCAAAATCGCAACTCAGATATTCATCTCTATGAACATATCATAGACGTTTTATCCTCTTGTCACAAAGATCTTCAACTTCACTCTGAAATTACTTGAACCTTTCAATAATTCAGACTTGTGTTTCATCAAGTAAATATACTCAACATCTACTCAAATCAGTTGTGAAGTAAGAGCATAACGATATCCACTGCGTGCCTCAGCACTTATTGGACTGCACACATCAAAATGTATTACTTCCAACAAGTTGCTTTCTTGTTCCATCTCACTGAAAACGAGGCCTTTCAGTCATCTTGCCCATGTGGTATGATTTGCATGTCTCAAGTGATTCAAAATCAAGTGAGTCCAAACAATCCATTTGCATGGAGTTTCTTCATGCTTATATAACAATAGACATGGTTCGCATGTCTCAAACTTTCAAAAGGAAATGAGTGAGTCTAAAGATCCATCAACATAGAGCTTCTTCATGTGTTTTATACCAATATGACTCAAATGGCAGTGCCACAAGTAGGTGATACTATCATTACTATCTTTTGGCATGAACACGTGTATCACTACGATCGAGATGCAATAAACCATTCATTTTAGGTGCAAGACCATTGAAGGTATTATTCAAATGAACAGAGTAACCATTATTCTCCTTAAATGAATAATCGTATTGCGATAAACATAATCCAATCATGTCTATGCTCAACGCAAACACCAAATAACAATTATTTAGGTTTAACACCAATCCCGATGGTAGAGGGAGCATGCGATGTTTGATCACATCAACCTTGGAAACACTTCCAACACACATCGTCATCTCACCTTTAGCTAGTCTTCGTTTATTCCGTAGCTTTTATTTTGATTTACCAACACTTAGCTACCGAACCGGTATCTAATACCCTGGTGCTACTAGGAGTACTAGTAAAGTACACATTAATATAATGTATATCCAATATAATTCTGTCGACCTTACCAGCCTTCTCATCTGCCAAGTATCTAGGGTAGTTCTGCTTCAGTGACTGTTCCCCTCATTATAGAAGCACTTAGTCTCGGGTTTGGGTTCTACCTTGGGTTTCTTCACTAGAGCAGCAACTGATTTGCCGTTTCATGAAGTATCCCTTCTTGCCCTTGCCCTTCCTGAAACTAGTGGTTTTACTAACCATCAACAATTGATGCTCCTACTTGATTTCTACTTTTGTGGTGTCAAACATCGCGAATAGCTCAAGGATCATCATATATATCCCTGATATGTTATAGTTCATCACGAAGCTCTAGTAGCTTGGTGGCAGTGACTTTGGACAAACATCACTATCTCATTTGGAAGATTAACTCCCACTCGATTCAAGTGATTGTAGTACTTAGACAATCTAAGCACATGCTCAATGATTGAGCTTTTCTCCCTTAGTTTGCAGGCTAAGAAACTCGTCGGAGGTCTCATACCTCTTGACGTGGGCACGAGCCTGAAATCCCAATTTCAGCCCTTGGAACACCTCATATGTTCCGCGGCGTTTCTAAAAACGTCTTCGGTGCCTCAATTCTAAACCGTTTAACATTACTGAACTATCACATAGTCATCAAAATGTGTATGTCAGATGTTCACAACATCCACAGATGACGTTCGAGGTTCATCACACCAAGCGGTGCCTTAAGGACATAATCCTTCTGCGCAGCAATGAGGACAATCCTCAGTTTACGGACCAAGTCTGCATAATTGCTACTATCAACTTTTAACTAAATTTTCTCTAGGATCATATCTTAAAAAGTAGAACTAAAGCGTAAGCTACGACATAATTTGCAAAGACTTTTTGACTATGTTCATGATAATTAAGTTCATCTGATTATTTAATGAACTCCCACTTAGATAGACATCCCTCTAGTCATCTAAGTGATACATGATCCGATTCAACTATGCTGTGTCCGATCATCACGTGAGACGGACTAGTCATCATTGGTGAACATCTTCATGTTTATCGTATCTACTATACGAATCATGTTTGACCTTTCGGTCTCTTGTGTTCCGAGGCCATGTTTGTACATGCTAGGCTCGTCAAGTCAACCTAAGGGTCTCACGTGTGTAAATCTGGCTTACGCCCCCTGTATGCGAACGTTAGAATCTATCACACCTGATCATCATGTGGTGCTTCGAAACAACGAACTTTCGCAACGGTGCATAGTTAGGGGGAACACTTTCTTCAAATTTTAGTGAGGGATCATCTTATTTATGCTACCGTTGTTCTATGCAAATAAGATGTAAACATGACAAACATCACATGCAAATCATAAAGTGACATGATATGGCCAATATCATTTTGCGCCTTTGATCTTCATCTTTGAGGGGTGGCATGATCACCTTCGTCACCGGCATGACACCATGATCTCCATCATCATGATCCCCATCATCGTGTCTTCATGAAGTTGTCTCACCAACTATTACTTCTACTACTATGGCTAATGGTTAGCAATAAAGTAAAGTAATTACATGGCGTTATCATTGACACGCAGGTCATACAATAAATTAAGACAACTCCTATGGCTCATGCCGGTTGTCATACTTATCGACATGCTAGTCGTGATTCCTATTACAAGAACATGATCAATCTCATACATCACATATCATTCATCACATTCTTTTGGCCATATCACATCACATAGCATGCCCTGCAAAAACAAGTTAGACGTCCTCTAATTGTCGTTGCATGTTTTACGTGGCTGCTATGGGTTTCTAGCAAGAACTTTTCTTACCTACGCAAAAGCCCAACGGTGATATGACAATTGCTATTTACCCTTCATAAGGACACTTTTAGTCGAATCTGATGCGACTAAAGTGGGAGAAATTGTCACCTGCTAGCCACCTTATGCAACAAGTGCATGTCAGTCGGTGGAACCTGTCTCACGTAAGCGTACGTTTAAGGTCGGTCCGAGACGCTTCATCCCAAAATGCCGCCGAACCAAGATAGGACTAGTAACGATAAGCAAATTGAACAAACCATCGGCCACAACTACTTGTGTTCTACTCGTGCATAGAATCTACGCATAGACCTAGCTCTAATACCACTATTGGAGAACGTATCAATAATTCAAAATTTTCTACGCATCACCAAGATCAATCTATGGAGATTCTAGAAAAAAGAGAGGGAGAGGATGAGCATCTTCATACCTTTGAAGATCTCTAAGCGAAAGCGTCACTAGAACGCGGATGAGGGAGTCATACTCGCGGCGATTCAACTCACGGAAGATCCGATCTAACACCGAGCGGACGGCGCCTCCGCGTTCAGCACACGTACAGCCCAGGGACGTCTCCTCCTTCTTGATCCTACAAGGGGATAGGATAAGTTGAGGGAGATCCCCGCAGCACGACGGCATGGTGGTGGAGCTTGTAGTTCTCCGGCTGGGCTTTGCCAAGCACTACTAAGGAGGAGGTGGAGTTCGAGAGGGGAAGGGCTGCGCCAGGGGCAAGGGGTGAAGCTCCCAAGCACCTCCCCACTATATATAGGGGTGGAGGGGGCTGGTTTCTTGCTGTCCATGTCCATTGGGGCGTTGGCAAAGGTGGGAGGAAAGAAATCCCGTCATTTCCTTTCCCCACTGATTGTTATCCCCCATTTTTAGGGACCTTGATCTTATCCCTTCGGGATATGATCTTATTCCTTCTAAGGGCGATCTTGGTGCGCCTTCACCAGTGGTGTGGGGCCTTGCCCCCACTACCCACATTCATGTGGGTCCCCCATGCAGATGGGCCCCACTCCGGAACCTTCTAGAACCTTCCCGGTACAATACTGAAAAATCCCTAACATTTTCCGGTGGCCAAAATAGGACTTCCCATATATAAATATTTACCTCCGCACCATTCTGAAACTCCTCGTGATGTTCAAGATCTCATTCGGGACTCCTAGCAACATTCGGTAACTGCACACTAATTCCCATAACAACTCTAGCGTCACCGAACCTTAAGTGTGTAGACCCTACGGGTTCGGTAATCATGCAGACATGACCGAGATAGCTCTCTGGCCAATAACCAACAGCGGGATCCGGATACCCATGATGGCTCCCACATGTTCCATGATGATCTCATCGGATGAACCACGATGTCGGGGATACAATCAATCCCGTATACAATTCCCTTTGTCAATCGGTATGTTACTTGCCCGAGATTCGATCGTCGATATCCCAATACCTCGTTCAATCTTGTTACCGGCAAGTCACTTTCCACGTTCCGTAATGCATGATCCCATGACTAACTACATAGTCACATTGAGCTCATTATGATGATGCATTACCGAATGGGCCCCGAGATACCTCTCCATCATACGGAGTGACAAATCCCAGTCTCGATTCGTGCCAACCCAATAGACACTTTCGGAGATACCTGTAGTGTACCTTTATAGCCACCCAATTACGTTGTAACGTTTGGTACACCCCAAGCATTCCTACGGTATCCGGGAGTTGCACAATCTCATGGTCTGAGGAAATGATACTTGACATTAGAAAAGCTTTTAGCAAACAAACTACACGATCCTGTGCTATGCTTAGGATTGGGTCTTGTCCATCACATCATTCTCCTAATGATGTGATCCCGTTACAATGACATCTAATGTCCATGGTCAGGAAACCATAACCATCTATTGATCAACGATCTAGTCAACTAGAGGCTCACTAGGGACATGTTGTGGTCTATGTATTCACACATGTATTACGGTTTCCAGTTAATACAATTATAGCATGAACAATAGACAATTATCATGAACAAGGAAATACAATACTAACCATTTTATTACTTCCTCTAGGGCATATTTCCAACAATATTAAGGCCTCCTTTTAATAGAGTACTGATACGTCCATTTTGCATCATGCTTCTTGTTGGAAATATGCCCTAGAGGCAATAATAAATTAGTTATTATTATATTTCCTTGTTCATGATAATCGTTTATTATCCATGCTATAATTGTATTGATAGGAAACTCAGATACATGTGTGGGTACATAGACAACACCATGTCCCTAGTAAGCCTCTAGTTAACTAGCTCGTTTATCAATAGATGGTCATGATTTCCTGACCATGGACATTGGATGTCATTGATAACGGGATCACATCATTAGGAGAATGATGTGATGGACAAGACCCAATCCTAAGCCTAGCACAAAGATTGTAGTTCATATGCTAAAGCTTTTCTAATGTCAAGTATCATTTCCTTAGACCATGAGATTGTGCAACTCCCGGATACCGTAGGAATGCTTTGGGTGTACCAAACGTCACAATGTAACTGGGTGGCTATAAAGGTGCATTACAGGTATCTCCAAAAGTGTCTGTTGGGTTGGCACGAATCGAGACTGGGATTTGTCACTCCGTGTAAATGGAGAGGTATCTCTGGGCCCACTCGGTAGGACATCATCATAATGTGCACAATGTGACCAAGGGGTTGATCACGGGATGATGTGTTACGGAACGAGTAAAGAGACTTACCGGTAACGAGATTGAACAAGGTATCGGTATACCGATGATCGAATCTCGGGCAAGTACAATACCGCTAGACAAAGGGAATTGTATACGGGATCGATTGAGTCCTTGACATCGTGGTTCATCCGATGAGATCATCATGGAACATGTGGGAGCCAACATGGGTATCCAGATCCTGCTGTTGGTTATTGACCGGAGAACGTCTCGGTCATGTCTGCATGTCTCCCGAACCCGTAGGGTCTACACACTTAAGGTTCGGTGACGCTAGGGTTGTATGAATATGAGTATGCAGCAAACCGAATGTTGTTCGGAGTCCCGGATGAGATCCCGGACGTCACGAGGAGTTCCGGAATGGTCCGGAGGTAAAGATTTATATATGGGAAGTCTTATTTTGGTCGCCAGAAAAGTTTCGCACGTTATCGGTATTGTACCGGGAGTGCCGAAAGGGGTCTGGGGGTCCACCGGGTGGGTCCACCTGCCCCAGGGGGCCACATGGGCTGTAGGGGGTGCGCCTTGGCCTATATGGGCCAAGGGCACCAGCCCCAAGAGGCCCAGGCGCCAAGATATAAGAAAAGGGGAGAGTCCTCAAGGGGGAAGGCACCTCCGAGGTGCCTTGGGGAGGATGGACTCCTCCCCCCCTTGGCCGCACCCCTTCCTTGGAGGAAGGGGCAAGGCTGCGCCTCCCTCCTCTCCCTTGCCCCTATATAAAGGGAGGGGAGGGAGGGGTGGCCGCACCCTGAAGCCCTTGGCGCCTCCCCTTCCTGCTACACCTCCTCCTCCTCCCGTAGTCGCTTAGCGAAGCCCTGCCGGAGTTCTGCTGCATCCACCACCATGCCGTCGTGCTGCTGGATCATCATCAACCTCTCCTTCCCCCTTTCTGGATCAAGAAGGAGGATACGTCATCCGCTCCGTACGTGTGTTGAACGCGGAGGTGTTGTCCGTTCGGCACTAGGTCATCGGTGATCTGAATCACGGCGAGTACGACTCCATCATCCCCGTTCACTTGAACGCTTCTGCACGCGATCTACAAGTGGTATGTAGATGCAATCACTCTCCCATGACTCGTTGCTAGATGAACTCATAGATGGATCTTGGTGAAACCGTAGGAAAAATTTTAATTTTCTGCAACGTTCCCCAACAGTGGCATCATGAGCTAGGTCTATGCGTAGTTCTCTATTGCACGAGTAGAACACAATTTGTTGCGGGCGTAGATGTTGTCAACTTTCTTTCCGCTACTAGTCTTATCTTGCTTCAACGGTATTGTGGGATGAAGCGGCCCGGACCGACCTTACACGTACGCTTACGTGAGACTGGTTCCACCGACCGACATGCACTAGTTGCATAAGGTGGCTAGCGGGTGTCTGTCTCTCCCACTTTAGTTGGAGCGGATTCGATGAAAAGGGTCCTTATTTAGGGTAAATAGAAGTTGACAAATCACGTTGTGGCTTTCACGTAGGTAAGAAAACGTTCTTGCTAGAACCCTATTGCAGCCATGTAAAACTTGCAACAACAATTAGAGGACGTCTAACTTGTTTTTGTAGCAAGTGTTTTGTGATATGATATGGCCAAAGTTGTGATGAATGATGAATGATATATGTGATGTATGAGATCATGTTCTTGTAATAGGAATCACGACTTGCATGTCGATGAGTATGACAACCGGCAGGAGCCATAGGAGTTGTCTTTATTTTTTGTATGACCTGCGTGTCATTGAAGAACGCCATGTAAATTACTTTACTTTATTGCTAAACGCGTTAGCCATAGAAGTAGAAGTAGTCGTTGGTGTGAAAACTTCATGAAGACATGATGATGGAGATCATGATGATGGAGATCATGGTGTCATGCCGGTGACGATGATGATCATGGAGCCCCGAAGATGGAGATCAATGGAGCTATATGATATTGGCCATATCATGTCACTACTATATAAGTGCATGTGATGTTTATTATGTTTATGCATCTTGTTTACTTAGAACGACGGTAGTAAATAAGATGATCCCTTACAACAATTTCAAGAAGTGCTCTCCCCTAACTGTGCACCGTTGCTAAAGTTCGTCGTTTCGAAGCACCACGTGATGATCGGGTGTGATAGATCCTTATGTTCACATATAACGGGTGTAAGACAGATTTACACACGCGAAACACGTAGGGTTAACTTGACGAGCCTAGCATGTACAGACATGGCCTCGGAACACGGAGACCGAAAGGTCGAGCATGAGTCGTATAGTAGATACGATCAACATGAAGATGTTCACCGATGATGACTAGTCCGTCTCACGTGATGATCGGACACGGCCTAGTTGACTCGGATCATGTAATCACTTAGATGACTAGAGGGATGTCTATCTGAGTGGGAGTTCATGAGATGAACTTAATTATCCTGAACATAGTCAAAAGATCTTTGCAAATTATGTCGTAATCTTGCGCTTCAGTTCCACTGTTTAGATATGTTCCTAGAAAAATATAGTTGAAAGTTGACAGTAAAGATTATGCGGACAGTAGAAAGCTTATGTCCTTAATGCACCGCTCAGTGTGCTGAACCCCAAACGTCATTTGTGGATGTTACGAACATCGGACATACACGTTTTGATAACTACGTGATAGTTCAGTTAAATGGTTTAAGTAGAGGCACCAAAGACGTTTTCGAAACGTCGCGGAACATATGAGATGTTTCGAGGGCTGAAATTGGGATTTCAGGCTCGTGCCCACGTCAAGAGGTATAAGACCTCCGATGATTTTCTTAGCCTACAAACTAAGGGAGAAAAGCTCAATCGTTGAGCTTGTGCTCAGATTGTCTGAGTGCAACAATCACTTGAATCGAGTGGGAGTTGATCTTCCAGATGAGATAGTGATGTTTCTCCAAAGTCATTGCCACCAAGCTACTAGAGCTTTGTGATGAACTATAACATATCAGGGATAGATATGATGATCCTTGAGGTATTCGTGATGTTTGACATCGCGAAAGTAGAAATCAAGAAGGAGCATCAATTGTTGATGGTTGGTGAAACCACTAGGGCAAGGGCAAGAAGGGATACTTCATGAAACGGCAAATCAGCTGCTGCTCCAGTGAAGAAACCCAAGGTTGAACCTAAACCCGAGACTAAGTGCTTCTGTAATAAGGGGAACAGCCACTGGAGCAGGATTACCCTAGATACTTGGTAGATAAGAAGGCTGGCAAGGTCGATAGAAGTATATTGGATATACATTATGTTAATGTGTACTTTACTAGTACTCCTAGTAGCACCAGGGTATTAAGATACCGGTTCGGTTGCTAAGTGTTAGTAACTCGAAATAAAAGAGCTACGGAATAAACGGAGACTAGCTAAAGGTGAGCTAACGATATGTGTTGGAAGTGTTTCCAAGTTTGATGTGATCAAACATCGCATGCTCCCTCTACCATCAAGATTAGTATTAAACCTGAATAATTGTCATTTAGTGTTTGCGTTGAGCATAGACATGATTGGATTATGTCTATCGCAATACGGTTATTCATTTAAGGAGAATAATGGTTACTCTATTTATTTGAATAATACCTTCAATGGTCTTGCACCTAAAGGAGTCGTTTATTGAATCTCGATCGTAGTGATACACATTTTCATGCCAAAAGATATAAGATAGTAATGATAGTACCACCTACTTGTGGCACTGCCATGTAAGTCATATTGGTGTAAAACACATGAAGAAGCTCCATGTTGATGGATCTTTGGACTCACTCGTTTTTGAAAAGTTTGAGACATGCGAACCATGTATATTGGTGTATACGCATGAAGAAACTCCATGCAGATGGATCGTTTAGACTCACTTGATTTTGAATCACTTGAGATATGCAAATCATACCACATGGTCAAGATGACTGAAAAAGCCTCGTTTTCAGTAAGATGGAACAAGATAGCAACTTGTTGGAAGTAATACATTTTGATGTGTGCAGTCCAATAAGTGCTGAGGCATGCAGTGAATATCGTTATGTTCTTACTTCATAGATGATTTGAGTAGATGTTGAGTATATTTACTTGATGAAACACAAGTCTGAATTATTGAATGGTTCAAGTAATTTCAGAGTGAAGTTGAAGATCGTCGTGACAAGAGGATAAAATGTCTATGATATGATCATAGAGATGTGTATCTGAGTTACGAGCTTTGGCACGCAATTAAGACACTGTGGAAATTGTTTCACAATTAATACCGCCTGGAACACCATAGTGTGATGGCGTGTCCGAACATCATAGTTGCACCCTATTGGATATGGTGCGTACCATGATGTCTCTTATCGAATTACCACTATCGTTCATGGGTTAGGCATTAGAGACAACCGCACTCACTTTAATATGGCACCACGTAATTCCGTTGAGACAGCACTGTTTGAACTATGGTTTGGAGAAACCTAAGTTGTCGTTTCTTAAAAGTTTGGGGCTGCGACGCTTATGTGAAAAAGTTTCATCGTGATAAGCTCGAACCCAAAATGGATAAATACATCTTCATAGGATACCCAAAACGGTTGGGTATACCTCCTAATTCAGATCCGAAAGCAATTGGGACTGTTTCTAGAAACGGGTCCTTTCTCGAGGAAAAGTTTCTCTCGAAAGAATTGAGTGCGAGGATGGTGGAGACTTGATGAGGTTATTGAACCATCACTTCAACTAGTGTGTAGCAGGGCACAGGAAGTTGTTCCTGCGGCACCTACACCAATTGAAGTAGAAGCTTATGATAGTGATCATGAAACTTCGGATCAAGTCACTACCGAACCTCGTAGGACGACAAGGACGCGTACTGCTTCGGAGTGGTACGGTGATCCTGTATTGAATGTCATGTTGCTAGACAACAATGAACCTATGAGCTATGGAGAAGCAATGGTGGGCCCATATTCCAACAAATGGTTAGAAGCCATGAGATCCGAGATAGGATCCATGTATCAGAACAAAGCATGGACTTTGGTGGACTTGCCCGTTGATCGACAAGCCATTGAGATAAATGGATCTTTAAGAAGAAGACGGACGTGAACGGTAATGTCACCTTCTATGAAGCTCGACTTGTGGCGAAGAGTTTTTCACAAGTTCAAGGAGTTCACTACGATGAGATTTACTCATCCGTAGCGATGCTTAAGTCCGTCGGAATCATGTTAGCATAAGCTGCATTTATGAAATCTGGCAGATGGATGTCAAGACGAGTTTCCTTACCAGTTTTCGTAAGGAAAGGTTGTATGTGATACAATCAGAAAGTTTTTGTTGATCCTAAGGATGCTAAAAGTTATGCTGGCTCCAGCGATCCTTCTAAGGACTGGAGTAAGCATCTCGGAGTTGGAATGTGCGCTTTGATGAGATGATCAAAGATTTTGGGTTTGTACAAAGTTTGTGAGAAACTTGTATTTCCAAAGAAGTGAGTGGGAGCACTATTTAATTTCTGATGAGTATATGTCGTTGACATATTGATGATCAGAAATGATGTAGAATTTTCTGTAAAGCATATAGGGTTATTTGAAAAGTGTTTTTCAAGTGAAAACCTGGATTAAGCTACTTAAACATTAAGCATCAAGATCTATGAGGATAGATCAAAACCACTTAATGGTACTTTCAAATGAGCATATACCTTGACATGATCTTGAAGGTGTTCAAGATGGATCAGCCAAAGAAGGAGTTCTTGCCTGAGATGTAAGGTATGAAGTTAAGACTTAAAGCTCGACCACGGCAGAAAAGAGAGAAAGGACGAAGGTCGTCCCCTATGCCTTAGACGTAGGCTCTACAGTATGCTATGCTGTGTACCGCATCGGAAGTGTGCCTTGCCATGAGTCAGTCAAGGGGTACAAGAATGATCCAGGAATGGATCATTGGACAGCGGTCAAAATTGTCCTTGGAGTAAATAAGGACATGTTTCTCGATTATGGATGTGATAAAGAGTTCGGCGTAAAGGGTTATGTCGATGCAAGCTTTAACACCTATCCGAGTGACTCTGAGTAGCAAACCGGATACGTATAGTGGAGCAAACATTTGGAATAGCTCCAAGTGGAGCGTGGAAGCAGCGTTTACAATATAACCTAGAAATTTGCAAAGCACACACGGATCAGAAAGGTTCAGTTCCGTTGACTAAAACCTCTCTCACAAGCAAAACATGATCAAACCCCAGAACTCGTTGAGTCTTTATCACATGATGATGTCAACTAGTTTAGTGACACTAGTAAACTCTTTGGATGTTGGTCACATGGCGATGTGATCTATTAGTGTTAATCACATGGTGATGTGAACTAGATTATTGACTCTAGTGCAAGTGGGAGACTGTTGGAAATATGCCCTAGAGGCAATAATAAATTAGTTATTATTATATTTCCTTGTTCATGATAATCGTTTATTATCCATGCTATAATTGTATTGATAGGAAACTCAGATACATGTGTGGGTACATAGACAACACCATGTCCCTAGTAAGCCTCTAGTTAACTAGCTCGTTTATCAATAGATGGTCATGATTTCCTGACCATGGACATTGGATGTCATTGATAACGGGATCACATCATTAGGAGAATGATGTGATGGACAAGACCCAATCCTAAACCTAGCACAAAGATTGTAGTTCATATGCTAAAGCTTTTTTAATGTCAAGTATCATTTCCTTAGACCATGAGATTGTGCAACTCCCGGATACCGTAGGAATGCTTTGGGTGTACCAAATGTCACAACGTAACTGGGTGGCTATAAAGGTGCATTACAGGTATCTCCGAAAGTGTCTGTTGGGTTGGCACGAATCGAGACTGGGATTTGTCACTCCGTGTAAACGGAGAGGTATCTCTGGGCCCACTCGGTAGGACATCATCATAATGTGCACAATGTGAACAAGGGGTTGATCACGGGATGATGTGTTACGGAACGAGTAAAGAGACTTACCAGTAACGAGATTGAACAAGGTATCGGTATACCGATGATCGAATCTCGGGCAAGTACAATACCGCTAGACAAAGGGAATTGTATATGGGATCGATTGAGTCCTTGACATCGTGGTTCATCCGATGAGATCATCATGGAACATGTGGGAGCCAACATGGGTATCCAGATCCCGCTGTTGGTTATTGACCGGAGAACGTCTCGGTCATGTCTGCATGTCTCCCGAACCCGTAGGGTCTACACACTTAAGGTTCGGTGACGCTAGGGTTGTATGAATATGAGTATGCAGCAAACCGAATGTTGTTCGGAGTCCCGGATGAGATCCCGGACGTCACGAGGAGTTCCGGAATGGTCCGGAGGTAAAGATTTATATATGGGAAGTCTTATTTTGGTCGCCGGAAAAGTTTCGCACGTTATCGGTATTGTACCGGGAGTGCCGAAAGGGGTCCGGGGGTCCACCTGCCCCGGGGGGGCCACATGGGCTGTAGGGGGTGCGCCTTGGCCTACATGGGCCAAGGGCACCAGCCCCAAGAGGCCCATGCGCCAAGATATAAGAAAAGGGGAGAGTCCTCAAGGGGGAAGGCACCTCCGAGGTGCCTTGGGGAGGATGGACTCCTCCCCCCCTTGGCCGCACCCCTTCCTTGGAGGAAGGGGCAAGGCTGCACCTCCCCCCTCTCCCTTGCCCCTATATAAAGGGAGGGGAGGGAGGGGTGGCCGCACCCTGAAGCCCTTGGCACCTCCCCTTCCTGCTACACCTCCTCCTCCTCCCGTAGTCGCTTAGCGAAGCCCTGCCGGAGTTCTGCTGCATCCACCACCACGCCGTCGTGCTGCTGGATCATCATCAATCTCTCCTTCCCCCTTGCTGGATCAAGAAGGAGGAGACGTCATCCGCTCCGTACGTGTGTTGAACGCGGAGGTGCTGTCCGTTCGGCACTAGGTCATCGGTGATCTGAATCACGGCGAGTACGACTCCATCATCCCCGTTCACTTGAACGCTTCCGCACGCGATCTACAAGTGGTATGTAGATGCAATCACTCTCCCATGACTCGTTGCTAGATGAACTCATAGATGGATCTTGGTGAAACCGTAGGAAAAATTTTAATTTTCTACAACGTTCCCCAACACTTCTATACCAATATTTATTGCATTATGGACTGTTATTACACGTTATGTCACAATACTTATGGCTATTCTCTCTTATTTTAAAAGGTTTACATGAATAGGGAGAATGCCGGCAGCTGGGATTCTGGGCTGGAAAAGGAGCAATTATTAGAGACGCCTATTGTTCAGCCACCTAATTGGAATTTACATGAATAGGTAGAAGCATTTCAAATACTTAAGAAAGCTTTGATTTCTGCACCTATTGTTCAGCCACCTAATTGGAATTTACCCTTTGAAATTATGTGTGATGCTAGCGATTATGCTGTACGTACTGTTCTAGGACAAAGAGTTGATAAGAAACTAAATGTTATTCAATATGCTAGTAAAACTCTAGACAGTGCCCAGAGAAATTATGCTACTACTGAAAAAGAGTTTTTAGCAGTTGTATTTTCTTGTGATAAGTTCGGACCTTATATTGTTGATTCTAAAGTAACTATTCACACTAATCATGCTGCTATTAAATATCTTATGGAAAAGAAAGATGCTAAAACTCGACTTATTAGATGGGTTCTCTTGCTACAAGAATTTGATTTACATATTATTGATAGAAAGGGAGCTGAGAACCCCGTTGCAGACAGCTTATCTAGGTTAGAGAATATTCTTGATGACCCACTACCTATTAATGATAGCTTTCCTGATGAACAATTACCGATCATAAATGCTTCTCATACCGCTCCATGGTATGCTGATTATGCTAATTACATTGTTGTTAAATTCATACCACCTAGTTTTACATACCAGCAAAAGAAAAAGTTTTTCTATGATTTAAGATATTATTTCTGGGATGACCCACACCTTTATAAAGAAGGAGTAGACGGTGTCATTAGACGTTGTGTACCTGAGCATGAACAGGAACAGATCCTATGCAAGTGTCACTCCGAGGCATATGGAGGACACCACGCTGGAGATATAACTACACATAAGGTATTGCAATCTGGTTTTTATTGGCCTACTCTCTTCAAAGATGCTCGTAAGTTTGTCTTGTCTTGTGATGAATGTCAAAGAATTGGTAATATTAGTAGACGCCAAGAAATGCCTATGAACTATTCTCTTGTTATTGAACCATTTGATGTTTAGGGCTTTGATTATATGGGACCTTTTTCTGCCTCTAATGGGTATACACATATTTTAGTTGCTGTTGATTACATTACTAAGTGGGTAGAAGCTATTCCAACTAGTAGTGCTGATCATAACACCTCTATTAAGATGCTTAAAGAAGTTATTTTTCCGAGGTTTGGAGTCCCTAGATACTTAATGACTGATGGTGGTTCACATTTTATTCATGGTGCTTTTCGTAAAATGCTTGCTAAGTATGATGTTAATCATAGAATTGCATCTCCTTACCACCCACAGTCTAGTGGCCAAGTAGAGCCGAGTAACAGAGAGCTTAAATTAATTTTACAAAAGACTGTTAATAGATCTAGAAAGAATTGGTCCAAGAAACTTGATGATGCATTATGGGCTTATAGAACTGCATATAAAAATCCTATGGGTATGTCTCCATATAAAATGGTTTATGGAAAAGCTTGTCACTTACCTCTTGAACTAGAACATGAGGCGTATTGGGCTATTAAAGAGCTCAATTATGATTTCAAACTTGCTGGTGAGAAAAGGTTATTTGACATTAGCTCACTTGATGAATGGAGAACCCAAGCTTATGAAAATGCCAAACTGTTTAAGGAAAAAGTTAAAAGATGGCATGAAAAAAGGATACAACATCGTGAGTTTAATGTAGGTGACTATGTGTTGCTTTTCAACTCTCGTTTAAGATTTTTTGTAGGAAAACTTCTCTCTAAATGGGAAGGCCCTTACGTTAACAAGGAAGTCTATCATTCCAGTGCCATAAAAATTAACAACTTCAAAGGCACAAATCCGAAGGTGGTGAACGGTCAAAGAATCAAAAATTATATCTGGGTAACCCAATAAATGTTGAAACTAATGTTATTGAAACCGTAACCCCGGAGGAATACATAAGGGACACTTTCTAGAACGTTCCAGACTCCGAAAAGGAATAGGTACGTGGTACGGTAAGTAAACCGACTCCAAATCAATTCTAATAGCAGTATTTCTCCTTTTTAGAATATTTAAGAAAATAGAAAAATAAGAAGTAGTCCGGGAAGGACACGAGGCGTCTACGAAGGTGGAGCCCTACCCCCCTAGGCGCGCCCCCCCTGCCTCGTGGGCACCTCATGTGCTCTCTGGACTCCGTTTTCTTGCACGATACTTCTTTTGGTCGGTAAAAATTCATTATATAATCCCCCCGAGGTTTTGACCACCGTATCACGCAAATATCCTCTGTCTTTGTTTCGAGCTGTTTTCTGTGAGATTTGTCAAGGCCAGGCATCATGTCATCACCCTCCTCCAACAATGAAGGCAACGATGCTTGGCTGATGAAGATGGAGCTGAAGATAGAAGAACCCAGGGAGATCAACAAGGAGGATAGGCTCAAGGTCGCTACGGAGGATAAAGCTCCGACAGGAGAAGAAGAAAACATCCAACCTCTTCCCAACCTCTTTACCCCAACTGAGATTGAAGCTTTCAAGATGATTGAGTTAGCTCGCATACAGAACAAGTATCTCACACGTGAAAATATTTTGTTGAAGGATCATATCATCGCACTCAAGGGCATTATCCGCAAGGTGGAAGAGCTCCTACGCTCGATGTGCGACTATCCATCACCACCTTCTTCACCAGCAAAGGAGACATAATCACATGGGTATGGGCACTCCTCTTGGCAACTGCCAAGCTTGGGGGAGGTGCCCCGGTATCGTATCACCATCACACTCCTATCTTTACAGTTTTTCTTAGTTCGATCCTTCTGGTAATATCTTGATCTAGTAGAATAAAGTTTTGGTATGAATTAGTTTTGAGTTTTGTTTTGTGATCCCTCTATGTAATCGAGTTCGTGAGCTATTTATAATAAAGATTAGTGTTGAGTCAAGGGCTTTGCTATCTTGCTATGATATTGAGAAAATAGAAAGAATAAAAAGAAATAAAAGAGACCATGTTGATCTTATGGATAGTAATGACTTCACACATAAAGAGTATGAGGCATAAAAGTTGTTGAGAGTTGGCAAACATAGTTTTGGTCATCGTTGCAATTAATAGGAAGTAATAAAGAAAGAGAGGTTCTCACAGGCAAATATACTATCTTGGACATCTTTATGATTGTGAGCACTCATTAAAATATGACATGCTAAAAGAGTTGATGCTGGACAAGGAAGACAACGTAATGGGTTATGTTTTCTCACATCTTAGTTAAAGTATATTGTCATGGATCCTCCAACATGTTGAGCTTGCCTTTTCCTCTCATGCTAGCCAAATTCTTTGCACTAAGTAGAAATCACTTGTGCTTCTGAAATACCCTTAAACCAGCTTTCCATGAGAGTCCACCATATCTACCTATGGATTGAGTAAGATCCTTCAAGTAAGTTGTCATGTTGCATGCAATAAAAATTGCTCTCTAAATATGTGTGACTTATTAGTGTGGAGAAAATAAGCTTTATACGATCTTGTGATATGGAAGTAATAAAAGCGACGGACTGCATAATAAAGGTCTTTATCACACGTGGCAATATAAAGTGACATTCTTTTGCATTAAGATTTCGTGCATTCAACCATAAAAGCACATGACAACCTCTACTTCCCTTTGCGAAGGGCCTATCTTTTATTTCTGTCTTATACATTATGCAAGAGTCATGGTGATCTTCACCTTTTATTTTTATATTTTATCCTTTGGCAAGCACCTCGTGTTGGAAAGATCCTGATATATATAGATATCCAATTGGATGTAAGTTAGCATGAACTATTATTGTTGACATTACCCTTGAGGTAAAACGTTGGGAGGCAACACTGTAAGCCCCTATCTTTCTCTGTGTCCGATTAAAACTCCATAACCGTAAGTATTGCGTGAGTGTCAGCAATTGTAAAAGACTAAATGATAGTTGAGTATGTGGACTTGCTGAAAAGCTCTTATGTTGACTCTTTCCTATGTTATGATAAATTGCAATTGCTTCAATGACTGAGATTATAGTTTGTTAGTTCTCAATGAAGTTTCTGAATCATACTTGACATTGTGAATGGATTTTTACTTGAGCATAAGAAATCATATGACAAAATATATATACGTTGTTGTTATAAGAATGATCATGATGCCCTCATGTACGTATTTTATTTTAGACACCTCTATCTCTAAACATGTGGACATATTTTTTGATATCGGCTTCCGCTTGAGGACAAGCAAGGTCTAAGCTTGGGGGAGTTGATACGTCCATTTTGCATCATGCTTTTATACCGATATTTATTGCATTATGGAATGTTATTACACGTAATGTCACAATACTTATGGCTATTCTCTCTTATTTTACAAGGTTTACATGAAGAGGGAGAATGTCAGCAACTGGGATTCTTGGCTGCAAAAGGAGCAAATATTAGAGACCTATTACGGGGCAAAACTCTGCCGCCACGAGGCGGAACCTTGGCGGAACCAGTCTAGGGTTCTGGCGGAGCTGTTCTGCCGGGGAAACTTCCCTCCGGGAGGGGTAATCATCACCATCGTCTGTTGGAAATATGCCCTAGAGGCAATAATAAAATGATTATTATTATATTTCCTTGTTCATGATAATTGTCTATTGTTCATGCTATAATTGTGTTATCCGGAAATCGTAATACATGTGTGAATACATAGACCACAACATGTCCCTAGTGAGCCTCTAGTTGACTAGCTCGTTGATCAATAGATGGTTACAGTTTCCTGACCATGTACATTGGATGTCATTGATAACGGGATCACATCATTAGGAGAATGATGTGATGGACAAGACCCAATCCTAAGCATAGCACACGATCGTGTAGTTCGTCTGCTAAAGCTTTTCTAATGTCAAGTATCATTTCCTTAGACCATGAGATTGTGTAACTCCCGGATACCGTAAGAGTGCTTTAGGTGTACCAAACGTCACAACGTAACTAGGTGACTATAAAGGTGCACTACAGGTATCTCCGAAAGTGTCTGTTGGGTTGGCACGAATCGAGACTAGAATTTGTCACTCCGTATGACAGAGAGGTATCTCTGGGCCCACTCTGTAATGCATCATCATAATGAGCTCAATGTGACTAAGTGGTTAGTCACGGGATCATGCATTATGGAATGAGTAAAGTGACTTGCCAGTAACGATATTGAATGAGGTATTGGAATACCGACGATCGAATCTCGGGCAAGTAACGTACCGATTGACAAAGGGAATTGCATACGGGATTACTTGAATCCTCGACATCGTGGTTCATCCGATGAGATCATCGTGGAACATGTGGGAGCCAACATGGGTATCCAGATCCCGCTGTTGGTTATTGGCCGGAGAGCTGTCTCGGTCATGTCTGCGTCATTCCCGAACTCGTAGCGTCTACACACTTAAGGTTCGATGACGCTAGGGTTATAAGGAAGATTTGTGTGTGATTACCGAATGTTGTTCGGGGTCCCGGATGAGATCCCGGATGTCACGAGGAGTTTCGGAATGGTTCGGATGTGAAGATTTATATATGGGAAGTCATCATACAATCACTGGAAGTTTTCGGGGGTATACCGGTATTGTACCGGGACCATCGGAGGTGTTCTGGGGGTCCACCGGGAGGGTCCACCTGCCCCAGAGGGCCATATGGGCTGTAGGTGGAAGGGAACCAGCCCCATGTGGGCTTGGCGCCAACCCCCCTAGGGCCCATGCGCCTAGGGTTGGGGGGAACCCTAAGGGGGGGTGCCTCCCCTTGCTTGGGGGGCAAGCTCCCTCCCCCCTTGGCCGCCGCCCCCCCTCTAGATCCCATCTAGAGGGGCCGGCCCCCCCTTCCCCCTTCTCCTATAAATAGAGGGGTAAGGGGAGGTCTGCAGCATCACATCCAAGGTGCAGCCCCTCCCCTCCCCAACACCACTCCTCCTCCGCGCGAGCTTGGCGAAGCCCTGCCGGAGAACTGCCACTCCATCACCACCACGCCGTCGTGCTGCTGTTGGAGCCTTCTTCCTCAACCTCTCCCTCCTCCTTGCTGGATCAAGGCACGGGAGACGTCACCGGGCAGCACGTGTGTTGAACGCAGAGGTGCCGTTGTCCGGCGCTACGATCGGAATCCACCGCGATCTGAATCGCTTCGAGTACAACTCCTTCATCTGCGTTCTTGCAACGCTTCTGTCTCGCGATCTTCAAGGGTATGAAGATGCACTCCCCTCTCTCTCGTTGCTAGTTACTCCATAGATTGATCTTGGTGATGTGTAGATTTTTTTTTAATTTATGCAACGATCCCCAACATCGTCATCACCAATGATCCTCTCATCGGGAGGGGGTCAATCTCCATCAACATCTTCACCAGCACCATCTCCTCTCAAACCCTAGTTCATCTCTTGTATCCACTATTTGTAGCAAAACCTCAGATTGGTACCTGTGTGTTGCTAGTAGTGTTGATTACTCCTTGTAGTTGATGCTAGTTGGTTTATTTGGTGGAAGATTATGATTTGTGAGTAGTACGTTTGTTCCTGAGGACATGGGAGAAGTCTTGCTATAAGTAGTCATGTGAATTTGGTATTCGTTCGATATTTTGATAAGATGTATGGTGTCTATCCTCTAGTGGTGTTACGTGAACGTCGAGTACATGACACTTCACCATTATTTGGGCCTAGAGGAAGGCACTGGGAAGTAATAAGTAGATGATGGGTTGCTAGAGTGACAGAAGCTTAAACCCTAGTCTATGTGTTGCTTCGTAAAGGGCTTATTTGGATCCATATGTTTCATGCTATGGTTAGGTTTACATTAATACTTCTCTTGTAGTTGTGGATGCTTGCAATAGGGGTTAATCATAAGTGGGATGCTTGTCCAAGAAAGGGCAGTACCCAAGCACCGGTCCACCCACATATCAAATTATCAAAGTAACGAACGCGAATCATATGAGCATGATGAAAACTAGCTTGACGATAATTCCCATGTGTCCTCGGGAGCGCTTTTCTCATAAAGGAACTTGTCCAGGCTTGTCCTTTGCTACAAAAAGGATTAGGCCACCTTGCTGCACCTTATTTACTTTCATTGCTTGTTACCCGTTACAAATTATCTTATCACAAAACTATCTGTTACCTACAATTTCAGTGCTTGCAGAGAATACCTTGCTGAAAACCGCTTGTCATTTCCTTCTGCTCCTCGTTGGGTTCGACACTCTTACTTATCGAAAGGACTACGATAGATCCCCTACACTTGTGGGTCATCAAGTACTGGACCAAAGCATTGGCACTTAGTGAATACATGAACTCCTCAAACTACGGTCATCACCGGGAAGTGTCCCGACTATTGTCACTCCGTTGTTTGCCGGATCATAACACGTAGTAGGTGACTATAACTTGCAAGATAGGATCAAGAACTCACATATATTCATGAAAACATAATAGTTTCAGATCTGAAATCATGGCACTCGGGCCCTAGTGACAAGCATTAAGCATGGCAAAGTCATAGCAACATCATTCTTAGAACATAATGTGTACTAGGGATCAAACCCTAACAAAACTAACTCGATTACATGGTAAATCTCATCCAACCCATCACCGTCCAACAATCCTACGATGGGATTGCTCATGCACGGCGGTGAACATCATGAAATTGGTGATGGAGGATGGTTGATGGTGATGATGGCGATGGATTCCCCTCTCCGGAGCCCCGAATGAACTCAAGATCTGCCCTCCGGAGGAAGAACAGGGCTTGGCAGCGGCTCCGTATCATAAAACACCGTCAATCCTTCTCTTTGAATTTTTTTTCTCCCGAACGTGAATTTATGGAGTTGGAGTTGAGCTCGGTGGAGGTCCAGGGGACCCACGAGGCAGGGGCGTGCCCCGCACCCTCATGGACAGGGTGTGGGGCCCCTTTTGTTGATTCTTTTGCCAATATTTTTTATTAATTCCAAAACGTGACTCCTGAAGTTTCAGGCCATTCCAAGAACTTTTATTTCTGCACAAAAATAACACAATGGCAATTCTGCTGAAAACAGCGTCAGTCCAGGTTAGTTCCATTCAAATTATGCAAATTAGAGTCCAAAGCAAGGGCAAAAGTGCTTCAAAAAGTAGATACGTTGGAGAAGTATCAACTCCCCCAAGCTTATACCTTTGCTTGTCCTCAAGAAATTCAGTTGACAAACTGAAAGTGATAAAGAAAAAATTTTAAAAACTCTGTTTGATCTTATTGTTGCAAATATGTAAAGGCAACATTCAAGTTTTCAGCAAAGATCATGAACTAACCATATTCACAATAACTCTCAGGTCTCACATTTAGTCATATTGATAGCATAATCAACTAGCGAGTAATAATAATAAATCTCAGATGACAACACTTTCTCAAAATAATCATGATATGATAAAACAAGATGGTATCTCGCTAGCCCTTTCTGAGGCCGCAAAACATAAATGCAAAGCACCCCTGAAGATCAAGGACTGACTGGACATTGTACTTCATGGAAAAAGAGATCCAGTCATAGTCATACTCAATATCAATTCATAACAATGCATACACATGACAGTGGTGCTCTCAAACTGGTGCTTTTTATAAGAGGATGATGACGCAGCATAAAAGTAAATAGATACACCCTTGCAGAGGGAAGCAGGGATTTGCAGAGGTGCCAGAGCTCAAGTTTTGAAATATAGATAAATAATATTTTGAGCGGCATACTTCCATTGTCAATATAACAACTAAGAGATTTCGATATCTTCCACGCTACATACATTATAGGCGGTTCCCAAATAGAATGGTAAAGTTTATACTCCCCCACCACCAACAAGCACATTCCACGTCTGGTCTGAAACAACGGGTACCGTCCAACTAACAACAATCCTAGGGGAGTTTTGTTTGCAATTATTTTAATTTTGTTTGAGCATGGGACTGGGCATCCCGGTTACGGGCCATCACTACAAAAAAAAAGACACATTCGTGACATTTTGGGCCGAACGAATTTTTTCCTGTCATACTTATGACGATAATTGTGACAAAACCCGGTGTCGTCATAAATGTGGTGCGCTCCTACTTCTATGACAAAAAATCCTGACAGAAAATGGGTTATTCGTCCTGGGCGGGCCGGAGATGCAACTGCATGACATTATTTGGGCCGTCCATGACAGAAAAAACCGTGGTAGAAGCGAGGGCGAGGAAAGTATCAATGAGTTCCCGGTTACGGTGGGTGGTCGGGGGCCGAGCGATGCGTGTTTCTCTTGTGCACGTACGCACGTGGGTGCGAGGCGTTGGGCTATAACTAAACCCGAGCGAGGCGTTCGCCTAACTGAACCAGAGCGATTACACTGCAGGGTACGCGTTACTGAACCCGAGCGGTCGATCGATGCCTGTAAATAACTCGATCAAGCGATTCCTTCATTCACTATTACTGCTAACTGAAGCCGATCGAACCTGCTGCCTCCTTCCCTTGATGAACAGTGAGCGTTGTTGGGAGGGGCGAATGAACAGTCCCCAGGTGGGGGGTTGGATGAACAGGACCCCTGGTGTTGCCGCTGGATGAACAGGACCCAGATCGATCGAGCCGGTTGGGCATGGATGAACAGGACCCCATGGAGGTCTGGATGAACAGGACCCCGTGGAGGGAAGGTTGAATATTAGCCGGTGGAGGGCTGGTTGAACAGTAGCATGTGGAGGGCTGGATGAACATTAGCCCATGGAGGGGTGGTTGAACAGGACCCCGTAGAGAGGGCTGGTTAAACAGTAGCCGGTGGAGGAGTGCATGGTGGAGGCTGGATGAACAGTCGCAGGTGGAGGCTGGAGGAGGTCGATGGTGGATGAACAGTAGTCCGTAGAGGCTGGAGGAGGTCGACGGTGGAGATGAACAATATCCCGTGGAGTCTCGTTTTGCGGTTCGCCACACCCCTTCCGATGAACAGGACCCCCATTCCAACCGTAGCGCTCTAACACTAGTCTGTTTCCTTTGTTTTGTGGTATGCCACACCCCTCCCGATCAACAGGATCCCGTTTCGACCATAGGAGGTCCAACAGAAGTCCGTTTCCTCCGTTTTGCGGTACGCCAGACCCCCTCCCCCCGATGAACAGGATCCCCTTGCAACCATGGCTAGTCGAACACAAGACCGTTTCCTCTGTTCTGCAGTACGCTAGGCCTCGTTTCCATCTGCTCTTCCGTCCAAGCCGGTTGTATCCCGATGAACAATATGCATTTCGTTGCCTCCCGATGAACACGACGCATTTCATTGCCTCCCCATGAACACGACGACGATGCAGTTTCTCCATTTCGACCCAACCATGTACACAAGCCCTGGCCGTACGTATGCGCGAGTAGGCATTCGAGACCCCGCTCGTATGTACGTACGTGGCCATATTTACTTTCTTGCACCCTGGCCATTGTACGTACCTGTACATGCTACGTGCGTACCTTTACTATGACACGTAAGCGCCTCTACATCAATCGATATGTATGTACACGTTCGCGACCAGAATGACAATGCTACGTACGCTTCGACCAGGTCGGTCCCGAATGTGAGGCACTTCCTTGTGTGCGAAGATGTAGCTGATGGGTCCCAGCAGTCAGGGGGGTGAATAGTCTTTTTTTGCCCGTAATATGGACGCACTTCCTTGCGTGCGAAGATGTAGCTGGTGGGTCCCAGCGGTCAGGAGGAAATGTTTTTTTCACGAAATACGGTGGCCCGTCCAGTGGGTCCCTACTGTCAGGTGGAGGAATAATTATTTTGTGCGTAATAAGGAGGCACTTCCTTGCGGCTGCCATGGACCCAGCTGTCAGCCTCTCCACATACAGTACTCTTTTGATGGAAGTCGTTCTTTGACCACGTTGACCACGCCGCGCTGAGAGCACCAGGGCGATGGACGACGGCGAGGACTAGGAAGGGGACGACGTGAAGTCGGGGAAGACGGGGTTGTGGAAGTCCACGCGAAGAGGAGTACGAGGGTTCAATGGTTCGGCTGCGGTGTGAGTCTCTGTCGCCGCAGAATAACATGGGGTGTCTGTGAGTACACTAGTATAAAAATGACATGTTGTACCGGTTTGTAAGGACCTTTAGTCCCGGTTCTGTAACCGGCACTAAAGGGTGGGGACTAAAGGTACCCCCCTTTAGTCCCGGTTCAACACGAACCGGGGCCAAAGGCCCACCACATGGCACGAGCCCGCGTGGTGGTTTGGGGGAACACCAACTGGTACTAAAGGATTTTTTTATTTTTTCTTTGATTTTTTTCGATTTTTTTTATTTTCAAATTTCTGAATTATTTGATGATTTAATCTCTAATCACCACTCATGATTGCTCTAATCATCTCTCATCATTCCAAATCGTCTAACTTCCCGGTCGGTCATCCTTCCTCTCACTACTCCAGCCTGAGCACACTTAAATTTCGAGTTCTATTCCCCCTAGTTTCCAAGTCTGCACTTGTTGTTTACCTGACAATAGTAAGCTGTCAATCCTATTAACCCTCAGGAATTTAGTTTGAGTTTGAAACTATTATTCTAAAAAAATATTATTATTTAGTAACCGGAATATTTCTTGAATAAGTAGTTTGACCATAGTTTGACCATAGTTTGACCACAGTTTGACCAAAAGTAAAAAAACTAAAATAATTATTTATGAACACTAATATTTCTTGAATAATTATTTTGACCATAGTTTGACCACAATTTGACCAGATTTAACGAGAATTTAAAAAAAACTGAAATTTGAGCATATCTTTTTTTCCTTTTAGAATTTGAGGATTCTAAAAATTTGCAAACAAGCCGTAGGGAGTCAAAATCGAATGCGGATTTTCGTGCTGAATTTTTTGATATATTATATTTTTTTCGACATCGTATGCAAAAGATATGGCCGTTTTACTTTTTCATAACACCTTTTTTGCAAAACATGTCCAAATTTAAGTTTTTAAATTTTCCTAACTAGTAGATGTAGTAACATAACTACATCTCGAAAGATTTTAATTTTTGAAGTTTTTATCACTTTCTTTTGTTTTTTACAAAACATTTAGTCCCGGTTTGTGTCTTCAACCGGGACTAAAGGTTAGACCCATTTTGTCCCGGTTTGTGACACAAACAGGCACTATAGGTTAGACATTTAGTCCCGGTTCATGTCACATACCGGGACTAAAGGGGCTCATGGGGCCCCGGCCTGACGCCAGCCTCCCATCACCCCTATAGTACCGGTTCGTGCCACGAACCGGTACTAAAGGTTCAACACGAACCGGGACTAATGCATAGCCGTTCGAACCGGCACTAATGGTCACATTAGTGCCAGTTAATTTACAAACCAGGACTAAAGGGTTGAACATTAGGCCCTTTTTCTACTAGTGGATGTTCCTCAACTAGCAGCAGATGAGAACAATATTTTGATAGCCCAATTTTCGAAGAAAGGGATGTTTGAAGCAATTTCACAAATGAAGAACAATAAAGCTCTAGGACCAGATGGTTTTCCGGCGGAGTTTTATAAAAAGTGTTGGCACATCATTAAGGGGGACTTGCTCACGATGTTCCAGGATCCATTCGTGGGACAGTTGCTGTTCTTTCACTTGAACTTCAGAACCATTACTTTGCTTCCTAAGAAAACAGGGGCCATGCGGATTTAGCAATCCAGACCGATCTGTCTTCTTAATGTCAGCTTTAAAATATTCACTAAAGTTGGGACTAATAGACTTACGCAGATTGCACATTCTGTGGTTCAGCCATCTCAAGCTTCTTTCATGTCGCACAGAAACATCCTAGAAGGGGTTGTGGTCCTACATGAAATGCTCCATGAAATCCACATGAAAAAAATAGATTGGGTGGTTTTCAAAGTGGATTTTGAGAAAGTGTACGATAAGGTAAAACGACCATTTCTTCAGCAGGCCTTGCGTATGAAAGGAGTCGATCAGTCCTAGAGGGACTAGGTAGATTCTTTCACGCAAAAAGGGAGTGTTGGAATCAAAGTGAATGATGATATAGGTCATTACTTCCAGACACACAAGGGTCTAAGGCAAGGAGATCCTATGTCACTGAATCTGTTCAACATAGTGGTCGACATGTTGGCAATCCCAATAGGAAGGGCTAAGGATGATGGCCAGGTAGGTGGCCTCGTTCCGCATTTAGTTGACGGAGGAGTGTCTATCCTATAGTACGTTGATGATACTATCATCTTCATGGAGCATGTGTTGGAAATATGCCCTAGAGGAAATAATAAAATGGTTATTATTATATTTCCTTATTCATGGTAATTGTCTATTGTTCATGCTATAATTGTGTTATCTGGTAATCGTAATACATGTGTGAATACATAGACCACAACATGTCCCTAGTGAGCCTCTAGTTGAGTAGCTCGTTGATCAACAGATAGTCATGGTTTCCTGACTATGGACATTGGATGTCATTGATAATGGGATCACATCATTAGGAGAATGATGTGATGGAAAAGACCCAATCCCAAGCATAGCACAAGATCGTGTAGTTTGTTTGCTAGAGCTTTTCCAATGTCAAGTATCATTTCCTTAGACCATGAGATCGTGTAACTCCCGGATGCCGTAGGAGTGCTTTGGGTGTACCAGACGTCACAACGTAACTGGTTGACTATAAAGGTATACTACAGGTATCCCCGAAAGTATCTGTTGAGTTGACACGGATCCAGACTGGGATTTGTCACTCCGTATGACGGAGAGGTATATCTGGGCCCACTCGGTAATATATCATCATAATGAGATCAATGTGACTAAGTAGTTAGTCGCAGGATCATGCATTACAGAATGAGTAAAGTAACTTGCCGGTAACGAGATTGAACGAGGTATTGGGATACCGACGATCAAATCTCGGGCAAGTAATGTACTAATTGACAAAGGAAATTGTATACGGGATTGATTTAATCCCCGACATCATGGTTCATCCGATGAGATCATCGTGGAACATGTGGGAGCCATCATGGGTATCCAGATCCCTCTGTTGGTTATTGGCCAAAGAGCTGTCTCGGTCATGTCTGAATGATTCCTGAACCCGTAGGGTCTACACACTTAAGCTTCCGTGACGCTAGAGTTGTTATGGGAATTAGTGTGCAGTTACCGAATGTTGTTCAGAGTCCCTGATGGGGACCTGGACGTCACGGGGAGTTTCGGAATGGTTCGGAGGTAAAGATTTATATATGGGAAGTCCTATTTTGGCCACCAGAAAATGTTCAGGATTCTTCGTTATTATACTGGGAAGGTTCTAGAAGGTTCCTGAGTGGGGCCCACCTGCATGGGGGACCCACATGAATGTGGGTAGTGGGGTCAAGGCCCCACACCCCTGGTCAAGGTGCACCAAGATCCCCCCTTAGAAGGAATAAGATTATATCCCGAAGGGATAAGATCAAGATCCCTAAAAAGGGGGATAACAATCGGTGGGGAAAGGAAATGATGGAATTTCTTTCCTCCCACCTTTGTCAATGCCCCAATGGACTTGGAGGGTAAGAAACCAGCCCCCTCCACCCCTATATATAGTGGGGAGGCGCATGGGAGCTTCACCCCTGGCCCCTGGCGTAGCCCTCCCCCTCTCCAACTCCACCTCCTCCTCAGTAGTGCTTGGCGAAGCCTTGCCGGAGAACTGCAAGCTCCACCACCACGCCGTCGTGCTACCGGAGCTCTCCCTCAACTTCTCCTTTCCCCTTGCTAGATCAAGAAGGAGGAGACGTCCCTGGGATGTACGTTTCTCGAACGCGGAGGCTTCGTCCGTTCGGCGTTAGATCAGATCTTCTGCGATTTGAATCGCCGCGAGTACGACTCCCTCATCCGCGTTCTAGTGACGCTTTCACTTAGCGATCTTCAAAGGTATGAAGATGCTCATCCTCTCCCTCTCTTCTTGCTAGAATCTCCATAGATTGATCTTGGTGATGCGTAGAAAATTTTGAATTATTACTACGTTCCCCAACAGTGGTATTAGAGCTAGGTCTATGCGTAGGTTCTACGCACGAGTAGAACACAAGTAGTTGTGGGCGAAGGTTTGTTCAATTTTCTTACTGTTGCAAGTCCTATATTGGTTCGGCAGCATTGTGGGATGAAGCCTCCCGGACCGACCTTACACGTATGCTTACATGAGACAGGTTCCACTGACTGACATGCACTTGTTGCATAAGGTGGCTAGCGGGTGACAGTCTCTCCCACTCGAAAGAATTGAGTGGGAGGATGGTGGAGACTTGATGAGGTTAATGAACCATCACTTCAACTAGTGTGTAGCAGGGCACAGGAAGTTGTTCCTGTAGCGCCTACACCAGTTGAAGTGGAAGCTGATGATAGAGATCATGAAACATCGGATCAAGTCACTACCAAACCTCGTAGGTTGACAAGGACGCGTACTGCTTCAGAGTGGTATGGTAATCCTGTCTTGGAGGTCATGTTGCTAGACAACATTAAACCTACGAGCTATGGAGAAGCGATGGTGGGCCCGAATTCCGACAAATGGCTCGAGGCCATAAAATCTGAGAGAGGATCCATGTATGAAAACAAAGTGTAGACTTTGGAAGAACTACTTGATGGTCGTAAGGCTGTTGGGTACAGATGGGTTTTAAAAGGAAGACCGACAATGATGGTAAATGTCACCATTAAGAAAGCTCAACTTGTCGCTAAGATGTTTTCCGACAAGTTCAAGGAGTTGACTATGATGAGACTATCTCACTCGTAGCGATGCTAAGAGTCTGTTGGAATTATATTAGCAATTACTGCATTATTTATGAAATCTTGCAGATAGGATGTGAAAACATTGTTTCCTCAAAGAGTTGCTTGAGGAAAGGTTGTATGTGATACAACCAGAAGGTTTTGTCGATCCTAAAAGATGCTAACAAGTATGCAAAGCTTCAATAATCCTTTCAAGGACTGGAGTAAGCATCTTGGAGTGAGAATATACACTTTGATAAGATGATCAAAGATTTTGGGTTTATACAAAGTTGATGAGAAACTTGTATTTCCAAAGAAGTGAGTGGGAGCACTATAGAATTTCTGATGAGTATATGTTGTTGACATATTGTTGATCAGAAATGATGTAGAATTTCTGGAAAGCATATAGGGTTATTTGAAAAGTGTTTTTCAATGGGAAACCTGGATTAAGCTACTTCAACATTGAGCATCAAGATCTATAAGGATAGATCAAAAACGCTTAATAGTACTTTCAAATGAATACATACTGTGACAAGATTTTGAAGGAGTTCAAAATAGATCCGCAAAGAAGGAGATCTTGGCTGTGTCATAAGGTATGAGTATTGAGTAAGACTCAAGACCTGACCACATCAGAAGAGAGACAAAGGACAAAGGTCGTCCCCTATGCTTTAGATGTAGGCTCTACAGTATGCTATGCTATGTACCGGACCTAAAGTGTGCCTTGCCATTAGTCAGTCAAGGGGTACAAGAGTGATCCAGGAATGGATCACAGGACAGCGGTCAAAGTTGTCCTTAGTAACTAGTGGACTAAGGAATTTTCTTGATTATGGAGGTGGTAAAAGAGTTCGTCGTAAAGGGTTACGTCGATGCAAACTTTGACACTAATCTGGATGACTCTCGGTACTAAACCAGATTCATATAGTAGAGCAGTTATTTGGAATAGCTCCAAATAGCACGTGGTAGCTACATCTACAAGATGACATAGAGATTTGTAAAGCACACACAGATCTGAAAGGTTCAGACCCGTTGACTAATACCCTCTTTCGCAAGCGAGATATGATCAAACCCCATGGGTGTTGGATTCATTACGATCACATAGTGATGTGAACTAGATTATTGACTCTAGTGCAAGTGGGAGACTGTTGGAAATATGCCCTAGAGGCAATAATAAAATGGTTATTATTGTATTTCCTTGTTCATGATAGTTGTCTATTATTCATGCTATAATTGTATTAACTTGAAACCGTAATACATGTGTGAATACATAGACCACAACATGTCCCTAGCGAGCCTCTAGTTGACTAGCTCGTTGATCAATAGATGGTTATGGTTTCCTGATCATGGACATTAGATGTCATTGATAACGGGATCACATCATTAGGAGAATGATTTGATGGACAAGACCCAATCCTAAGCATAGCAAAAGATCGTGTAGTTCATTTGTTAAAAGCTTTTCTAATGTCAAGTATCATTAACTTAGACCATGAGATTGTGCAACTCCCGGATACCATAGGAATGCTTTTGGTGTACTAAACGTCACAACATAACTGGGTGGCTATAAAGGTACACTACAGGTATCTCTGGAAGTGTCTGTTGGGTTGGCATGAATCGAGACTGGGATTTGTCACTCCGTATGACGGAGAGGTATCTCTGGGCCCACTCGGTAATGCATCATCATAATGAGCTCAATGTGACTAAGTAGTTAGTCGCGGGATCATGCATTACGGAATGAGTAAAGTGACTTGCCGGTAACGAGATTGAACGAGGTATTGCAATATCGACAATCGAATCTCGGGCAAGTAACGTACCGATTGACAAAGTGAATTGTATACGGGATTGATTGAATCCCCGACATCGTGGTTCATCCGATGAGATCATCGTGGAACATGTGGGATCCATCATGGGTATCCATATCCAGCTGTTGGTTATTGGCCAGAGAGCTGTCTCGGTCATGTCTGCATGATTCCTGAAGCCGTAGGGTCTACACACTTAAGGTTCGGTGACACTAGAGTTGTTATGGGAATTACTGTGCAGCTACTGAATGTTGTTCGGAGTCCCCGATGAGATCCCGGACGTCACGAGGAGTTCCGGAATGGTCTGGAGGTAAAGATTTATATATGGGAAGTCCTGTTTTGGCCACCAGAAAATGTTCGAGATATTTTAGTATTGTACCGGGAAGGTTCTAGAAGGTTCTAGAGTGGGCCCACCTGCATGGGGGGGCCCACATGAACGTGGGTAGTGGGGGCAAGGCCTAACACCCCTGTTCAAGGCGCACCAAGATCCCCCCTTAGAAGGAATAAGATCATATCCTGAAGGGGGGGATATGTTGGGGAACGTAGTATTTCAAAAAAAAATCTACGCACACGCAAGATCATGGTGATTCATAGCAACAAGAGGGGAGAGTGTCGTCCACGTACCCTTGTAGACCGTAAGTGGAAGCATTCTAACAACGTGGTTGATGTAGTCGTATGTCTTCATGATCCGACCGATCCAAGTACCGAACGCACGGCACCTCCGAGTTCTGCACACGTTCAGCTCGATGACGTCCCACAAACTCTGACAGCGGAGTGTCAAAGGAGAGTTTCTTCAGCACGACGGCATGATGATGGTGATGATGAAGCTACCGATGCAGGGCTTCGCATAAGCACTGCTACGATATGATCGAGGTGGAATATGGTGGAGGGGGGCACCGCACACGGCTAAAAGATCAACTGATCAACTTGTGTGTCCATGGGGTGCCCCCCTCCCCCGTATATAAATGAGAGGAGGAGGGGATGAGGCCAGCCTCCTAGGCGCTCCCCAAGGGGAGTCCTACTCCCACCGGGAGTAGGATTCCCCCCTTTCCAAGTAGTAGGAGTAGGAGAGAAGGAAAGGGAAGAGAGAAGAGAAGGCAGGAGGGGCGCCGCCCCTCACCCTAGTCCAATTCGGACTAGGCCTTGGGGGAGCGTGGCCTGCCCTATGCAGCCCCTCTCTCTTTCCCATATGGCCCAATAAGGCCCAATACTTCTCCCGGCGAATTCCCATAACTCTCGATACTCCGAAAAATACCCGAATCACTCAAAACCTTTCCGATGTCCGAATATAGCCTTCCAATATATCGATCTTTATGGCTCGACCATTTCGAGACTCCTCGTCATATCCCCGATCTCATCCGGGACTCCAAATAAACTTCGGTCATCAAATCACATAACTCATAATACAAATCGTCACAGAACATTAAGCGTGCGGCACCTACGGTTTTGAGAACTATGTATACATGACCGAGTTTTTTCCGGTCAATAACCAATAGCGGAACCTGGATGCTCACATTAGCCCCTACATATTCTACGAAGATCTTTATCAGTCAAACCGCATAACAACATATGTATGTTACTTGCCCGAGATTTGATCGTCCGTATCTCAATACCTAGTTCGATCTCGTTACCGGCAAGTCTCCTTACTCGTTCCGTAATGCATCATCCCGTAACTAACTCATTAGTCACATTGCTTGCAAGGCTTATAGTGATGTGCATTACCAAGAGGGCCCAGAGATACCTCTCCGACAATCGGAGTGACAAATCGTAATCTCGATCTAATCCAACTCAACAAACACCATCGGAGACACTTGTAGAACACCTTTATAATCACCCAGTTATGTTGTGACGTTTGATAGCACACAAAGTGTTCCTCCGGTATTTGGGAATTGCATAATCTCATAGCCATAGGAACATGTATAAGTCATGAAGAAAGCAATAGCAACATACTAAACGATCAAGTGCTAAGCTAACGGAATGGGTCAAGTCAATCACATCATTCTCTAATGATGTGATCCCATTAATCAAATGACAACTCATGTCTATGGCTAGGAAACTTAACCATCTTTGATTCAACGAGCTAGTCAAGTAGAGGCATACTAGTGACACTCTGTTTGTCTATGTATTCACACATGTACTAAGTTTCCGGTTAATACAATTCTAGGATGAATAATAAACATTTATCATGAAATAAGGAAATAAATAATAACTTTATTATTGCCTCTATGGCATATTTCATTCAATCTCCCACTTGCACTAGAGTCAATAATCTAGTTCACATCACCATGTGACTTAACACAAATATTCACATCTGTATGTGATTAACACCCATATTTCACATCGTCATGTGACCAACACCCAAAGGGTTTACTAGAGTCAATAATCTAGTTCACATTGCTATTTGATTAACACCCAAAGAGTACTAAGGTGTGATCATGTTTTGCTCGTGAGAGAAGTTTAGTCAACGGGTCTGTCAAATTCAGAGCCGTATGTATTTTGCAAATATTCTATGTCTACAATGCTCTGCATGGAGATACTCTAGCTAATTGCTCCCACTTTCAGTGTGTATCCAGATTGAGATTTAGATTCATCTGGATCGGCTTCCATCGAAGTAACTCTTTACGACGAGCTATTTTATCACTTCCATAATCGAGAAATATTTCCTTAGTCCTCACTAAGGATAATTTTGACCGATGTCCAGTGATCTACTCCTAGATCACTATTGTACCCTCTTGCCAAACTCCTGGTGAGGTACACAATAGGTCTAGTACACAGCATAGCATACTTTATAGAACCCATGACTGAGGCATAGGGAATGACTTTTCATTCTCTTTCTATTTTCTGCCATGGTCGTGTTTTGAGTCTTACTCAACTTCACACCTTGCAACACGGGCAAGAACTCCTTTTTGACTGTTCCATTTTGAACTACTTCAAAATCTTATGAAGGTATGTACTCATTGAAAAATCTTATCAAGCGTCTTATAGATCTTGATGCTCAATGTGTAAGAAGCTTCACCGAGGTCTTTCTTTGAAAAACTCCTTTCAAACACTCCTTTATGCTTTCCAGAAAATTCTACATTATTTCTGATCAACAATATGTCATTCACATACACTTATCAGTAATGCTGTAGTGCTCTCACTCACTTTCTTGTAAATACAGGCCTTTCCAAAAGTCTGAATAAAACCATATGCTTTGATCAACT
The DNA here is from genome assembly GCF_018294505.1 of Triticum aestivum. NCBI lineage: Eukaryota > Viridiplantae > Streptophyta > Magnoliopsida > Poales > Poaceae > Triticum > Triticum aestivum. The sequence continues at coordinate 32,005,250 of NC_057795.1, read as the reverse complement.
CATCAAAGCGTATATTCCAACTACGAGATGCTTGCACTAGTCCATTGATGGATCGGTGGAGCTTGCACATTTTATTAGCACCTTTAGGATTGACAAAACCTTCTGGTTGTATCATATGATTTCTTTTTCTGAAGGAGATGGAGAAGAGAGTAGCTACATTTATTTTTCTATTTTGATTTACAAATGGTTCGGTTTTATTTCAAAATGGTCTCTACTTTTCGATCTTTGGGCTTATTAAGCTTAAGAATCTTACTTAATGGGAGAAAATAGCCTCCTAAACATATGGCTAGCAACTGGTTCACCAGGAGTATGCAAGAAAGGCAAAAGCACTACAAATTATTGATTTAAGAATGGGAATGGGCTAGAACCCTGGGTTCTTACAACACTTCTTTAAGAAATGTCCACTTAAGGAATGCAGTTTTGACATCCATTTACCAGATTTCATAAAATGTGGCAATTGCTAACATGATTCGGACAGACTTAAGCATTGTTACGAGTGAGAAAATCTCACCGTATTCAACACATTGAACTTGTCGAAAACCTTTCGCAACAAGTCGAGCTTTGTAGATAGTAACACTACTTTCACTGTCCTTCTTCCTCTTGAAGATCCATTTTTTTAACTTGGCTTGTCGATCATCGAGCAAGTCAACCAAAGTCCATACTTTGTTCTCATACATGGATCCTATCTCAGATTTTATGGCCTCAAGCCATTTCGCGGAAATCTGGGCTCATCATCGCTTCCTCATAGTTCATAGGTTCATCATGGTCTAGTAACATGACTTCCAGAATAGGATTACCGTGCTACTTTGGTGCGGACCATACTCTGGAAGACCTACGAGGTTCTGTAATAACTTGATCTGAAGTTTCATGATCATCATCATTAGCTTCCTCACCAATTGGTGTAGGAATCACTGGAACTGATTTCTGTGATGAATTACTTTCCAATTCGGGAGAAGGTACAATTACCTCATCAAGTTCTACTTTCCTCCCACTCACTTCTTTCGAGAGAAACTCCTTCTCTAGAAAGGATCCATTCTTAGCAATGAATATCTTGCCTTTGGATCTGTAATAGAAGGTGTACCCAACAGTTTCCTTTTGGGTATCCTATGAAGATGCACTGCCCCGATTTGGGTTCGAACTTATCAGGTCGAAACATTTTCAAATATGCATCGCAGCCCCAAACTTTTCAGAAATGACAACTTTGGTTTCTTGCCAAACCATAGTTCATAAGGCGTCGTCTCAACGGATTTTGATGGTGCCCTGATTAAAGTGAATGCAACTGTCTCTAATGCATAACCCCATAACAATAGTGGTAAATCGGTAAGAGACATCATAGATCACACCATATCCAATAAAGTGCGGTTACGACGTTCGGACACACCATAACGCTATGGTGTTCCAGGTGGCGTGAGCTGTGAAACTATTCCACATTGTTTTATATGAAGGCCAAACTCATAACTCAAATATTCTTCTCCACGATCAGATTGTAGAAACTTTATTTTCTTGTTACGATGATTCTTCACTTCACTCTGAATTTTTTTGAACTTTTCAAATATTTCAGACTTGTGTTTCATTAAGTAGATATACCCATATCTGCTCAACTCATCTGTGAAGGTCAGAAAATAACGATACTCGCCATGAGCATCAACACTCATTGGATCGCATACATCGGTATGTATTATTTCCAATAAGTCAGTAGCTCGTTCCATTGTTCCGGAGAACGGAGTTTTAGTCATCTTGCCCAAAAGGCACGGTTCACAAGCATCAAATGATTCATAACCAAGTGATTCCAAAAATCCATCTTTATGGAGTTTCTTCATGCGCTTTACACCGATATGACCCAAACGGCAGTGCCACAAATAAGTTGCACTATCATTATCAACTTTGCATCTTTTGGCATCAATATTATGAATATGTGTATCACTACGATCGAGATCCAACAAACTATTTTCATTGGGTGTATGACCATCGAAGGTTTTATTCATGTAAATAGGACAACAATTATTCTCTGACTTTAAATGAATAACTGTATTGCAATAAACATGATCAAATCCTATTCATGCTCAACGCAAATGCCAAATAACATTTATTTAGGTTTAACACTAATCCCGAAAGTATAGGGAGTGTGCGATGATGATCATATCAATCTTGGAACCAATTCCAACAGACATCATCACTTCACCCTTAACTAGTCTCTGTTTATTTTGTAACTCCTATTTCGAGTTACTAATCTTAGCAACCGAACAAGTATCAAATACTCAGGGGCTACTATAAACACTAGTAAGGTACACATCAATAACCTGTATATCAAATATATCCTTGTTCACTTTGCCATTCTTCTTATCCACCAAATTTTCAGGGCATTTCCGCTTCCAGTGACCATTTCCTTTGCAGTAGAAGCTTTGGTCCAGCTTTGGGCTCCTTCACGGGAGTGACAACTTGCTTGCCATTCTACACAGAGTTCCTTTGTTTCCCTTTGCCCTTTTCTTGAAAATAGTGGTCTTGTTAATCATCAGCACTTGATGCTCTTTCTTGATTTCTACCTTCATCGATTTCAACATCACGAAGATCTCGGGAATCATTTTTGTCATCCCTTGCATAATATAGTTCATCACGAAGTTCCAGTAATTTGGTGATGGTGACTAGAGAACTCAGCCAATGACTATCTTATCTGGAAGATTAACTCCCACTTGATGCAAGCGATTGTAGTACTCAGACAATCTAAGCACTTGCTCACTAGTTGAGCAATTCTCCTCCATCTTTTAGGCGAAGTATTTGTCAGAGGTCACATACCTCTTGACACGGGCATGAGTCTAAAATACCAATTTCAGCTCTTGGAACATCTCATATGCCCCGTGACGTTTCAAAAATGTTTTTGAAGTCCCGATTCTAAGTCGTAAAGCATGGTGCACTAAACTATCAAGAAGTCATCATATTGAGCTAGCCAAACATTCATAACATCTGCATCTGCTCCTGCAATAGGTCTGTCACCTAGAGGTGAATCAAGGTCATAATTCTTCTATGCAGCAATGAGGATAAACCTCAGATTACGGACCAAGTCCGCATCATTGCTACTATCATCTTTCAACTTAGTTTTCTCTAGGAACATATAAAAACATAGGGAAGCTATAATGCAAGCTATTGATCTACAACACACTACTAGGAAAAGGCATGCTAGTGGCGCACCTGTTTTGCCTTCTAATGGCGCACTAGTGGTGCGCCACTAGCATCACGCCATTAGAATTAAATTCTAATGGCGCACCACTCGTGCACCTTTAGTATCTGGTGTTCTAATGGCGCACCACATAGTGCGCCATTAGAATTCCTCCCAGGGTAATGGCGCACCACATAGGAGTGCGCCATTAGTAACAATTTTTTTTCAAATTTTTTTTAGAATTTTTTTTTAATTTTTTTCATTTCTTTCTTAATCTCAGGTCACTATGGCTTAATCTCGGGTCATATTATGCTTAATCTCAGGTCAAATCACACTCCGTGGTCAAACTTCCCGAAAGGTCACCCATCCTCACACTACTCCAGTCCAAGCACGCTTAACTTCAGAGTTCTATCCAACCCCAGCAACAGATCACTTCACAGGACTTGTTGATATATCTAGCATATCAATCCTATTATACCTTGTTGATGTCTAGGACTTTGTTCATGTTCATGACTATGATGAAATTTTGAAAAATATTTCAAACTTCCCGGTCATATTATGTATCATTTTTTGAAAAAAAAATTCAAAACCAATTTTTTTGTTACTAGTGGCGCACCACATCCACGGTGCGCCACTAGTAAGTTTGAAATTTTTTGAATTTTTTTGCCTCTAGATCTTGAAAGCCCCGTAACTTTTTTTCTGTTAGGTTTTTGGGGATTTTGAAAATGTTTAACGGGGTTCCCATTTTACAAATTTCCAAAGAGATTTTGCAAATAAAGTCGAAATTCATATTTGTAAATTTCCCAACAACTAGAGCACATATCACATAGGAAACTTATTTTCTTTTATTTTTTTGACATTTCCATCATTTTCTTTTATTTTTTTTAAAACTGAAAAGGCAGTCCACGGGGGGGGGGGGGTACATTCGGTGTTGGGCCAAGTTAGTAATGGCGCACTGTGGGGTGGTGCGCCATTACTAGTTAAACTAGTAATGACGCACCACCCCACGGTGCGCCATTACTAGTTTTGGAAAAAAATAAAAAAATGAAATTTTTTTTGAATTTTTTTTTGAAAAAAACTTAGTAATGGCGCACCAGTGGACAGTGCGCTATTACTAGTTAAAACTAGTAAGGTGCGCCATTACTAACATTTTTTTTATTTTTTTTACTTTTTTCTCAAAACTACTAATGGCGCACGGCGGGTGTGGTGCGCCATTACTATGTCAACTAGTAATGGTGCACCATACAACGGTGCGCCATTAGTAACAAAAAAAATTTATGTTTTTTTTCAAAACTACTAATGACGCACCACACACCAGGTGCGCCATTAGTAATATATTACTAATGGCGAACCGAGACATGGTGCGCCACTAGAATATAGTAATGGCGCACCACATGTCTGGTGCGCCATTAGTGGCCATATCATCTATAGCTCTTTTCCTAGTAGTGACATAATTTGCAAAATACTATAAGGACTAAGTTCATGATAAATTAAAGTTCAATTAATCATATTACTTAAGAACTCCCACTTAGATAGACATCCCTCTAATCATCTAAGTGATCACGTGATCCAAATCAACTAAACCATGTCCGATCATCACGTGAGATGGAGTAGTTTTCAATGGTGAACATCACTATCTTGATCATATCTACTATATGATTCACGCTCAGTGTTCCGAGGCCATATCTGCATATGCTAGGCTCGTCAAGTTTAACCTGAGTATTCTGCGTGTGCAAAACTGTCTTACACCCGTTGTAATTGAACGTAGACCTTATCACACCCGATCATCCGTGGTGTCTCGGCACGAAGAACTTTCGCAAAGGTGCATACTCAGGGAGAACACTTATACCTTGAAATTTAGTGAGAGATCATCTTATAATGCTACCGTCGAACTAAGCAAAATAAGATGTATAAAAGATAAACATGACATGCAATCAAAATATGTGACATGATATGGCCATCATCATCTTGTGCCTTTGATCTCCATCTGCAAAGTACCGTTATGATCTCCATTGTCACCGGAAAGACACCATGATCTCCATCATCTTGATCTTTATCAATGTGTCATCACATGGTCGTCTATTGATTTTGCAACTATTGCTATCGCATAGCGATAAAGTAAAGTAATCATATGGCGCTTGCATCTTATGCAATAAAGAGACAACCATAAGGCTCCCGCCAGTTGCCAATAACTTGAACAAAACATGATCATCTCATACAACAATTTATATCTCATCACGTCTTGACCATATCACATCACAACATGCCCTGCAAAAAAAAGTTAGACGTCCTCTACTTTGTTGATGCAAGTTTTATGTGGCTGCTACGGGCTGAGCAAGAACCGTTCTTACCTACGCATCAAAACCAAAATGATATTTCGTCAAGTTAGTGTTGTTTTAACCTTCAACAAGGACCGGGCGTAGCCACACTCGATTCAACTAAAGTTGGAGAAACTGACACCCGCCAGCCACCTATGTGCGAAGCACGTCGGTAGAACCAGTCTCGTGTAAGCGTACGCCTAATGTCGGTCCGGGCCGCTTCATCCAACAATACCGCTGAATCAAAAGTATGACATGCTGGTAAGCAGTATGACTTGTATCTCCCATAACTCACTTGTGTTCTACTCGTGCATATAACATCTACGCATAAACCTGGCTCGGATGCCACTGTTGGGCAACATAGTGTTTCAGAAAAATTCCTAGGCACACGCAAGATCATGGTGATGCATAGCAACAAGAGGGGAGAGTGTCGTCCACGTACCCTCGTAGACCGTAAGTGGAAGCGTTATGACAACGCGGTTGATGTAGTCATACGTCTTCATGATCCGACCGATCCAAGTACCGAACAGACGGCACCTCCGAGTTCTGCACACGTTCAGCTCGATGACGTCCCATGAACTCCGATCCAGCAGAGTGTCGAAGGAGAGTTTCGTCAGGACGACGGCGTGATGACAGTGATGATGATGCTACCGACGCAGGGCTTTGCCTAAACACCGCTACGATATGATCGAGGTGGATTATGGTGGAGGGGGGCACCGCACACGGCTAAAAGATCAACTGATCAACTTGTGTGTCCATGGGGTGCCCCACTCCTCCGTATATAAAGGAGTGGAGGAGGGGGAGGAGGCCGACCTCCTAGGCGCTCCCCAAGGGGAGTCCTACTCCCACCGGGAGTAGGATTCCCCCCCCCCCCTTCCAAGTAGTAGGAGTAGGAGAGAAGGAAAGGGAAGAGAGAAGAGAAGGAAGGAGGGGCCGCCGCCCCCCCCCCCTAGTCCAATTTGGACTAGGCCTTGGGGGGCCTACCCTATGCAGCCCCTCTCTCTTTCCCGTATGGCCCAATAAGGCCCAATACTTCTCCCGGCGTATTCCTGTAACTCTCCGGTACTCCAAAAAATACCCGAATGACTCGGAACCTTTCCGATGTCCGAATATAGCCTTCCAATATATCGATCTTTATTGCTCGACCATTTCGAGACTCCTTATCATGTCCCCAATCTCATTCGGGACTCCGAACAAACTTCGGTCATCAAATCACATAACTCATAATACAAATTGTCACAGAACATTAAGCGTGCGGACCCCATGGGTTTGAAAACTATGTAGACATGACCGAGACTCATTTCCGGTCAATAACCAAAAGCGGAACCTGGATGCTCATATTGGCTCCTGCATATTCTATGAAGATCTTTATCGGTCAAACCACATAACAATATACGTTGTTCCCTTTGTCATCGGTATGTTACTTGCTCGAGATTCGATCGTCGGTATCTCAATACCTAGTTCAATCTCATTACCTACAAGTCTCTTTACTCGTTCCGTAATGCATCATCATGTAACTAACTCATTAGTCACATTGCTTGCAAGGCTTATAGTGATGTGCATTACCGGGAGGGCCTAGAGATACCTCTTCGACAATCGGAGTGACAAATCCTAATCTCGATCTAAGCCAACTCAACAAGCACCATGGGAGACACCTATAGAGCACCTTTATAATCACCCAGTTATGTTGTGACGTTTGGTAGCACATAAAGTGTTCCTCCGGTATTCAGGAGTTGCATAATCTCATAGTCATAGAAACATGTATAAGTCATGAAGAAAGCAATAGCAACATACTAAACGATCAAGTGCTAAGCTAACGGAATGGTTCAAGTCAATCACATCATTTTCTAATGATGTGATCCCATTAATCAATGAAAACTCATGTCTATGGCTAGGAAACCTAACCATCTTTGATTCCACGAGCTAGTCAAGTAGAGGCATACTAGTGACGCTCTGTTTGTCCATGTATTCACACATGTACCAAGTTTCCGGTTAATACAATTCTAGCATGAATAATAAATATTTATCATAAAATAAGTAAATAAATAATAACTTTATTATTTCCTCTAGGGCATATTTCCTTCAGGATAGTAATCTGTGGGGAAAGGAAATGATGGGATTTCATTCCTCCCACCTTTGCCAATGCCCCAATGGACTTGGAGGGCAAGAAACCAGCCCCCTCCACCCCTATATATAGTGGGGAGGTGCATGGGAGCTTCACCCCTGGCCCCTGGCGCAGCCCTCCCCCTCTCCAACTCCACCTCCTCCTTAGTAGTGCTTGGCGAAGCCCTGCCGGAGAACTGCAAGCTCCACCACCACGTCGTCGTGGTGCCGGAGCTCTCCCTCAACTTCTCCTCTCCCCTTGCTGGATCAAGAAGGAGGAGACGTACCTGGGCTGTACGTGTGTCGAACAGGGAGGCGCTGCCCGTTCAGCGTTAGATCGGATCTTTCGTGATTTGGATCGCTGCGAGTACGACTCCCTCATCCGCGTTCTAGTGATGCTTCTGGTTAGCGATCTTCAAAGGTATGAAGATGCTCATCCTCTCCCTCTCTTGTTGCTAGAATCTCCATAGATTGATCTTGGTGATGCGTAGAAAATTTTGAATTATTGCTACATTCCCAGCATGATTTATGCTTGTTCGAATAATTGTCGGGGTTAAAGATTAACTTCCATAGAAGTGAATTGTTCTGCTTTGGAAGAGCTAAAGAAGAACACGAAGCTTACAAGGAATTGTTCGGGTGTGAATGTGGGCAGTTATCCTTCACGTATTTGGGTATACCAATCCACCAGCGCAAGCTTTCCAAGAAAGAGTGGAAGTGCATTGAAGGTGGATTAGAAAAAAACTAAGCTGCTGGAAGGGCAAGCCTATGTCATACAGGGGCCGACTAATTTTGATTAATTCGGTTCTCACAAGTATATGTATGTTTCTCTTGTCCTTTTTTGAAGTACCAGTTGGAGTATGAAAAAGGCTAGATTTCTATCGATCGCGTTTCTTCTCGCATAGCGATGAATTAAAACGAAAATACAGACTCGCTAAATGGGATATCATTTGTAGGCCGAAAGATCAAGGGGGTCTCTGTTGGAAATATGCCCTAGAGGCAATAATAAAATGGTTATTATTATATTTCTTTGTTCATGGTAATAGTCTATTATTCATGCTATAATTGTGTTATCCGGAAATCGTAATACACGTGTGAATACATAGACCACAACGTGTCCCTAGTGAGCCTCTAGTTGACTAGCTCGTTGATCAGCAGATAGTCATGGTTTCCTGACTATGGGCATTGGATGTCATTGATAACAGGATCACATCATTAGGAGAATGATGTGATGGACAAGACCCAATCCTAAGCATAGCTCAAAGATCATGTAGTTCGTTTAGCTAGAGATTTTCCAAATGTCAAGTATCATTTCCTTAGACCATGAGATTGTGCAACTCCCGGATACCGTAGGAGTGCTTTGGGTGTGCCAAACGTCACAACGTAACTGGGTGACTATAAAGGTGCACTGCGGGTATCTCCGAAAGTGTCTGTTGGGTTGGCACGAATCGAGACTAGGATTTGTCACTCCGTATGACAGAGAGGTATCTCTGGGCCCACTCGGTAATGCATCATCATAATGAGCTCAATGTGACCAAGTGTCTGGTCACGGGATCATGCATTATGGTACGAGTAAAGTGACTTGACGGTAACGAGATTAAATGAGGTATTGGGATACCGACAATCGAATCTCGGGCATGTAACGTACCGATAGACAAAGGGAATTGTATACGGGATTACTTTAGTCCTCGACATCGTGGTTCATCCGATGAGATCATCGAGGAGCATGTGGGAGCCAACATGGGTATCCAGATCCCGCTATTGGTTATTGACCGGAGAGGCGTCTCGGTCATCTGCATGTCTCCCGAACCCGTAGGGTCTACACACTTAAGGTTCGGTGATGCTAGGGTTGTAGAGATATGAGTATGCAGTAAACCGAAAGTTTTTCGGAGTCCCGGATGAAATCCCGGAAGTCACGAGGAGTTCCGGAATGGTCCGGAGGTAAAGAATTATATATAGGAAGTGAAGTTTTGGCCATCGGGAAAGTTTCGGGGGTTACCGGTATTGTACCGGGACCACCGGAAGGGTCCCAGGGGTCCACCGGGTGGGGACACCTATCCCGGAGGGCCCCATGGGCTGAAGTGGGAGGGGAACCAGCCCCATGTGGGCTGGTGCGCCCCCCCTTGCCCCCCTGCGCCTAGGGTTGGGAAACCCTAGGTGTGGGGGCGCCTCCACTTGCCTTGGGGGGCAAGCCACCCCCTTGGCCGCTGCCCCCCTAGGAGATCCCATCTCATAGGGCCGGCGCCCCCCCTAGGGGGGCTATATAAAGAGGTGGGGAGGGAGGGCAGCCGCACCCATCCTCTTGGCGCCTCCCTCTCCCCTTGCTACACCTCTCCGTCTCGCAGACGCTTGGCGAAGCCCTGCCGAGATCGCTGCTACATCCACCACCACGCCGTCGTGCTGCTGGATCTTCATCAACCTCTCCTTCCCCCTTGCTGGATCAAGAAGGAGGAGACGTCTCCCTGACCATACGTGTGTTGAACGCGGAGGTGCCGTCCGTTCGGCGCTAGGATCTCCGGTGATTTGGATCATGACGAGTACGACTCCCTCAACCCCGTTCTCTTGAACGCTTCTGCTCGATCTACAAGGGTATGTAGATGCACTCCTCTCTCTCGTTGCTAGATGAACTCATAGATTGATCTTGGTGAAACCGTAGGAAAAATTTTATTTTCTGCATCGTTCCCCAACAGTGGCATCATGAGCTAGGTCTATGCGTAGTTCTCTTTGCACGACTAGAACACAAATTTGTTGTGGGCGTAGATGTTGTCAACTTTCTTGCCATTACTAGTCTTATTTTTCTTCTGCGGTATTGTGGGATGAAGCGTCTCGGACCGACCTTACACGTACACTTACGTGAGACAGGTTCCACCGACTGACATGCATTAGTTGCATAAGGTGGCTAGCGGGTGTCTGTCTCTCCCACTTTAGTTGGAGCGGATTTGATGAAAAGGGTCCTTATGAAGGGTAAATAGAAGTTGACAAATCACGTTGTGGCTTTCACGTAGGTAAGAAAACGTTCTTGCTAGAACCCTATTGCAGCCACGTAAAAGATGCAACAACAATTAGAAGACGTCTAACTTGTTTTTGCAGCATGTGATTGTGATGTGATATGGCCAAAAGTTGTGATGAATGATGAATGATATATATGTGATGTATGAGATCATGTTCTTGTAATAGGAATCACGACTTGCATGTCGATGAGTATGACAACCGGCAGGAGCCATAGGAGTTGTCTTAATTATTGTGTGACCTGCGTGTCAATGATTTAACGCCATGTAATTACTTTATTTTATTGCTAAACCGTTAGCCATAGTAGTAGAAGTAATAGTTGGCGAGCAACCCCATGGATACACGATGATGGAGATCATGATGATGGAGATCATGGTGTCATGCCGGTGACGAAGATGATCATGGAGCCCCGAAGATGGAGATCAAAGGAGCTATATGATATTGGCCATATCATGTCACTACTGTTTGATTGCATGTGATGTTTATCATTTTTTGCATCTTGTTTACTTAGAACGACGGTAGTAAATAAGATGATCCCTCATAATAATTTCAAGAAAGTGTTCCCCCTAACTGTGCGCCGTTGCAAAAGTTCGTTGTTTCAAAGCACCACGTGATGATCGGGTGTGATAGATTCTAACGTTCACATACAACGAGTGTAAGACAGATTTACACACGCATAAACACTAAGGTTAACTTGACGAGCCTAGCATGTACAGACATGGCCTCGGAACACAAGAGACCGAAAGGTCGAACATGAGTCATATGGATGATATGATCAACATGGAGATGTTCACCGATGATGACTAGTTTGTCTCACGTGATGATCAGACACGGCCTAGTCTACTCGGATCATGTATCACATAGATGACTAGAGGGATGTCTAATCTGAGTGGGAGTTCATTAAATAATTTGATTAGATGAACTTAATTATCATGAACTTAGCCTAAAATCTTTACAATATGTCGTGTAGATCAAATGGCCCACGTTACCCTCAACTTCAACGCATTCCTAGAGAAAACCAAGCTGAAAGATGATGGCAGCAACTATACGGACTGGGTCCGGAACCTGAGGATCATCCTCATAGCTGCCAAGAAAGATTATGTCCTAGAAGCACCGCTAGGTGAAGCTCCCGTCCTAGAGAACCAAGACGTTATGAACGCTTGGCAGTCTCGTGCTGATGATTACTCCCTCATTCAGTGTGGCATGCTTTACAGCTTAGAACTGGTCCTCCAAAAGCGTTTTGAGAAACACGGAGCATATGAGATGTTCGAAGAGATGAAAATGGTTTTCCAAGCTCATTCCCGGGTCGAGAGATATGAAGTCTCCGACAAGTTCTTCAGCTGTAAGATGGAGGAAAATAGTTCTGTCAGTGAGCACATACTCAAGATGTCTGGGTTGCACAACCGCTTGACTCAGCTGGGAGTTAATCTCCAGGATGACGCGGTTATTGACAGAATCCTCCACTCGCTTCCACCGAGCTATAAGAGCTTTGTGATGAACTTCAATATGCAGGGGATGGAAAAGACCATTCCTGAGATATATTCAATGCTGAAATCAGCGGAGGTAGAGATCAAGAAAGAACATCAAGTGTTGATGGTGAATAAAACCACTAAGTTCAAGAAAGGCAAGGGTAAGAAGAACTTCAAGAAGGACGGCAAGGGAGTTGCCGCGCCTGGTAAGCCAGTTGCCGGGAAGAAGTCAAAGAATGGACCCAAGCCTGAAACTGAGTGCTTTTATTGCAAGGGAAGCGGACACTGGAAGCAGAACTGCCCAAGTAGTTAGCGGACAAGAAGGCCGGCAACACTAAAGGTATATGTGATATACATGTAATTGATGTGTACCTTACCAGTACTCGTAGTAGCTCCTGGGTATTTGATACCGGTACGGTTGCTCATATTTGTAACTCAAAGCAGGAACTGCGGAATAAACGGAGACTAGCGAAGGATGAGGTGACGATGCGCGTCGGGAATGGTTCCAAGGTCGATGTGATCGCCGTCGGCACGCTACCTCTACATTTACCTATGGTATTAGTTTTAAACCTCAATAATTGTTATTTAGTGCCAAGTTTGAGCATGAACATTGTGTCTGGATCTCGTTTAATACGAGATGGCTACTCATTTAAATCCGAGAATAATGGTTGTTCTATTTATATGAGAGATATGTTTTATGGTTGTCACATCCCCAGTCCAGGCCTTGCTTGTTTTTGCTTTAGCATCCATGCATCATGTTTAAATTTTATGAAACTTGAAATGGGGGCTGATAAACCCTAGCAGCTAATGAATTCAACTAGGGTCAAAATAAAATCTTTTTCAATAAACCCAAAATGCCCTATGAAAATGTTCATGATTTCTGGTAAAGGTGAAAACCTCTGCCAAAAATGATGCACATATTTTTAGGCCATTCTGGATTTTTGAATTAAATCATATGGTATTTGCATTTGGGCATTTAATTGCTAAATAATATTTTAAATGCTCAAATAATCACAAACTGAAATGTTTGCTATTGGAAAAATTCCAAACAGTGACATTGAGCAATTTCATGAATTTTTGAAATGCCCTGGCATTTTTATTAAAGCCAAACACAACTACAGAAAATAGAAAATGGAAATAAAAGGAGAGAGAGAGGTTACCTATGCAACTTACCTGGCGCCCACCAAAGCCCACCTGGCCGGGCCAGCTCGCAGCCCAGCCAACTGGCCCAGCCCACCTCCACCTCCCCTGTCGTCTTCCTCCCCAGGCCAGTAGGCAGAGCGCGTGCTCGCCGCGCGTGCACACGCGCCCGAGCCACCTCCTACCTGGCTGCCTGCATCCCCGATGCCCTGGACGCCTCCATGCGTCGCCACGCAACACTCAGGACCCCCTCGCTCTCTCCCTCTCCCTCGTTCCCCTCCTCTGTCTCGCTCTCACACGCACGGCCGAACGCCGTCGCCGCCGCTCACACTGCGGGCAGCCGCAGCCACCCCCCGTGCCTCATCGTCGTGACCACGAGAGCCACCAACCCATGTAGCACCTCTCCACCGAAGGAAGCGATCCCGGACGGCCTCCATCGTCTCCACCGCCGCCTTCTCCACCACCGGCCGCCGAGGATCTTCTCCGTCGATTCGGCCACTCCGGCGCGTCCCCAAGCCCGCTAACCATCCCTGCAGCTGCGTGGTGAGCCGCTGAACCGTTCCCCCCTTGCCCCATCGTCCCTAGCATCCTGTAGCCGCCGCCCCCATAAAATCCGAAGCCGCTGCCGTTAGGCCTCATCGCCGCCGCGGCCAGAGATAGCTATGACGACAACCGAGCACTGCAACATGCCCAGAACGCCGTCAGGAGCCTAGAACGCTCACCCGTTGCTCCTACCGTGCGCTGCAGCGTCATTTCCGCCGATGCCCGAACTCCGGCCGTCGCCTCGCTCGCCACCGCCGACGCCACAGCTCACCCCAGCTCCTCTCGCTTGCTCCATCAGATGCGTGCAAACCACAGCAACCCGTAGCCGCAAACCATGCGTGAAATGGTGCCTTGTAACGGGAGCACGGTGAACCTCCGCCGTCGGCCTGGTCGTCGCCGGCCAAAGTCCGGCGATGATGACGTGGCTCCATCATTAGCGCTAATCACCGCATCATTAAACCACCCTGAGACACTGACAATGGGCCCCTGCGCCCATTTAGGTTAGCCTAATTCTCTGTTAGATTAGTGCTAAGCATGTGGCCCCACGTGTCAGCTTGACTTTGACTTAGTCAACGTTGACCGGGCCCACCTGTCGGCGACCTAACTAGCCCTGGGTCACTGACCAGTGGACCCCACTGGCCAGGTTTGACCTGGACCGCCCCTATTGACTTGATGACATCACAGTGACGTCATGCTGACGCATAAAGCATTTACTGGATTTATTCTTATTCTGAAAATTCCAGAAAATAGTGCTAACTTCTAAAAATCATATAAATTCAACCGTAACTCCAAATCAAACAAATTATATATGAAAAATGATTAGAAAAATCCAATCTATCCATCTGTACCATTTTCATGCATGTTAGAACAACTTATAGCTGCTGTTTAGTACAAATCATAGGAATGACATTTGAATTCACATAGGGAGTTTGATTTTGAACTCAGGTTTCAAACCAACTTCATTTAACTTTTTTGCTAGCTGCATTAGCTCAAAACACCAGCATGTTGCCATGTCATGATCATGCATCATAATGTGCATTGCATTGATTGTGTTTCTTCTTTGTTTGTCGGTGCTTGTCCCCTCTCACTAGACGTGTACCGACGATGTGATCGATGACACCGATGAAGAACTATATTATCTTTAGAAGTGCCAGGCAAGCAAAACCCCCTTGTTCATTCCGATACAATCCCACTCTCTCGCTCCTGCTCTCTTTTACTGCATTAGGACAACAATGATTCATCTGTTACTTGCTACGGTAGCTGAACCCCTTTATCCTCTGCATGACCTGTCATTGCCACAGTAAATAGATGAAACCCACTAGCATGAGTAGGAGTTGTTTGAGCCCTGTTGTGCCTACTCATTCATGCTTGTTTGTCATGCTTGCCACTGCTTAGAGTTGAGTCAGGTCTGATTCATCGGGGATGAAACAGAGGTGTGTGAACATGTCCTACTGTGTGTGATGCTAAGTGTGTGAACACGATTTGGTAAAGGTAGCGGTGAGAGGCCATGTAGGAGTACATGGTGGGTTGTCTCATTGCAGCCGTCCTCAGGAACTGAGTTCTGTGTTTGTGATCCATGACCAGTTACTACCACACATTGGGTTCCGGTAACTCGACCCCTCTCGACTTATTAATCAACATGATCTCTCTCCAGGAGTTGCAACTAGTTTCTGGTGTTTGTAGGTAGTGTTAGTAGTCTACCAAGTGGCACCCGGTACAGGTGGGCTTGGGACAGACTAGGCACAGTGGCCTGGTGTACCAAGTGGCACCCGGATGGTGGGCTTGGGAACCCTGCACACATCGTTTGGGGCCGTGAGCGACACCCCGGCCGGATCTCCTTGCGGATGGAACCCGAATAGGCGATAAACCTGGACGAGAGACTTGTGTGGTTAGTCAGGTCATGGCCGCCACCCTCGCTGGGCTTCCGCCTGAAGGTTGCCGAGTACATGTCGTGTAAACGGCGGTAAGTGGTGAGAGCGTGTGTGAAGAAGTACACCCCTGTAGGGTTAATATGATCTATTCGAATAGCCGTGCCCGCGGTAAAGGACTTCTGGGTTGCCTGTACAGTTCATAGACAAGTGAAAGTGGATACTCTAAAATACGCAAGATAAGCGTGAGTGCTATGGATGGCGTTCTCGTAGAGAGACGGGAGCAGATCCATAGTGGTGTATTGATATTGTGAATATGTGGACTCGTGTGCGCCACCTCAAAAGAGTTACTTGCAGTCATAGTTCAGGATAGCCACCGAGTCAAAGCTGGCTTGCTGCAGTTAAACCCCACCACCCCCTTTGTTGATACTGATGCATATGTAGATAGATCTGATTAAGTCTTGCTGGGTACATTTGTACTCATGTTGCTTAATTTATGTTTTTTCAGAGAGACTTCAGTCTCGCCAGTAGTACCACGTGGACTTCGACGTTTAGCTTGTTACCTCAGCTACGATCTTGTGCCCTCGGCAGGATCTGATAGACAGTCAGGCTTCTCAGCCTTTTTCTTTTGTAGATGTCTGTACTCAGACATGTTAAGCTTCCGCTTGTGCTTGGCTTGTGTGCTCTGAATGCTGGGTCATGAGACCCATGTTTGTAATATCTTGCTCCTCGGAGCCTATTGAATAAAATACTTGAGTCGTAGAGTCATGTTATGATACCATGTTGTATTTGCACATATCGAGCATATTGTGTGTATGTTATTGAAATGCTTGGTATGTGTGGGATCTGACTATCTAGTTGTTTATCCTTAGTAGCCTCTCTTACCGGGAAATGTCTCCTAGTGTTTCCACTGAGCCATGGTAGCTTGCTACTGCTCTGGAACACTTAGGCTGGCCGGCATGTGTCCTTCTTCGTTCCTGTGTCTGTCCCCTCGGGGAAATGTCACGCGATGAATTCCGGAGTCCTGTTAGCCCGCTACAGCCCGGTTCACCGGAGTCCTGCTAGCCCAGTTGCTACAGCCCAGATTCACTCGCTGATGACCAACACGTTCGTTGTTGGGTCATGTATGCCTGTCCCTGTAAGTTAGTGCCACTTTGGGTTCACGACTAGCCATGTCAGCCCGGGTTCTTTGTCATATGGATGCTAGCGGCACTGTCATATACGTGAGCCAAAAGGCACAAACGGTCCCGGGCCAGGTAAGGTGGCACCCGTGGGAATACCTTGCGTGAGGCCGCAAAGTGATATGATGTGTTAAATGCTAGATCGGTGTGACTTAGGATCGGGGTCCTGACAGCTTTGGTATCAGAGCTTGACTGCCTGTAGGATTACCAAGCCAAACTGGTCGAAGTTGAGTCTAGAAATTCTTTAGTTATATAAGGGAATTGATTGTGGGATGGAACATAAGGCTCTTTTTACTCCTTTTCCTCAGATGTATGCTTCGTGTCTCAGCTCGAGAGATGTGACAATGTCTCATCCCATGAGTTGATCCTGAGTTGTTCAGTCTTCGAGAAGATAGATTCTTCTAGAGTTTTCCTTTCCTCTTCTTGTCATGTTAGTTGGAGTTCTCAGAGCAAGACGTCGAGACAAGATGATGATCGAATCAACGCTCTTATGAAGTGCACCCTGGATCGTGAAGATTGTGTTAGTTTGCGTTCCCCCTTCGTCTTACCCTACGCTTGAATCTCGGGTCGAGATTCTTGTTTAGTGGGGGTGAGTTGTCACATCCCCAGTCCAGGCCTTGCTTGTTTTTGCTTTAGCATCCATGCATCATGTTTAAATTTTATGAAACTTGAAATGGGGGCTGATAAACCCTAGCAGCTAATGAATTCAACTAGGGTCAAAATAAAATCTTTTTCAATAAACCCAAAATGCCCTATGAAAATGTTCATGATTTCTGGTAAAGGTGAAAACCTCTGCCAAAAATGATGCACATATTTTTAGGCCATTCTGGATTTTTGAATTAAATCATATGGTATTTGCATTTGGGCATTTAATTGCTAAATAATATTTTAAATGCTCAAATAATCACAAACTGAAATGTTTGCTGTTGGAAAAATTCCAAACAGTGACATTGAGCAGTTTCATGATTTTTTGAAATGCCCTGGCATTTTTATTAAAGCCAAACACAAATAAAGAAAATGGAAAATGGAAATAAAAGGAGAGAGAGAGGTTACCTGTGCAACTTGGCGCCCACCAAAGCCCACCTGGCCGGGCCAGCTGGCAGCCCAGCCAACTGGCCCAGCCCACCTCCACCTCCCCTGTCGTCTTCCTCCCCAGGCCAATAGGCAGAGCACGTGCTCGCCGCGCGTGCACACGCGCCCGAGCCACCTCCTGCCTGGCTGCCTGCATCCTCGATGCCCTGGACGCCTCCGTGCGTCGCCACGCAACACTCCGGACCCCCTCGCTCTCTCCCTCTCCCTCGTTCCCCTCCTCTGTCTCGCTCTCACACGCACGGCCGAACGCCGCCGCCGCCGCTCACACTGCGGACAGCCGCAGCCACCCCCGTGCCTCATCGTCGTGACCACGAGAGCCACCAACCCATGTAGCACCTCTCCACCGAAGGAAGCGATCCCGGACGGCCTCCATCGTCTCCACCGCCGCCTTCTCCACCACCGGCCGCCGAGGATCTTCTCCGTCGATTCGGCCACTCCGGCGCATCCCCAAGCCCGCTAACCATCCCTGCAGCTGCGTGGTGAGCCGCTGAACCGTTCCCCCCTTGCCCCATCGTCCCTAGCATCCTGTAGCCTCCGCCCCCATGAAATCCGAAGCCGCCGCCGTTAGGCCTCATCGCCGCCGCGGCCAGAGATAGCTATGACGAAAACCGAGCACTGCAACATGCCCAGAACGCCGTCAGGAGCCTAGAATGCTCACCCGTTGCTCCTACCGTGCGCTGCAGCGTCGTTTCCACCGATGCCCGAACTCCGGCCGCCGCCTCGCGCGCCACCGCCGACGCCACAGCTCACCCCAGCTCCTCTCGATTGCTCCATTAGATGCGTGCAAACCACAGCAACCTGTAGCCGCAAACCACGTGTGAAATGGTGCCCTGTAACGGGAGCACGGTGAACCTCCGCCGTCGGGCTGGTCGTCGCCGGCCAAAGTCGGGCGATGATGACGTGGCTCCATCATTAGCGCTAATCACCGCATCATTAAACCACCCTGAGACACTGACAGTGGGCCCCTGCGCCCATTTAGGTTAGCCTAATTCTCTGTTAGATTAGTGCTAAGCATGTGGCCCCACGTGTCAGCTTGACTTTGACTTAGTCAACGTTGACCGGGCCCACCTGTCGGCGACCTAACTAGCCCTGGGTCACTGACCAGTGGACCCCACTGGCCAGGTTTGACCTGGACCGCCCCTATTGACTTGATGACATCACAGTAAGTCATGCTGACGCATAAAGCATTTACTGGATTTATTCTTATTCTGAAAATTCCAGAAAATAGTGCTAACTTCTAAAAATCATATAAATTCAACCGTAACTCCAAATCAAACAAATTATATATGAAAAATGATTAGAAAAATCCAATGTATCCATCTGTACCATTTTCATGCATGTTAGAACAACTTATAGCTTCTGTTTAGTACAAATCATAGGAATGACATTTGAATTCACATATGGAGTTTGATTTTGAACTCAGGGTTCAAACCAACTTCATTTAACTTTTTTGCTAGCTGCATTAGCTCAAAACACCAGCATGTTGCCATGTCATGATCATGCATCATAATGTGCATTGCATTGATTGTGTTTCTTCTTTGTTTGTCGGTGCTTGTCCCCTCTCACTAGACGTGTACCGACGATGTGATCGATGACACCGATGAAGAACTATATTATCTTCAGAAGTGCCAGGCAAGCAAAACCCCCTTGTTCATTCCGATACAATCCCACTCTCTCGCTCCTGCTCTCTTTTACTGCATTAGGACAACAACGATTCATCTGTTACTTGCTACGGTAGCTGAACCCCTTTATCCTCTGCATGACCTGTCATTGCCACAGTAAATAGATGAAACCCACTAGCATGAGTAGGAGTTGTTTGAGCCCTGTTGTGCCTACTCATTCATGCTTGTTTGTCATGCCTGCTACTGCTTAGCGTTGAGTCAGGTCTGATTCATCGGGGATGAAACAGAGGTGTGTGAACATGTCCTACTGTGTGTGATGCTAAGTGTGTGAACACGATTTGGTAAAGGTAGCGGTGAGAGGCCATGTAGGAGTACATGGTGGGTTGTCTCATTGCAGCCGTCCTCAGGAACTGAGTTCTGTGTTTGTGATCCATGGCCAGTTACTACCACACATTGGGTTTCGGTAACTCGACCCCTCTCGACTTATTAATCAACATGATCTCTCTCCAGGAGTTGCAACTAGTTTCTGGTGTTTGTAGGTAGTGTTAGTAGTCTACCAAGTGGCACCCGGTACAGGTGGGCTTGGGACAGACTAGGCACAGTGGCCTGGTGTACCAAGTGGCACCCGGATGGTGGGCTTGGGAACCCTGCACACATCGTTTGGGGCCGTGAGCGACACCCCGGCCGGATCTCCTTGCGGATGGAACCCGAATAGGCGATAAACCTGGACGAGAGACTTGTGTGGTTAGTCAGGTCATGGCTGCCACCCTCGCTGGGCTTCCGCTTGAAGGTTGCCGAGTACATGTCATGTAAACGGCGGTAAGTGGTGAGAGCGTGTGTGAAGAAGTACACCCCTGCAGGGTTAATATGATCTATTCAAATAGCCGTGCCCGCGATAAAGGACTTCTGGGTTGCCTGTACAGTTCATAGACAAGTGAAAGTGGATACTCTAAAATACGCAAGATAAGCGTGAGTGCTATGGATGGCGTTCTCGTAGAGAGATGGGAGCGGATCCATAGTGGTGTATTGATATGGTGAATATGTGGACTCGTGTGCGCCACCTCAAAAGAGTTACTTGCAGTCGTAGTTCAGGATAGCCACCGAGTCAAAGCTGGCTTGCTGCGGTTAAACCCCACCACCCCCTTTGTTGATACTGATGCATATGTAGATAGATCTGATGTAAGTCTTGCTGGGTACATTTGTACTCACGTTGCTTAATTTATGTTTTTGCAGAGAGACTTCACTCTCGCTAGTAGTACCGCGTGGACTTCGACGTTTAGCTTGTTACCTCAGCTACGATCTTGTGCCCTCGGCAGGATCTGATAGACAGTCAGGCTTCTCGGCCTTTTTCTTTTGTAGATGTCTGTACTCAGACATGTTAAGCTTCCGCTTGTGCTTGGCTTGTGTGCTCTGAATGCTGGGTTATGAGACCCATGTTTGTAATATCTCGCTCCTCGGAGCCTATTGAATAAAATACTTGAGTCGTAGAGTCATGTTATGATGCCATGTTGTATTTGCACATATTGAGCATATTGTGTGTATGTTATTGAAATGCTTGGTATATGTGGGATCTGACTATCTAGTTGTTTATCCTTAGTAGCCTCTCTTACCGGGAAATGTCTCCTAGTGTTTCCACTGAGCCATGGTAGCTTGCTACTGCTCTGGAACACTTAGGTTGGCCGGCATGTGTCCTTCTTCTTTCATGTGTCTGTCCCTTCAAGGAAATGTCACGCGATGAATTCCGGAGTCCTGTTAGCCCGCTACAGCCCGGTTCACCGGAGTCCTGCTAGCCCAGTTGCTACAGCCCGGATTCACTCGCTGATGACCGACACATTCGTTGTTGGGTCATGTATGCCTGTCCCTGTAAGTTAGTGCCACTTTGGGTTCATGACTAGCCATGTCATCCCGGGTTCTTTGTCATATGGATGCTAGCGGCACTGTCATATACGTGAGCCAAAAGGCGCAAACGGTCCCGGGCCAGGTAAGGTGGCACCCGTGGGAATACCATGCGTGAGGCCGCAAAGTGATATGATGTGTTACATGCTAGATCGGTGTGACTTAGGATCGGGGTCCTGACAATGGTCATGCCCCGATGGTCAATGGTTTATTCTTAATGAATCTCGAACGTGATGTTACACATATTCATAGTGTGAATACCAAAAGAAGTAAAGTTGATAACGATAGTCCCACATACTTGTGGCACTGCCGCCTTGGTCACATTGGTGTCAAGCGCATGAAGAAGCTCCATGCTGATGGACTTTTAGAGTCTCTCAATTATGAATCATTTGACACATGTGAACCATGCCTCATGGGCAAAATGACCAAGACTCCGTTCTCCGGAACAATGGAGCGAGCAACCAACTTATTGGAAATCATACATACTGATGTGTGCAGTCCAATGAGCGTTGAGGCTCGTGGAGGATATCGTTATGTTCTCACTCTCACTGACGACTTGAGAAGATATGGGTATGTCTACTTAATGAAACACAAGTCTGAGACCTTTGAAAAGTTCAAGGAATTTCAGAATGAGGTAGAGAATAAACGTGACCAAAAGATAAAGTTCCTACGATCAGATCGTGGAGGAGAATATTTAAGTCACGAATTTGGTACGCACTTAAGGAAATGTGGAATCATTTCACAACTCACGCCGCCTGGAACACCTCAGCGTAACGGTGTGTCCGAACGTCGTAATCGCACTTTATTGGATATGGTGCGATCTATGATGTCTCTTACCGATTTACCGCTATCTTTTTGGGGATACGCTCTAGAGACAGCTACATTCACTTTAAATAGGGCACCGTCTAAATCCGTTGAGATGACACCGTATGAATTATGGTTTGGGAAGAAACCTATGCTGTCGTTTCTAAAAGTTTTGGGATGCGATGCTTATGTCAAGAAACTTCAACCTGAAAAGCTCGAACCCAAGTCGGAAAAATGCGTCTTCAAAGGATACCCTAAGGAAACCATTGGGTATACCTTCTACCTCAGATCCGAAGGCAAGATCTTTGTTGCCAAGAACGGGTCCTTTCTGGAGAAAGAGTTTCTCTCGAGAGAAGTAAGTGGGAGGAAAGTGGAACTTGATGAAGTACTACCTCTTGAACCGGTGAGTAGCGCAGCTCAGGAAGAAGTTCCTGTGGTGCCAGCACCAACTAAAGAGGAAGTTAATGATGATGATCAAGGTACTTCGGATCAAGTTACTACTGAACTTCGTAGGTCCACGAGGACACATTCCACACCAGAGTGGTATGGCAACCCTGTCCTGGAAATCATGTTGTTAGACAACGATGAACCTTCGAACTATGAAGAAGCGATGGCGGGCCCAGATTCCAACAAATGGCTTGAAGCCATGCAATCCGAGATAGGATCCATGTACGAAAATGAAGTATGGACTTTAACAGACTTGCCCGATGATAGGCGAGCGATATAAAACAAATGGATCTTTAAGAAGAAGACAGACACGGATGGTAATGTTACCATCTATAAAGCTCGACTTGTCGCTAAGGGTTATCGGCAAGTTCAAGGGGTTGACTACGATGAAACTTTATCTCCCGTAGCGAAGCTAAAGTCCGTCTGAATCATGTTAGCAATTGCCGCATACTATGATTATGAGATATGGCAAATGGACGTCAAAACAGCTTTCCTTAATGGTCATCTTAAGGAAGAACTGTATATGATGCAGCCGGAAGGTTTTGTCGACCCTGAGAATGCTAACAAGGTATGCAAGCTCCAGCGATCCATTTATGGGTTGGTGCAAGCATCTCGGAGTTGGAACATTCGCTTTGACGAGATGATCAAAGCGTTTGGGTTTATGCAGACTTATGGAGAAGCCTGCGTTTACAAGAAAGTGAGTGGGAGCGCTGTAGCATTTCTCATATTATATGTAGATGACATACTTTTGATGGGAAATGATATAGAACTCTTGGACAGCATTAAGGCCTACTTGAATAAGTGTTTTTCAATGAAGAAACTTGGAGAAGCTGCTTACATATTAGGCATCAAGATCTATAGGGATAGATCAAGACGCCTCATAGATCTTTCACGAAGCACATACCTTGATAAGATATTGAAGAAGTTCAACATGGATCAGTCCAAGAAAGGGTTCTTGCCTGTATTGCAAGGTGTGAGATTGAGCTCGGCTCAATGCCCGACCACGGCAGAAGATAAAGAACAGATGAGTGTCATCCCCTATGCCTCAGCCATAGGGTCTATTATGTTTGCTATGCTGTGTACCAGACCTAATGTAAACCTTGCCGTAAGTTTGGTAGGAAGGTACCAAAGTAATCCCGGCAAGGAACACTGGACAGCGGTCAAGAACATCCTAAAGTACCTGAAAAGGACTAAGGATATGTTTCTCATTTATGGAGGTGACGAAGAGCTCGTCGTAAAGGGTTACGTCGACGCTAGCTTCGACACAGATCTGGATGACTCTAAGTCACAAACCGGATACGTGTATATTTTGAATGGTGGGGCAGTAAGCTGGTGCAGTTGCAAGCAAAGCGTCGTGGCGGGATCTACATGTGAAGCAGAGTATATGGCAGCCTCGAAGGCAGCGCATGAAGCAATCTGGGTGAAGGAGTTCATCACCGACCTAGGAGTCATATCCAATGCGTCGGGGCCGATCAAACTCTTCTGTGACAACACTGGAGCTATTGCACTTGCCAAGGAGCCCAGGTTTCACAAGAAGACCAGGCACATCAAGCGTCGCTTCAACTCCATTCGTGAAAATGTTCAAGACGGAGACATAGATATTTGTAAAGTACACACGGACCTGAATGTAGCAGATCCGTTGACTAAACCTCTCCCTAGGGCAAAACATGATCAACACCAAAATTCCATGGGTGTTCGATTCATCACAATGTAACTAGATGATTGACTCTAGTGCAAGTGGGAGACTGTTGGAAATATGCCCTAGAGGCAATAATAAAATGGTTATTATTATATTTATTTGTTCATGGTAATAGTCTATTATTCATGCTATAATTGTGTTATCCGGAAATCATAATACACGTGTGAATACATAGACCACAACGTGTCCCTAGTGAGCCTCTAGTTGACTAGCTCGTTGATCAACAGATAGTCATGGTTTCCTCACTATGGGCATTGGATGTCATTGATAACGGGATCACATCATTAGGAGAATGATGCGATGGACAAGACCCAATCCTAAGCATAGCTCAAAGATCGTGTAGTTCGTTTAGCTAGAGCTTTTCCAAATGTCAAGTATCATTTCCTTAGACCATGAGATTGTGCAACTCCCGGATACCGTAGGAGTGCTTTGGGTGTGCCAAACGTCACAACGTAACTGGGTGACTATAAAGGTGCACTACGGCTATCTCCGAAAGTGTCTATTGGGTTGGCACGAATCGAGACTGGGATTTGTCACTCCGTATGACGGAGAGGTATCTCTGGGCCCACTTGATAATGCATCATCATAATGAGCTCAATGTGACCAAGTGTCTAGTCACGGTATCATGCATTACGGTACGAGTAAAGTGACTTGCCGGTAACGAGATTAAACGAGGTATTGTGATACCGATGATCAAATCTCGGGCATGTAACGTACCGATTGACAAAGGGAATTGTATACGGGATTACTTGAGTCCTCGACATCGTGGTTCATCCAATGAGATCATCGAGGAGCATGTGGGAGCCAACATGGGTATCCAGATCCCGCTGTTGGTTATTAACCAGAGAGGCGTCTCGGTCATGTCTGCATGTCTTCCGAACCCGTAGGGTCTACACACTTAAGGTTCGGTGACGCTAGGGTTGTAGAGATATGAGTATGCAGTAAACCGAAAGTTGTTCGGAGTCCCGGATGAGATCCCGGACGTCACGTGGAGTTCCAGAATGGTCCAGAGGTAAAGAATTATATATATGAAGTGAAGTTTCGGCCATCGGGAAAGTTTCGGGGTTACCGGTATTGTACCGGGACCACCGGAAGGGTCCCGAGGGTCCACCGGGTGGGGCCACCTATCCCGGAGGGCCCCATGGGCTGAAGTGGGAGGTGAACCAGCCCCTGGTGGGCTTGTGCGCCACCCCCTTGCCCCCCCTGCGCCTAGGGTTGGGAAACCCTAGGGGTGGGGGCGCCTCCACTAGCCTTGGGGGGCAAGCCACCCCCTTGGCCGCCGCCCCCCCTAGGAGATCCCATCTCCTAGGGCCGGCGCCCCCCCTAGGGGGCCTATATAAAGAGGGGGGAGGGAGGGAAGCCGCACCCATGCTCTTGGCGCCTCCCTCTCCCCTTGCTACACCTCTCCCTCTCGCAGACGCTTGGCGAAGCCCTGCCGAGATCGCTGTTGCATCCACCACCACGCCGTCGTGCTGCTGGATCTTCATCAACCTCTCCTTCCCCCTTGCTGGATCAAGAAGGAGGAGACGTCTCCCAGACCGTACGTGTGTTGAACGCGGAGGTGTCGTCCATTCGGCGCTGGGATCTCCGGTGATTTGGATCACGACGAGTACGACTCCCTCAACCCCGTTCTCTTGAACGCTTCCGCTCGATCTACAAGGGTATGTAGATGCACTCCTCTCTCTCGTTGCTAGATGAACTCATAGATTGATATTGGTGAAACCGTAGGAAAAATTTTATTTTCTGCAATGTTCCCCAACAGTCTCGACATTGAAAATTTAGAGGTGAAGAACAGATGTCTTCTCAGCAAGTGGCTGTATAAGTTATCTATAGAGACGGAAGCCACATGGGCCCAGATTCTGCGTAATAAGTACCTTCAATCCAAAACCTTGTCCCAGGTGACGGTAAGGCCTTCATCCTTTTGGAAAGGACTGATGAGAGTGAAATTAGTCTTTTTTAACAGGAAAAAATTTGTAGTTGGATCTGGTACTTTCCCAAGATTCTGGGAGGATACATGGCTAGAGGAGACGCCCCTTGCACTCCAATATCCCTCTCTCTATAATATTGTTCAGCGAAGAGACACTTATGTTGCAACAGTATTACAGTCCAATCCTCTTAATATTCAATTCAGGAGGACGTTAGCGGGAAACTGTTGGGAAGCTTAGCTCCATCTTGTGAGAAGGTTGATGGAAGTCCACATTCTCAATAGCCCGATCAGTTGCGCTGGAAACTAACTAAGAATGGTGAGTTTTCAGTTAAATCCATGTATTTGGATGTTACCAACGCTAGCACTATTCCTCATTCGAAACATGTTTGGAAATTCAAAGTGCCTTTAAAAATCAAAGTGTTTATGTGGTTTGTCCACAAACAAGTCATTCTAACTAAGGACAATTTGGCAAAATGCAACTGGACAGGATCTAAAAGATGTAGTTTCTGTGATAGTGATGAATCCATCAAAACACCTCTTTCTTGACTGCCCATTGACAAAAAAATTGTGACGGTCGGTCAACATAGCTTTTAATATTACTCCTCCGCATACTATCAACACGATATTTGGGACGTGGCTATAGATGGAATTAATGCACAAACAGCGAGACATATCCGTGTAGGAGTATGTGCTTTATTATGGCCAGTTTGGAACCAGAAACGACTTGGTTTTTAACAGATAAACAAATATTCATTTCTTGCAGGTTATTTTCCGGGCCACTACACTGATCCATATGTGGTCGCTACTCACTCCGACGGAGGCCAGGGAGCATTTGGTTACTGGATCTATCCAATGGGAGACGGTAGCACGTGATACTTTCAACCGATTTGGATGGCGGTCATGTACTAGGATATGTGTTTAGTTTCCTATCTTATGTTTTGCCTGCCGGTTGTGGCTATCCTGTTTTTCCTTTCTTACTCTTTTTGAGCCTTCTTTTCCTTTTTTTGAGACCTGTACACTTTTGTTGAACCTTTTGATTATCAATAATCTGGCCGTATGCATCGTCATGATGCAGAGGCCGGGGCAAAGCCCCTTGTCGAAAAAATAGCCGTCCCGACTTTGGAGGCCTCCACACCGCCACAGCAAAAGAACTCGTCGTGGATGCTAGAGGAGACCACCGGTGCTCAAATTAAATGAAATCCCATTTGCTGCTTATAATTAATAAATTACGTAACATTCTCTCTCAAAAAAAAACCTTAGTAACGATCTGTTCTACAAAAAAACATAGTAACGATATGCTGATCTCAATCAAGCTTATTTTACGAATCAAGCTTAATCAACGAGATATTCTTCTCTCTGAACGTTTAGATTGGGACAAGTGGTACGTAGAAGAAAAACTGGAATCCCGAAAGGGCTCTGTATGGAACGCGGACAACTTTTATTTTATTTATATACATAAGGAGTTCGGCTATTTCAGGAAGTTGTTGGAAGATTTCACTGAAATTCCTTCCAGTTGTACATGTTCTTCTCATTGTGCTGAATAAATTAATTATTAAGGTTTTTCTTGAATGAATTATGTTGGTTATTGGGCCTTATGGACTTTGGGGGATGTATAAAATCATAAAATCGGATATATGGTTCCTAGTTACTACTATACTTAGTCCCTATACGGGAGAGGTCCTATGTATCGCATTTTGCGGCAAATTGCCGCCATATCGCAAAGGGGCGCCACCGAGTGGGCCGGCCCATTCGCATTCTGCTGAATAAATTAATTAATAAGGTTTTTCTTGAATGAATTATGTTGATTATTGGGCCTTATGGACTTTGGAGATGTATAAAATCATAAAATCGGATATATGGTTCCTAGTTACTACTATACTTAGTCCCTATACGGGAGAGGTCCTATGTATCGTATTTTGCGGCAAATTGCTGCCATATCGCAAAGGGGCGCCACCGAGTGGGCCGGCCCATTCGCAGCACTGCAGCGAGCGAACAAACGCGGTGTAGGTAAAGTGGGCCGGCCCATTCGCATTCTGCTGAATAAATTAATTAATAAGGTTTTTCTTGAATGAATTATGTTGGTTATTGGGCCTTATGGACTTTGGAGATGTATAAAATCATAAAATCGGATATATGGTTCCTAGTTACTACTATACTTAGTCCCTATACGGGAGAGGTCCTATGTATCGTATTTTGCGGCAAATTGCCGCCATATCGCAAAGGGGCGCCACCGAGTGGGCCGGCCCATTCGCAGCACTGCAGCGAGCGAACAAACGCGGTGTAGGTAAAGTGGGCCGGCCCATTCGCATTCTGCTGAATAAATTAATTAATAAGGTTTTTCTTGAATGAATTATGTTGGTTATTGGGCCTTATGGACTTTGGAGATGTATAAAATCATAAAATCGGATATATGGTTCCTAGTTACTACTATACTTAGTCCCTATACGGGAGAGGTCCTATGTATCGTATTTTGCGGCAAATTGCCGCCATATCGCAAAGGGGCGCCACCGAGTGGGCCGGCCCATTCGCAGCACTGCAGCGAGCGAACAAACGCGGTGTAGGTAAAAATAGAGCGCCACCGAGTGGGCCGGCCCATTCGCAGCACTGCAGCGAGCGAACAAACGCGGTGTAGGTAAAAATAGAGCGCCATCATGGGGGATTGAACTCGCCACCACTGGCTTCTGGATGACTTTGGCTAGCCACTCGACCTGACAGCGCCTTGGTGACTGTTATACACCGCAGAATGCTAAATGACTAAGGAGAGGGTCAGCTCAAAGATGTACTGTAGCGGCCAGACCGTGTGACATGAACAAGCCAAGGTAGAGTTTTTTCTCGAAGCTCCACATCTTTCTTTTTAAAACGTGAACACTTTTTAAAAACACAAATAAAATTCGAATTTCAAACCTTTTCCAAAAAGATAAACAAGAAATAGAAACCAGAAAAGTATTTTGAATTTGTGAACAGTTTTTTAAAGGAACATTATTTAAATTCTGAACAAATTTGAAAGCCTGAACATTATTTGTAACTCCCCGAACAATTTTTTAACGGAAATGTTAATGCCCACACGTGTGGGCATTTGTATCTCGCCCACACGCGTGGTTCCACGTCCGTCCGCGAGCGCACGAATCTTGGCATGTTTTTAGTGTCATGTAGGACTGGCCTGGTGTGTGGGCGTTCACCCGGTCGTCCACACGATCGTTTCACCACACGGGAGGGGCTGGTGTGTGGGCGTTCTGCAGTTCGCCCACACGCCACTTTCCACGCACGCACAAGGACTAGTGTGTGGGCATTTTCCATCTCGCCCACACGCCCGTCTCCTTTCCCACACCCAAGCTACTAGTTGCCACATATTTTGCAGCGCACATGGCAACTGCCCTAATGTGCTTTATAAGTAGGTGACAACTCTCTTTTTATCTGAATTGCCATGTGTTTTGCAGGGTACACGGCAATTGCCTAGTGTGCACGTAAGCAGATGGCAACTCTCTCTTTTACCAAGTTGCCATGTGTTTTTGCATGGTATATGGCAATTGCTCTAACGTGCACGTAAGCAGATGACAACTCTTCTTTTTTACATGGCAACTGCCCTAGCATGCTTATGAGCACATGGCAACTCTCTCAACTGCCTAGTATTAGTATGTGGCGACTCCTAAAATTTTGAAATCATGGCAACTACAGTAGACCAGACCATACATGGCAACTGCAGTTGAGCAACCATGGCAACTGCAGTTGCCCGACATGGAAACCGTAGTTCAGCAATATGACAACTGCAGTTAAATGAACATGGACGAGGGTCTGGACCATGGCAACTGCGGGCGCGCGGTGACTGTCATGCGTGGCGTGCGGGACCAGGAGGTACGAGCCTGATATACGAGGCGTGTGGGCGTTATCTACTTCGCCACACCCACGCGTGTGAGAGGGACCGGGAGGGGAAAAAAGAGATGTGTGGGCATTACTTGTTTTACCCACACGTAGGTGTGTGGGCTGTTTCTCTTATACACCACACAAAATGTGTGGACAGCCTTCCTAACGCCCACACGTGTGGCACTTATCGGCGTCCTTTTTTAATTTGTGAACAAATTTTGAAAACGAGAACATTTTTTGAAATTGTGAACAAACTTTTAAAACCACAAACATTTTTTGAAATTGTAAACATTTTTCGAATTTGTGAACAAATTTCAAAATGAGAATTTGTTTCGAAATTCTGAAGGATATTTGAAATTTTCAAAAAAGATCGACAAGAAAAATAAACTTGAAAAAGAGAAGGAGAAAAATTAAAAGGAAAACAAAAAACAAAAATATTCAGAAATTCATGAACATTGTTTCGAAAGTATTTAGAAAATAAGAGAACAATTTTGAAATTTCTGAACAAATTTGAAAACATGAACATTTTCTGAAATTCCCAAACAATTTTAAAATGCGAATAATTTTTGAAATTTCTGAACAAAATTTGAAAACAGGAACATTTTCTGAAATGCCCAAACAATTTAAAAATGCGAACATTTTTTGAAAGTATGAACAAATTTTGAAAACAGGAACATTTTTTGAAATTCCCAAACAATTTTAAAATGTGAACATTTTTTGTATGTAGGATAAAAATTTGAAAACAGGAGGATTTTTAAAAAATTTCAAACAATTTTAAAATGCGAACATTTTTGAATGTAGGAAAAAAATTGAAAACAGGAACATTTCTTGAAATTCCCAAACAATTTTAAAATGCGAATATTTTTTGAATGTAGGAAAAAATTTGAAAACAGGAACATTTCTTGAAATTCCCAAACAATTTTAAAGTGCGAACAATTTTTGAATGTAGGAAATAAATTTGAAAACAGGAACATTTTTTGAAATTCCCAAACAATTTTAAAATGCGAACATTTTTTGAATGTAGGAAATTTGAAAACAGGAACATGTTTTCAAATTTCCAAAAAAATTTAAAATGCGAACATTTTTTGAATGTAGGAACAAAATTTGAAAACAGGAACAGTTTTTTAAACTCCCAAACAATTTTAAAATGCAAACATTTTTTGAATGTAGGAATAAAATTTGAAAATAGGAACTTTTTCAAAAATTTGAACTTTTTTTAGAATCTTGAATATTTCTGGAAAAAGAAAATTAAATTGAAAGAAAAGAAAACAGAAAAAGAAAAACCTGACCACAAAGAAATGGAAAGAAAGTAAAGAAAAGAAAAAAAACGATTCAGGGAACCTTCTGAAAGGTTCCCAAAACCGGATGGGATAATGCCAACACGATCTACTCAAATGGGCCGGCCCATTCGTGTCGGTCGGCCGCTAGCCTGTGCGTTGCCCCGGCAACTTGCCGCAAGCAGCGGTAAATAGGAAAATCTCCTATACGACGCTGCAGGCGCCCATTGGTGCTACCGGCGCTCGCTAGCGACGCCTAGCGGGCCGGCCCGCCAATAGACTCGATAAGAAAACGCAGAGAAAAAACAAAATACGCTATCGCTGTGGTTCGAACCCTGCACCTCAACATTCACAACTTAACGCCATAACCAATAGACCATCCTAGCTCTTCTGCATACTGCAAAGAAAACCGACCTAGTTAATGTTTCCTTTAGTAAAACGTTACCTTATAACAAATATAATATTTTTATTATTTTTAACAAAACAATATCATCGATTTTTAGCAAAAAAAACATTGATTTTTTGGGGGAAAAGTTATTTTGAAATAAGTTCGTCAATTTTGAAAAAGGTTCACCTATTTGGAAAAGAGTTCATTGATTTTGAAAAAAAGTTCATCGATTTCAAAAAATAGTTCACCGATTTTGAAAGAAGAGTTCATTGATTTTGAAAAAAAATTCATGGATTGTGAAAAGAGCTCATCGGTTTTGAAAAAGATTTCATCAATTTAGAAAAAAAGTTCATCGATTTTGAAAAAAGTTCATCGATTTTGAAAAAGTTCATGGATTATGAAACGAGTTCATCAGTTTTAAAAAAAAGTTCATCAATTTAGAAAAAAAGTTCATCGATTTAGAAAAAAGTTCATCGATTCTGAAAAAGAGTTCATCGACTGTGAAAGAAAGTTCACCGATTGTGAAAAAAAAACGTTCTTTCAAATTAGCAAAATAAAAAAGAAAAACATTCTGAAAAGAAAGAAAAAGAAAAAAAAACAAAAAACATAACAAAACCGTTCCAAATAAAAAGAAAAAAGAAATAGGAAAAAGGAATTGTTGTAAGAAGAAAATGGCGAAGAAGCAGTAGATAAGCAACTAATACGAGGTAGTGGGGTGGTTAGTGCGTGAGGCAAACGACCGCGAGGTCGCGGGATCGATTCCCATCGAAAGAGCTCCTTTTCCTTCCCCACGACAGGAAGGAAAGGAAAAAGATGGGCCAGGCCCAGCTAACGCCGCTGCAGGCGCCGGTTTGCGGAAACAGCTATAACTGGCGCCTGCAGCGCTAAATAGGAAATGCCGTACTTAGTTACTACCATGTCTATAAAAATAAGGTTTATGGACCGCTTTGTAAAATAAAGGAATTGGTTGTTTCCTGAATTTGTGGCAAATTTTCTCTGAAATCCCTGCATTGCTGTCATAGATGTTTTTTCCCTCCAATTTGCTTCAGAGGTCCAGACCTGCAGGGCAATTGGGCAGGGGCCGCAGGGCCAGAACAGGTGGAACGAACACTCGAGACTCCTGATGCAGAGGCCGCAGAAATACCCATTCTGCCATCCAAGGCGCTGTAGGCTGGCAGCTTTGTGTACATGGCAGGTAGTAGAATTGGCAAGGAGCGACTAGCACGCGCGCACGCACACACAATCAGATCTCTGAATCAGCCAATAACACACGGACAACTAAGCAGCTGTCTCAACTCCGAACTAACCAGATGTCTGCATTAACCAGGATCGTGCTCTGCTCTACAGGTTATGAAAAAGATGTGAAATAGCGCACATCGTATTACGGTGGACTGTAAGTACACAAGGAAAACTAAAGGCTCGCCAGCACGTAACTGCAAGTACACTTATACTCCATGCTTCAGACACGATTTGCTCAAGACATGCTTGTTTGCTCTGCACAAAGTAAATACGATTCAGCTCGAGCAATTTGAAGTTCTGCAAGTTGAAGTTCATTTTGTCCATGCTTCAGGCCTTGGAGTGGCCTATTTTCAGCAGAGCTGACGGAGGGAGCAGGCAAATAAAAGAACTCGACTCCCATGAAGAGGACAGTTACCAATTGTGTTCAGAACTTGTATGGGCAGGACAGGAGCGGCCCTTCAAGGAAATTACACACATTCAGCCCAAGAATGGTGAAGGTACCAAAAGTGATCTTTTAGCCTACAAACTTCTAGAATAACAAATGCAAAAAAGAAAAGAAAAAACCAGAAACGTACATGGTATGTGTACCTCTATTCAGACTCGTGCTTGCGCAGTGAAGGAACCATATATTTCCAGGATTTTGGTTCCCATAGTTTAGGCCCTGTACATGGTAAACAATGTCAGAATATCTTTATGAAAATTAACAGCATCCAAGTCAAAACTACAGAGCTATATATACAAATAAATGATATTAGGATAGCCATATCAGAATAGAATTGTACGCGGTCACTACACAAGAGAATGTACTTCCATGGTTTATTAACTTCTATACCAAATTAAAGAAAATACAAATGCAGCAACATATGAGGTCAGCAGTACTTTATAATTAATTATTTGTTATACACACATTTGTTGTGCTGAAATACAATAACCACTGGAATCGGTACATAGCATACAACCAGTGTAAATTATGATTAAGGCGTGATCCATGTTTACTGAATCAAGGCTAATTGCTACCATCGTAAGCAAGGCAAACGCAAACCTATTCACTACATGGCTAACACACCAAAAAACTCTAGTCACATGCTTCCTGACATTGAAATAAACTAAACATAGACATACAAAATGTGTTTCCAAAATCGAAAATGCAAGGACAGTTGAAGAAAACTTTAAACTACTGGTTTTAAGGTGTACACTTGTAACTTGTAACACAATAGACCAGACAAAAATACAGAAACTAATTGAAGTATAGGAAACTGAAAAGTACCTTCATCTGGATCGCATGAAACAGCGTGAGCTAGATTCTTGTACTCAAGGCTCTGGAGCCGTTGTTGGAGACGCCCATAAATTGTTTTCATATTTATAGCTTGGCAGTATTGAATGGTGAGGCTCCGAAGGGCTGAGTAATTCCCGTCACTACCTGGTAGTGGTAGGTGTTTGCATTTATGAAGAACTAGTGTTTTCAGAAATGGCAGCTGTCCCAAACAATCCAGCGACGTCAGCCCATTGCAACCCTCAATAAGTAGACCTTCTAGTTTATCCAACTTCGCTGGCAGCAAACGAAGCTTCTTACAGCCACTCATATATAAAATCTCGAGACATGGCAAAGGATTAGTACTTGGTGATGGTGACTGCTCTGGCATACTTGTGGATGCAAGGTCATTGCAGTATTCCGGCGATGATGTTGTATTGAACTGTGGTAGACTCTCCGACTCTCTATCATCCTGCCCCAGAATGGACTCAAGACTACCGCAGGACTTAATGGTAATATCCGTGAGAGATGCGGGAAGAACAAAAAGCTCTGTCAAGCTTTCACAATCATATATAATTAGGTCTTTTAGATTTGGCAGGATACGATCCCTTCCTTGAGTATGATGTCCTTTTACCTGGTTGGGACCTATTAGCTAGCTGCATTTACGAATGGAAAGATTGTTCAATGATGCCAAGCTTCGGAACTCTTCTTCAGGCCAGTAGATGAGCGTGCCACAGTTACTAATAACCAAATCCTCAAGCCGATCAAACCATTTCCAGACTCCGTTTCCTGCAAGTTGCGATTTAATCGAGGGATACAAAAAGCTGCAACCATGCAACACCAGTTCTGAAAGAGATACTTCACGATCCTGATCAAGCTCAGGTGTCGACGTTGCTTCTGTATCACTGACAGTCATGGATAACTCAGACAAGCAAGACATGTACCTGGATCTAAGTACTGACAAGGACAGCTGAGCCTTCTCTTCTTCTAGCTTCATGACTTTGAGTTTTGGTGCTTCAGGCAGAGTCGTTAGCTTTGGGTAGTTCATAATTTGGAGCTTCTCAAGAAGAGGAAATGTTAATTCCTCTCCTTCTGTTGCCACCCATCTCTCAAATTTGACCAAACTTTCTAATCGGAGATCTTTTAATGCTGGAAATAATTCAGATAAATTCTGACTGCACAGGCTTTGCAATTTGTCCAACTTTTCCAGAAAAAGAACTTCAAGGGACTTAAATTGACTGAATTGTGGAAATTCCTCACACATTGTACAACCCACTAGGTGCAGCTCGGTCAAATGCTCGAGGAAAGTAAGACCTGTCACCCATGCCGGGAAGCCAATACCTCTATAGGAGTCTATGCTTAGAAACTCCAGCACAACATGAGGTTTGAGAGCATCAAGCACATTCATGTGTTGGTTCAGTTCCTCAGTGCTCTTGTCACTCCATTTAAGAGATAAATGTGTGAGTTTCTTTTTGCTTCCAAGGCTGCATGCTTTAGCATCTTCTATGGTTACATACTGAAGACGAGATAGCTCTAATTCACCACCAAGATTTAAGTATTGTAGTTCTCTAATAGTACTGCAACCAGAACTGGAACCCACCACAAAATATGTTACAGTCTGTAGAGAAGTGAGTTGCCCGAGGTCTGGAGGCATGCACTCTAGGGAGGTGCATCCATTGGTATAGAGATGACGGAGATTTGCCATATACTTCATATCCTTTGGAAGTCGACCCAGATTTGGACAAGAAGAAAGGTTAAGAGTCTGCAGATTATACAGTATGCATAGTTCCTTGGGAAGCTCCTTGATCTTGGAGTTTCCCGAGAGATCAAGATACCTCATGTGTTCTAAATGCCTTGGTTGAAGTGGAAGTTTACTGAATCCATAGAGTTGCAGTGCTCGCAGATGATTGTACTTACACAAGTGTGGTGCTGATCCCTGAATGTACTCTGCATACATAATTGTCTGGAGAGTTGGAGAGTATTTCTTCAGATAATCATCCAAATAGCCTCCGATAAAATGATATGATGAGAACAAGTGACGAGTAGGGCCTGCTGACAACAACTCCTTCTCATCCGGCCTATCAATTATAGTAAGACAATCTTTCCCCATAATAGACAAGGCAATGTCATGCATAAGATCATGTATCTTGCATATTGTTCTAGGACGGAGCTCCCCCTCCCATTTTCTTCGAGGGATTCGCTTGACATCTTGAAAGAATGACCTCCAAGTTAGCTCATCAAAAATGTCCCTGCCTAACTTTTCAAGATTGTCTCCTTTCTTCAATTGTATGAAATCATGTGCCATCCACAGCTGAATTAAAATTTCCACATCAATCTCATAATCTTTGGGAAATAAAGCACAAAAAGCAAAGCACTGTTTCAACTGGGATGGTAAGTCATCATAGCTGAGCTTGAGTATAGGTAAAGTTTTTGTGTCCTCGTTGAAAGTTTTGATTCTCGCTAGTATGTCCTCCCATTCTTTTATGCTAGTCTTGTTACTCAACATAGATCCAAAGGCTTTGGCAGCTAAAGGAGAGCCCCCGCATCTGTCCAGAATCTTGCCAATCACATCACTTAGGTCTGGCTCAACAGCTATTGGCTTTTGCAAACAAAATGCTCTATTCACAAATATTTCTTTCAGAAAATCTTTATGTAGCCTTCTGAGATCTTGGCTATGAATACACATCTTCATAATTTGAGCCACATGTGCATTACGGGTGGTCGTCAGTATTGCACTTCCCTTGGCTCCGTGGTTCAGGCCGGTCTTGAGTTTTTCCCACTTTTCAGTATCTTCATTCCACACATCATCCAGCACAATAAGATATATCTTCCCACTTACTTCTTTCTGAAGGTCTTGCAATGCCTTCTCTCGATTGATCTCATTGATCTGGCAGATGTTGCTTGCAATCTTAGTAACGTCAAAATCATCGGACACACAACACCACCTTTGGAGCTGGAAATGCTTCTTGATTGCAGGGTCATTGTAGACAAGCTGAGCAAATGTGGTCTTGCCCAACCCACCCATTCCAACAATGGGAAGGACGATGAGATCCCTGTCACTACCTTGATCGACCAATATACTTACAATCTGCTTCTTCTCTGCATCTCTAGACCTACTCACAATATCCTTCTCGGAGTCGTTTAATATGGAATCTGTAATGCGCCACTGCTTGGATGGTGGCACTTGTTGTATGTGCTTGAATCCAAAGGCATTCATCTCTGCAACAAGGACCTCAATGGTTTTCACAATCATGCACAACTTCTTGCCCATCCTATAACGGAACACGATGGGGTTGTGAGCAGGGAAGATGCTCAAGATATCAAAGCCAAGCTTCTTGTAGTGTCCCTTCTCTTTGGTCTCACGCCGGAGCACCTCGTACTTGAACTCGTCGAAGACATTGTTCGCCTCATAGGCGACATTCTTGAGTGCTTCGAGCCAAGCACGTACTCCGGGGCGGTAAGCCCCTTTCTCCTCCGCATCCTGGATGATGTCCAAGATGGCCGGTAATTTGCGTTTGAGGATCTCACGCTGCTCCTCCATGCCGTCCATCACCTTGTACTGCTCCAGCAGGTAGCTGGACGCCTTGTCCTTTAACATGGAGACCAGTGGCCCGACCACAAACTCTGCCATTGTTGCTCCCCCTTCAGTCTTTCACAGCTCCCAACTGAAAGAGCTCACACACTGACACAGGAAAACACAACCACCTTGCAGAGGAGAAAATGGTCTGGGGTTAGGGGTGATTCAGGCAACTGGCGCTGATTTTCCGGAGGATGGCTGAGTGGAAGAAGGATACCTGAGAGGTGGAGGAGCCTGTCGGGGAAGCACGCCGGAGACCCAGCCGGCGGCGTCGACGGCAACCGAGCAGCCGCACTGTGAGGCCGCGTGCAGAGACCCGAACCGAGGTGGCGGCGAGGTGCAGTGAGAGGGGAACGGTGGACGGAGTGGCGCCTTGTCCAGCGACGACGTAGCAGAGGGAGTAGGGAAGCGAAGCGGCAGCAATTTGGGCGGGATGTGCGGTGGACAGAGCGTGCGTTCTCTGCAGTAGCCAGTACGTGTGGTGTGCTTGCGTTTAGTAGTATAGTGTGGATGATGTTTCTTAGGAAATCCACTTTGAGAATGCTGGCATGTGCTCAGCCTATCCTTGATGGGCGTCGTGTTGTTGGGTTTTTACATCATCCGTAGTACACGAAAACAACGCCTCATAATGTAGCGAACGACATCTCAACCATCTTTGTGTCCTCTGCACATGCAGGCTAGTCCAAACCATAATGAACAGACATGACAGCGCATCAACCGGAAAGAATACCGCATCCACCCGATGGATCATTGCCGCCTGCCCTCGTGTGGACCAGACCGTCAGGGTTGACGTCGCGGTTGTAATGGTGGTGCTGCCGACATGGTGAATGGATCTAGCCGAAGACGAGACTGACACCACGGTAGCACTGGCGGAGCTACGTGGAGATCAAACGGGGTCACGACCCCCCCTTTGAAAATTGCAAAATGGTAATTAGTACTAGTAATAATACACACCACTTTGGCCCAGCCGTTCACAATGTAGCGCAGCTGCAGCTTGAACCACACACGAGATCAAAACAATCGCGCTCTCATGTACGTTACTGTCTCCGCCGCACACCCTAATCACTGCAAGTCTGCAATCGACGACCGCCCACGGTGATGACGGCGGCATGTCCGCCGGACTGCCTGAACCTTAAATCCTCAATGCCCTTCTTCTTATTCACAAGGGCTATGCTCCAGGAGCTGCTCGTCGACGCCGCCGGTGCCGGACTGCCTGAACCTCAAATCCTCAATGTCCTTCTTCCCAAATTACAAGCGCTATGCTCCCGAGCCGCACGTCAACGCCGGCGTGCCTCTACTCCCTGAACCTGAATCCCCAAGTGCACCC
The DNA here is from genome assembly GCF_018294505.1 of Triticum aestivum. Taxonomy (NCBI): domain Eukaryota; kingdom Viridiplantae; phylum Streptophyta; class Magnoliopsida; order Poales; family Poaceae; genus Triticum; species Triticum aestivum. Next base: position 31,966,060 of record NC_057795.1, on the reverse strand, counting down.
TGGGAATTGAGATGTGGTGGTAATTTATTCATTTAGATTTCCAAAAATTAATTTGTCATAAGTTGTATTTGTGTGAACAAATTTACTGGTCTAAAACTATCTCTTATATTTGTTCTAGGACTTTTCTTTTTTTTTTTTGAAACGGAAGGACTTTGCTTTTTTCATGTATATTGTGCCTTCTTATATATATTTGGCCCCCCTTATGTTTTGGTCACGCTCCGCCACGGTAGGGCGAGGCAGGAGAGGGCCTAGTCGCTCAGCTTCGGTCCACGTTGTTTAGGCCCATTAGTAGCGGAGCTGCCAAAGGGATCAGGTCAATCCCAATCAGCCAGCACACGCACCAGTATACCACGTATACACATGGAGTCCCACTCAGAAAAAAAAAACGTATACACACGGAGAGCTATAAATTTCTACTCCCTCCTTTCTTAAATATAAGTCTTTTAGATATTTTTATATGAACTAAATACGGATGTATATAGATATATTTTAGAGTGTACATTCACTCATTTTGCTCCATATGTAGTCCATGTATGAATCTCTAAAAAGTCTTATATTTAGAAATGGAGAGAGTACATTTCCGTTCGAGAATTTATCAAATTTCTTACACTTGTTCAGAAAATAGCTTTGGCAATCTAGTCCATATTTTTTTCAGGCCATTTTTCTATTTAGATTTGTTTTCTCCCTTCAACTTATTTATTTTTGTGTGAAAATCAATTGAATTTAATGATTCAGTTTAGAATCACCTAAAATTATTAGAGTGTATTGTTAGTGTGTACATGCTATTTTTTTTATTGCATCAAATCATTTTTTAGCCTTTAGGATTCGCCCCACCTTAAATTTTTCTCATCCTCCGCCACTGGCTGACACGGATGGGGTGGTGGAGGTGGAAGCAAGGGCAAACCGCAAACATTATGCAGCTTGTTTGGTTCGTGGGAGTTAGAGATCCGAAATGGGATTTGAGGGGCAAGGAGATTAGAAGTCATCTAACTGATTAGAGCAACTCAAATGCGCCGACCCAAATGGACCCGCACTATGTCCATTTTTTGTCCGTTTAGGTCGGTCAGGCGGACGTGCGTGCCCAGTTTTTCATTTGGGTCGGCAGGTGCGCCCAACGGGAGGCTGACCCATTTATGCGGACGTGACAGAAACTGATGAATTAACCACAGTTATACATAAACGGCCGGTCAAACGCCAGCCAAAGTCCACTTAAACATAACTAGAAAATATTAAAAAAAACTCAATAAGCGCCCACACGCTGCCCTAGTAGACCGCCTTGCCCTTTCCCTTTCCCTTCCCGTCGTCATCGTCGCCGCCAGCGAGGTCAATGAAGACGGGGGAGGCCCAGCCCACCCGAACGCGGCGTGATAGGCCGCCAAGGCAGCCTCCTCCGGAGTCTGCGGCGGCGGCGGCATAGCAGCTAGGCGGGCGCACCCTCCTCCTCAAGACACAAAGCCTCCTCGTCGTGGCACAACATCTGCTCATATCACATCTGCTGCTCGCCATCGGCCCCCTCATCGGTGAGCCAATGCGCCTTCCAGCACTCAAGGTGGGCCTCCTCTTCTTCCGGCATGGCGGTGTAGTGGCATGGAGGCGCGCTCACCCACTCGCGGAGCTAGCCGGTCCACAAATAGGACTTCTCCAACCAAGTGGAGACGGCAGTGACCGCTTGCGCATGGGAGTTGGCTCGCGCTCCGGCTCCATCTCGGCCTTGGGCTTGATGAGGGGGGGGGGGGCGCCCGTGGCGGTGGCGGCACGAACAGGGGCGCCTGGACGAAGTCCCTCGCCGCGGCAAAGCTAGGGCTTGCTCCAGCCCATCTCAATGGGCCTCCTCCTCGATCTGGCTCACCTCCAGCGCGTGCTGCAGGGCCTCCTCGAGGGCGGCTTGGTACTCCGCCTCCACCTCCTCTTCCTCCGGCTATACCTACAAGGGCAGCGGTGGAAGGTCGTGGTTGATGTGGGCGCTGAGGCGGCGCTCCTCCTCGTGCTCTAGTGCAAACCAGCGCTCCCAGTTGGGGGAATCTGGCCCGTAGTCACGCATGGCGTGCTGCTCCAGTGTGAGCAGCTCGTGCCGCCTGCGAACCTCCTGAGCGTGCGCCCGTGCGGACCGTGGTGCCCTCGGGATGGGGATGCACTGCGGGTCGAGATGCCAGCCGTGCGGCAAGTTCACATCTGGGTATGGAAAGGGCTGGTGGTACTGCCAGTGCCATCGTGCATGGTGGATTGGGATGTAGAGCCGCTCCCACTCCCGCAGTGGCATGCCGCGTCAAGCCGGCGGCGACGTAGCTGTGTGCCCGCGGGAAGAGCTCGCTCCGGCGCTGAACTTCCCTTTCTACCCTCCCTTCCCATTGAAGAGTCCCAAGGTTGGGTGGCTAGGGTTTGCTACTGGGTGGCTGTCGCCGACGAGGGAGCAAAGGTGGCTAGATGTGGACGGGAGTTGTGGATGAGGCCGGCACCACCGCAGGTGTCCATTAAAAAAGACAGGCAGACGGCCCTTCTACACACTGCCAGAAGGGCCTGCTGTCGGTGGTCGTCATAAATATGACTACAGGTGGTAGTTGGGCGGCCGCCAGAAGGCACGTGAGGCGTCCGTGCCGACGCATTGCAGGCGCAATCTAGGGCCGGAAATGAGTCCACACGGACACAAAGCGAACGTGTTTTGGGTTTGGGTCGGCGCGTTGGGCCTACAGTTTTGTCCATGCCGACCCAAACGGACGCGGGCGAACGATTTGGGTCGCCGCGTTGGAGTTGCTCTTAGAGGGAATGAGAATTTAAGTGTGATGGAGAATGGGAGTTGAGATAGCAATTCCCATCAATTTCTTTTCCATGGGGTACCCTGTTAATTCATCGCGGAGCACCATCCTAATCTAATAATTCCCATTTATACCAAACAAAGAAATGGGATTAAAAATGTACTTCCCATGCCTAATCCCTATACAAACCGTCGTACAAATTCCCATTCCTTTTCCCAGTGGTTACCAAGCATGCTGTAGGGGTAGGAGTAACATCCGCATGAGAGAGAACAAATCGACATGCCTAGATGGATGGCGAAGGACGAAGCGGCAAGGCAGCACTATGCAGTGAATGGTGAAAATACCACCTGTAAGACCAAGGGAAAGTTGATGGCTCGGCGAGGAGAACCTCTGGTGAAAGTCAGGGAGGAGGCCGGCAGATATGGAGACCCATCGGCGATGTGTCTTTTCTGGTAGATTTCATGGTGTGGACAAATGTGGGAGGGCCGCGAGGCACCAACGAGGCCATGGCGGCTCGTGCCGCTCGGAACAATAGTGGGAAGTTATCAGTTTGAGGCATCGCAAGAAAGGAAGAAGTCATGGTTTTCGAACATAAATCGATCGCATGGGGGTCGCTTCTGCAGAGGTTACCTACCTTTAGTGTTTGTTGTACATAATAGGAACTATTGGTTTAACCAGGTCTAATCCTGGCTTTAGCACGATTGACACAATTGGCAAAGCTCAAGTACCCGTAAATGTTCATAGAAGATAATTATTTATCCGGTAGTGTGATTGCATTTTGACTGTGAATGACACATTTTTTTACGAAGCATCAATGTTTTACCGGGCAGTTGGTTTATTTTTCAAACAAGAAATCGAGGCACAGTAAGAAAAATTAGAGAGGACACACAGCCTGGAGCCGAAAAGGCCGATCCTGGGATTCGACCACTCTCGACCTCCTGGTCACTGACATTTGGTCCCACGCCACGTTGGCGCGCCTCGGCAGCATGTTGTGCGTATACAAAACATGATTAGCACCGTAGATGCACGACCAAACCAAGTGCTGTCACCAGTTCAATGTACGCCATAAGTTTTAGCATCAAACTGACTTTTTTTGCCAAGTTCAGGCACCTGTGCTGTAATTGACTGTGTGGAAAATGAGCCCACTGATGCATGCAGACGATCGGTGATAAATACACAAAGTATTGAACAAATCAAAGATCGAACCCGGTCCGATCAAAATGTGTGTTGAGAAATAGAGAAGATGAAGTTAATTACATTCTTGGCAGCTGCGCTGAAAGCCTCCCTGTGGGTGATGTCCGGATTGTTGGCCTTGATACGCTGAATCTCGTCTCTGCATACGTACATAGGAAATCATGCATCATGCATACGAATTTTGCCAGAGAGAAGATTCAAGCTAAAACGGGGAACTAGAATGAACCACTGATCACTCACTTGATGAATCGGTTGTATGCCGAGGGAACTCTCTGCCGCTTCTCTGGATTTGCAGAAAATCACGGCAAGCAGCATGAAATCAAGGACATAAACTTGGCAGCTCCAGCACGGATCAAGGAGAAAAATCAGACAAGTGCAACCTGTTGGCCGTTTGGTACTCCTACAGTCGTATATATACGGAACCTACAGAACTGATTATGTTTCTCATTCCTAATGCCCTCTGCATTTATTTACTTACTTTATAGTTCTCCTATGCCTATAGTATCACACACTGTGCATAATATGTTAACGTTGGAGTTTGGGGAAAAAATTCCTCCACGGACAAAAAGGTACTATTGGGCCCGGGAGCAAATTATTCAACAGGTCTCTTCCACTCGAAAACTCCATTGACCGCCCAGAAAGAGTCCTTAAAAGAGAGACAGAATGCATAAAGAGGGAGCCAACGACCCAAAGAGACAGCTGCATGGAACATCTGGATTCTAAGAAATGGGAAGACTTTAGGCCCTCTTTTGCTGGATTGAGATGCAGTTTGTACATGATATTTCTTTGCTTAGCCATAGAGTGAAGGACTGCATTAGGCAAAATCTCTTCACTTGGATCAGATCCTTTCCTTAGACACAGGTTTTGTATTGTCTCTTCTAGGTTAGTTTTAGCCTTCTCCTTTGTTCCGTTGTTGTACTTATGACTCCCTTTTTGTTCCAATCAATGAGGCTGTGGGGATTTTCCCTACAGTAAATAGTCAAAGAAATGAATTAACATTTCTACAATTGTTTGGACTATGATATTTTTTTTATTTATAAACATGTTTGGTGTGACCACTTTTTTTTGTGTTTTCCCCATGGTGAAAATTAGTAAAGTATAAGAAGTGTGTGGTCGTTAGTTGAATAAAAGAAAATTGTTTCTTTGTGATCTGAGCATAGTTCAAATGGCTAGGTTCCCTGTGGTCAAACCTATCTACCTGATTTCAATTCATAGACTTGGCACGAGTGGTCGCATTTTCTTTTAGCCAAGACAATCTGGGCTGAACTGCTGAAATATAACCATATAAGAGAACCCATTGTGTAGCAAAACATTTTGAAGGGAATTGACCGAGGAGCATTTGGGGACATCACAATCTTTTTTCAAAGCTTGTTGACTGTATCTTCGGAACTAAGATGAACCACAACTTCTGGGGCATCTTTAAAGCCTGTGGACCCTATTTATGGAGAGAGCAAAAATGGCTAACATGGTGATTGACACAAACAGTTGCAGGGGGACATCTTTTAAGCCTGTGGACCCTATTTTTGTAACTGAGATTGATGCCAACTTGTGGCATGTGAAGGTTGCATGCAATAGTGCACCTTAGAGATGCCAGTTCCTCGAAAGCTATGGCCACACTTGAAGAAGGGAAATAAAAGGCATGCAGATAAAGTTTGGTTAACTTGAGGAAATAAGAAGGTATGCACAAGTTTGGTGAAGGAATGAACCCTACACTTACTCAATTCTATAAATAACTAGTTTTATCATGTAACAGAAGCAATGCTTGAAACTACAACACATGTGTGCGGGTCAACAACGTACAACATGGGCAATGTTGATGGAACGAGCAAAACTTGGCGATACAATGAGTGCCGCAGGAAGTTGGACGGGGACATCTGTGTGAAATGGGATACATTGGAAACTTGTGTTGGAGAACAACGCTATGAACAAGTCTGATGTTCAATCCCTGGTCAGCTCGTTAAGACAGAACCTGCGGGTGTAAAAATCCCACTTTCATATCTAGGGGTAGCGGGTGAGGAGGAAGGCGGTGGAGGTCAAGCTGCCTGACTGTAGCTTTTTTTTCCTTATTCTTTTCTCTTTTTTGTTATTGCATTTTGGGTTTTCGTTTGTTCGTCCCTTAATAAGTCAAGCAATTGTGTGTTTTTTGGTCTAGTTTTCCTTATAAACCAGGCCAACTCTCTTCTTCTTTATGAAATCGCAGGAGCATCATGCCCTTTTGACAAGGTTCCCTAAAAACAAATGTGCGTGTAGGAACACTACTAAGATCCTCGACGAGACATCAATAGTAGTTTTGTATAGTATTGATTGGGCTAAAGGGGGTGGAGACATCATGAAGTGTCTCTTGACCTTCAAGGTTGTCCGTGAAATCTAGTAGGTTGACCTTTTGGGAAAATGGTTGTCAAATACACATAGGTACTTTCTCTATTTAATTCAGACGCCCCATCACATATATTAGTTTATGGACCACTACATCGGCGAACTATAATATAGATGAAGGAGGTGAAGTGAAATCTAACCAAGTGTGAGATAAAGCGGATTCGAACGGGTTGCAAGGGAAGACGTTTGGACTCCTCACGGATGGGGCCCAGGCCTTCCAATTGAGGATATTGATGCAAACATGTGGTCTTTCTCTTGTAAGTTTATTGAGAGAAGATCCTTTTAGTTATATCAATGTGAGAAGAGTTGTTAGTTGTTAGTTGTAGATTTTTATTCTGTTGTTATGGCCACACTTGGAGGGAAATAAAAGGTCAGGCACATGAAGTGTGGTGAACTTGAGGAAATAGAAGGCATGCACATGAAGTTTGGTGAAGTAATGAACTCTACACTTACATCCAGTCTATAAATAACTAGTTTTAACATACAGCAGAAGCAATGTTCGAAACTACAACATGTTTGTGCGAGTCAACAACCGTACATCACAATGTCGATGGAGTGAGTGAAAATTGGTGATCCAATGAGTGTCACAGGCAGTCGGACGGGGGCATCTGTTAGAAATGGGATACATAGGAAATATGAGGTGGAGAACACTACGGTGTTCAATTTGCTGCATCCATGACCTTCGCTGATAGCAACAGCAAAGAAGGCGCTGATGTACAAAGTATGGGATACAAATGTGTAAAGTAAAACATATCACTCATAACAGTACTATGTTTTCTAGTATTTTTTTCTATATTTGGTACTCCTACACGCGAAATACTCGTTGCATAGTAGTATGTACGTATCACCGGATCTCCTCAAGCGATTTCCACACGAATGATGCCGCGGCGACCATGCAACTGGTGAGAGAGGGGGGGCGGCCACTACCAAAAGATTTTATGCAGGCCGAGTCAAGGACGAGGAGATGTTCGTCCTACCTGCAGCCGCGGCGGAGACTGTGTTACGATCCCAGTTACTGGTGATTTTTTATTAGAGGAGGAGGACCCCCGCCCTCTGCATCTGTCGCTACTCCTATCCAGTTGATATAGGGATGCTGATAGTCCGGGCATAATATCAAACAGACCTCGCAGCCAAACTTAACATCTATGACCTGAAGTCCCAACCAGGACGCCTGCCGGGTATGAGGCCGCCGCAGCCACCTGCCACCAATCCATCTTCAGTGATGTACTACTGCATCTACCTTGCCCAGTCTAGCTGTCATTGACGCCACCATGATGACAGACAATAACACCATCCTGCACTCATCCATCCTCACATGCCTACCGGCGAGACCCTGCTGTTCCATGCCGCCGAGACACGCCGTCGTCGACGTGAGAGAAGGCACACCACACCACCTTACGCCTCTTTCATCCAGCGCCGCTCCACAAACGATGCCCCCAATAGGGAACACGACACCGCAGCACCGCCATCGTCCGATCTGGTGATCTTAGGATTTCTCCCGGAGCGGTACGAGCAGGTTGACGATAGTTGCTTGACGATGCTTTCATCAAGGTAACGACGTAGATGCCGCCATCGCCCGCCATGACCGGAGTCGGCTCGGATTTCACCGACGACAATGTCTCCCAAACTCGCCGCCGGTGCTAATAATAGGATCCAAGATCCGTCACTACCAGCCTGGCCAACCGCCTTCGGTGGAGAAGGCAGCCACCACCACCATGCCCGGGCCAAGAGAACCGGGCGTCCTCGTGCCGCGAAGATTACCCAGGGGGGATCTCCTCTTGCCGTTGTCAAGGCGAGGCGCAGGCATAGTGGATCTCGATCTAAACCCCTCGGGCCCAGATCAGATCTCATCGCAGCCAAAATTTCATTTGCCAAACAGCCGCCGGACATCTCCTGGCCACCGCCAACCCGCTGCGCACTGCCGTTGGAGGAGGAGGGAGATGGACGCCGCTGCCCCCACGCATTACCGTCGGCCGAGGACTGCGCCGCCACCGCCGCCTCACCACAGGGGCTTCGCCCCGCGGCGTCCTCAGCGACGGCGACTATAGTGGGAGGCGATGGAGGGGGAGGGCTGAGGGCGGTGTGGACGGGGACTCCCCAGGGGCGGCGCAGCTCCGCCACCTTTGGGGAGAGAGGTTGTGCTTACCTACGTACGTCTCTTCCCCTCCATCTGAAACTGAAACTGTGGTTGAAGTTTCCAGTTAACTGAAGATGAGACGCAGTCCAGCCATGGCTATGGTACGACCAACCCCAGCCCTGTTCGACAAGGCACACCACTTTGTGGTCCTGCTTGGACACACTGAGCACAAGGACAAGAGAGCAGCCTCACGCGAAGGGTAGATGATGACCAGATCCTGAAGAAACTGTCCATCTCTCTCTTAGACTTGTTCCTAATCTCTCAGATTTGTTCCTCTGCTTTCCTCGTGAAAACTCGTATCTTACTGTGGGTGGTTCTCCTCAATGACAACTCTTCGGTGTTAGCCGTTTCGAAAAAAACTCTTTGGTGTTAGTTTTTTTTTTGTCCTTCAAGTCTGTTATGAAAAATTGCAGTGCATCATTCTTATCTGAAGAAAGCAATTTATGTTCTAAAAAAAGGCATGTTAGATCATCGACAGCTGTGGCTGCACTTGAAGGGAGAAAAATTCAAAGCTAAGCACGTGAAGTTTGGTGGAGCAATGAACTCCAACATACATCATGTCTAGAAATAACTAGTTTCCTAATGTAGGAGAAGCAATGCCAAGCCCAAGCCCGTCCAGGCCCTACTGGTGGGCTCAAAACTCAGGCCCAAGCCTGGCCCATTGGCAAGCCCATCGGGCCTAGGCCCTGGATTTTAGGGCCGGGCCTAGGTGGGCCGACAGGGCCAGGCCTGAGATGGCCAGGACTATGTGCGAGCCAACAACGCACACAAACGGACAAAGTCGATAGAGTGAGAGAAAATTGCCAACGCAATTAGTGGCACATGGAGTTGAATGGGGACATATGTTAGAAATGGGATACATCGGAAATTTTAGTTGGAGGCCAATGATCGATTCAAGGCTTGGTTCCTTGTGACGGCAGACCAATCTCCTATGGGACGATGGAGTTTGTCTCTGCGGCGGGCTGGCAGCACTTTGCCATATCAAACAAGCGATGAGACCCACTTTCAGATGGTGAACGGAGCTTCTCCTTGACAGGCAACAAAAAGGACGAGGTTGTGCTATTGTTTTCGAAAATTGGCATCCATGCCGCTACCCAATATCTAAATGCACATGAAGGTGCTCAGCGTCAAAAGCTCCAGAAGGCTAATCACAGTGCATAGGTGCCCCAGCCAAGCAAGCGTTCAAGATCCCATCCGAGAATACGATAGCTGGTGCTAGTTAGCCTTCCCGGTCTCATCGTGCGACTCTGGAGGCCTCCCCGCCGCCACAGCAAAAGAACTCGCCGTCGAGGAGTATGTTCGTTATTGGGTCTTATGGACTTCGGGGGAATGGACAAAATCATAAAATCAGATAGATGGTTCCTAGTTACTACTGTACTTAGTTACTACCATGTCTATGAAAGAAGGATTATGGACGGCTTTGTAAAATAAGAGAATTGGTTGTTTCCTGAATTTGTGGCAAATCTTCTCTGAAATCCCTGCATTGCAGTCATACATGTTCTTCCCCACTATAATCCATGGAGAAGCTGCTTATTGTCGGAGTGCTAAAAGCGCTAACTCTATCTGTGATTCTCTGATCAGTGGCGAAAGCTAGGGATGGCAAGCGGCGGACGGTGGTAAAATGGACGGAAGCAGGTTTGTGCACGGTGACAAACAGCCCGCGTTATGGGGCTGTTCTCCTTTGTTCGGTTCTGTTCTGTTTTGGGACATGTGTGCCTGTTCAGTTTGAGCGGAAGAAGAAGCAAAGCGAACTTACTACCATGGTTGTCTACATCATTTCTTTCAGGAGATCGGCTTTAGTTTGCCGCAGAGCAAAATGGTGGAAGCTCGCACCTGCATTCTACTCTATAATCATGGACTGTATGTTAATCCTCCAAGGCACTGCTATTTGAGATGTTGTAAGTTTGGTGGCAGGCTGGCAGCTTCTTTTTTTTTCGTTTTTTTTTTGAAAGATCCGGCATTGTGCTGGCATCATTGATTTAACAAAAAAGAGCGCAAACAGAGTTGATCAAGTGATCGGGTGGGCGAAAGAAGAAGAGTTACAAAGGGGCCTGAGAGGCCTCAAATCTAAGTGGATAATCTCACGTCGAGGCTCTAAACAGTTTGGGCCAGCAAGGCTCCAAAGCTCCAAATTCTGGCGAACTTTTCTGATGATCTCTGCTGCCGAGGCTGTCTTGCATCTGAAAGTGCAGCAGTTCCGCTCTTGCCAAATCTCCCAGGTGATCAGGATGATGATGGATTTGAGTGCCTTGGTAGATGTCCCCGGTTGCGCATTTTGGATGATGCGCTCTACAGCCTAGGCCGATTCCCAGTTCGCTAGCTTCAGGGTGCAAGAACGCTTGCTCCAATTTGCTGCAACCGTTCGATCGGGCGGCACAAGAACAGGTGAGGTGATGCAGAGGCCGCAGAAATATCTGTCCTGCCATCCACGGCGCTGTAGGCTGGCAGCTTTGTGGTGTGTACATGGCGAATTGGCAAGCATCGACTAACACGCGCGCACGCACACAATCAGCTCTCTGAAGCAGCCATAAACACACTGACAACTAAGCAGCTGTCTCTAACTCTGAACTAACTCTGCTCTAAAGATTATGAAAAAGATGTGAAATAGCACACCGTATTACAGTGGACTGTAAGTACACAAGGAAAACTAAAGGCTCGCGACTCCATGCTTCAGAGACGATTTGCTCAAGGACATGCCTGTTTGTTCTGCATAAAGTAAATACGATTCAGCACGAGCAATTTGAAGTTCTGCAAGTTGGAGTTCATTTTCTCCATGCTTCAGGCCTTCGAGCGGCTTATTTTCATCAGAGCTTAGGGAGCAGGCAAATAAAAGAACTCCACTCCCTTGAATAGGGTAGTTACCAATTGTGTTCATCACTTGTATGCACAGGAGCGACCCTGCAAGGATATTACACACATTCAGCCCAAGAATGGTGAACATACCAAAACTGATCTTTTAGCCTACAAACTTTCAGAATCAAAGATGCCAAAAAAAAATCCAGAAACGTACATGATATCTTCTCATCTTTATTCAGTGCTTGTGCTTGCGCAGTGAAGGAACCATATATTTCCAGGACTTTGGTTCCCATAGTTTAGGCCCTGTACATGGAAAACAAAGTCAGAATATCTCTATGAACATTAAGAGCAAGTCAAAACTTACAGAGCTATACAAATAAATAGTAGTTGGATATAGACATAAAAGAATAAACTGTGTACGGTCACTACACAAGACAGCATACTTCCATGGTGTATTAACCTTTATCAAAATTATAGAAAATACAGATCGGCCACACATGAGGTCAATCCAAGTCAAACTTACGGAACTATACAAATAAATGATATGTCACTACATTGCTTCCATGTTGCATTAGCCTGTATTTACCAAGTTATAGAAAATATAGTTGCATTCACATATGTGATCGATATTACTGTACTGATATTTTTGTGCATAAATACAATAACCACTGGAAATGGGATATATGTGATGATTTAGGTGTGATGCAAGTTTATTGGAACCAAGTTAATGGCTATCATCGTTCTGAAAGCAAACCTCCCATCTCCTTACTCGGGACATGAGAAAACTCTATTGAAAAGCTTTTTTGACATTGAATTGCAAAGACAAAACAAAAAAACAGACATAACAAATGTGTTTCCAAATGTGAAAATACGAGGAGAGTTGGATAAACTTGAAACTACAGGCTGCAAGATGTACATCTGTAAACTATACAGATGGAAAAGGAGATACATAATGGGGTAAACGAAATTGAAAGGTACCTTCACTAGGACAGCTTGAACCAGCATTAGATAGATCCTTCATTTCAAGGCTATCAAGCCGTTGTTGGAGATGTCCATAAAGTGGCTTCATATTTAAAGCTGGGCAGTATTGAATGCAGAGCTTCGTAAGTGCCGAGTAACTCCCAAGACTTCCTGGTACAGATGCCAGATGTTTGCATCTTATAAGGTATAGAGTTTCCAGTAACAGCATGTCTCCCAAACAATCCAGCGACTCCAGCCCATTGCAATCATCAATATCCAAAAATTGGAGTGCATCTAACTGCGTTGGCATGAAACGAAGGTTCTTACAGCTAATTATACTCAAAAAATCAAGACATTGCAAAGGATTAATCCTGGGTGAAGGTGAATGCTCTAGCAAACATGTGGACGTGAGGTCATTGAAGTGTTCCAATGATGATGCTGCATCAAAGTGTAGTATACTCTCCAACTCTGTATCATCCTGCCCCAGTATGGACTCAAGACTATTGCAATCCAGCATATCAATACTTGTGAGAGATGGAGGGAGAACGAAAAGCTCTGTCAAACTTCCACAATGATGTATTGTTAGTTCTTTAAGATTTGGCACGAGTTGATCCCTTACTTGAGTACGGCATCCTTTCCTCTGGGTGCGGCCTACTAGCTTGCTGCAGGAATTAATGGATAAACTATTCAATGATACCAAGCAACGGAACTCTTCTTCAGGCCAGTAGATGAGCACATCACAAGATTTGAGAGTCAAATGCACAAGCTGACCAAACCATTTCCAGACCCCAACAGTTGGCTGCAATGGAGTTGAGCAGAACAAAAAGTTGCAACCATCCAACAGCAGGTTCGAAAGAGATACTTCACAATCCTGATCAAGCTCTGTTATTGGTGCTGCTTCTGTATCATCACTGACGGATAGGCCAACCCTAGACAAGCAAGACATATACCTGGCCTTCAATATTGATAAGGATAGCTGTGCCTTTTCTTCTTTTAGAGTTATAAACTTGAGTTTTGGTGCTTCAGGCAGAATTGCTAGCTTTGGGCAGTCCTTAATTTTAACATTTTCAAGCTGAGGAAATGCTAACTCTTCTCCTTCTGTTGCCACCCATCTCTCAAAAATCTCCAATTTTTTTAATCTGAGATCTTTTAATGCTGGAAATATTGCAGATGAACTATGATTGCATAGGCTTTGAAGTTTGTTCAACCTTTTCAAAACAAGAACTTCAAGGGACTTAAATTGACCAAATTGGGGAAATTCCTCACACCTTGTACAACCATCTAGCTTGAGCTCGGTCAAATGCTGCAGAAAATTAATACTTACCACCCATGCCGGGAAGCCAGTACCTCTATAGGAGCGTATTCTTAGAAACTCCAGGGCAGCATGAGGTTTAAGAGCATCAAGCACATTCCTGTGGTGGCCCAATTCATCACTGCTGTCATCACCCCATTTAAGAGATAAATGTGTAAGTTTCTCTTTATTTCCAAGGCTGCATGCTTGAGCATCTACTTCAGTTGCAAACTGAAGATGAGATAACTCTAAATCACCACCAAGATTTAAGTCCTGTAGTTCTCTAATAGTACTGCAACCAGGACTAGAGCTCACCACAAAATATGTTAGAGTCTGTAGAGAAGTGAGTTGCCCGAGGCCTGGAGGCATGCACTTCAATGATGAGCATCCATTTGTATAGAGGTGGCGGAGATTTTCCATACACTTCATATCCTCTGGCAGTCGACCAAGCCTTATGCATTTACAAAGCTTAAGAGTCTGTAGATTATACAGTATGCTTATTTCCTTGGGAAGCTCTTCAATTGACATATTCGTTGAGAGATCAAGATACCTTAGGTGCTGTAAGTGCCTTGGTTGGAGTGGAAGTTTTGGCAATTCAAAGAGTTGCAATGCTCGCAGATGATTGTACTTCGACAAGTGTGGTGCTGAGCCATAGGTCAAGCGATCCGGATACAACAGTGTCTGGAGACCGGGAGAGTGTTTCTTCAGATAATCATCCAACAGAGTTCCGATATACACATATGATGAGAACAAGTAGCGTGTAGGACCAGTGGACACTAACTCCTTTTCATTAGGCCTAGCAACTATAGTAAGACAATCTTTGCCCATAACAGACAAGGCAATGTCATGCATAAGATCATGTATCTTGCATATTGTTCTAGGACGGAGCTCCCCCTCCCATTCTCTTCGAGGGATTCGCTTGACATCTTGAAAGAATGACCTCCAAGTTAACTCAACAAAAATTTCTCTACCAACCTTCTCAAGATTTTCACCTTCTTTCAATGGTATGAAATCATGTGCCATCCATAGCTGAATTAATGTTTCAACATCAATCTCATAATCTTTGGAAAATACAACACAAAAGGCAAAGCATTGTTTCAAGTGTGATGGCAAGTCATCATAGCTGAGCTTTAGTACAAGAAAAGTTTCTGTGCCCTCATTGCAAGTGTTGCTTCTGGCTAGTATGTCTGTCCATTCTTTCATGCTAGTCTTGTTACTCAACATAGATCCAAAGGCTTTGGCAGCTAAAGGAGAGCCTCCACATCTGTCCATAATCTTATCAACCACATCGCTTAGCTCAACAGCCTTTGGCTTTTGCAAACGGAATGCTCTATTTTCAAATATTTCCTTAAGAAATACTTTATCTAGTTTTCCAAGATTATGGCTATCATCAATACATGTCTTCATAATTTGAGCCACTTGTGTTTTGCGAGTGGTCGTCAGTATTGCGCTCCCCTTGGCACCATGCTTGAGGCAGGTCTTGAGTTTTTCCCACTTATCAGCATCTTCATTCCATACATCATCCAACACAATAAGGAACCTTTTTCCAGTTACTTCTTTCTGAAGGTTCCGCAATGCCTTCTCACGATTGATCTCATTGGTCTCACAGATGCTGCTTGCAATCTTAACAACGTCAAAATCATCAGACACACAACACCACCTCTGGAGCTGGAAATGCTCATTGATTCCAGGATCATTGTAGACAAGTTGAGCGAACGTGGTCTTGCCCAGTCCACCCATTCCAACAATGGGAAGGACGATGAGATCCCTGTCACCAGCTTGATCAATCAATATATCCACGACCTTCTTCTTCTCTTCGTTTCTGGACCTGCTGACAATACCCTTCTCAGAGTCAATTATTATGGAATCTGTGTTGCGCCACTGCTTGGATGGTGGTGCTTGCTGAGTTTGGTTGAATCCAAAGTCATTCATCTCTCTGACAAGGTTCTCAATTTTGTGCATAATCTTACACAGCTTCTTGCCCATCCTGTAACGAAATGCAATGGGGTTGTGAGCAGGGAAGAGGCTTACGATGTCAAAGCCAAGCTTCTTGTAATGTCCCTTTTTCTTGGCGTCACGCCGGAGGGCCTCATACTTGAATTCGTCGAAGACATCGTTCGCCTCATAGGCTGCCTTCTTCAGCGCTCCGAGCCAAGCACTCACTCCAGGCCGGGAAGCTCCTTTGTCCTCCGCATCTTGGATGACATCCAAGATCGCCAGAAGCTTGCGCTTCAGGGTCTCGCGCTCCTCCTCCAAGCCATTCATCACCTTGTACTGGTCCAGCAGGTAGCTGGACGCCTTGTTTGTCAACATGGATACCAATGGCCTGACTACAAACTCCGCCATTTTGCTCTCACAGCTCCCAGCTCACACACACACAGCCACAGGAAACACAACTTTAACTTTCCGCCCACCTCGATGCAGATGAGAAATGGTGTGGGGTTGTGCAGATTCAGATCCAGTGCAAGTGGACAAGAGCGTGTTCACTTTCCGCCCACTCGATGCTGTTGGTCGGACATTTCAGTATTCATAAAGCATTCCTTAATCATATGAGAAACTTTGCCGAGGCCGCCATGTGAAAGCATGTGTGTGCTCATAGATAAATGCACCCACTGACTCCACTTGGAAGTTAAGTATTCTTAAGAAATCATTAATATTCACTGTAACTCTAGCCATAGTTGCTCTCGTGAGATCAGTAGGATTAATCTGCCATCGTTGCTCTCACAGCTCCCGGCTCACAAGAACACACACACACAGCCACAGAAAACACAACTGCTACGCAGAGGAGAAATGGTGTGGGGTTGTGCAGATTCAGATCCAGTGCAAGTGGACAAGAGCGTGTTCACTTTCCGCCCACCTCGATGCTGTTGGTCAGCCATTTCAGTATTCATAAAGCATTCCTTCATCATATGAGAAACTTTGCGGAGGCCGCCATGTGAAAGCATGTGTTTGCTCATAGAAAAAATGCACCAACTGACTCCACTTGAAGTTAAGTAGTAATAGAGTGAAGTGCACTGTAGGTCCTTAAACTATTTCAGGGGTGTCACATAGGTCCTCGAACTATGAAAATCGTCATTTAGGTCCTCGAAGTACAGTAAGTGTGTCATCCAGGTCCAAAATCTCACTAACCCCCTCTAAATGGCCAGCTGGCATGGTGAACAGTGCGAAAAATAAAAAAATATGAACAAAAAAAATCTGAAAATCTTTGGCATCAAAGATACCCCTGGTGCGTGAATAGTAAAAATGTTCATTAATTCAAAAAAATGTTCGCGAATATGGGAAAAATATTCACGACTTTAAAAAAGTTCACAAACAATAAATTTGAAAATATGTTCGCGAACCACAAATATTGTTCGTGGGTATGGAAAAAATGTTCGCGAACCACAAAAATTCCTGACTTTAAAAAATGTTAGTGAACTTTTTATTAAAGTCGCAAATATTTTTTCCGAATTCATCGTTCGCAAACATTTTATTAAAGTCACGAATATTTTTTCCAAATTCATCGTTCGCGAACATTTTTTTAAAGTCATGAATATTTTTTCCAAATTCATCGTTCGCAAACTTTTTTTAAACTCGCGAATATTTTTCCCAAATTCATCGTTCGCTAACATTTTTTTAAAGTCGTGAATATTTTTTCCAAATTCATCATTCGCGAACTTTTTTTAAACTCACGAATATTTTTTTAAAGTCGCGAATATTTTTTTCCAAATTCATCGTTCACGAACATTTTATTAAAGCCACAAATATTTTTCCAAATTCATTGTTCGCGAACTTTTTTTGAATTAATGACATTTTTACTGTTCACGTGCCAGGGTCTCTTCGATGACAGAGGATCTCAGTTTTTTGATATTTTTTTATATTTATTCTTTGTCGTGTACTGTTCATCACGCACAGGAATTTAGGACTGTTTGCCGCGTACTGTTACGGTTATTGTTTATGTGCCAGCTGGCCAGTTAGAGCCTGTCAGGGAGATTTTGGACCTGAATGACACACTTACTGCACTTTGAGAACCTAGACGATGATTTTCATAATTCGAGGACCTACGTGACATCCCTGGAATAGTTCAAGGACCTACAGTGCACTTCACTCGTAGTAATACTATAACTTGTGCCCATCTCGTGACGAAGAGAACATACTCTTAAGGTATTATTACTGCCAACTGTGGCAACAGAAGAGACTAAATGTGACTAGTGAAAAATAATTGCTTTTCTTTAGAAGGTACCTAGACGCGCTTCAACATGGAGATCATTGCCCTGAATTTTCATCTCGACAGCAGTATGATTAGTATGTGAGAGATCTCAATCAAATAAGATCATCAAGGGAGAAAAACTTTACCGTTGAGGTCGTCAAGATGAGCCCATCCATGCCTTCAGCGACCAACCATGTGACAGGAAAATGCGTCCATATGCACTCCAGACATCTCCGCTTGAAGTTGAGAGCATCTCCGACCCCGTCCCTGGCCGGCTCGGCGAAGAGATCTGGGCCCGAGCCAAACATGGCCGGTGACAGCGAGCCAAGGGAGGAGCCGGCAGAGGTGATTAGTCGGGGAAGCGCGCGGGAGGCCCAGCCGGCGACCTCGACGGCTACCCCGCAGCCGCACGGTGGGGCCGCCTGCGGGGAAGGGAACCGATGCGGCGGCGAGTAATACAGAGAGGGTACTGGATGGGGGGGGGCATCGGGGCGTGTCCGTCGCCGGCGGCAGTTGCCGGGGAGAGGAGGAGGATGGGCGGCGGCAATTGCCGGAGAGAGGAGGAGGATGGGCGGCGGCGATTTGGGCGGGTGGGCGGTGGATGAGGAGGTGGACGGAGACCTTTTTTTTTTTAAACGCACTCAAGCGCAAACGTTCGCGTGATAGGGTGGATGCGCGACCCATCATTCAGCGTCCACATTCCTGCTGCTGCATGTGGCGCAGCCTGTCGATGAACGGCCAGAGGGTTTCCCTTTTTATTTTACCCGTATGTGGTAATGTTGCGTGTGTGCGTGCCTTTTTTTTCTCCTTTGAAGCGTTTCTTACAGGAATTTCTGAGTGTCATATGCCTAAATTTACGGCAATTCTTCATGATTGAAATGGCTCATATTTCATCCCCAAATGTGCTTCAGGATCAACTAATGGTTTGTCATGGAGATCGATCATAAGAGGCATTCAATTTTCATCTTGTGTTTTTGAACTTTTTAGAACCATCCGCGTTTTCACTGTTTAACAATATGTATGGAGAACATTCATGGATTGTGACTACGAAATTTCACTAGTGCAGAACCGGGCCATAGCACCGGTTTGTAAGGCCCCCCTTTAGTACCCGTTCTGCACGAACCGCCGCTAAAGGGCCACCACGTGGCACGTGCCAGCGTCGGGGGCAGGGAGCCACCAACAGGTACTAAATTTTTGGGGGGATTTTGGTTTTATTATTATTTTTATTTTTATTTTTTGTTTTCCCTTTAATTCTTTTTCGTTTGCTTGTATTTTACGATACTACATATTGTACACCTTATGCATATGTATAAATAGAATTTCTCGTAGAATCGATCATATATATATATATATATATATATATGAAAAATCCATCCTACCACCTGGTGGTAGTTACCCCACATATCTCATATACTACCATATATATACACGCTATTCGTCACCCAGGGTGAAGAATTGTTATTCTTCACCCCAGCTCGCCCATGCACCCAGCCGAACCAATTTGCATCCACCGCAGCAACTGAAGGTTAATGAGGTAAGATTAGTGAGTGGAGGTGAGGTAAACTTACGGTTTTTAGAATTGGTCTTGTGCCACGTTGAGAACAAGGGATGCGAGGTAAGATTTGATTGCCTGTGAAGTAATATTACGTCTTATAGAATCCATTCTCACACGGAAAAAGAAACACCGTAGAAACAAAAAGTTTGTGCCATAAAATTACTGCAGGGTCGTCTCTCACCTCGTCGTCGCTCGACCGGCCGATCAGGTATAAGGATGCGCCTCTATCGGAGATCCGGTGTAAGGATCGCCATGGAAGATCCCGTCAGGCGCAAGTAGATGTTGCGGCAGGAGAGCTCACTCCGGCGAGGTGCAGACGCCTTCCACTGGAGTATCCCATCACACGCGAGAATGTCGTGGTGGGAGTGCCACGTTATGAACGAGCAGCCATGGTTCTTCTTAAAACTGATTTAGGTCACGGATGATGCATGCATCATGATTTATTTAGTCTTTTCCCTCTCTATTTTTTACTGGAGTTGTTCATGCGGCACCATGGATTTGATGCACTGGAAAGCTCTTTTTGGAAGAATATAAAATTGGAGGTATCATTTCTGGAATTGCATCCTCAGTTATCCCAAAAATATTCGATCTTCTATCTGAATTTTGACCGAAATTTCCCGCCGTAGGAATGTCACTAAAATTATCTTTATGTACACACTCTCTCAGCTTCAGTATCGAACACATGTAGCTGAAATTTCTTATATAGAGAGCACATTTGGTTTCTTTGCAGTTTGTTAGTGTTTGTGAATCAATCCATATACTTCCTTCTAGCTCTAGCAAACCACATATGCAAATCATAATTATTTTATACTGATCAGTCCATCAAGTCTTGGTTCTGAAATGCTGTTTGATCATAGAAGCAAAGGCAGATTATGTAATGGACGTAATCAATATTTAATTATTTATAACAAATAGACTCAGTTGATCGCATAGTATGACCAATCTGTACAGCTTAATCTCTAAGGATAGGTTACATGAGGCAACAACAAATAGAAGAGTCGGTCCTCTGAGATATCTTCATATTTCTATGTTGGCTACTGGTTCCCATCATGCTATCTTTTGCTTATGCATCATGTACTTCAGCAATGAAACATCTAATATTCACTTAGAATATTTTGTATTGAGTTGGATAAATAATTACAATAATAAAACTATCGCACTTGCCTTCTTGGAAGATCCAATGAAGTAACAAGGCGAATCTCGTCAACTATTTTTTTTAAGAAACATGCCCTTGTACTGTTGCAGTGTTGCTACTTGCTAGTAGCTTACGGTGACTGAGAACAGGTGGCATCACATAGGATGATCATCCAGGTTTTGCTTGAAGAAGTGAGGCGCCCATTCTCTTCAGAGTTTTGGGTAACATTTTCAGAAGCACCATGCATATGAGTTTTACACTTGAATGGCGACATTAGCTATGCTTAGCAAAACAAATCCTTCCATGGTCAATTCATCACATGACAGAAAATATCTGGCCTTTAATTAGATTAAAAGAACAGTGCAGATGCTTATTGATCCACAAAAAAGATGTCTTGTAAAAACTGAATTACATAAGCAATTAAGCATATGACATGTAAAACGTGGTCTGGACGATACATTCAGGAGCTACTACATGCATGCCATGGTTCAGGCCTGCTACAGATTTACGGTCCATATGCTATCATAAGTGCACAAAGTTCTCCTTCAATCAAGAGTCCATATCTCTCACTTGACTGTACCTAGACTTCTGACAGCTGCAAGAGAGCCACATTTTAATGCACTATAAATCAAGTATGGAATCTAAGACATATCAGTTAATAATAAGAGAAAAAGTCCAACGTGGAAGTAATTTTGTCAACAAAACTTTCACAAGAGGATTCTTCTATCTTACGAGTTACATCTGAACACCTTGTTCATATTTGCAAGCAAACCATCTGAACACCATGTTCATAATTCAATGAAAGCACAAACTACAGTAGCATCATTACCTCTGCATAATATTTAGCTAGCCCAAGCAGGAATTTTATGATCTTGATAACACACTTTTAACTTCACATAGCCTGTTAGCTCCGAAAATTATTTGTATATTGCAATCAAATTTAGACGAGAACACACTCGGTTTAGCTATGACCAAAACAGCTAACTCGTGACGAACCAAGATCAACTGCACTGCTTATTGGCCATAAGTTACCTACACATCCGAGAGGTATTGGGCCAGGGAAACTATAGCATGTAGCGCGTACTAGAGCATGCAACCGTGGCTGGCAGAGAGCATGAGACAAATTTTCTTTACTATACTACGAAGTAGCCAGGCACAAATAAGGATTGTACCTGTCAGGCGATGGAAAAAAGCATCAGAAACAAGGGATACACAAAAAACAGAGTTAAATAAGTAAACCAATGGAATAAAGGGGAGACACTGCACATACCAATGTAACGTATAGTCGTACACAACCTATATCACAGGAGAAACTTATCACAAAGGTGCCATTGTTTGAAAAATTTGTAAAAAAAAGTGCAATCCTTTGAAAAGAATCCCTTGAACAAATCTCTGAAGAAAACGAATGAACATATCATGGAGAAGAAGAAAAAATATATGAGAAAACACTTACATCAGGAAGTTGATGCACCAGTGAGCCAACCTTTTCTTTTATTTATACATGAAAAGTTGTGTAGGCAGTCTTTGATTAGTCAGCATCAGTAAAATAATATAGATAAGGCACATTACAAGCCAACATTGTATTGCAGCACAAGCATCTTTAGAATATCAACCTTTAAAACACAAATGCTTATAAGTGGACATGACCTCCTCAAAAACTGACCGAGTTTCTGAAGGAAATATAAAAGGTGAATGGAGGAAAATTCCATAGAAAATTAGGGCGGTAGTAACTATGAGACGGCTGCACAGATAGTAAGCCCACAATACGCATGAGCTATAATACCTTGACGGCCGAAATCTGACGCAAAACTTGTATCTCTGTAACAAGCAATTGTATATGCTAGGTTTGGAGCAATGAAAATTAACTTGACCACGAAATCTTAAATGAGAAAAGCAGTAGAATCTAAACTAATGGTTCAGGCTCGAGCTCACCTTAGGCCACAAAAGGGTTATAACACGAACACATACAATAATGGTTGAATCATTGTTTGTAACTAACAGAAACTTCAATAAATAGTAAGAATCAAAGTGGACAGAACTATAGAAGTAATACTAGTTACCCTGTATGTTTTATGAACTGAAAAATAAGAAGACAAAAGTTATATCTGCCAACAATTCAAATGGGAAAATCCATTATAATCCTTCCTGCTGATTCTGCACCTACAGACCTGAGATGGTTCTCATCTCAATACAATATGTAATGTCCGCTTCGTCTTCTTTGAGCTAAACTGTTCTCTTCAATCTAATATAAATCCCAAAACTAGTACATGAACCCAATTATCTTACATCCAACGTTTTACTGCCTAATTCAACAGGTACGACCAAGAGACCTGTAACCTATATAGATCTAACAATGATTACACTGATTATCTCTTATTTATTAATAATAATTAACAATTGATGAACCATTGAAGACGGAAAATACAGCATATTGGCACAGTAAACTGAGGAGTAATGAGACACAAGGCGCTGAACCTAAGGAGTCATTAGACACAAAAGCGTTGGTAGCTTTATTTATGGAAGATGGGAGATTAGTACGAGGGATGGAAGCAGCAATACATCAGATCCGGAAAGACGCTCTTCTTAATTTGTCCCCAACATCTAATCTACCACCACGTAGACCAAATCACCATGGCCATGCAAATTTTCGTTCAGTCCTGACTGTTATAGGAAGAAGGAGGACATTATCAAATCGGGCAAAAGCTGTACCAAAACTTGTCCGCCTAAACATAAACGAGTAAACCTTCAGGTACCCATCAGAGGGGTGCATAAATACACGCGCCACAATTTAGAACCAAGGCAGCAGCCACAGCCGGCAAGTCATGCCCATGATATATGCCTATATGGATAGGGAAAATAGAATCCTGGATTGGGATAGGATGGATGGAGAATTACGGGAGCACAAATCCTGGCAATGAAGCAAAATTTGGAGACCTCACCGTGACATCGACGTACCCGGCGAGATGGAGCAGCACCGCCGTCGCCGTGGCACGAAGAGTTGGCATTCGGTGCATCCCCGCAGCGTTTCCTGGAATCGAGGAACCCGGAGAGCTAACCACACCGCCGAAGCCACCGACTACCCCGAGCACCACGCCGTTGAGCCTGCACTCGCCATGGCACCATCACCAACCACGGCACCGCCCGAGACCTAGGCAGCCGCCGAACATCACGCCGCCCATCTGCTCAGGGACCAACACGACGTCGAGCCCACCAGCCGAAAACCGTTTGCAGCAGATTAGAAAAGGACGGGGAGGTGGGCTGGGTCCGATTCAACGCACGACTATGGTTTTTTTTTTTTGAGAAAAGACTACGAGGTAATTTTACAGCGACGGGCGGTTGGATTTATATTTCAATCAAACGATGGCCTGGTTGGACGTAACGTCAGGCTCAGTCCATCGACCAGGGTGAAGAATACCTGTGCGTATTTAATAGAGTATCTATCTATATATATACTAGGAAACATGCCCGTGCGTTGCAACGGGAGAAAAAAAAATCATGTGTTGCAGGCCTCAAGTCTCGTGTTGGAGACACTGTCGTGGTTTAGCCCACAGGTGTGTGGCATAGTCAAGTGGTCGGAGAGCCGGAGTCCTTCGTGAGGTTTTCGAAGAATAGAGAAAGTAGAAACTTATCCATAAATAAAATAATTTGGAAGACCAAATCGGAAACAATATTAAATGAAAAGGTGCTACCTGCCCATGTCTTTTCCGTGCACTTCGTCCGCAGAGTGACTGCTACTAACGCTACATATGGACAACGACGTGTCGTTGACGCATCGCACGTCGACTGTGTTCGGCCGCTTGTTGGGGATTGGTGTCGTTGGATGATTTATTATACATTTTTATGAAGCAGGATCAGCAATGTTTGGAGATAATTTATATTCGTTGGACATGCGTGCGTAGGTTCGGACAAAATACTGTACACGTCCGCATACTCGTGGAGGAAGTAACGTGTTCGGAGAACAAAGGTATATATGTACACGTCGGCGTACTCCTGAAGGAATCAGTTCTGCCTGTGTGCCACACGTCCATGGTGGACGCACTATGCAGCCTATCTTATTCTCGTTCTCGTTTCTACTGCCTCGTTTCCCCTTCTTCACAAAGCAAATCCATCTGCTCCAACCGCGCCGGGGAGCTCCTCTGCGCCCCGAGCAGCCTATCCTCTCTCTCAACTTTACCTTCTCCTCCTCCATCTTCTTCTCTCTCTCTAGGGGGGCGCTGTCATGGACAACGCAACACCTAGTCTTGGATCTGGCCGCCTCCGGCCACTTCTCCATCTCGAGCCTCCGCCACTGCCTCGCCTGATCTGCTCCGCCCCGCCATTGGATCCATGCTGGAGCAGCCGGATCCACCGCCCAGATCGCCAAGCGCCGCCTCCTACCTCGCTTGCCATCAGGAGGACGACGACGAGACAGGCGCTCTTTCGTCCGCAGCGTGGGCCACGCACCTGCCTCAGCCCAGCTCTCCGCCAAGCCGTCTTCCATCTCTCTGCCCAGCTCAAAGCAGGAGGAGGATGACCGAGATGAGCGCCCGTTCGTCCGCCGCGTGCGCCACGTAGCTTCCTCGGCCTAGCTATCCACGAAGTCGTTGTCCATCTCCCTGCCCTGCTCTGTAGGCCACCCCCGCCGCTCTTGCCACAGGTCTTCAGACAGTCATTGAGCTTCGGTTGGCCGCTGGTGTCTGTCTTTTTGGTTCCTTTCCCGCTTGTACCAGCTGTTTCTTTGTGTCTCTCTGCTCCCGAGGCGCGAGATGTGGCGGATCATGTCGATCTCGTACAGATTCGGTACGGCACGGCGGAGCGAGTCCGCGGAGGCGGCGGCGAGCAGGGGCGGGGGCGCGGCGGCAGAGAAAATCCGCGCGTTCCTGTAAGGCTTGTAGGAAACTTTTTTTTTTCACTTATGTTGGGCTAGGGTGGACTACGGGTCAATCCGGATAGACTTTAGGGTTTTTTATGTCCTGTTTTCTTGGTTTGCACAAATACATGTTTCCTCGGACGGACGTAGGACGAAACAAAGCAGAGCCAAACCAAGAATACCTATTCCCTTTAATAGTATTCTGATCACAATATGAACTTTTCGAGTCCACTATTCTGATCACGGGATCAGAATAATATTCTGATCACAACATGAACTTCTCGAGTAACGCGCCTGACCTTCCTCGAGTATTAGGTTGAACTTCAGTTAAAAAGTGTCCAAATGGGGCTTGCGATATACCGTTGAAAAGCTATGGACACCAATATCATGATCCAAGTTAAATTTTTTGCAAAATGCAAGCGGTTTAAGAGCAGTTTTGAAAACCGTTTTTTTCTTCATACAAAAAATGTGAATCGTATTTTCGATCGCATTTATAAACCGTTCATCGGAATGAGGAAAATAATATAGCGTTGGAAAGCTACTGCAAAACCGCTCCTTAGAAATGTTGAAAGTTTTTTCTAATTCCCTATGGATAAA
This sequence comes from Triticum aestivum, assembly GCF_018294505.1. Lineage (NCBI taxonomy): Eukaryota > Viridiplantae > Streptophyta > Magnoliopsida > Poales > Poaceae > Triticum > Triticum aestivum. The sequence continues at coordinate 31,940,228 of NC_057795.1, read as the reverse complement.
AAGTAATTTTGAAAATCGTAAAATTTCACGAACCAAACAGCCGAGTTCATATTTTCAATGTAATTTCTAAACGACTAATCTATTTGAGGCAAATAATATGGAATTGGAAAGCTTGTGAAAATGTGCTACTTTTTCATGTTAAAAGTTTTTCTAATTTGGAACGGTTTAAAAGTAATTGAGAAAATGGTACAAGTTCCACCAAGTTCGTATTTTCGAGCTAATTTTTTAATTGTACGTCCGAATGCAACAAATGATACAGCATTCTAAAGTTTGAGCAAATGCGAAACTTTTTTGTATATATTATTTCTCCTAATTCCTTACAGTTTTAAGTCAAATTGGAAAATGAATAAAAACATATTTTTGGCATAATTTCTACATACATTATCAGAATGGGGCAAATAATATACCGCTGAAAAGCTACGGAAAATGCGAAACTTTTTCATGTTGATGATTTTCTCTGATTCCTAGCCGTTTTCAAGTAATTGCGAAAATGGCGAGATCATTCGTTCTGCCTCTATCGCGAAACTGATTCTTCGAAAATGCACCGCGTGAATAACCTGAACTTCTCGGCACGTGTACTTGAACTTCACTCTGTTTTTCACGTGGTTTTTTTTCTCATATATCTCTATCCACTGCTCTTAGCTCTCCATCCACTAACTGTAATTTAGCAAGTGATATACCGATGGAAAGCTGCTATAAACATGCAACTTTTCCGTGGTGATCATTTTTTCATACTTACAACGATTTTAAAAGTTTTTTATCTGAAATTCATTCAGCGTAGTAGTTGAACTTCATGTTATTTTTACGTTAAACTTCTGTGACGTATTTTTGTTTATACACGCGCCTGAACTTTGTACGAACCCGACCTTCGGGCTATCTTTGCAACCGTGACTTCCCCCGCGAATTATTCTGGTTAGTAGTGTTCTATATGATGTTAGTGTAATCTAGAAAAGTTTTTTTAACAACTAAATACCGGTTTTAAATAGAAATCTCGCTCGCCGGCGGATTTTGCTCTCGGGTCGTGATGAAATTCCGTTTTTTGGAATTTTACTGCCTTATATGTTCGACCTGAACTTCCCCTAGTGCTAGGTTGAACTTCCGTCAACATTGCCCAAATGAGGCTTGCGATATACCGTTGGAAAGCTATGGACACCAGGATCATGACCCAACTTTAAATTTTGGCAAAATGTAAGTGGTTTAACAGCAGTTTTGAAAACTGTTTTTTTTCATACAAAAAACGTGAATCGTATTTTAGATCGCATTTCTAAACCGTTTATCGGAATGGGGCCAAATAATATGGCGTTGGGAAGCTGCTGTGAAACCGATTCTTCCACATGCTGAAAGTTTTTTCTAATTCCCTATGGTTAAAGAGTAATGTGGAAAATCATAAAATTTCGCAAACCGAACAACCGAGTTCATATTTTCGTTGCCATTTCTAAACGCCTAATCCAATTGAGAGAAATGATATGGCGTTGGAAAGTTTATGAAAATGCTCTTTTTTCTCATGTTGAAAGTTTTTTCTAATTTTGAATGGTTTAAGTGTAATTTAGAAAACGGTACAAGTTCTACCAAGTTTGTATTTTTGATAGTTTTTTTAACCATATGTCCGAAAATAGCAAATGATATGGCGTTGGAAAGCCTGAACAAATGCGAAACTTTCTGGTATATATTATTTCTACAAATTCATTACGGTTTTACGTTGATTTTGAAAATGGCTAAAAATGTATTTTCGCCGTAATTTCTACAAACTTCACCAGAACGGGGCAAATAATATACTGTTGAAAAGCTACGAAAAATGCAAAACTTTTTCATGTTGATATTTTTTTCTGAATCCCAGCCATTTTCAAGTAATTTTAGAAACGGTGAAATCACTCGTTCTGCCTTTATCGCAAAACAGATTCGTCGAAAATGCATTGCGTGAAGTACTTGAACTTCTATGGCAGTTCCGTTTGAACTTCACTCTGTTTTTCACGTGCTTTTTTTTGCTTGTAGCTCTTCATTCACTCACCGGAACACTCACCGGAATTGAGCAAGTGATATACCGGTGGAAAGCTCCTGTAAACACGCAACTTTCCCGTGTTGATCATTTTTTCATACCTGCGACGATTTTAAAAGCTTTTCATCTAAAATTCATTCACTGTAGTTGGTGAACTTCCTTGCTGTTTTGACATTGAACTTCTTTGACATATTTTCGTTTATAATTTTCTCATCCATTTGTCAGTGTTACACAAATGATATTCGTTTTGTACAAACCCCTCTCACAATATTTTTTTTAAAATTTCTTCGACCGAGGACTTGAACTTATAACAACAAAACTTTTAGTCTTTTCTTTTTTATTCCTTTTTAATACAAAATGCACACTGTGTAGTATATGAACTTCTGGCAGTTATCAACCTAATCTTCTCTCGGTTACGCGAAAATATTTGATTTTTTTTACGAATTTTTATTCTGATTTTGTTAATATGTTTTTATAAATTTTGAAGCGCTCTATTTTTAATATTTGAACTTTATTTTATTTTATTTTTGAACTTCTTGTTTCCATTCTTTAATAACGAGGAAAATCCGAGTTTGCTATAATCATCGAACTTCTCCATCTTTTTAATATGGACTTCCTGGTTTATTTCTTAATCCTTTTTTATGAAATTTTGAAGCATTATATTTTTAACAGTTGAACTTCTTGTTTTTATTCTTTAATAACAAGGAAAATCTGAGTTTTATATAATCATCGAACTTCTCCATCTTTTAAATTTTGACTTCCTGGTTTTACTTCTTTTACTCACGGAAAAAAAACTAATTTTTGAAAGATATCGAACCGTTCCGCTTTTAAATTTGAACTTCTAGGTTTATTTTAAGAGAGAAAAACTTTTTTATAAAATTGTTTGAGATGCTTTTTTTACCTTCACAAAAAATTAAACCAAATATGGAACCGCTCCGTTATTTAAATTTGAACTTGTATTGTTTTTGCAGAAATGGGGAAAATCCATTTTTATAAAAAAAATTAAACTACTATATTTTTTTTATAATTTTATCTTCTTGGGTTTGTAATAAACGTTGAACTTCTACGTCCTTTAAATTTGAACCTCTAGGTTTTTTCCAGAAACAGTGGAAACCCAATTTTTTTTATAAATTTTGAACTCCTCTATCTTTTTAATTTGAACTTCTTGGTTTATTATTTAGTAACGGAGAAAATCCATGTGCCGTAATAAACATTGAATCGCAGAAGGAAGAAAACCACTCCGCGCGAGACATGAGAGATCTTAGAAACTGGCCATCAAAGTGAAAAATGTAAGGCGAGAAAAAAAGAGAGCATGTTTGCCTATCATCAGCCTCAATGGTGGGAACAAGCAAACACAACCTGTCATTTTTCACTGGAATCAAATGGAGCAGCTGAAAGGCATTTCCGTTGTTTGTTGGTGAGGTCGTCGGGCGACGGAAGAAGGTGGATACGGAGGGGTAGTGAGCATATGTCCATCAGGGACTTGTGCCAAACGGCTCACTGTCCTTGCTGTTGGGTGGTGTGGAGTCACATATGTAGTGGCCGATTCAGTCAAGCACCGTGGGATTTATGCAAGAAGTACTTTCTGAAATATCAACACACAACGACCTGAACTTTTGTTTGTTGGGAAATCATTTTCTGAACTTCTTAGTAATCAATAGCACAAATCCACGGTATTTTGGACGAAGCAACACATGAGTTCAGTTAGTTTATCTGTACTTTTCTGAATACAACTAGCCAAGAGCAGGCCAATGGACGATCGGCCGCTTGCTGCTATCACAACGGGGAGGAAAGTATCCACGCTGCCGCGAGTGGCTAAGGGAAGCTTGGCACTCGAAGGGTAGTTCGAGGCGGTGTGCTGGAAGCTTCATGCGCTGGAAGTCTATTGGTGACAAAGGGCGGAGGTGTGTGGCGAGCAAGGCACGACGCGGTCGCTCCATGGATGAACCTTCCTCCGAGAAGGTCAAGGTGGCCCTCGTGAGAAGGTCGATGTGGCCGGCTAGCACGGCACGGGGTGGGGGATCCCGACCGGCAGGTGAGGCACTGGGGCAGGGGAGCTCCCACCGTGGCGCAGGCTTGGGAGGGTCCTCTCCAGGGCAGCAACAAGAGGAGGATCGTGGGGCTTTGCCGGGGCTAGCTTCGCCGAACGGATCCGGTAGGAGTTGGCGGTGTCTAGTGTTTTTGGTGGGCGGCCGCGGAAGAGGTTTCCGGTGGCGGCGGCTCCCGGGATTTCTGGTGGGCGACGGAGGCAGATGGAGGTGCGTCGGAGCAGGGGGCAGCGGAGGCGCGTCGTGGAAGGGATGGTCGGCGACAGAGATGCTTCAGAGCCAGCGTAGGTGGCGGCGGTCAGCGCGCCGGGGACTAGGGGCCGGCGGCGGGAGGCCCGTCGGAGCCAGGGAAACGGCGACGGGAGGCTGGTCGGGGAGGATCAGTGAGGATGCGGGGTAAGGTGAGCGTCGGGAGTGGATTAGGTGGGCGCAGAGGCGGACGTAGTTTTTTTGGGGAAGTTCGGGTGGGCTGCCTTTCGAAATCCAGGAACACCTCGTCGGGCCCTATTAGGGCCGTACCGTGATCCAAATAACTATTCTGATTCTAAGACTAAAATAGTGCTACTATATATAAAAAAATATAGGGCTGGACTATTCTGTTACCCGTAACAGAATAATATTCTGTTACCCGTAACAGAATAATATTCTGTTACCATGGCCCCCTATAAGGCGCGACCCGTCTATGTCACCCGCCCGACCCACCCCAACCTAAACAGCCTCCTAACACCGGAGGCAGTCGTCGCGGGCGAGCAAGCGACGGCGTCAGCCGGAGCGAGGGAGCCCGCGGTGCCGTGACTGGCCGCCAACGGATCCACCCGTGCCCCGCCCCTGCCTCCTGCAATTGGCGCCAACCCACTCCTCGCCTCCATCCCTCGGACCGACCGCCAACTTCCTCCCTCGCGCCGGCCGTCAAGCCCCTCCCGCGCACCACCGCCATCCTCCGCGCTGGTCTCCGCCTCCCTACCGCACGCCTGCCGCCGCCTCCTTCGCGTGCGCCACCACCGTGCCCCATGTCGGTCGTCGCCTCCATCTCGCACGTTGGCCGCCGCCTTCCTCCCGCGCGCCATCCGCCGCCTTTCTCTCCGCGCCGTCCGTCTCCCTTCCCCCGCAACACCCGTCTCCCTCCGACGCCGCCGGCCAGCCCGCCCCGACGAATCCAGGGCGAGCACCCTCCCCGAGCTACTCTAGGCGCAGATCCTGCCACGAGTGCTCCCCGCGCACGGATCTGGCCGGGCTTTGGCGAGCATAGCCTGCTACAACCTGGACTCCGGCACTGCTCCTCTCCCTGCACCCTGATGCACCGGTGTCACCCCAGGCATGGGAGCCATCCCAGGGCCGAAAGAGGCTCGAGCTTCCTGCAGTTCTAGTAGATAAGCTTGTCCGGTAAATCCAGCCAGGTAAGCACATCCAGTCGCTGCACAGTTCGAGGACAACAAAGTTGTGGCACCGAGTCAAACTTGCCGCTGCACTATCTTCACCAAGTCGAACTTGCTAGAACTTGCTGTTGCTCAACTTGATCTCTCGGGTAGCTCATCCAACAAGACTGCTGAAATGGTATGACTTCTTTGCAAAAAAATCGGATCTAGTAGTTTGTCTCAGAGTCATTTCTTCTGTATAGTACTGCACCTTGTGCTCCCTTCATCCCTTGGGCTATGGCCCAAAAAATTTGGTGATCTTAGTTCTGAATTGATGGGCATGCAACTCCTCGATTTTTAATTGCTAAACGGTACCTGAAAAATTGATAAGGGAGCCGCTGTGCATTACTATTGAAACACAAGGTTTTTGCGTTTTCTAAAGAAAATAGTAGTAGTCTAAACCATGGACAATGTTGATTCTGCATATAGGTAATGGAGATACTGAATTTGAACCATAAATTTATAAAAATAGGTTAGCTTCATAGCAGCATGCTCGCTTATCTATTGGCATTCACATGTACCATCAGACCAATCGATCAGCAGCATAAAGATCATCATCAGCTGTCCAAGTCGAGCTCTGGCTGCAGTCAAGTCGAAATGCGACCAACATCTTCACCAAGCGCTGCGCCCATTGATCATCCACACAGTGAGAACGCCATCTCGTTTTTCTTTGAACATTTGCTTTTGTGATGCGTGCTCGCTGATGGATTCCCTGCAGCGGCCAAATCCCGGTGCCACTCATGATCTCCGCCTCCAGCAGCTCCACTTCACCAAAGCTATCAGTCCAAATGAGGAGGTGTAGCCGGTCCATCTGATCTTCGACGTCGTATGCTACCTCCAAAAAATTTCTTTTTCAGTTCAATTCTTTGTCACAGGTTCACTGCTATCACCCGTTTTTGTGAATCTCTATTGAAAATTAGCTCACGTTTTAGTGAATGAGAAGCAGTTTGTACTTATAGCTTGATGCGTGTTTATGAGTAGTTTAAAAAGTGTGCTTGTTTCCTGCTTTGCTATACCACTTGTTAGATTGCTATCCAAAAAAGGTCATGTATTCATGGATTTGCTGTTGGTGTAGCAGCCCAGCATGTATTTTATCATCAGTTCGTAAAAGGAAAGCTGAATCAGTGCAGTGTGCGTGTTAAAGAAATCAGTTTTATATTGTACGGTAGTTCATTGTATAGAAAATTTGCAATAGTTCCTGCTTTTCAGTTCATCTACTTCCCCTTCGCAAGTCTAATTAGTATAAATTCGAATATGAAAAATAGCATCCATTTTGTTATGTTCATCATATTCAACCTATTTTGTATGTACAGACTTGCATATGTTGATTAGTAGGGTAGATCTCTGTTGCACAGTCGAGATGTGTTCAGTCCAACCCCATGGCATTAGGGAGGTCGAGTTCGTCGCGAGCAGCAGTACATGGTTGTTGGTTTACTCCAGCAGCCAGCCCAGCCTTCCCTCCCGGTCATCAGTCCAACTTCTTGCTCCGACGCCGGTCACTCAAAGAGCCGCGTGCAGGCCACCCGTGTTTCACCTCTTGATCCAGCTCAACTTTCTCCATTCTTCAGCATTTTTGGTATGAATTTGATGAATCTTCTTGATACTCTGTTCTTGCTCATTTAGAGCTAGTTTTGTTCCTGCATATATGTATCACTTAGTTTTTAGATGGCTTAATTTAGAGAGCTTCCAACTCTGAAACTTGCCATGCATATTTGGGGATGGAATGTAAAATGGATGATCCTGTGATGGATTGATGTGGAGGTTCTTTGTGTACTTAATTTTGACAGAATTATTGTAGTACTCTGTAGTGGTATTAAATTGGGAACCTATGGTGCTTCAGTTAGAAGATCGTTTATTCTAGCTTCTTCGAGTTTGTCTGCTATTTCAACTTTTGTTTTAACCTACATATTTTTTTTGTTTACAGATTGTCGCATGATACATGTATTGGGTGCTAGAGTTCATGTATTACTGCCAGGTAAGTTCAAAAAATAAACTGTAGTTAGTTAAAATATAAACTCCCATGAGGATTCGCTATTGGCACTACAATTTATTTCCCTTAATCTTTTACTGAACTTTGAGTAAATATTTCTAGCTTTTCCCTAAAAAAGTTCATGCAAAATAACTGAGCTGTGTTACAGCTGGCTTTGAAATATAGTATGATCTGAAAAATGGGAAGGTGCATGAAAAATATAAGTTCACCTTAAAAAAAGCTCAGTGGTTCAAAATGTGAAAGAAAAATGAAAAAAGTTCATTGGCTTTTGTGTTGTGTGACTTTAGAGTTCAAAGTACATAAGAACATAGGTCCACTCCGCAAAAACAACAGTACACGCATAAGAATATAAATCCTCCCAAAAAGTTCATTTACGAGCATCTTCTGCTCATCCATGAGCGGGGCTCCTCCTTGCGGCTATTGCTCATCCACGAGCGGGGTTCCCGAGGATCCCATTGGTGGTGGTCCGTCGATGGTGGCTCTCGACATTGTTTCCTTAACGGTGCTACAATTCTAAATTTATTATTGAGTCGTACTAGTACTGATGAAATGGGAAGCAAGGTTGAATGGGAAGCAAGTGTCACATGGAACCCCAATTGAAATGAGATGTAAGGTTCCACCTCCAGCCTACCCAAAACAACCATGTCATCAGTTCAAAAGCCCTGGGGCGTACCTATAGAATTCTGAAGATGTGACTACAGAATTGTTTTCTTGTGCTACTAATCTACTATATCATTAGTTCAAAGTGTACTGAAGATACAACCCTAGGTGTGTTGTGGTGCGTGCTTAATTGGTTACTAATGTGTGTAGGGTATGACCAGCGACAACGAGTAGGTGGCAAGTGTACCACATCGAGCAACGAGACAGAGGTATGAAGCAGATGTGCGTGGTGTGCTGTCATTTCATAAGTTCAGGTGTTTATCCCCTATAAAGTTCAGAGAAAAAAAATATTATGTTGCTTATTGCTCAGTTCATGTGTAAGCACTGGAGGAGTTCAAAAAACCAGAACTCATGCGATTTCATAAAAATATGGTGTTTCTTCCATACCATCGGAATGAGAGAAAAACATTAATTCAATTTTTCCATACCATCGCTTTTATTGCTAAATGATTTAGACACTTGTTTTCTTGATGCCATCATGTATTTGCTTAAGTACTTCAGCTCAACAAAAAGCTCCAGAAAAGTTCAAAGTTTGTTTCAGAAAAGCTCCATGGTGTTTCTTCGGCTACAACATCCATGCATCCAAGTCGAGCTCTGACCGCAGTCCAAGTGGAACTGCGACCACCATCTTCACCCAGCGCTGCACGTATTGATCACCCACGCAGTGAGGACACCATTTCATTTTTCTTTGAACATTTTCTTAGCTGCAAGTAATAGTTCAGAGTTTGCTTTTTCACCATGTCTGCACTTCATTATAGTTAACCATTGGTCCATTTCTTAGCTGCAAGTAAAGAATGATCTTGCACTTCATTATAATGCCCTCCTCCTTTGTTTCTCTTCCTCTCTAAATCTCCTTTCTGTCACTAATTTATTTTCTCTCTGAATGCAGCACGAGGGAGGCTGGAGCGACTGCAGACTGGTGACGAGAACCACTTTAGTTCTGCTATTCGTGTATTGGAAGTACGTATCCTCTATCCAAGCAGGAGGTAGAGGTAATTTCTCCCGTGATGCAACCTATTTTGAAAGTAGCCTGAGACCCATCATGTCCTATATACAGATTCATAGTATAACACATCACATGGAAGTTTGTTCTGAAAATTGAAATTGTTTTGGTGTACTAATAGATTAGTTGTTAAGTATTGGAGTGTTTCCTTCTTGTTTTGGACAAATGGAAATCTACAAGACAAATGTACTGTTAGATTAAGAGCGAACCAGTACACCAAACAGAAAAAAGCAAAAGAAAAAAACTCACTCCAGGCCACTCCACCAAATCCGAAGTGGGTCAATCCCCGACGCAATGCCCGCCACCACCCTCGGGCCAACCTTCCACAACCTCCACCGTCGCCCCTCTCCACCTCCCGGCCACACGCCCGTCGCCGTGCTCCTCCTTGTTGTTCAAATTCTTGTTTTGGTTATGTCCAAAGAAACTCGTAATTTTGATAAATGATGAATTGTGTTTTCTCGTAAAAATGATGCTCTGTAGGTGGTATAGCAGTTCGCCATGTATATCTACCATCAGTCCGTAAAAGGACAAGTATGTACAGATGCTAGAAATGATGCTCTGTAGAATTTCTTCTAATCTAGTTCGAATTTGGTCTACTTGAGTAATTCTATCAGTTCATGACAAGTATGTACCTGATGCTAGAAATGTAGGTCACTTGTGAATCATGTTTTTTTCAGAGAGAAAAGGAGTTTGTAGTTACATCACATGGTGTACTAAGCAACATAAACATGGTTTCCTCCATAAATTAGTTGTTTTTGGTTAATTCGTTTACATGGACAGTACAAACGCTCATTGTTGTGTAGTACATGTGTGTATTGTGATATTAATTTTGGTTTTTAGTTAAGAAAAAAATAACAAAAAGGTTCATAAAAGAAGCCAAAACATTCGATAGTCCTGGAAGTCCAAATTTCAGTTCAACATGTTTTCTATCATTAGCTCATTAAGAACCCCAGAAACTTATCTTGTGGTGTGTGTGTGTGTGTGTGTGCTGCTGCATCCTTGTCAGGCCGCTCTAATCCACACTCTTAGTACAACTTCTCTACGACCTCATGTTCACAAATCTTGTAGTACATTTTTTAATGAAAAGCTTGTAGTACTATGTAAAGCAAGTGTGGCCAACACATACTTTAGGTGTCGCGGTAGTATGCACTATTGATGGTGGCCTTCCTTTGTGGCGCTACTACTTTGCCACCTAGAGTAGTACTGCTACTACTTATCATGTTGCTACAACCTAGCCAACAGTACATGTATTTGATTTACGGTTCTGTAGGAAGAAAAATTTCACCAATATGAAATCTCTAGGTTTAGTAAAGCAATCTTTTTGTTTAGTAGCTAATACTGCTCAAGTTTATTTCTTGTTCTACATATGATGTCCAATTTCGTCTTTCAGTTTGGTTCAATTTATAAATTTCATTCAGTTCAATTCTTATTGTAGTTGGATTTCAGTTTCTTATTTGAGTTCAATTCAGGCATGTGTTTGAACTTGCAACCTCACTGCCTTAAGCTACGATCTCAAATAGAAGTGTACTAAATGCAGGTACTAGGTGGTGGCATTGCTTCACTTCTCTTGTTACGTTCTCTTCGCCCAAATTCGGAGGATCAAGAAAATAAAATATCATTGTTTTGACATGCACCACTCAAAAGAAGTCATTTCTGTTGAAAAATTGTTTCGCTTGACATGTACTTGCCAACAATTATGTATAATAAATCATGGCATTGTATGTAGAAAAAGATATATTGTGTGTTCTGCTGTTGTATTGAGTTTCTATCTATTGCTAATGGTACGATGTTGCTTTTGCTCTGTGTCATGTTATGCAAGTTGACACCGAGTACACGTTGGATGATATACTTATACAGTAAATAGCTAAAAACTGATTTCTTCCAATTTTTATTTTTCGCCCTTGCCTGTTTGATGTTATGCCTACGTGAGCTGAAGCGTTTTAAAAATGTTGGCAGGAAAGTGTGTGTATTTGGCAGGATAAATGTTGGTAAGTTCATGGCAAAAAATCCATAAGTTCACGGATAAATAATTTCATGGTTACAAAAACCCTTTTACAAAAATTAGAAAATAAAGAAATGAGATACATTACAGAAGAATTGAGGAGGTTTGGGTACAAGGAATCCAGAAAGTTCAAGTTAAGAAAGCGAAAAGGTCGGACCCATGAAAAAGAGAGGTCTGGAATAAAAGAGAACATTATGAAACATAAAAAAATATCAACAAGAAAAAGTTCAAGTTGCAAAAAGAGACAAGTCCAGAACACGCTCAGTACAAAACCATACATACATCCGTTCAAGTACTCTTTTTCTCGAACATATATTCGTTCGTTCTAGAAAGAAAAATTGTTGAATTAAAAATATTGATCAGTACAAGTTAAAAATGGTGGTCCGTTCGGAATAAAAGAAATGACAGAAATTCAACTTGTAAAAGTTCAAGCAAAAAAAATTCCATGCATTTTAAATGAGAAAAGTACAAGTCGTAAAATAAGAGAAGTACAGAACATCATTATAAAAAAAGTTTAGTTTAAACAAGAATAAAAAACATTTTCTTTTTGAAAAAAATATCATTCGGTTCGATGATATAAACCATGCAAGTATAGGGGTGACGATACAATAAACCATTGAAAACTTACGAGCAAAATAGAGCAAAGTCCAGATAGTGAAAACACGCTAAGTATAAACTCATGCAAACATCAGTACAAGTACCATTTTTAGGAGCCATTCAAAATTACTCTAAAAAATAGCTCAGTACAAACATACACATATATTAGTACGACTACTCTGTTTTTCAGACGAGAAAACAGCAGGATCCATCATGTCATATTCCAAATTACTTTTAAACGGTTGCGAAGTAGAGAAAACGTTCAACATGACTCAATTTCGCATTTTCGATAGCTATCCAACGGTATATTATTTGCCCCATTTCGATAAACTTTTAAAAAAACCGCGTTCAAAATTAATTTTAACCGTATTTGAATTCGTATTTAAACCGTAAGGAATTATAAAAAACTTTCTATATGCAAAAGTTGCGCATTTTCCACAGCTTTCCAACGCCATATCATTTGCGTCAATCCGACAAACCGTTTGCAAAAAACAGTGAAAAAACATTTCACCCAGAATTTCACTGTTTTCAAATTACTTCTAAATCATATAGAATTTGAAAAAAATAGTAGATATATGGAAGATGCGGATTTTCACAAGCTTTCCAACACCATCTCATTTGCTCAATTCCGACAAACCGTTCGAAAATTCAGTCCAAAATACGATTCGCGTTTTCAGTTTTGAAAAAAAGGGTTTTTTCAAAACTGCTCTTAAATCATAATTTTTTTGTAAAAACAAATTATAAGAATGTAATGTGGATGTCAAGAGCTTTCCAATGATATATTACACGCCCTGTTTCGACAAAAAAAATTGGAAAAAAATTTGGAACTAAAGAAGACGATTTTTAACAAAAACAGAAAGCATCAGTTCAACCGCTCGATTTTCATCAGTTCAACTGCTTGAATTCATCAGTTCAAGTAGGGTATCAGCCCATATATATATATATATATATATATATATATATATATATATATATATATATATGTATATATATCATCGAATGTCTCACAACCACCATTATTCACACACATACACATGTATATATATACAATTAGGTATATATACAATTCCTCCTACATGTTGCTTTCGGAGCTAGTGGCATTTGACTTGGTGCCTTCGGAGCACGATGACAATTGGGAGTGGTTCATGGGGCGGTAGCTTGTATTAGAATTCCCCTTTGGGATCTACGACCTGGTCGAGCAAAAATCCCGCTATTTCCTCTTGAAGTGCTCGTATGCGCTGCTTTGGTAGGAGCGTCGCCCGCACAGAATCGAACTGTTAAGAAGGAGATCAATATGCATGTGTATTAGTTATGTGACTAGATATCGATAATGATTTAAAAATTGTGAATATTATTTTGTCAAACGTACCCATAGTTGTCTACCAGATTTGGTCCTTTCGGAAACCATCATGCGAATGTTCTCGCAAACGTAGTATGCACACACATCAGTCCCCTTTGCCTGCTTCAGGGCCTTTACGAGAATAGAATTTAATCAAATGATAATTAATCAAGCATGATAATTAATGGTATTGAAACTAGAATTAAAGAGATGCATTGTAGCTAGCTAGTACTACTTAATTAATTATACATTGGATCAAAACCAATACAGTTTTTCTTTCCATTCGCCTGGAACCTCATTCCCTAACTTTGCCCAAGCCCTGCCCGCCGACAAAGAAAATGAATAAACGAGTTATTAAATAGTTGATATCAGGAAATGACGAACTAAAGAGGCCGACATATAATTAATAATGATTAAAATTACCTGTCGACTATCCCCTTCACGATTGAGTAGTCACTTTTTTTAAGTAGTGAGTCCAGCACTTCAACTGTTCCTTCGTCAACTTTAATGATTACCAAGATCCAATGGTAACTGCATGCACACACGTTTGCATGTCTTAATTAAGCGGGCATGTGCATAACACTCATCAAATACCTAAACCCTATACACTTAATTATTAACATCTAGCTAGTTAGTAAGTAAAAACAGAATTTGTAGTACAAGACATGTGACTCACAGGAAGTTGTAAGGAAGTAGTATATCTTCATTGGTATTGAGGCACTTCAAGAACTGTAGCATGTTTTTCTCTACTTCTGCTTGATACCATGGATATGTCCATGGTTGTTCATTAACAATATTTTGGTCAATGAACCCAATGCCATAGCGTCCACCTTTTTTCATTTCATCCATCTTCATCCTGCATAATACCACAAAAAAAATATAGTGAGGATAATTACAGGTAATGATCGTTCAATGAGCATTACAGCTAGCTTGAGACTTAAATAACAGAAAGAAATCACTTACAGACAATAGCAACTGACGAGAGCTTTGTCGAGTGCATCTTGATTGAATAACTGAAATAGTTCTGAATACTCAACGGTCAGAGCTAGCTTATGGAAGTAATACTCTCCCTCGATTGGAACTCTTTGTAATTTTCATGTACCAATCATGCAATTCATACATTCTCGTCGGGAGGTTCTTGACCTCCTCAAGCTTGACCAAAGGTTGGCCGCGGACATATTTCCGTTTTATGTCCTCCTCTCTAAGTAGAGGCATGGGCTCAATCTCAGGAGTTGTCCAATAGTGATACCGAGCATTTCAGCCTGCCTTCTATGCTCGTCGGTTATTACCAGCTGACCGGTACCGGTACTCTCATGTGGTGGTACAACAAGCGGGGGGATCGATTGCGCCACCTGTTCTCCTAGTTGGGGAACGATTTTCCCGCATTTTTGGCCAGCTGCTTGGCTCGAGCTCGAGCCCGACTCCTTTTGTCGTGCTCGATGTGCCTTCCTGATTTGGCGCTCATAGTCTGAGTCAACAGGCTTGGGAGATGGTGCTTTAGCCATACGAATAAAGTGGTCAATCTTATCCTCAGGCACTTTCTCCCTTGGCGGCTGTGGCGATTTCGGTCCAAAATGGGTGTCCACTTGGGCCTTCACTATTGCTTCGTTTTGCTCCTTAGTCATGTCGTAAAGCCTCTATGGAAGAGGCTCGAGGCTTGGACCATATTAAAATCACTTGCCTTCGCCTGTACCTCTTGTACTACCTCGACTTGTAGCACTACGCACCATAGTTGTGGCGGCTCTCTTCCGCCATTGTTGAGGCAGCGGAGACGGCTGACGCGGTGTCAGACTTGGAGGAGGAGTGGCACGAGTTGGTGGACTTGGAGGAGGAGGAGTGGCCTCCCGCGTTGGCTGAGTTGAAGCAGGAGGAGTGTCCTGAAGCTGTGCCGGACTAGGAGGAGCGGGAGTCGTCTGCTCCTCGTCATCTCCTGGGATGTCAAGCTCTAGCTGACGCGGTGTCGGTGGCCTTCAAAAGATGATGCAATCCTTTCTCCATAGGATGCTATGATGTATGACCTCTCCTAGTGTGTGCTCCTCGTCGCCTCTAGGAATGTCAAGTTGTAGCCCCGAATATTGGTCCACCACCTCATCAACCACGACACGAGCATAGCCGTCTGGAATCATTCTGCAATGGAAGGTTGCTCCGGGGGGATCTGTATAAGCAACGACATCCGCCGCCTTCACGGATATGTTCTTTATTTTGAAGTGTAGCTCACAGTTAGTGTTCTCCATGATGTCATCCATAGGGTATCTATCCAGCAGTGCATCGCCCGGGGCGGAACCCATGCTGCTTCTCGGCATGGATGGGACGGTGCTTGATACGTCCATTTTGCATCATGCTTTTATGTCAATATTTATTGCATTATGGGCTGTTATTTCACGTTAGTCACAATGCTTGTGGCTATTCTCTCTTATTTTACAAGGTTTACATGAAGAGGGAGAATGCCGACAGCTGGAATTCTGGGCTGGAAAAGGAGCAAATATTGAAGGACTATTCTGCGCAACTCCAAAAGTCCTGAAACTCCACAGAATACCTTAGAATAAATAAAGAAAAATCCTCGCCAAAGATGAAGGCCAGGGGGCCCACACCCTAAAGGAAATATGCCCTAGAGGCAATAAAAAAGTTATTATTTATTTCCTTATATCATGATAAATGTTTATTATTCATGCTAGAATTGTATTAACTGGAAACATAATACATGTGTGAATACATAGACAAACATAGTGTCACTAGTATGCCTCTACATGACTAGCTCGTTTATCAAAGATGGTTATGTTTCCTAACCATGGACAAAAGAGTTGTCATTTGATTAACGGGATCACATCATTAGGAGAATGATGTGATTGACATGACTCATTCCGTTAGCATAGCACTTGATCGTTTAGTATATTGCTATTGTTTTCTTCATGACTTATACATGTTCCTGTAACTATGAGTAATATGCAACTCCCGTTTACTGGAGGAACACTTTGGGTACTACCAAACGTCACAACGTAACTGGGTGATTATAAAGGAGTACTACAGGTGTCTCCGAAGGTACATGTTGAGTTGGCGTATTTCGAGATTAGGTTTTGTCACTCCGATTGTCGGAGAGGTATCTCTGGGCCCTCTCGGTAATGCACATCTTTAATAAGCCTTGCAAGCAATGTGACCAAATGAGTTGGTTACGGAATGATGCATTACGGAACGAGTAAAGAGACTTGCCAGTAACGAGATTGAACTAGGTATTGGATACCGACGATCAAATCTCGGGCAAGTAACATACCGATGACAAAGGGAACAACGTATGTTGTTATGCGGTTTGACCGATAAAGATCTTCGTAGAATATGCAGGAACCAATATGGGCATCCAGGTTCCGCTATTGGTTATTGACCGAGAATAGTTCTAGGTCATGTCTACATAGTTCTCGAACCCGTAGGGTCCGCACGCTTAACGTTACGATGACAGTTTTATATTATGAGTTTATGGTTTTTGATGTACCGAAGGAGTTTGGAGTCCCGGATGAGATCGGGGACATGACGAGGAGTCTCGAAATGGTCGAGACGTAAAGATCGATATATTGGACGACTATATTCGGAGTTCGCAAAGGTTCCGCGTGATTCGGGTATTTATCGGAGTACCGGAGAGTTACGGGAATTCGCCGGGGAGAAGTATTGGGCCTTATTGGGCCATACGGGAAAGAGAGAGGGGATGCCTAGGGCCGGCCGCGCGCCCCCCCCCAAGGCCTAGTCCGAATTGGACTAGGGGGAGGGGCCGCACCCCCTCCTTCCTTCCCTTCTCTCTTCCCCTTCCTTCTCTCCTACTCCTACTAGGAAAGGAGGAGTCCTACTCCCGGTGGGAGTAGGACTCCCCCCTTAGGCGCGCCTCCTCCTCCTTGGCCGCCCCCTTGCTCCTTTATATACGGGGGCAGGGGGCACCCCACAACACACAAGTTGATCTACGGATCGTTCCTTAGCCGTGTGCGGTTCCCCCCTCCACCATATTCCACCTCGGTCATATCGTCGCGGAGTTTAGGCGAAGCCCTGCGCCGGTAGAACATCATCATCGTCACCACGCCGTCGTGCTGACGGAACTCATCCCCGAAGCTTTGCTGGATCGGAGCCCGGGGATCGTCATCGAGCTGAACGTGTGCTGAACTCGGAGGTGCCGTACGTTCGGTGCTTGGATCGGTCGGATCGTGAAGACGTACGACTACATCAACCGCGTTGTGCTAACGCTTCCGCTTACGGTCTACGAGGGTACATGGACAACACTCTCCCCTCTCATTGTTATGCCATCACCATGATCTTGCGTGTGCGTAGGAAAATTTTGAAATTACTACGTTTCCCAACAGTGGTATCAGAGCCTAGGTTTTATGCGTTGACGTTATATGCACGAGTAGAACACAAGTGAGTTGTGGGCGATACAAGTCATACTGCTTACCAGCATGTCATACTTTGGTTCGGCGGTATTGTGAGATGAAGCGGCCCGGACCGACATTACGCGTACGCTTACGCGAGACTGGTTTCATCGTTACGAGCACTCGTGCTTAAAGGTGGCTGGCGGGTGTCTGTCTCTCTCACTTTAGCTGAATCGAGCGTGGCTACACCCGGTCCTTGCGAAGGTTAAAACAACACCAACTTGACGAACTATCGTTGTGGTTTTTATGCGTAGGTAAGAACGGTTCTTGCTAAAGCCCGTAGCAGCCACGTAAAATTTGCAACAACAAAGTAGAGGACGTCTAACTTGTTTTTGCAGGGCATGTTGTGATGTGATATGGTCAAGACGTGATGCTATATTTTATTGTATGAGATGATCATGTTTTGTAACCGAAGTTATCGGCAACTGGCAGGAGCCATATGGTTGTCGCTTTATTGTATGAAATGCAAACTCCCTGTAATTGCTTTACTTTATCTCTAAGCGGTAGTGATAGCCGTAGAAGCAATAGATGGCGTAACGACAACGATGCTACGATGGAGATCAAGGTGTCGCGCCGGTGACGATGGTGATCACGACGGTGCTTCGGAGATGGAGATCACAAGCACAAGATGATGATGGCCATATCATATCACTTATATTGATTGCATGTGATGTTTATCCTTTATGCATCTTATCTTGCTTTGATTGACGGTAGCATTTTAAGATGATCTCTCACTAATAATTATCAAGAAGTGTTCTCCCTGAGTATGCACCGTTGCGAAAGTTCTTCGTGCTGAGACACCACGTGATGATCGGGTGTGATAGGCTCTACGTTCAAATACAATGGGTGCAAAACAGTTGCACACGCGGAATACTCAGGTTAAACTTGACGAGCCTAGCATATACAGATATGGCCTCGGAACACGGAGACCGAAAGGTCGAACGTGAATCATATAGTAGATATGATTAACATAGTGATGTTCACCATTGAAACTACTCCATCTCACGTGATGATCGGACATGGTTTAGTTGATTTGGATCACGTAATCACTTAGATGACTAGAGAGATGTCTATCTAAGTGGGAGTTCTTTAGTAATATGATTAATTGAACTTTAATTTATCATGAACTTAGTCCTGGTATTATTTTGCAAATTATGTTGTAGATCAATAGCCTGCGTTGTTGCTTTCATATGTTTATTTTGATATGTTCCTAGAGAAAATTAGGTTGAAAGATGTTAGTAGCAATGATGCGGATTGGATCCGTGATCTGAGGTTTATCCTCGTTGCTACATAGAAGAATTATGTCCTTGATGCACCGCTAGGTGACAGACCTATTGCAGGAGCAAATGCTGACGTTATGAATGTTTAGCTAGCTCAATATGATGACTACTTGATAGTTTTGTGCACCATGCTTAACGGCTTAGAATAGGGACTTCAAAGACGTTTTGAACGTCATGGACCATATGAGATGTTCCAGGAGTTGAAGTTAATATTTCAAGCAAATACCCGAGTTGAGAGATATGAAGTCTCCAACAAGTTCTATGGCTAAAAGATGGAGGAGAATCGCTCAACTAGTGAGCATGTGCTCAGATTGTCTGGGTACTACAAGCGCTTGAATCAAGTGGGAGTTAATCTTCCACATAAGATAGTGATTGACAGAATTCTCTAGTCACCATCACCAAGTTAGTAGAACTTTGTGATGAACTATAGTATGCAAGGGATGACGAAAACGATTCCCGAGCTCTTCGTGATGTTGAAATTGACGAAGGTAGAAATCAAGAAAGAGCATCAAGTGTTGATGATTGACAAGACCACTAGTTTCAAGAAAAGGGCAAAGGGATAGAAAGGGAACTTCAAGTAGAATGACAAGCAAGTTGTCACTCCCGCGGAGATGCCCACAGCTGGACCAAAGCCTGAAACTGAGTGCTTACACTGCAAAGGAAATGGTCACTGGAAGGGGAAATGCCCTGAATATTTGGTGGATAAGAAGGATGGCGAAGTGAACAAGGGTATATTTGATATACATGTTATTGATGTGTGCCTTACTAGTGTTTATACTAACCCCTGAGTATTTGGTACTTGTTCGGTTGCTAAGATTAGTAACTCGAAACAGGAGTTACAGAATAAACAGAAACTAGTTGAGGGTGAAGTAACGATGTGTGTTGGAAGTGGTTCCAAGATTGATATGATCATCATCGCACACTCCCTATACTTTCGGGATTAGTATTGAACCTAAATAAATGTTATTTGGCGTTTGCGTTGAGCATGAATATGATTTGATCATGTTTATTGCAATACGGTTATTCATTTAAAATTAGAGAATAATTGTTATTCTGTTTACATGAATAAAACCTTCAATGGTCATACACCCAATGAAAATAGTTTGTTGGATCTCGATCGTAGTGATACACATATTCATAATATTGATGCCAAAAGATGCAAAGTTAATAATGATAGCGCAACTTATTTGTGGCACTGCCGTTTGGGTCATATCGGTGTAAAGCGCATGAAGAAACTCCATAAAGATGGATTTTCGGAATCACTTGGCTATGAATCATTTGATGCTTGCGAACCGTGCCTATTGGGCAAGATGAGTAAAACTCCGTTCTCCGGAACAATGGAACGAGCTACTGACTTATTGGAAATAATACATACCGATGTATGCGATCCAATGAGTGTTGATGCTCGTGGCAAGTATCGTTATTTTCTGACCTTCACAAGATGATTTGAGCAGATATGGGTATATCTACTTGATGAAACATAAGTCTGAAATAGTTAAAAGGTTCAAAGAATTTCAGAGTGAAGTGGAAAAATCATCGTAACAAGAAAAAAAAAGTTTCTGCGATCTGATCGCGGAGACAAATATTTGAGTTATGAGTTTGGTCTTCAATTAAAACAATGTGGAATAGTTTCACAGCTCACGCCACCTAGAACACCACAATGTTATGGTGTGTCCGAATGTCGTAACCGCACTTTATTGGATATGGTGCAATCTATGATGTCTCTTACTGATTTACCACTATTGTTTTGGGGTTATGCATTAGAGACAGCTGCATTCACGTTAAAAGGGCACCATCTGAAACCGTTGAGACGACACCGTATGAACTATGGTTTAGAAGTGAACCTAAGCTGTCATTTCTTAAAGTTTGGAGTTGCGATGCTTATATGAAAAAGGTTTTCAACCTGATAAGCTCGACCCCAAATCGGAGAAGTGCGTCTTCATAGAATACCGAAAGGAAACTGTTGGGTACTCCTTCTATCACAAATCCAAAGGCAAAACATTCGTTGCTTAGAATGAATCCTTTCTAGAGAAGGAGTTTCTCTCGAAAGGAGTGAGTGGGAGGAAAGTAGAACTTGATGAGGTAACTGTACCTGCTCCCTCATTTGAAAGTAGTTCATCACAGAAATCTGTTCCTGTGACTACTACACCAATTAGTGAGGAAGTTAATGATGATGATCATGAAACTTCAGATTAAGTTACTACGGAATCTCGTAGGTCTTACAGAGTAAGATCCGCACCAGAGTGGTATGGTAAGCCAATTCTGGAAGTCATGTTGCTTGACCATGATGAACCTACGAACTATGAGGAAGCGATGATGAGCCCAGATTCCGCAAAATGACTAGAGGCGATGAAATCTGAGATGGGATCCATGTATGAAAACAAAGTATGGACTTTGGTAGACTTGCCCGATGATCGGCAAGCAATTGAGAATAAATGGATCTTTAAGAAGAAGACTGACGCTGATGGTAATGTAACTGTCTATAAAGCTCGACTTGTTGCGAAAGGTTTTCGACAAGTTCAAGGAGTTGACTACGATGAGACTTTCTCACCCGTAGCGATGCTTAAGTCTGTCCGAATCATGTTAGCTATTGCTGCATTTCATAATTATGAAATTTGGCAAATGGATGTCAAAACTGCATTCTTGAATGGATTTCTGGAAGAAGAGTTGTATATGATGCAGCCAAAAGGTTTTGTAGATCCAAAAGGTGCTAACAAAGTGTGCAAGCTCCAGTGTTCCATTTATGGACTGGTAGAAGCATCTCGGAGTTGGAATAAACGCTTTGATAGTGTGATCAAAGCATATGGTTTTATACAGACTTTTGGAGAAGCCTGTATTTACAAGAAAGTGAGTGGGAGCTCTGTAGCATTTCTGATATTATATGTAGATGACATATTATTAATTGGAAATGATATAGAATTTCTGGATAGCATAAAGGGATACTTGAATAAAAGTTTTTGAATGAAAGACCTCGGTGAAGCTGCTTACATATTGAGCATCAAGATCTATTGAGATAGATCAAGACGCTTGATAAGTTTTTCAATAAGTACATACCTTGTCAAGATTTTGAAATAGTTCAAAATGGAACAATCAAAGAAAGAGTTCTTGCCTGTGTTGCAAAGGTGTGAAATTGAGTAAGACTCAAGACCCGACCACGGCAGAAAATAGAAAGAGAATGAAAGTCATTTCCTATGCATCAGTCATAGGTTCTATAAAAGTATGCCATGCTATGGACCAGACCTATTGTATACTCTGCCTTGTTGGCAAGGGAGTACAATAGTGATCTAGGAGTAGATCACTGGACATTGGTCAAAATTATCCTTAGTAGAATAAGGATATATTTCTCGATTATGGAGGTGATAAAAGAGTTCGTCGTAAAAGTTACATCGGTGCAAACTTTTACACTAATCCAGATGACTCTAAGTCTCAATCTGGATACATATTGAAAGTGGGAGCAATTAGCTAGAGTAGCTCCGTGCAAAGCATTGTAGACATAGAATATTTGCAAAATACATACGACTCTGTAATATGACAGACCCGTTGACTAAACTTCTCTCACGAGCAACACATGATCATACCTTAGTACTCTTTGGGTGTTAATCACATAATGATGTGAGCTAGATTATTGACTCTAGTAAACCCTTTGCGTGTTGATCACATGACGATGTGAACTATGGGTATTAATCACATACAGATGTGAATATTGGTGTTAAATCACATGATGATGTAAACTAGATTATTGACTCTAGTGCAAGTGGGAGACTGAAGGAAATATGCCCTAGAGGCAATAATAAAGTTATTATTTATTTCCTTATATCATGATAAATGTTTATTATTCATGCTAGAATTGTATTAACTGGAAACATAATACATGTGTGAATACATAGACAAACATAGTGTCACTAGTATGCCTCTACTTGACTAGCTCGTTTATCAAAGATGGTTATGTTTCCTAACCATGGACAAAAGAGTTGTCATTTGATTAACGGGATCACATCATTAGGAGAATGATGTGATTGACATGACCCATTCCGTTAGCATAGCACTTGATCTTTTAGTATATTGCTATTGCTTTCTTCATGACTTATACATATTCCTGTAACTATGAGAAATATGCAACTCCCGTTTACCGGAGGAACACTTTGGGTACTACCAAACGTCACAACGTAACTGGGTGATTATAAAGGAGTACTACAGGTGTCTCCAAAGGTACATGTTGAGTTGGCGTATTTCGAGATTAGGTTTTGTCACTCCGATTGTCGGAGAGGTATCTCTGGGCCCTCTCGGTAATGCACATCTTTAATAAGCCTTGCAAGCAATGTGACCAAATGAGTTTGTTACGGAATGATGCATTACGGAACGAGTAAAGAGACTTGCCGGTAACGAGATTGAACTAGGTATTGGATACAGACGATCAAATCTCGGGCAAGTAACATACCGATGACAAAGGGAACAACGTATGTTGTTATGCGGTTTGACCGATAAAGATCTTCGTAGAATATGTAGGAACCAATATGGGCATCCAGGTTCCGCTATTGGTTATTGACCGAGAATAGTTCTAGGTCATGTCTACATAGTTCTCGAACCCATAGGGTCCGCACGCTTAACGTTACAATGACAGTTTTATATTATGAGTTTATGGTTTTTGATGTACCGAAGGAGTTCGGAGTCCCAGATGAGATCAGGGTCATGACGAGGAGTCTCGAAATGGTCGAGACGTAAAGATCAATATATTGGACGACTATATTCGGAGTTCGGAAAGGTTCCGAGTGATTCGGGTATTTATCGGAGTACCGGAGAGTTACGGGAATTCGCCGGGGAGAAGTATTGGGCCTTATTGGGCCATACGGGAAAGAGAGAGGGGCTGCCTAGGGCAGGCCGTGCGCCCCCCCAAGGCCTAGTCCGAATTGGACTAGGTGGAGGGGCCGCACCCCCTCCTTCCTTCCCTTCTCTCTTCCCCTTCCTTCTCTCCTACTCCTACTAGGAAAGGAGGAGTCCTACTCCCGGTGGGAGTAGGACTCCCCCCTTGGGCGCGCCTCCTCCTCCTTGGCCGCCCCCCTTGCTCCTTTATATACGGGGGCAGGGGGGCACCCCACAACACACAAGTTGATCTACGGATCGTTCCTTAGCCGTGTGCGGTGCCCCCCTCCATCATATTCCACCTCGGTCATATCGTCGCGGAGTTTAGGCGAAGCCCTGCGCCGGTAGAACATCATCATCGTCACCATGCCGTCGTGCTGACGGAACTCATCCCCGAAGCTTTGCTGGATCGGAGCCCGGGGATCGTCATCGAGCTGAACGTGTGCTAAACTCGGAGGTGCCGTACGTTCGGTGCTTGGATCGGTCGGATCGTGAAGACGTACGACTACATCAACCGCGTTCTGCTAACGCTTCCGCTTACGGTCTACGAGGGTACGTGGACAACACTCTCCCCTCTCGTTGCTATGCCATCACCATGATCTTGCGTGTGCATAGGAAAATTTTGAAATTACTACGTTCCCCAACACACCCTGCTCACGAGGGTGGGGGGCGCCCCCCCTAGGCGCGCCCCCTACCTCATGGGCCCCCTGGTGGCTCTCCGACTCCCATCTTCTCCTATATGAAGTCTTTCAATGAGAAAAAAATCAGAGAGAACCTTTCGGGATGAGACTCCGCCGCCATGAGGCGGAACCTTGGCGGAACCAATCTAGGGCTCTGACGGAGCTTTTCTGCCGGGGATACTTCCCTCCGGGAGGGGGGGATCATCATCATCGTCATCACCAATGCTCCTCTCATTGGGAGAGGGCAATCTCCATCAAAATCTTCACCAGCACCATCTCATCTCCAAACCCTAGTTCATCTCTTGTATCCAATTCTTGTCTCCAAGTCCGGGATTGGTGCTACTAGGTTGCTAGTAGTGTTAATTACTCCTTGTAGTTGATGCTAGTTGGTTTATTTGGTGGAAGATCATATGTTCAGATCCTTTATGCATATTATTACCCCTCTGATTATGAACATGAATATGCTTTGTGAGTAATTACGTTTGTTCCTGAGGACAAGGGAGAAGTCTTGCTATTAGTAGTCATGTGAATTTGGTATTCGTTCGATATTTTGAAGATATGTATGTTGTCTAACCTCTAGTGGTGTTATGTGAGCGTCGACTACATAACACTTCACCATTATTTGGGCCTAGAGGAAGGCATTGGGAAGTAATAAGTAGATGATGGGTTGCTAGAGTGACAGAAGCTTAAACCCTAGTTTATGCGTTGCTTCGTAAGGGGCTGATTTGGATCCACATGTTTCATGCTATGGTTAGGTTTACCTTAATACTTTTGTTGTAGTTGCGGATGCTTGCAATAGAGGTTAATCATAAGTGGGATGCTTGTCAAGTAAGGGAAGTACCCAAGCGCTGGTCCACCAACATATCAAATTATCAAAGTACCGAATGCGAATCATTTGAGCGTGATGAAAACTAGCTTGACGATATTCCCATGTGTCCTCGGGAGCGCTTTTCCTATCATAAGAGTTTGTCTAGGCTTATCCTTTGCTACAAAAAGGATTGGGCCACCTCGCTGCACCTTATTTACTTTTATTACTTGTTGCTCGTTACCATTTATCTTATCACAAAACTATCTGTTACCACTTATTTCAGTACTTGCAGAGAATACCTTGCTGAAAACCGCTTATCATTTCCTTCTGCTCCTCGTTGGGTTCGACACTCTTATTTATCGAAAGGACTATGATAGATCCTCTATACTTGTGGGTCATCAAGACTCTTTTCTGGCGCCGTTGCCGGGGAGTGAAGCGCCTTTGGTAGGTGGAATTTGGTAAGGAAAAATTTATTTAGTGTGCTGAAATTTTCTGTCACTTGTTACTATGGAAAGTATTTCTTTGAGGGGCTTGTTCGGGGTATCTTCACCCCGTCCGGTTGAGCCAAGAGTTGCTCCTCAACCCACTGAACCTACTGAATCTATTGAAAATGAAACTCCTTTTGGAATTCCTTCGGGTATGATGGAAAAACTGCTAGCTAACACTTTCACAGGAGATGGAACAAAGCATCCTGACGAACATCTACACTTTGTGGATGATATTTGTGGACTATTTAAGCTTGCAGGTATACCTGATGATGTTGTTAAGAAGAAGGCTTTCCCTTTATCTTTGGAGGGAGACACATTGACATGGTTACAAGATCATGGAACTATAAAAGAGTGAAATTGGAATTTCATCAGAAGTATTACCCTATGCATCTTGTTCATCGTGATCACAATTATATATATAATTTTTGGCCTCGTGAAGGAGAAATCATCGCTCAAGCTTGAGGGAGGCTTAAATCAATGTTATATTCATGCCCCAATCATGAGCTCTCAAAATTAACAATTCTCCAGAATTTTTATGCTCGGCTTTCTGATAACAATCGCACCATGCTCGATACTTCTTGTGCTGGCTCTTTTATGATGAAGCCTATTGAATTTGGATGGAATCTATTGGATTGAATTAAACGCAACTCTGAAGATTGGGAGCTCGACGAAGGTAAGGAGTCAGGTATGACACCTAAGTTTGATTGTGTTAAATCTTTTATGGATACCGATATTTTCCGTAAGTTTAGCACTAAACATGGACTTGACTCTGAGATAGTAGCTTCTTTCTGTGAATCTTTTGCAACTTATGTTGATCTCCCCAAGGAGAAGTGGTTTAAATATCATCCTCCCATAGAAGTAAAAGTAGCTGCACCTATTAAAGTTGAAGAAAAGATTGTCACTTATAATGATCCTATTGTTCCTACTTCTTATGTTGAGAAACCCCCTTTTCCTGTTAGAATGAAGGATCATGCTAAAGCTTCAATTGTTGTTCGTAAAAGCAATATTAGAACTTATACACCTCCTGAACAAGTCAAAGTAGAACCCAATTTAGCTCTTGTCTGATAATATCGATGGGCATGTTATTCAATTCCAAGGTGAGACTGCTAGAATTGCTAAACCTTGTGATAAAGATAAACATAGACCTGTGGTGGGCGTGCCTGTTATTTCTGTTAAAATAGGATATCATTGTTATCATGGCTTTATGTGATATGGGTGCTAGTGCTAGTGTTATACCTTATGAATTATATAAAGAAATTAAGCATGAAATTGCACCTGCTGAGTTAGAAGAAATGGATGTCACAATTAAACTCGCCAATAGAGACACTATTTCACCAGTGGGAATTGTTAGAGATGTTGAAGTCTTGTGTGGGAAAACTAAATATCCTGCTGATTTTCTTGTTCTTAGTTTCCCGCAAGATAGCTTTTGTCCCGTTATATTTGGTAGACCCTTCTTGAGTAGTGTTAATGCTAAGATAGACTGTGAAAAGAATGTTGTTACTATTGGCTTGGATAATATGGTTCATGAGTTTAATTTCTCTAAATTTAGTAAACAACATCGTGAGGAAGAATTGCCTAGTAAGGATGAAATTATTGGTCTTGCCTCTATTGCTCTACCTCCTAGTGATCCTTTAGAACAGTATTTGCTAGATCATGAAAATGATATGTTTATGAATGAAAGAAGGGAAATAGATGAAGTATTCTTTAAACAGGAACCTATTCTGCAACACAATTTGCCTGTTGAAATCCTAGGGGATCCCCCTCCACCCAAGGGTGATCCCGTGTTTGAGCTTAAACCGTTGCCTGATAATCTTAAATATGCTTATCTTGATGAAAAGAAAATATATCCTGTTATTATTAGCGCTAACCTTTCAGAGCAGGAAGAAGAAAGATTATTGAAAACTCTGAAGAAGCATCATGCCGCTATTGGATATACTCTGGATGATCTTAAGGGCATCAGTCCCACTCTATGTCAACATAAAATAAATTTGGAAGCTGATGCCAAACCAGTTTGTGATCCTCAACGACGTTTGAACCTAAAATGAAAGAAGTGGTAAGAAAAGAAATACTCAAGCTTCTGGAGGCAGGTATAATTTATCCCGTTGCTGATAGTCAGTGGGTAAGTCCTATCCATTGTGTCCCTAAGAAGGGAGGTATTACTGTTGTCCCTAATGATAAAGATGAATTGATTCCTCAAAGAATTATCACAGGTTATAGGATGGTAATTGATTTCCACAAATTAAATAAGGCTACTAAGAAAGATCATTACCCCTTACCTTTTATTGATCAAATGCTAGAAAGACTATGCAAACATACACATTATTGCTTTCTAGATGGTTACTCTGGTTTTTCTCAAATACTTGTGCCAGCTAAAGATCAATCAAAGACTACTTTTACATGCCCTTTTGGTACTTTTTCTTATAGACGTATGCCTTTTGGTTTATGTAATGCACCTACTACCTTTCAAAGATGCATGATGTCTATATTCTCTGACTTTTGCGAAAAGATTTGTGAGGTTTTCATGGATGACTTTTCCGTCTATGGTTCCTCTTTTGATGATTGCTTAAGCAATCTTGATCAAGTTTTGCAGAGATGTGAAGAAACTAATCTTGTCTTGAATTGGGAAAAGTGCCACTTTATGGTTAATGAAGGTATTGTCTTGGGGCACAAAGTTTCTGAAAGAGGTATTGAAGTTGATAAAGCCAAAGTTGATGCTATTGAAAAGATGCCATGTCCAAAGGACATCAAAGGTATAAGAAGTTTCCTTGGTCACGCCGGATTTTATAGGAGGTTCATTAAGGACTTCTCAAAAATCTCTCGGCCTCTGACTAAGATGTACCATTTGTCTTTGATGATGATTGTGTAGAAGCATTTGAAATACTTAAGAAAGCATTAGTCTCTGCACCTGTTGTTCAGCCACCTGATTGGAATTTACCCTTTGAAATTATGTGTGATGCTTGTGATTATGTTGTAGGTGCTGTTATAGGGCAGAGAGTTGATAATAAATTAAATGTTATCCATTATGCTAGTAAGACTCTAGATAGTTCTCAAAGAAATTATGCTGCTACCGAAAAGGAATTTTTAGCAGTGGTGTTTGCTTGTCATAAGTTTAGACCTTATATTGTTGATTCCAAAGTTACTATTCACACTGATCATGCTGCTATTGAATATCTTATGTAAAAGAAGGATGAGAAACCTAGACTTATTAGATGGGTTCTCCTGCTTCAAGAATTTGATTTGCATATTGTTGATAGAAAGGGAGCTGAGAACCCCCTTGCAGACAACTTATCTAGGTTAGAGAATGTTCTTGATGACCCACTACCTATTGATGATAGCTTTTGCGATGAACAATTAAATGTCATAAGCACAACTCGTAGCACTCCTTGGTATGCTGATTATGCTAATTAGATTGTTGCTAAATTTATACTGCCTAGCTTTACATACCAACAAAAGAAGAAGTTTTTCTATGACTTGCGACATTACTTTTGGGATGACCCACATATTTATAAAGAAGGAGTAGATGGTGTTATTAGACGTTGTGTACCTGAGCATGAACAGGAACAGATCCTACGCAAGTGTCACTCCGAAGCTTATGGAGGACACCATGCTGGAGATAGAAATGCACATAAGGTATTGCAATCCGGTTTTTATTGGCCTACTCTCTTCAAAGATGCCCGTAAGTTTGTTTTGTCTTGCGATGGATGTCAAAGAATTGGTAATATCAGTAGACGTCAAGAAATGCCTATGAATTATTCACTTGTTATTGAGCCATTTGATGTTTGGGCTTTGATTATATGGGACTTTTTCCCGCCTCTAATGGTTACACTCATATTCTAGTTGCCGTTGATTATGTTACTAAGTGGGTAGAAGCTATTCCAACTAGTAGTGCTGATCATAACACTTCTATTAAAATGCTTAAGGAAGTTATTTTTCCGAGGTTTGGAGTCCCTAGATATTTAATGAGTGATGGTGGTTCACACTTTATTCATGGTGCTTTCCGTAAGATGCTTGCTAAATATGACGTTAATCATGGGATTGCATCTCCTTATCACCCTCAGTCTAGTGGTCAAGTAGAGTTGAGCAACAGGGAGCTCAAATTAATTTTGCAAAAGACTGTCAATAGGTCTAGAAAGAATTGGTCCAAGAAACTCGATGATGCATTATGGGCCTATAGAACTGCATATAAAAATCCTATGGGTATGTCCCCGTACAAAATGGTCTATGGAAAAGCTTGTCACTTACCTCTCGAACTAGAACATAAGGCATATTGGGCTATTAAAGAGCTCAACTATGATTTCAAACTTGCCGATGAGAAGAGGTTATTTGATATTAGCTCACTTGATGAATGGAGAGCCCAAGCATATGAAAATGCCAAGTTGTTTAAAGAAAAAGTTAAAAGATGGCATGACAAAAGGATACAAAAGCATGAGTTTAATGTAGGTGATTATGTATTGCTATACAACTCTCGTTTAAGATTTTTTGCAGGAAAACTTCTCTCTAAATGGGAAGGTCCCTACGTTATCGAGGAGGTCTACCGTTCCGGTGCCATAAAAATCAACAACTTCGCAGGCATAAATCCTAAGGTGGTAAACGGTCAAAGGATCAAGCATTATATCTCAGGTAATCCTGTAAATGTTGAAACTAATATTATTGAAACCGTGACCCTGGAGGAGTACATAAAGGACACTTTCCAAAACGTTCCAGACTCCAAAAAGGAATAGGTATGTGGTACGGTAAGTAAACCGACTCCAAAACAATTTTTAAGGCAATATTTCTCTGTTTTGGAATATTTAGAAAAATAGAAAAATAAGTAGCAGTCCCGGGAGGACACGAGGCCTCCACGAGGGTGGAGGGTGCGCCCTACCCCCTGGGCGCGCCCCCTACCTCGTGAGCACCTCGTGTGCCCTCCGGACTCCGTTTCCTTGCATGATACGTATTTTGGTCGGTAAAAATTCATTATATATACTCCCGAAGGTTTTGACTCTCGTATCACGCAAATATCTTTTGTTTTCATTTTGAGCTGTTGCTGCTGCAGATTAAAGCAAGATGTCATCTCAAGATTCGCAGGGAGAAAGCTATGTGGCTGATTTCCTTGCAGACCCTAAGGTCTACGCAGACATGGACCATAGTGGTTGGACCACAGAAGAAGAAGAAGACTATGAGCCTAAGGAGAAGGAGGAAACAAGCTCAAATGAAGATGAAGTTCCGCTACCTCAACCTGGGGATATGCATGCAGAGTTTAAAAAGTCAAGTCTACCTGATAGAGCAAAGAAGCCAAAGATCAGGTTTATCCCTTTTTGTCTCTTGGAGGAAAATAAGCAAGAACTATGCAAAAGAGTATTAAGTCTTGAGCGGGAGATCGAAGACCTAAAAGAACAGAACATTTTACTCAAGCGTAAATTGAGGAAGAAGTCATCATCACCACCTCCATCACCTTCGAGGAAATAATCACATGGGTATGGGCACTCCCCTTGGCAACTGCCAAGCTTGGGGGAGGTTCCCTGGTATCGTATCACCATCACAACTCGTATCTTTACCGTTTTTCTTTGTTCGATCCTATCAGTAATATCTTGATTTAGTAGAATAAACTCATGGCATGATCTAGTTTTAAGTCTTGCTTTATGATCCTTCTTTGTAATCGAGTCCGTGAGCTATATAATAAAGATTAGTGTTGAGTCAAGGGCTTGAGTATTTTGCCATGATCTTGGGTGATTATAAGAAAAAGAATAAAAAGAATCAAGAGTTCATATTGATCTTAGTGAAAGTAATGACTTCACATAGAAAGAGTATGATGATTAAAAGTTGTTGGGAGTTAGCAATATAGCTTTGGTCATCATTGCAATTAATAGGAAGTAATAAGGAAAGACAGGTTTCACATATAAATATATTATCATTGACATCTTTTATGATTGGGAGCACTCATTAAATTATGACATGCTAAAGAGTTGAGGTTGGACAAGGAAGACAACATAATAAGTTATGTTTTCTTACATTCGAGATAAAGTATGTTGTGATGGATCCTCTACCGTGTTGAGCTTGCCTGTCCCCCTCATGCTAGCCAAATTCTTAGCACCAAGTAGAAATACTAATTGTGCTTCCAAACACCCTTAAACCAGTTTTGCCATGAGAGTCCACCATATCTACCTATGGATTGAGTAAGATCCTTCAAGTAAGTTGTCATCGGTGCAAGCAATAAAAGTTGCTCTCTAAATATGCATGACTTATTAATGTAGAGAAATAAGCTTTGTACGAACTTGTTGTGGACGCAATAAAAGCAACGGACTGCATAATAAAGGTTCACATACAAGGGGCAATATAAAGTGACGTTCTTTTGCATTAAGATTTTGTGCATCAACCCTAAACGCGCATGGCAACCTCTGCTTCCCTCTGCGAAGGGCCTATCTTTTATTATTATCCTCTACCTTACAAGAGTCACGGTGATCCTCACCATTCCTTTTTCATTTTATCCTTTGGCAAGCTCAGCATGTTGGAAAGACTATGATATACATATCTAATTAGATGTGGGGGAGCATGAATTGTTATTGTTGACATTACCCTTGAGGTAAAAGGTTGTGGGGCAAAACTACAAGCCCCTATCTTTCTCTGTGTCCGATTAAAACTCCGTAACCACAAGTATCGCGTGAGTGCTAGCAACTATGAAGGACTACATGATAGTTGAGTATGTGGACTTGCTTTTAAGTTTTGCCAGTATGCTTTGAAGCATTATTATTTTTATGTTTTGCCAGGACATGATTATTTGCCAGTATGCTTTGAAGCATTATTATTTTTATGTTTTGTAAGCTTTTATCTTGAATCATTTGGATCTTAACATTCATGCCACATTAAAGAAAATTACATTGAGAATCATGCTAGGTAGCATTCCACATCAAAATTCTGTTTTTATCATTCACCTACTCGAGGACGAGCAGGAATTAAGCTTGGGGATGCTTGATACGTCTCCAACTTATCTATAATTTTTGATTATTCCATGCTATTATATTATCTGTTTTGAATGATTATTGGCTTTATTATACACTTTTATATTACTTTTGGGACTAATCTATTAACCGGAGGCCCAGCCCATATTGTTGTTTTATTGCCTGTTTCAGTATTTCGAAGAAAAGGAATATCAACCGGAGTCCAAACGGAATGAAACCTTCGGCAGCGTTATTTTTGGGAAGAATATCACCCAGGAGACTTGGAGTTCTCGTTAGAAGAGCCTCGAGGAGGCCACGAGATAGGAGGGCGCCCCCCCCCTACTGGGCGCGCCCCCTGTCTCGTGGGCCCCTCAAGCACCCCCGACCGACTTCTTTCGCCTATATAAGCCTACGTACCCTAAAACCATCGGATATCAAGATAGATCGGGAGTTCCGCCGCCGCAAGCCTGTGTAGCCACCAAAAACCTCTCGGGAGCCCTTCCGGGCACCCTGCCGAAGGGGGGATCCTTCACCAGTGGCCATCTTCATCATCCCGGCGGTCTCCAGGACGAGGAGGGAGTAGGTCACCCTCGAGGCTGACGGTATGTCCCAGTAGCTATGTGATTGATCTCTCTCTCTCTCTCTCTCGTGTTCTCTCTCGTGTTCCCTCTATGGCACAATCTTGATGTATCCCGAGCTTTGCTATTATAGTTGGATCTTATGATATTTCTCCCCCTCTACTCTCTTGTGATGAATTGAGTTTCCCCTTTGAAGTTATCTTATCGGATTGAGTCTTTTATGAGAACACTTGATGTATGTCTTGCCATGCTCATCTGTGGTGACAATGGGATATCATGTGCCTCTTGATGTATGTTTTGGTGACCAACTTGCGGGTTCCGGCCATGAACCTATGCATAGGGGTTGGCACACGTTCTTGACTCTCCGGTAGAAACTTTGGGGCAATCTTTGAAGTACTTTGTGTTGGTTGAATAGATGAATCTGAGATTGTGTGATGCATATCGTATAATCATGCCCACGGATACTTGAGGTGACAATGGAGTATCTAGGTGACATTAGGGTTTTGGTTGATTTGTGTCTTAAGGTGTTATTCTAGTACGAACTCTTGAATAGATTGATCCGAAAGAATAACTTTGAGGTGGTTTCGTACCCTACCATAATATCTTAGTTTGTTCTCCGCTATTAGTGTCTTTGGAGTGACTCTTTGTTGCATGTTCAGGGATTGTTATATGATCTATCTATGTTATTATTGTTGAGAGAACTTGCACTAGTGAAAGTATGAACCCTAGGCCTTGTTTCCTATCATTGCAATACCGTTTACGCTCACTTTTATCGCTTGCTATCTTGCTGTTTTTATAATTTCAGATTACAAATACCTTTATCTACCATCCATATTGCACTTGTATCACCATCTCTTCGCCGAACTAGTGCACCTATACAATTTACCATTGTATTGGGTGTGTTGGGGACACAAGAGACTCTTTGTTATTTGGTTGCAGGGATGTTTGAGAGAGACCATCTTCATCCTACGCCTCCTACGGATTGATAAACCTTAGGTCATCCACTTGAGGGAAATTTGCTACTGTCCTACAAACCTGTGCACTTGCAGGTCCAACAACGTCTACAAGAAGAAGGTTGTGTAGTAGACATCAGTGCGCATGTGCACCTACGGCGCCGGCGGCGCAGCAGCTTCGATTGGAGGGAGGAGAGGGGCCCGGGAGAGGGGCTCACAATGCGGGCGAGGTCGAGGTGACGACGATGGTGAGGCGTGGGGACGGCAAGGCAGAGGGGACGGCGACGGGCCGGTGCGGCGACGGTGATGGGCCGGCGGGGACGGTGACAGACGACGACGGACGGCGACGGGGGCGGCGACGGGGGGCGGCAGCGACAGGGCAGAGGAGAAGAAGGAGAGGGAGAGATGAGAAACTGATTTTTTTGAAGTGTTTATTATATAGAACCCTCCTTTAGTACCGGTTGTAGCTACCAACCGATACTAAAGGGCTGTTTTGGCCCAGCGAAGCGGCGGGAAGCGCACCCCCTTTAGTACCGGGTTGAGCCACAACTCGGTACTGAAGGTGTGCGCTGGCGCAGGTGCGGTGCGGGCAAGTTTAGTCCCACCTCGCTAGCCGAGGGGCGCCCGCACTTGTTTAAAAGCCCCGGCGCGGCAGCTCTGTTGAACTCTTCTCTATAGAAGGCTTCTGGGCCTAACTCTGCCGATCTACCCTGTGGGCCTTGTGGGCTTGCATCCTGGCCCAACTACAGGTTGGGTTTCTAGTTGTATGTAGGCCGCTGTGGCCCAGTAGGTGGGCTATTTTTTATTTAGTTTTTGTCTCATTTTTTTTTAGTTTTTTTTCTTTTCTACTTTATTTATTTTCATTTATTTATTTTTGAATATTTTTTCTTTAGGTACGAAAAAATTACAAACTTTCTATTATTGCCAGTAGTTTTAAAATTTGAATAGTTTAAATTTGAATTATTTGACGAACTAATGTGTAGACGAAGTGCATCTAGTTTTTGCCGTAAATGCATAAAAGAATTTGTTTGCACATAAAATTTCTTCGCGTTTCAAATGCCAAAACACATAATTACCCTAACTATTACAAAGATTCCCTCCGGTTTGTTCGAAGCGGCACTTTCCAGATATATAAGTCCGGAAAGTCACTAGAGAAGAAAGTGATGACGGTGAAGCCTATCACATCCCAGAGTGGGATCTTTGGGTGTGAAACTTTTTCTCCACGTGTGTCCCTTTGCGCTGTAACCGTGGACAATCTTCATCATTTAACTAGATGCTCGGATCAATATTGACTGTGAATGGAGCAATTTCATGAAACTTTTCATAATCTTCTGACATGTCTGTCTTGTCATGCACTCCCACGATGTTTCTTTTCCCTGAAAGAATTATGTGGCGCTTTTCCCTAAAAGAATTATGTGGCTCATCGTATGATGCATTCGCTTCCTTATCTTTTTTTTCTCGGCCTGGTAGACATGTCTTTCACATAGAAAACCTGTGCCACATCATTGGCTAGGACGAATGGTTCGTCTGCATACGCAAGATTATTGAGACCCACTTTTGTCATTCCGTACTGCGGGTCTTCCGTTACCCCGCCTCGTGTCATATTGACCCATTTGCACCAAAACAAAGGGACCTTCAAACCACGTCCATAATCAAGTTCCCATATGTCCTCTATGTAACCATAATATGTTCCTTTCCCGTCTTGGTTGTTGCATCAAAGCGGACACCACTGTTTTGGTTGGTGCTCTTCTTATCTTGGACGATCGTGTAAAATGTATTCCCACTTATTTCGTACCATTTGAAAGTCATTATATTCGAAGATGGTAACTGGGACAACAAGTACATGTCATCTTCAATATCGCCATCATGCATGGCACCTGTCTGCAACCAACCGGCGAAAGTCCCCGTTTGTTCACGTGTAATCCAGTCGTCAGACTGCTCCAGGTGCTTGGAGCGTAGAAAATTCTTGTGTTCCTCCATACACGGAGCCACCAAGGCGGAATTCTGTAGAACTGTGTAGTGTGCTTTAGTGAGAGAATGCCCGTCCATACATATTATTTGATCCCCCTCTAGCGTGCCTTTTTCATCTAGTCCGCCCTTATGCCGCGGTTCAGGAACACCAATCAGTTTAAGGTCAGGAATAAAGTCAATACAAAACTCAATGACCTCCTCATTTTCATGGTCCTTCGAGATGCTTCCTTCTAGCCTAGCACGATTATGAACATATTTCTTCAAGACTCCCATGAACCTCTCAAAGGGGAACATATTGTGTAGAAATACAAGACCCAAAACGTTAATCTATTCATATAGGTGAACTAGGACGTGCATCATGATGTTGAAGAAGGATGGTGGGAACACCAACTCAAAACTGAGAAGACATTGCACCAAATCATTTTGTAACCTTGGTATGATTTCTGGATGGATTACCTTCTGAGAGATTGCATTGAGGAATGCACATAGCTTCACAATGGCTAATAGAACATTTTCTGGTAGAAGCCCCCTCAATGCAACCAGAAGCAGTTGCGTCATAATCACGTGGCAGTCATGAGACTTTAGGTTTTGGAACTTTTTCTCTACCATATTTATTATTCCCTTTATATTCGACGAGAAGCCAGACGGTACCTTCATACTGAGCAGGCATTCAAAGAAGATTCCCTTCTCTTCTTTGGTAAGAGCATAGATGGCATGACCCTGATGTATGACGTCTTTTCCGTGCATATGTTGCTAGTCCTCCCGTGCCTCTGGTGTATCTTTTGTCTTCCCAAACACGCCAAGAAGCCAAGTAGGGTCACACAAAGATTCTTCGTCACGTGCATCACGTCGATTGCGGAGCGAACCTCTAGATCTTTCCAATAGGGCATGTCCCAAAATA
This sequence comes from Triticum aestivum, assembly GCF_018294505.1. Lineage (NCBI taxonomy): Eukaryota > Viridiplantae > Streptophyta > Magnoliopsida > Poales > Poaceae > Triticum > Triticum aestivum. Next base: position 31,903,339 of record NC_057795.1, on the reverse strand, counting down.
TAGATTTCTTCTTCCACATTGGTGCGCCTTAAGCGTCCTTCGGAACAGGTTGTCCGCCAGGACCCTTTCCAAAGATTACCTTGAAATCCTTGACCATATCATGTACATCAGCACCAGTACGATGTAGAGGCTTTGTCCGGTTATCCGCCTCACCTTTGAAATGCTTGCCTTTCTTTCTTACGGGATGCCTGCTCAGAAGAAATCGACGATGTCCCAGGTACACATTCTTCCTAGAACTATCCAAATATATACTGTCAGTATCATCCAAACAGTGCGTGCATCCGCTGTATCTCTTGTTTGTCTGTCCTGAAAGGTTACTGAGAGCAGGCAGGCCAATCATTGATGGTCACGAATAGCAACGCCTTTAGGTCAAATTCTTCCTGTTTGTGCTCATCCCACACACGTACACCTTTTCCATTCCACAGTTGTAATAGTTCTTCAACTAATGGCCTTAGGTACACATACTTGTCCTTGCTGGGTTGCTTAGGGCCTTCAATGAGCACTCGCATCATAATGAACTTTCGCTTCATGCACAACCAAGGAGGAAGGTTATACAAACATAGAGTCACATGCCAGGTGCTATGGTTGCTGCTCTGCTCCCCAAAAGGATTAATGCCATCTGCGCTTAGACCAAACCATACGTTCCTTGCGTCACCTACAAACTCGTCCCTGTACTTTCTCTCGATTTTTCTCTACTGCGACCCGTCAGCGGTTACTCTCAATTTTCCGTCTTTCTTACGGTCTTCTCCGTGCCATCGCATCGCCTTGGCATGCTCTTTGTTTTGGAACAAACGTTTCAACAGTGGTATTATAGGACCATACCACATCACCTTGGCAGGAATCTTCTTCCTGGGGCGCTCGCCCTCGACATCACCAGGGTCATCGCGGCTGATCTTATAGCACAATGCACCGCATACCGGGCACGCGTTCAAATCCTCGTACTCACCGCGGTAGAGGATGCAGTCATTAGAGCATGCATGTATCTTCTACACCTCTAACCCTAGAGGGCAGATAGCCTTCTTTGCTTCATACATACTCTCGGGAAATTCATTGTCCTTTGGAAGCATATTCTTCATCATTCCTAGCAAATTTCCAAATCCCTTGTTAGATACACCATTCTCTGCCTTTCATTGCAGCAATTCCAGTGTGGTGCCCAACTTTTTCTTGTCAGCTTCACAATTCGGGTACAACAATTTCTTGTGATCCTCTAACATGCGCTGAAATTTCTTCTTCTCCTTTTCACTTGCGCAATTTCTCTTTGCATCGGCAATGACCCGACCTAGATCATCAGCGGGCTCATTTGATGCCTCTTCCTCAACTTCTTCCCGCATTGCCGGCTTAGCTTCTTCTCGCGTTGCTGGCTCGGCTTCTTCCCCTATTGTTGTATCATCGTATTCAGGGAACCCATGGCCAGGATAGCTATCGTCATCCTCTTCTTCTTCATTGTCTTCCATCATAACCCCTCTTTCTCCGTGCTTGGTCCAAACATTATAGTGGGGCATGAAACCGGACTCAAACAGGTGGACATGAATGGTTCTTGAGTTAGAGTAATTGTGATCATTCTTACAGTCAGCACATGGACAAGGCGGAAAACCATCCGCCCGCTTGTTTGCCTGAGCCGCAATCAGAAAAGTATGCATGCCATCAACGAACTGGGGAGAGCATCGGTCATCGTACATCCATTGCCGGCTCATCCTCATTACACACCACCGAATAGACCAAATTAATACAAGTTTATACATAAAGTTTATACAACACTTAAATGCAACATACAAATAACTCTCTAGCTAAAGCATTTAAATGCAACAACAAATGCGATCAAGTTCGCAACTAAGGTAACAATTGATCCGACAGCATAATGATACAAGCCTCACTATCAATGGCATATTTTCTAATCTTTCTAATCTTCAACCGCATTTTCTCCATCTTGATCTTGTGACCATCGACGACATCAGCAACATGAAACTCCAATTCCATCTTCTCCCCCTCAATTTTTTTCAATTTTTCTTTCAAATACTCGCTTACTCTTTCAACTAAATTTAACCGATAATAGGGTCGGTTGGAATTTCCAGTTCACATACCTCCTAGATAAAAATATCTATGTCAACTTGATGGGCATAATTTGTCATAAACACGAAATGCAACAAATAGTTTTAAAAGAGAATATACCACATCCAAATCATAACACGAACGAGGGCCGACGGGGATGGATATCAAAACCATGGCACTATGTATAACAAACAACGTACGGGTAAGATAATTATACAAGTAATTATATATCTAAATCACGCAAACATGATTTTTTATATAAAAAGGATAAGAACAAGAGGCTCATCACAAGGTGGTGCCGGCGACGGGTCGGTGCGGACGATCGACGGTGGTTACGACGGAGACGGGAAGGCACTAAGTAAACCACACCTACATATGCAAACTAAGAGTTATTTTAAGCTCAAATTGCATATAAATCAAATAAACTACCACATATAATTTCTCCCAAATTACTAAAACCCACAAATTAATCATTATATAAAGCATTGCAAGAGCTAATCTAGCAATGAGAGATGAAAGGACAAAGTTGCTAACCTTTGTGATCACTTGAATGGATGGGGGCCTTCAAATCTTGACAAAATTTGGGCAAAATGTGTGATGAGCTCAAGGAGAAGAAGGGATGAATAGAGAGGAGAGGGGAAAGGGGGAAGAACAGAGCAAGTTGGACAAAGGGTTTATATGTAGGATGACCTGTAGTACCGTTTCGTGGCACGAACCGGTACTAAAGGTGTTGGAGGGGCCCCAGTCTGACAATATCCATCCACCACTCTCTTTAGTACTGGTTCGTGTCACGAACCGTTGCTAAAGGTTCACCACGAATCGGTACTACTGAGAGCAGCCCGCCTAGCTGTTGGAACCGGCACAAATGGTCACATTAGTGCCGGCTCAATTTCAAACCGGGACTAATTAGCTGCACATTAGACCCTTTTTCTTCTAGTGTTCTGGTAGTCTCAAGGTGTTTGCATGGCTATTATTTAGAGGCCTTTGCTCATTGGGTCTTATAGTCGACAAGATATTCAGGAGGTTGAATAGTGACCGCCAAATATGTGTGTAGGAACACTGCTGCATCTTAGCATCGCCTCAATAGTAGTTTGATATGTGTCCCCGTTGGCAAAAGGGGAGTGCCTTATTTTTTATTTTTTTGAACTGGGCATAACCCCTTTCCATTATTGCAAGATAACGGAAATACAACCATGTCCAGAAAAATAAGACGGGAAAGAGGAAAGCGGGTTCAAGCATCGCCGGGATACCCACCATGAGCACTCGCCATCGAGATTACTCACCATGGGGAGAAAACCCGACGACACCATAAATCCAAGACACTAAACAACTAGCTCACAGTTTCCAAAAGACTGACCACTACGAAACCACTGCTCAAACCAGAGCAACATGCCCCCATTATCCGCACGCAGGAGGTATCTAACCAAAGCAACAAAGCTTAACGCAACAGGTTCTCTCCCCTTCAGCACGCTCCCTCGTCCTGGTACGCCGCCGCGCAGATCCTCATCATGTGAGACGCATTTTTCTTTAGCAGAGCTCCTTCAGCCCTCAGGTTTGCCGCATCCTCCTGCTTCATCATACCTGTCCAGTAACAAAGAAGTGCACATGCAGAAAAGATGCCACTACTAGGGAAAACCCTAGTAGTAGCATGGGTTTTGAGGCTATCAGCAGCGCAGGCACCCGCGCTACCAATAAGGCGCTACAGCTAACTGTTAGTAGTAGCGCTGTCTGTACCCGCGCTACTACTATTGACTATATCAACAGCGCATTTTCGGAACGCGCTACTATTAGTTAGCTATAGCGATTTCCTAAGCCCGCGCTACTGTTATATCTTTCACCATTTCCCCATTCCAGCTTCAATAAACTGCAATTTCTAGATACTAGGTACTACTAGATATCAATTTCATAAAGCATTATAGGTACTAGGTAGTACTCCCTCGGTTCCAAATTACTCGTCGTGGTTTTAGTTCAAATTTGAACTAAAACCACGACATGTAATTTGGAACCGAGGGAGTACTAGATAACAATTTCATATATACTCAACATGCATCCTCAAGCAGTACAAGGTGACATCGACGACGATCATCATATTTAGTTCTAGATGATATCGACGACGATCATCATATGTAGTTCTACATGATATCGACGACGATCATCATATGTAGTTCTAGATGATATAGCCATACACACATATGTAGTTCTAGATGATATCGACGACGATCATCATCCTCAAGCCTGGGCGGTGGGTGTTCCTGATAGTAATTAGGATGGCCTGTCCAACACGAAGATTCTTGCCAACGAGGAATCTCTTCCACCCAATCGAGTTTAAGTGTGTGCGACCGTCTGTGTCCATGCGGTAAGTACAGGTGGTGACGGAGCCCCTTGCGGTAAGGCGTAGTCCAGCGGAGCCTTCTTCATCAGGCTCGATACCACAACTCACAGATAGGTTCTTTGGCAATTTCTGAATAAGAAAAACATATCAATTAATAAATAGCCTCACACATACTCTTGCAAATATATTTCTATTAAGTCTAGATTTCTACACTATCAAAAGATATAGTACTATGCATTTGTACTAATTAATCATGAATTCTACTAATAAGTATATATGGATTATCTACACTATTAATAGTTCCTTGGATTCTACACTAATAAGCATGTGATCAGACTCTACACTAAAGCATATCAACGACTAGATTCCACACAACATATCATTGGACTCTACACTAAGCATATCATCGGATAATTTGCATTTGTAAGTATAACATACCATATCATGTCGATCGACCATGGTACTTGTCAGGCGGGTCACGAATGGCACCCCGACAAAGTCAGCACGTGGTGGAATTATGTCCCATAGGTTGCACACCTCCTCCTCGCTCAGCCTCATTCTTTGAGCTACAATGGCTTCATGAAGTGGGTTCTCATCATATTCATCGAGTGGGTCCTCATTATCTTCATCATCTTCTTCATCTGCATCATCTTCGTCATCTTCATCATCTTCGTCATCTTCATCATCTTCCACCAGGTTGAGTTAAATGACAGCCAGCTTGGGTCTTTCTGCTCTGAAGGAGAAGCTGATCAACTCACCACCAGTAAGACGCATGCAGGCGAGGAAACGGGCCCATCCATCTCCTCCAATCTGCGACATATTGCGTCCTTTCTCGACCTCCATAGTGTACGGCCCCCAGGAGCCTCAAATGTCACAGTGTCTCATGTTAGCTTGTTGAATGTCAACCTCACATTGCATGGGACGGTCTGTGTAAGAAAAGAAAAATGACACAATGCAGTAATGCCAACACTAAAAATAAAATAGTTGTTACATTTCATCTAATTTCTTACCGCCGTATGACGAAAACTCGGCTGGAAGGAGATGCCAAACAGCTTGCCAGTTGCAAGGCTGCTGGCGCACCTTGATTTGCACAGTCGACATAGTGGTGGTGGTGGCGGCGCCATTTTCCTAAAGCAATATGAGCAAAGGATTAATGATTCACTTCACAGGAAAGAAAAACAGTAGCATGTGATATTTTCCTAAAGCAATATGAGCAAAGGATTAATGATTCACTTCACAGGAAAGAAAAACAGTAGCATAGTGGTGGTGGCGCCATTTTATGGACAATTATAATCCTAAGATCTAGTAACATATTAGATGACAAGGTACCACGTACCAAAGCATTTCGGTGGCACCTATTGCCGAAAAAATAACAATAAAATGGTGCATACTAAATCAACTAAATCAACTAGCATACTAAATCAACTAAATCAAAATGTTCTAAATCAACTAAATCAACTAGCCTACTAAATCAGCTAAATCAACTAGCCTACTAAATCAACTAAACCAACTAGCCTACTAAATCAACTAAATCAAAATGTTCTAAATCAACTAAATCAACTAGCCTACTAAATCAACTGAATCATACCAACTAAATCAGAATGTTGCATATGAACTAGCCTACTAAATCAAAATGTAGCAGGGAGGAGGGAGAAGGAGGGGCGACTCGAGGAGGGAGAAGAGAGTAGGACGGAGGAGGAAGGCGGAGCGAGGAGGGGCTGGCCGGCGGTGAGTGGAGGGAGAATGGAGGAGGAAGCCGGAGCGAGTAGGGGCCAGCGGCGAGTGGAGGGAGGACGGGGGAGGAGGCCGGTACCGAGTCCAGCGAGGAGGATGAGGTGATGGCGGCGCAGATCGGAGTGTTGGGGAACGTTGCAGAAAATAAAATAATAATTGCTATGGTTTCACCAAGATCAATCTATGAGTTAATCTAGCAACGCGAGAGAGGAGTGCATCTACATACCCTTGTAGATCGAGCGAAAGCGTTCAAGGGAACTGGGTTGAGGGAGTTGTACTCGTCGTGATCCAAATCACCGGAGATCCTAGCGCCGAACGGATGGCACCTCCGCGTTCAACACACGTACGGTCAGGGAGACGTCTCATCCTTCTTGATCCAGCAAGGGGGAAGGAGAGGTTGATGAAGATCCAGCAGCACAACGGCGTGGTGGTGTATGCAGCAGGGATCCCGGCAGGGCTTCGCCAAGCGTCTGCGAGAGGGAGAGGTGTAGCAAGGGGGAAGGGAGGTGCCAAGTGCATGGGTGCGGCTGCCCTCCCCCCCTCTTTATATAGGGCCCCTAGGGGGGCGCTGGCCCTAGGAGATGGGATCTCCAAGGGGGGCGGCGGCCAGGAGGGTGGCTTGCCCCCCAAGCCAGGTGGAGGCGCCCCCACCCCTAGGGTTTCCCAACCGTAGGCGCAGGGGGGCCAAGGGGGGGCGCACCAGCCCACTAGGGGCTGGTTCCCCTCCCACTTCAGCCCATGGGGCCCTCCGGGGTAGGTGGCCCCACCCGGTGGACCCCCAGGACCCTTCCGGTGGTCCCGGTACAATACCGATAACACCCGAAACTTTCCCGATGGCCGAAACCTGACTTCCTATATATAATTCTTTACCTCCGGACCATTCTGGAACTCCTCGTGACATCCGGGATCTCATCTGGGACTCCGAACAACTTTCGGTTTACTTCATACTCATATCTTTACAACCCTAGTGTCACCGAACCTTAAGTGTGTAGAACCTACGGGTTCGGGAGACATGCAAACATGACCGAGACGCCTCTCCGGTCAATAACCAACAGCGGGATATGGATACCCATGTTGGCTCCCACATGCTCCTCGATGATCTCATCGGATGAACCACGATGTCTAGGATTTAAGCAACCCCGTATACAATTCCCTTTGTCAAACGGTACGTTACTTGCCCGAGAATCGATCGTCGGTATCCCAATACCTTGTTTAATCTCGTTACCGGCAAGTCACTTTACTCGTACCGTAATGCATGATCCCGTGACCAGACACTTGGTCACATTGAGCTCATTATGATGATGCATTACCGAGTGGGCCCAGAGATACCTCTCCGTCATACAGAGTGACAAATCCCAGTCTCGATTCGTGCCAACCCAACAGACACTTTCGGAGATACCCATAGTGGACCTTTATAGTCACGCAGTTACGTTGTGACGTTTGGCACACCCAAAGCACACCTACGGTATCCGGGAGTTGCACAATCTCATGGTCTAAGGAAATGATACTTGACATTTGGAAAAGCTCTAGCCAAACGAACTACACGATCTTTGAGCTATGCTTAGGATTGGGTCTTTTCCATCACATCATTCTCCTAATGATGTGATCCCGTTATCAATGACATCCAATGTCCATAGTTAGGAAACCATGACTATCTGTTGATCAACGAGCTAGTCAACTAGAGGCTCACTAGGGACATGTTGTGGTCTATGTATTCGCACGTGTATTACGATTTCCGGATAATACAATTATAGCATGAACAATAGACAATTATCATGAACAAAGAAATATAATAATAACCATTTTATTATTGCCTCTAGGGCATATTTTCAACAGTCTCCCACTTGCACTAGAGTTCAATAATCTAGTTACATTGTGATGAATCGAACACCCATGGAATTCTGGTGTTGATCATGTTTTGCCCTTGGGAGAGGTTTAGTCAACGGATCTTCCACATTCAGGTCCGTATGTACTTTACAAATATCTATGTCTCCATCTTGAACATTTTCACGAATGGTGTTGAAGCGACGCTTGATGTGCCTGGTCTTCTTGTGAAACCTGGGCTCCTTGGCAAGTGCAATAGCTCTAGTGTTGTCACAGAAGAGTTTGATCGGCCCCGACGCATTGGGTATGACTCCTAGGTCGGTGATGAACTCCTTCACCCAGATTGCTTCATGCGCTGCCTCCGAGGCTGCCATGTACTCCACTTCACATGTAGATCCCGCCATGATGCTTTGCTTGCAACTGCACCAGCTTACTGCCCCACCATTCAAAATATACACGTATCCAGTTTGTGACTTAGAGTCATCCAGATCTGTGTCAAAGCTAGCATCGACGTAACCCTTTACGACGAGCTCTTCATCACCTCCATAAACGAGAAACATGTCCTTTGTCCTTTTCAGGTACGTCAGGATATTCTTGACCGCTGTCTAGTGTTCCTTGCCGGGATTACTTTGGTACCTCCCTACCAAACTTACGGCAAGGTTTACATCGGGTCTGGTACACAGCATGGCATACATAATAGATCCTATGGCTGAGGCATAGGGGATGACACTCATCTCTTCTTTATCTTCTTCCGTGGTCGGGCATTGAGTCGAGCTCAATCTCACACCTTGCAATACAGGCAAGAACCCTTTCTTGGACTGATCCATATTGAACTTCTTCAATATCTTATCAAGGTATGTTCTTTGTGAAAGACCTATGAGGCGTCTCGATCTATCCCTATAGATCTTGATGCCTAATATGTAAGCAACTTCTCCAAGGTCCTTCATTGAAAAACACTTATTCAAGTAGGCCTTAATGCTGTCCAAAAGTTCTATATCATTTCCCATCAAAAGTATGTCATCTACATATAATATGAGAAATGCTACAGAGCTCCCACTCACTTTCTTGTAAACGCAGGCTTCTATATAAGTCTGCATAAACCCAAACACTTTGATCATCTCATCAAAGCGAATGTTCCAACTCCGAGATGCTTGCACCAGCCCATAAATGGATCACTGGAGCTTGCATACCTTGTTAGCATTCTTAGGATCGACAAAACCTTCCGGCTGCATCATATACAGTTCTTTCTTAAGATAACCGTTAAGGAATGTCGTTTTGACGTCCATCTGCCATATCTCATAATCATAGTATGTGGCAATTGCTAACATGATTCGGACGGACTTCAGTTTCGCTACGGGAGAGAAAGTCTCATCCTAGTCAACCCCTTGAACTTGCCGATAACTCTTAGTGACAAGTCGAGCTTTATAGATGGTAACATTACCATCCGCGTCCGTCTTCTTCTTAAAGATCCATTTATTTTCTATCGCTCGCCGATCATCGGGCAAGTCTGTCAAAGTCCATACTTTGTTTTCATACATGGATTCTATCTCGGATTGCATGGCTTCAAGCCATTTGTTGGAATCTGGGCCCGCCGTTGCCTCTTCATAGTTCGAAGGTTCACCGTTGTCTAACAACATGATTTCCAGGACAGGGTTGCCATACCACTCTGGTGTGGAACATGTCCTTGTGGACCTACGAAGTTCAGTAGCAACTTGATCTGAAGTACCTTTATCATCATCATTAATTTCCACCCCAGTTGGTGTAGGCACCACAGGAACATCTTCCTGAGTTGCGTTACTTACCGGTTCAAGAGGTAGTACTTCATCAAGTTCCACTTTCCTCCCACTTACTTCTCTCGAGAGAAACTCTTTCTCCAGAAAGGACCCGTTCTTGGCAACAAAGATCTTGCCTTCGGATCTAAGGTAGAAGGTATACCCAATGATTTCCTTAGGGTATCCTATGAAGACACATTTTTCCGACTTGGGTTCGAGCTTTTCAGGTTGAAGTTTCTTGACATAAGCATCACATCCCCAAACTTCTAGAAACACAGCTTAGGTTTCTTCCCAAACCATAATTCATACGGTGTCATCTCAACGGATTTAGATGGTGCCCTATTTAAAGTGAATGTAGCTGTCTCTAGAGCGTATCCCCAAAAAGATAGTGGTAAATCGGTAAGAGACATCATAGATCGCACCATATCCAATAAAGTGCGATTACGACATTCGGACACACCATTACGCTGAGGTGTTCTAGGTGGCGTGAGTTGTGAAACGATTCCGCATTTCCTTAAGTGCGTACCAAATTCGTGACTTAAATATTCTCCTCCACGATCTGATCGTAAGAACTTTATTTTTCGGTCACGTTGATTCTCTACCTCATTCTGAAATTCCTTGAACTTTTCAAAGGTCTCAGACTTTTGTTTCATTAAGTAGACATACCCATATCTACTCAAGTCGTCAGTAAGAGTGAGAACATAACGATATCCTCTGCGAGCCTCGACGCTCATTGGTCCGCACACATCAGTATGTGTGATTTCCAATAAGTTGGTTGCTCGCTCCATTGTTCCGGAGAACGGAGTCTTGGTCATTTTGCCCATGAGGCATGGCTCGCATGTGTCAAATGATTCATAATCGAGAGACTCTAAAAGTCCATCAGCATGGAGCTTCTTCATGTGCTTGACACCAATGTGACCAAGGCGGCAGTGCCACAAGTATGTGGTACTATCATTATCAACTTTACATCTTTTGGTATTCACACTATGAATATGTGTAACATCACGTTCGAGATTCATTAAGAATAAACCATTGACCATCGGGGCATGACCATAAAACATATCTCTCATATAAATAGAACAACCATTATTCCCGGATTTAAATGAGTAGCCATCTCGTATTAAACGACATCCAGATACAATGTTCATACGCAAAGCTGGCACTAAATAACAATTATTGAGGTGTAAAACTAATCCCGTAGGTAAATGTAGAGGTAGCGTGCCGACGGCGATCACATCGACTCTGGAACCATGCCCGACGTGCATCGTCACCTCGTCCTTCGCCAGTCCCCACTTATTCCGCAGCTCCTGCTTTGAGTTACAAATATGAGCAACGGCACCGGTATCAAATACCCAGGAGCTACTACGAGCACTGGTAAGGTACACATCAATTACATGTATATCACATATACCTTTAGTTTTGCCGGCCTTCTTGTCCGCTAAGTATTTGGGGCAGTTCCGCTTCCAGTGACCCTTCCCTTTGCAATAAAATCACTCAGTCTCAGGCTTGGGTCCATTCTTTGACTTCTTCCCGGCAGCTGGCTTACTGGGCGCGGCAACTTCCTTGCCGTCCTTATTGAAGTTCTTCTTACCCTTGCCTTTCTTGAACTTTGTGGTTTTATTCACCATCAACACTTGATGTTCCTTTTTGATCTCTACCTTTGCTGATTTCAGCATTGAATATACTTCAGGAATGGTCTTTTCCATCCCCTGCATATTGAAGTTCATCACAAAGCTCTTGTAGCTTGGTGGAAGCGACTGAAGGATTCCAGGAGATTAACTCCCAGCTGAGTCAAGCGGCTGTGCAACCCAGACATTTTGAGTATGTGCTCACTGACAGAACTATTTTCCTCCATCTTACAACTGAAGAACTTGTCGGAGACTTCATATCTCTCGACCCGGGCATGAGCTTGGAAAACCATTTTCAGCTCTTCGAACATCTCATATGCTCCGCATTGCTCAAAATACTTTTGGAGCCCCGGTTCTAAGTTGTAAAGCATGCCGCACTGAACGAGGGAGTAATCATCAGCACGAGACTGCCAAGCGTTCATGACGTCTTGGTTCTCTGGGATGGGAGCTTCACCTAGCGGTGCTTCTAAGACATAATCTTTCTTTGCAGCTATGAGGATGATCCTCAGGTTCCGGACCCAGTCCGTATTGTTGCTGCCATCATCTTTCAGCTTGGTTTTCTCTAGGAACGCGTTGAAGTTGAGGTGGACATGAGCGTTGGCCATTATAATTAAGTTCATCTAATCAAATTATTTAATGAACTCCCACTTAGATTAGACATCCCTCTGGTCATCTAAGTGATACATGATCCGAGTCGACTAGGCCGTGTCCGATCATCACGTGAGACGGACTAGTCATCATCGGTGAACATCTCCATGTTGATCGTATCTTCCATAGGACTCATGTTCGACCTTTCGGACTCTTGTGTTCCGAGGCCATGTCTGTATATGCTAGGCTCGTCAAGTTAACCTAAGTGTTTTGCATGTGTAAATCTATCTTACACCCGTTGTATGTGAACATTAGAATCTATCACACCCGATCATCACGTGGTGCTTCGAAACGACGAACTTTCGTAACGGTGCACAGTTAGGGTGAACAGTTTCTTGAAATTATTATGAGGGATCATCTTATTTACTACCATCGTTCTAAGTGAACAAGATACATAAACATAATAAACATCACGTGCAATTAAACAGTGACATGATATGGCCAATATCATATAGCTCCTTTGATCTCCATCTTCGGGGCTCCATGATCATCTTCGTCACCGGCATGACACCATGAGCTCCATCATCATGATCTCCATCATCGTGTCTCCATGAAGTTGCTCACCAACTATTACTTCTACTACTATGGATAACGGTTTAGCAATAAAGTAAAGTAATTACATCGCGTTTAATCATTGACACGTAGGTCATACAATAATTAAGACAACTCCTATGGCTCCTGCCGGTTGTCATACTCATCGACATGCAAGTCGTGATTCCTATTACAAGAACATGATCTCATACATCACAATATATCATTCATCATTCATCACAACTTTTGGCCATATCACATCACAAATCATATGCTGCAAAAACAAGTTAGACGTCCTCTAATTGTTGTTGCATGTTTTACGTGGCTGCAACGTGATTTGTCAACTTCTATTTACCCTTCATAAGGACCCTTTTCATCGAATCCGCTCCAACTAAAGTGGGAGAGACAGACACCCGCTAGCCACCTTATGCAACTAGTGCATGTCAGTGGGTGGAACCTGTCTCACGTAAGCGTACGTGTAAGGTCGGTCCGGGCCGCTTCATCCCACAATACCGCTGAAGCAAAATAAGACTAGTAGTGGCAAGAAAGTTGACAACATCTACGCCCACAACAGATTTGTGTTCTACTCGTGCAAAGAGAACTACGCATAAACCTGGCTCTGATACCACTGTTGGGGAACGTTGCAGAAAATAAAAAAAATTCCTAGCCTACTAAATCAACTAAATCAACTAGCCTACTAAATCAACTAAATCAACTAGCCTACTAAATCAACTAAATCAAAATGTTCTAAATCAACTAAATCAACTAGCCTACTAAATCAACTGAATCATATCAACAAAATCAGAATGTTGCAGGGAGGAGGGAGAAGGAGGGGCGAATTCTGGAGGGAGAAGAGAGTAGGACGGAGGAGGAAGGAAGAGCGAGGAGGGGCTGGCCGGCGGCGAGTGGAGGGAGAATGGAGGAGGAAGGCGGAGTGAGGAGGGGTCAGCCAGCGGCGTGTGGAGGGAGGACAGAGGAGGAGGCCGATACCGAGTCCAACGAGGAGGATGAGCTGACGGCGGCGCAGATCGGAGTGTTGGGAACATTGCAGAAAATAAAAAAAATTCCTACGGTTTCACCAAGATCAATCTATGAGTTCATCTAGCAACGCGAGAGAGGAGTGCATCTACATACCCTTGTAGATCGAGCGAAAGTGTTCAAGGGAACAGGGTTGAGGGAGTCGTACTCGTCGTGATCCAAATCACCGGAGATCCTAGCGCCAAACGGACGGCACCTCCGCATTCGACACACGTATGGTCAGGGAGACGTCTCCTCCTTCTTGATCCATCAAGGGGGAAGGAGAGGTTGATGAAGATCCAGCAGCACGACGGCGTGGTGGTGGATGCAGCAGGGATCCCGGCAGGGCTTCGCCAAGCGTCTGTGAGAGGGAGAGGTGTAGCAAGGGGGAAGGGAGGCGCGAAGTGCATGGGTGCGGCTTCCCTCCCTCCCCCTCTTTATATAGGGCCCCTAGGGGGGGGCGCCGGCCCTAGGATATGGGATCTCCAAGGGGGGGGGGGCGGCCGGGGGGTGGCTTGCCCCCCAAGCCAAGTGGAGGCGCCCCCACCCCTAGGGTTTCCCAACCTAGGCGCAGGGGGGCCAAGGGGGAGCGCACCAGCCCACCAGGGGCTGGTTCCCCTCCCACTTCAGCCCACGGGGCCCTCCGGGATAGGTGGCCCCACCCGGTGGACCCCCGGGACCCTTCCGGTGGTCCCGGTACAATACCGGTAACACCCGAAACTTTCCCGATGGCCGAAACCTGACTTCCTATATATAATTCTTTACCTCCGGACCATTCCGGAACTCCTCGTGACATCTGGGATCTCATCTGGGACTCCGAACAACTTTCGGTTTACTGCATACTCATATCTTTACAACCCTAGTGTCACCGAACCTTAAGTGTGTAGACCCTACGGGTTCGGGAGACATGAAGACATGACTGAGACGCCTCTCCGGTCAATAACCAACAGCGGGACATGGATACCCATGTTGGCTCCCACATGCTCCTCGATGATCTCATCGGATGAACCACGATGTCGAGGATTTAAGCAACTCCGTATACAATTCCCTTTGTCAAACGGTACGTTACTTGCCCGAGACTCGATCATCGGTATCCCAATACCTCGTTTCATATCGTTACCGGCAAGTCACTTTACTCGTACCGTAATGCATGATCCCGTGACCAGACACTTGGTCACATTGAGCTCATTATGATGATGCATTACCGAGTGGGCCCAGAGATACCTCTCCGTCATACGGAGTGACAAATCCCAGTCTTGATTCGTGCCAACCCAACAAACACTTTCGGAGATACCCGTAGTGGACCTTTATAGTCACGCAGTTATGTTGTGACGTTTGGCACACCCAAAGCACACCTACGGTATCCGGGAGTTGCACAATCTCATGGTCTAAGGAAAAGATACTTGACATTTGGAAAAGCTCTAGCTAAACGAACTACACGATATTTGAGCTATGCTTAGGATTGGGTCTTGTCCATCACATCATTCTCCTAATAATGTGATTCCGTTATCAATGACATCCAATGTGCATAGTCAGGAAACCATGACTATCTGTTGATCAACGAGCTAGTCAACTAGAAGCTCACTAGGGACATGTTGTGGTCTATGTATTCACACGCGTATTACGATTTCCGGATTATACAATTATAGCATGAATAATAGACAATTATCATGAACAAAGAAATATAATAATAACCATTTTATTATTGCCTCTAGGGCATATTTCCAACACGGAGGAGGGGCGATGGGGGAGGACTGGCGGCGTGGGGGTTGAGGGAGAGATCAAGTGTGTGTGTGAGTGTGATCTGGATCGGATAGGTGAGTGGGGGAGATGGAATGGCTTAGCAGTAGCGCACTATAGCAACATGCGCTACTGCTAAACGACCTATCAGTAGTGCCTTTCGCCGAGAACGCGCTACTGCCATGTTAGACATAGACATAAAAAATACATTGATCATCAATTGTCTTTTTGTGTACAATTTGATTTGTCAATAGGAATCCTCGACGGTAGGTTTAAGAATAGGCGAGGATTCCTATTGCGGCCACAGATCCTACACATAGAGTTCAGTGAAGACCAAGTGCTTGTGAAAGTTGTAGAAGTAGCATATTTAAGGTTGTACAAACTCTCTTCACGGAGCGAGGTGGGACTGAATTTTTGTAGTAACCTTAGTAGTAGCGATTATTGCGTAAATGCGCTGCTGCTACGATCTGTAGCAGTAGCGCTCTTTGTATTAACGCGCTGCTGCTATAACTGGCCTCACAGCGGCGTCATGGGAATTTTAGCAGTAGCGCGTCCTAGAGTGTGCGCGCTACTGATAAACTTGTTTCAGCAGCGAGTTTTGAAAGCACGCGCTACTGCTACATAGCAGCAGCGCCTGATTTTAAAGCGCGCTGCTGGTAAGATTCTGTGTATAGGCTTTTCCCTAGTAGTGTGCATTCAAATAGGGTTTTGAGAGGAATATGCTCAAAAGTAGCTCGGTTGCGGGAGGTCCATATAGCCCAGCACATAGCCGCAATGCCAGTTGTATAAAATGTATCACCACCAGGGAAAAATACATAACACCAAACATATGCATGCCACAAGTTGTCAGGGCATAATTCAGTGCCAAGCATGCATCCCACCACTCTCCGGGTAACCCTGGCAACATGACAAGTAAAAAAGAGATGCTGGGATATGGACTTATGGACTTGTTCTTACTAGAATTTCAGAGTATTCACATGCCCAAATTTGCGGTAATTTGTCATGGTTGAAATGGTTCATATTTCACCCCAAATGTGTTTATTTCAAGATCAACTAATGCATTTGTCATGGAGATCGGTCACCAGTGAAATTCAATTTTCATCATGTATTCTCAAACTTTTTAGGATGGTCTGCATTCGCTTTTAACAAATATATATGTTGGGCCAGAACACTCATGGGTTGTGACTACAAAATTCTGGTTGTCTCAAGGTGTTTGCATGGCTATTGTTTGGAGGCCTTTGCTCAATGTGTTTTACAGTCGATGAGATTTCCAGGGGTTTGAACGCGGACCGCCAAATGTGTTTGTAGGAACGCTGGTGCTCCCGGTGTGACGTGGTTTCGTTATGAATCGAACCTCTTTCTCTATCTCTATCTTATCGGGGGATGTGAGAGGTTTAGGCGACAACGACAAGTGCAGTGTTCTTCTCTCTGACATTATCTCCTTAAACGTGTATGTTGCTCTCATCCAAGAATCTAAGATAGAAAAATTATCCACAGCCAAGTTAAACTCGTTTCTTCCCCGCTTCCTTGACAAATCCGTGTCCCTCATAGGATAGGAGCACGATTTTCTCCCAAATGCTAATTAGCGCAGCTGTGCTAATTAGCTCTCTTGAGCGCACACCCGTGCAAGGATGGCAATGGGTAGGGTATGGGGCGGGTAGAGCAATACCATACCCTTACACGTGTAGTTAATGGGTACAAAAATCTATCCATACCCGTAACCATGGGTATGAAACTTTAACCGTACCCATATCCATTGGGTACCCAACGGGTAGATCAAACAATACATAAGTTATTGATAATTTTGCATTCTTTCATAGCACATTTGATAAGAAAAAACATTTATCTCAACTCAAGAACATATATACGAGTACAAAACAATTATCTCAATTCAAACTGACAGATAACTTTAGCATGGGTACACAAGCTCATGACACATTCCACCAAATAACATCTGACAAGTAACATGTCAATACAAATGGGTAGGGTATGAATATATCCATCGGTATAATACTATACCCGTGCCCTACCCATGACTTAATGGGTAGGGTATGAGTATTACCCATGGGTATAAAATTGTACCCATACCCTACCCATGCGGGTACTGTATCCGCGGGTAGCCGTAACCATGGGTAAAATTACCATCCTTACACCCGTGGAAGCCGTCGGATCCAGATCGAGGACGTCAGGTGCCGTACGATCGGAAATCAACGCACCCACCTCCTCTCTCTCACCCTCCCGATGTGGCAGCCTCTTCCTTTCTCGCTCTTATCTCCCTGATGCGCCACCGCGCCCATCTTCGATGCACCACAAATCGTGCCCGTCTCCCTTGCCCAACCACCGCCCACCATCTCCCTCCTCTCCTCACCCTCTCCTCCCTCGCCCATGGGCTACAAGCAGGTGATCCGGTGGTGCCACAAGATCCATGACGCACCACCTCGGGCTCGTCGTTGAGGCTCACAACCACGTCCTCTAATTCACTCCCACGCAACGGCGGCGGCGGAAAATCTACCTGCGCTGAGGCAAAGCTATGGCAGCACCGCGCTCCCTCACCGCCCCTAGCTGACAAGTGCGCCGCTCCCATCATCCCCCCCCCCCCTCCTATTCCACCAGAGCGAACGAAAGTGGTGGTCCACCCTCGATCCGACGCCAGCGCACGGTAGCGGCTCTCTCCGAGCGGCAGTGTGGGGCACGGAGGTGGAGTGCTCCCTCCCCACCCCCAGCAGACGGGCGCGGCGGCACACTGCTTTCTCCCAACACCACCCGAGCGGACGCCCATGGTTCCTCCCCTACCTGATCTGACACGCAAGACTACGGCGGCGCCCAACCTTCTCTACCTATTCTCTCCACTCATCACCATTTCATTTGGTTGAATGAAGTTTGCAATTTGTCGTTGCATACTTATTTATGGTAACCGGTAGGCAGGGCTAGTTTATGGAGTTTTAGTCCTGAACTTGATGAAGAGGAAGACAAACATGAGCAGCCGTGTCCATACTGCTTAATGGATGCGTGCATTTTCCATTAAGTTAGTTTCGAAGCATTTTTATAACGGTACTTATATGTTGGAGTTGGAGCAAGTTGTGGCTACTGTACAATTTGCATGCATTTTTCCTTTTCCTTTCATGTAAATTGGCTATTGTTTCCTAATGAAATTTCATTGAAATATTTATACTCTAGGTTAGTTCAAGCAAACTGATGGACATAGTAACCAGTCAATTGATCGGTCTCTTATTATAATCATTTATTTTCTATTAGCTGATTTGGACTTTGTATGTTTGCTTGAGTTAGTGTTCCTATATCTATCTGCTACACAAAGCATGCAAATGTGTGTGTTTAAGGTAATGCTACCATTCAGAGCATGGGGATAAACCACACTCAGGTTGAATTGTTCACGTATTTCTTGATTAAATGAGACGGTGCATACAGAACTCCCTACGCAATTGTGCAATGCCCAGTTCTCTTCATGTGATTTTTGTTCCATGTAAGAGAACACACCCCATGATTTTGTATTTTTGAATGTTGTTTTTTAATATAATTTAATTTGTCCTTATATGAAAACATTCGCTATTTGTAGGTACAAATTAAATAGCGACCACATTGGTCCAGGAAACTGTACTTCGTTTAGCAAAAGAAATATGGCATGAACAAGCTTAATTATTCTGCATGTTCTGCATTTAGTCAATGTCATATGATGAGGTTATGACATATGTCAGTATCATGAAATTTACTTTAGGGTGTGATAAATTTGCTCAAAAGTTTCAATGAAACCTCATATGCAAAAAATTATGGGATAATTAGATTTATGCCCCTAGTTGTGTCCCACTTGTCTGTTTTACCCTAATTCCTAAAAGTCACCCGTTCTGTCCAAGTCACTTTGCTCCTCTTATGCTTTTGCCCTTTGACCGTTTGACCGTCGGTTTGAAAACTTCATAACTAATTCATACTAAATCATAAAAATGCAAATAAGATAACAAAATGTTCAGAAAAACATCACCTATATGTCAGTGTCATTTGTATTCATGAAAAAGTGTTGAAAAGTGCACATCCAAGTTTTAACTCTTTTGATACCACCATGAATAGTAAACTCTAACAATATTCAAAAAAATTCAAAAAAATATGGTGGCAAAGAATGGAAAATGTTTTAAGTGCCTGCCAAATTTCATCAGATAATAACATTCGTGGGTGTCGCGGCAAAAAAAAAACAATCAACACTTCAAAATAGATTATTTTTTTGCCACGACTTCCACCAATGTCGTTCCCTGATGAAACTTGGCAAGCACTTAGAACATTTGTCGTTCTTTGCCTCCATATATTTTTTGGATTTTTTTGAATTTTTTTAGAGTTTACTATTCATGGTGGTATCAAAGAAGCTAAAACTCGGATGTGCACTTTCCAACACTTTTTTCATGAATGCAAATGACACTGACATATAGGTGATGTTTTTCCGAACATTTTGGTATCTTACTTACATTTTTCTGATTTAGTATGAATTAGTTATGAAGTTTTCAAACGGACGGTCAAACGGTCAAAGGGCAAAAGCATAAGAGGAGCAAAGTGACTTGGACAGAACCGGTGACTTTTGGGAATTAGGGGTAAAACAGACGAGTGGGGTACAACTAGGGGCATAAATCTAATTATCCCCAAAATTATATCCTAAGGGCCTGTTCGGTGCTGATTGAAGAATTTTCTCTCCGAATGTATAGTACACTCCCTGTATGAAGGTTGTTTTTGTAGTTTCTCTTGCATAATGAGTTGTATGCTTGTTGCCTGTGCCAAGGTTAGCTCGCCCCCATGAGCATGAATGGATATGATTTTGATTACTAAAGATTCAGGATAGAAATGAAATTATATTCATGTTGATTTATCACTATGAATGTTTGTATCATCAATGGAATAGAATGCCCCATTTTGCATTTCTTTAATGCCAAAGTATCTTTATATTGAATTATTACGGTTCTATTCAAAATTGTGAATCTTTCTCTAAGCTGACGTAGGAAATTTTACTATCGACTTACACTTCCCATAGGTAAAATCTAATTTGATTTTGTACTTGAGATGTTGAACTATAGGCTGCTTAAGATAGTATGTTTTGTACTTTCCAAGTAGTACCAGGAAATGAGTTGCAACCGAGCCCTTCCAACATGGATTCATTTAGAACATCCCGCCACCATATTTACAAGATATAAAGGAGAAATATGAGGCCGAAACTGAGAAGTTTTGCACCGCCTGTGTATTACACCTCGAACAGTGGTTACAAATGCTCCAAATAAATCTGAAACAGGCCATGGACCTGGATCACCCAAGTGATAAGAATGCCTCTGAGATACGATCATAAACCACTTAATTTGCGTTGCTTGGTTTTCAGTACATGTAGAGTTTTAGTAAAGTTATAATGCCAATACTTTGTCCTCTATATAGCTATGCTTTCATTGATGCATAAATGGAAAAAATATGTTCACATTTTTAATCATTATATGCATGTAGATTAAATTTCTAGCTCGTGCAGCGGCACGGCTTAACGACTAGTTGAACTGAACCGTATGCCCTGAATCGCTCACGCAACAAATATCTGAACCGTGTTTGATGCATCCGTCATCGCAAACCTTTTGTACCTTTTGTGACGGATTTTTTACAACATCGTTTGCGATTATTGCATCGCACACAATTTCTCCGAAGGGTCTCTGATCGTAGTGTCTCGTTAGCAGCATCCTGCAGTAGTGTGAGATACTCTTATGATCATGTGTTTGATCATATATGCTTTAATGTGTGCTTGAATGATGATATCTTAATACTTGTGTTTGATCAATCATGTTTCCCTTGGTGATGAGTGCATGCGCTTCACATTCTATCATTTTGAGCACTCCACCAAGATATATGTGACATGCAAGAGTAACCCATGATCCTAATCGATTGTGCATTTGCATTCAAAAGCAAATTTTAAATAATGCACAAATTTAGAGGGAGCTTTTGATTGTCACATACTTATCAAAGCGACGATGTATTTCATTCATATTATTATTTGTCGAAGCTTTGATCTGTATGTTGTCATCAATTACCAAAAAGAGGGAGATTGAAAGCGCAACTAATGCCCGAGTGGTTTTCGCAATTCATAACAACATATAGCTCACTGAACTAATATTCTTTCAAGTTAAATATTTAAGAAAGTTCAATTATTGGCATTGCATGGACTAGAGATGTGGACCTCTCAAAATGCTAAGGACAAAGATTGGCAAAAGCTCAAGACTCTTCATTTCTATTTTAGTGATCCAAGATCACATTGAGTCCATAGGAAAAGCCAATACTATTAAAAGGGGATGAGGTGTTGCTTAATGGTCTATTTGCTCAAGATGCTTAGTGACATGCTCCAAAGCCCTCAACCACTTTCTCAATTCCAAATATTTCTTAAAACTCAAGTCAAACTCGGTCCCACCGATTTGATCTATCCGGCGCCACCGAGTTCTGTTGACATAGCCACTGCTAGAAACCCTAATCAGTTTGGTCTCACCGATAGGGATTTCGGCCTCACCGAGATGGGATTGCAAACTCTTTGTTTCCCTTCTTAACGTTTCGCTCCCACCGAAATGAGCGATTGGTCCTCCGAGTTCGCAATGCAAACTCTTTGTTTTCCATCGTAATGTTTCGGTCTCACCGAAATGAGTGATCGGTCCCACCGAGTTCACAATGAAAACTCTCGGTTTCCCTTCATAACATCTCAGTCTTACTGAAATGAGCGATCGGTCCCACCCAGTTTGCCCGACCAACTCTTTATTTGCTTATTGCTAAAATCGATCTCACCGAGTTCATGCAATCGGTCACACCGAGATGAGGTTTTTCCCTAACCCTAGCACATCGGTCCCACCGAGTTGATCATGTTTGTCCCATCGAGAATCATAACATTCACATTTTGAACTGATTTGGTATCACCGAGTTCACCAATTCGGTCTGACCGAGTTGGGTCAAATGTGTGTAACGGTTAGATTTTGTGGGGAGGCTATATATACCCCTCCACCCCCTTCTCTATTCAAGAGAGAGCCATCAGAAGGTGCCTACACTTCCACTACTCATTTTCTGAGAGAACCACCTACTCATCTGTTGAGATCAAGACATTCCAATCCAACCATAAGAATCTTGTTCTCTAGCCTTCTCCAAGTTGCTTTCCACTCAAATAATCTTTCCACCATAGCCAAATCTGTGAGAGAGTGTTGAGTGTTGGGGAGACTATCATTTCGAGCACACGATCAAGGAGTTCATCATCAACACATCATCTATTACCTTTTGGAGAGTGGAGTCTCCTAGATTGGTTAGGGGTCCCTTGGGAGACTCCGTCAAGATTGTGGTGTTGAACCAAGGAGTTTGGAAGGGTAAGGAGATTGACTACTTCATGAAGATCTACCCGAGTGAGGCAAGTCCTTCGTTAGCGATGACCATTGTGGGATAAACAAGGTTGCTTCTTCATGGACCCTTCGTGGACTCGCGCAACTGTTACCCTTCGTGAGTTGAAGTCTCAATCAATGTGGATGTACGATAGCACCACCTATCAGAACCACACAAAAAATCTCCGTGTCTACATTGCATTTGCCTTCTCCAAACCCTTCCCTTTACCTTCATATGCAATATTTTACTTTCCGCTACTACACTCTTAGACTTCCATGTGTAGGTTGATTGCTTGACTTGTGTAAGTTGCTAAAATCTGCCAAGACTTAAAATTGGGAAAAGGCTAAATTTTTATTTGGTAAAGTACTCTAATCATCCCACTCTAGACATACTTTCGATCCTACGCATGGAGATCATCACCCACCTAGACAAGGTAATGGATATGAGAGCACTTTTCCAGCAGGAGCGCGATCTATGACGCCTACTCAAGATGAAGATCCTTGGCCTATGCTCTCTAGAACGAACAATTGCACGACAACGATCAAGGATTATTTCCCGTCACGAGGGAGATGCGAACAACAATTTATTCCACAAGCATGCCTACCATCGGTATATGCGAAACATGATCACCACCATCTAGCATAGGGACACAACTGCAAGCGGCCATGACGAGATTGCAAATGTGGTGGATAACTACAATACAAATGTGTTTGCTGTCGCACGTTTGAGAGCCCACACCATCGACCTCAGCCTCTTACAGATGCCGACCATGAACCTGACGCACCTGAAAGAGCCCTTTACTAGAACACAAATTTGTTGTGGGCGTAGATATTGTCAACTTTCTTGCCACTACTAGTCTTATTTTGCTTCAGCGATATTGTGGGATGAAGCGACCCGGACCGACCTTACACGTACGCCTACATGAGACAGGTTCACCGACTGACATGCACTAGTTGCATAAGGTGGCTAGTAGGTGTCTGTCTCTCCCACTTTAGTTGGAGCGAATTCGATGAAAAGGGTCCTTATGAAGAGTAAATAGAATTTGGCAAATCATGTTGTGGCTTTCACGTAGGTAAGAAAACGTTCTTGCTAGAACCCTATTGCAGCCACGTAAAACATGCAACAACAATTAGAGAACGTCTAACTTGTTTTTGCAGCATATGCTTGTGATGTGATATGGTCAAAAGTTGTGATGAATGATATATATGTGATGTATGAGATCATGTTCTTGTAATAGGAATCCCGACTTGCATGTCGATGAGTATGACAACCGGTAGGAGCCATAGGAGTTGTCTTAATTATTGTATGACCTGCATGTCAATGATTAAACACCATTTAATTACTTTACTTTATTGCTAAACCGTTAGCCATAGTAGTAGAAGTAATAGTTGGCGAGCAACTTCATGGAGACACGATGATGGAGATCATGATGATGGAGATCATGGTGTCATGCCGGTGACGAAGATGATCATGGAGCCCCGAAGATGGAGATCAATGGAGCTATATGATATTGGCCATATCATGTCACTACTATTTGATTGCATGTGATGTTTATCATGTTTTTGCATCTTGTTTACTTAGAACGACGGTAGTAAATAAGATGATCCCTCATAATAATTTCAAGAAAGTGTTCCCCCTAACTATGTGCCGTTGCGAAAGTTCGTTGTTTCGAAGCACCACGTGATGATCGGATGTGATATATTCTAACATTCACATACAACGGGTGTAAGACAGATTTACACATGCAAAACACTTAGGTTAACTTGACGAGCCTAGCATGTACAGACATGGCCTCGGAACACAGAGACCGAAAGATCGAACATGAGTCGTATGGAAGATACAATCAACATGGAGATGTTCACCGATGATGACTAGTCCGTCTCACGTGATCGCTCGGCCGTTCGATCGCTCGACCGGTCGTCCGTAGGGAAACGTTTCCCTTTTTGTTGGCGTTTTGATACCGATAGTTCTGTGGGACTAAAACCTCTAATGCAGTAGTTTTTTCTTAAATCCTCTTAGTCGCCTGACATTTCTAAACTCCTAGAAACTTTCGAACAATTTCAAGTGACAACTGATCTTATAAATAAGTTGTTGAAAATTTGCCTACTCTTTCTCATACTCTCAAATCATGTACTATATCCATCCTGAAAGGCATATGTAATTTGAACACGTAGATCTGAGCAAAGCAGTGCAAATTAAAGTCTTAATCACATATCATTTTATAGACCTGAGTGTAGACTTCAGCCTTAAAGATACTAGTTCCTCAACAACATGTCAGAGCACCCACACTTAGCGAAATAATTTCATGAGAAAATGAGCTTGTCTTGGATAAAAAGTTTTATGCGTAGTCAATTGATTGCGGAGCGATTGGATACATTTTTTTTTTGTTTTCAACCCCAAGAACCCTGTATTCATAACCAAGATTGGGCCGAATATTTGGCAGTTCAAGGCTGCATATATTGGATGAGCAATAGAGACGTTAGCTCTTCAACAGCTATGGCTACACTTGAGGGGTGAACAACAAAAGGCCCAGATATGTGAAGTTAGGTGAAGCAATGAAGTTTGCGTTTACACCATGTCTATAAATAACTAGCTTGCTCGTATAGAGAAAGAAATGCTCAAGACTGCAATTGATGCATGTGACAATCACGTACAATATCAACAAGTCTATGGAGAAAGCAAAAATTTGCCGACACGATAAGTGGTACTGGAAGTTGAATGCAGACATATGTTAGAAATGGGAAACATTCGAAATTTGTGTTAGAGAAAGATGCAAATGGCAAGTCCTGGTTCCTTCCAACTGCGGGCAAAGCACCAACAAGTTGGTGGATCTCCCCGACACATAGGCACAACCATGTTCACTCTCAGATCTACAGGGCATTCATGTGGGGAATGCGCAATCTTTCCATGACATTTATTTTGAAAAAAGAGGATAACCCCCGGCCTCTGCATCGAGCGATGCATACAACCATCTTTATTGTATTCTTCATCAGAGTCTATCAAAATAAATACAAGGAACAACCTAAAGCCACTTTCCTTGCGACCTATGTCGCTACACCTACAGATAAGATGATGTGCCCTGAACGCACCAACATGCACTATCTAATTCGATGGTCTCATAAACCTGCCCTGCGGCGATTTGGGTGCACCAACCGGTTAGCTGACCCACAACATGCGCCGCATGAGCAAACTCTAGGATCCGCCATAGCCATCTACTACCGTCACGTCTTTAGGCCCAACTGCCATAAGCCTGTGCACATCCATCAACCCACATCTGACGTCGAGACTCTATTGAACAACGCCGCCAAGATGTGCCGTCTTTGATGCTGTAGATGCAACCTCACTCCACCTCTTGCCCCCTCCGGTAACTATCTGCTCCAAAAGAATGCCCTTGGGAGGGAGTATGGCACGAGAGTCTTTGTCATTATCTGATTCGGCAGACCAAGATATAGGATCTTTAACGCGGTAGATGCCCACTAGAGGAACAGGGGCATGCCATCTACACCTGCCAATGACAGGGGTGACACGGGCGACGCCGGCGGCGATCGCCGTGATCCGGATGCCGGCGTCCGTTGTCCCTGGTGCGAGGCACGTCGGCGGGATGAAGACGACGGGGATCGTGCCGGAGAGTCATCGGAGGTGTACTCGCCAACGCCTTCGGACATGATATGTGAGGCCTTCAATCCCGGGTATTCGGAGGAGGAAGTGGCCACGATTGTGGACGATTTCATGCCGATTGATGAGCCGGCGCGGCAAGGACTGCGTTCCGAGGACAAGGTGGAGGTCGTTCGCCGGATTATTCACCAGAGGACAGCGGCTTCTGCGATCCGGCCCTGCAAAGGCCATCTAGCCAACGTATGCATCAAACCAATCACTTTGTCAGATTTCTTCTCGCTGGATTCCTGGACTCATGTGGTTAGAAAGAAGAAAAGGAAGGTCAGGCCGGTGACGGCGCCGCCGGTGCCGGTGATCAACATGGCAGCCGAGATCCGGGCGGCCAGGGAGTCCCATTTGAATCAACTGCTGGATCAACCTGGGCCTGTGGACAGGCGAGATGTCTCGGACTTTAGCCTGCCTGGGTATGTGGCCCAGCATGTGGGTTCTAAGGAGGGGCGGATCGGACCAGATGCTACTGGGTATGAGGCCCAGGAAGTATCGTTCCCGTTTCCTGATCACATCGCCACATGCACGTCGCCAGATCGATGTGATAGTGATCGTAATTCACCGCCACCGCCTCCTAGCGTTCTTTCGCGTTGCGCCATTCCTGGCGTTCCTAAGTGTGGACCTGGTCGCGCTACACGCATCCCGCCTCTCGCGGCCATGGCTGGGCGTGGAGGTAGTCCGTCGGGACCAAAACCTTCGGTGGCAGCCGAGGCCTGCAGGCCGGGCGTGGTGGTGCTGCTCCAACAGGTCAGAGACCTCCAGTGGCCGTCGGAACCGTGCCGGCTAGGCGTGGTGGTGCTGCCCCGCCTGGTCAGAGACCTCCCGTGACCGCTGGGGTTGCACCGGCTGGGCGTGGTGGTGCTGCTCCGCCGGGTCAGCGACCTCTGGTGGCAGTTGGGGCTGCGCCGGCTACTGCGAATCGCGGTGGTGGTGCGCTGGGGCCAAGGCCGACGCCGCCCGGGGCAGCTGTGGTGGCGCCTCGCAAGAAGTCGCAGGCGCAGGGGCAGCAGTCCCGGGCCGCGCCGCCTCCCCACATCGTTGCAAGGCCGCTACAAAAGCGAGCTGGGCCGGTGCCGACTCACGTTCCGCCGCAGCAAGTGGGCGATGGTGGCGCGGGTCTTGCTCGAGTCCCAATTAACTGTGGTGGTAATGACCACCTCAGGGACAGTGGGGTGACGACGGCATCAACGCTTATGGTGAGGGTCATCATCATGGATCGTTGTCGTCGGGCGGCGGGCGTGGCTATGCTTAGCAGAGTGATGGAACAACAGAAAGACCTTTTTACGGCCTTCCGGGAGGCTTTGTTGAGGGGGCATCTGGCCCAGATTACTGGCAAAGAGGTGGCTACCGAGGTCATCGTGGTGGTCACGGTGGGAGAAACCGTTACCACCAACCTCCACCGTCGGTCGTTGTAGAACCGACGACATCCTCGGAGGTGGATGCTTCTGGACAAATGCTAGAATTGTCTGGTCAGGGTATGGATGTGGTGACGGCGCTGGCTAATGCTGAGATACCTGGGACTGAGCCATTAGTGTCGGGTGCTCTAGGTGCCGCAGACAAGATAGATGGTGGGAGAGCTTCCAAGTGGGATCCGAAAAAGAAGAAGATGTTGTTTATCGTTGTTGTGAGAGGGGCTACTTTATTGCTGAATGTTTGACTGAGTTATGTGGTACCTGCCTCAAGCCAGCGCATGACACGGGAGAGTGCCCGATACTGCGTATCAGATGCCAAGTATTACCATTTATGGAGTTTATTGTGCAGAGTTGATGTTTTTTGAGTTTCCTTGTGCGAGGGAGATCCCAGAGGAGTCCCAGAGCACGACTACGGGGATTGTTAAAGTCACGAAAGGTGATGTGTCTGAGGCTCAGATTATGCAGAGGCTTAGAGACTTAGCTCCAGGTGATTTTTAGTGGGAGCTTATTCCACTCGAGGCCAACATGTATAAGGTTGACTTCCCTACTACAGAGGACTTGGAGCGTCTTCTCAGTTTTTGGTTGTGCAGAGTTCCTGGTACAGAGTGCATTCTTGAGTTTCATGAATGGAAGAAGGTGGAGCCACAAGGCAAGCCTCTGACTCAGTTCTAGTTGCGTTTCTCGGGGTCTCCATTGAAGATGATTTAGGATGCTCGGGTCACTGCAAGCTTGGGGATTCTGGTCGGGGAAACTAAGAGGGTGGACATGGCCTTTACCCGAGCTAACGGGGTGGCCCGACTACTGGTGAGCATCCTGGACATCGATTTTGTGCCTGACGCGGTCAAGTGGACACATAAGGGCCTCATTTACAACCTTGACATTGAGTTTGAGGACTCCGATTTCTTCGCTGAAGCTTTGGCAGGGACTGATTTGGATATGCATGATAAGGATGATGGATCGGGTAATCCGGAGGCGCGAGGGGAGGATGCTGGGCGTGAGTTGCCCAATGGCCCGGGTTCCAACCCACAGATGCCCGGGAATGGGGCTGCACCTTCCACTTTGGTTCCTATGAGCACATTGAGAGTTGGTTCTTTTCAGCCAGCTTCTACTCCTCCTAGGTTGTGGAGCGATCAGGTGGAGTCTGAGGATGTGCTAGAACGCACGCTCCCTCCCCTGGACTTTGCAGATGCAGATGGCTCTCTCGATAATTGCTTGGAGGTGACTGTCACTGCGATGACGTCGGTCGATGGGAGGGAGGATGATGGGCAGGTGGTCCCCCGTACTCCCACCCCTTCTGCTGTTTCGCCGCACGTGAGGACTCCGATGAGACTGGCCACAGAGGTGCCTGTGTTGTCGATCGGTGACGGGACTGGTTTGGGAGGGGGACCCGGGTAGGTGGCCTCGGTTCCCTCTTCTCCTGCGGCGGCCAGGGTGGCCGAGTCTGCGGTGTCGCATGCTCAGCTGCAGGTGCGGATCCAGCCGACGCCGAACGGGGCCTCTCGGGAGGAGGTCATCGCTTTTGGAGGCATTCCTGATCCTGTATCTGAGGGGCGACGGATGAGCTGCCGCCTCCAGGACCAGCATGATGTTGATGATATGCAGCTAAGGTGCGCCATGCGGGCGGCCAAGCTTCATGACATTAAGTTCACTACTGGTATGTCGGTCAACACTTCCAATTCCATTTTGTATTTTTCAAATGATGAGATTATTCACAATGCAAATCAGCTAGGAGTTTCACTAGGTAGTAATGATAGTGAAATCTCTAAATCCGTTAATGATAACCTAGACCTTGAAGCGGAACACACTTTAGAATTGATTTGCAACTTAGCAGCGGTCAAACCTATGAACGATTCCTCCATAGATGCTTTGGGAGTCAGGGTGCTAGATACCTTCTGTGCGGATATTTCCCCATCCCTCCCCGAGACAGAGGAGGATGACCGGTCTATACCCCTAGGGGATGTTGCCCTGATCGAGGATCAGGTTGTTAGATCCATGGATCCCGGTTGTGAGGAACGGGTGGAGGATCAGAACAAGCCTAAACGAAAGTGGTTGCGAAAGATCTATCCAGCATCCGCGGTGCGTAGAAGTGCTAGGATCCATACTACTAAAAACTCCATGATGAATTATGGGAGGAATCTTTTGGAATAGCAGAGGTCTGACTAACTTGGCTAAAAGAAGGATTCTAGCAGATGCTTCCATTGAACATTGGTTGGATTTTATCGCCCTCTCTGAAATAGGAAGGGACAATTTCTCTCCTCAGTTTCGAAGTACTTTATCGGGAGGTGTCAATTTTGATTGGCATTTCCTTCCCCCAAGAGGAAGATCCAGTAAAGACCACTTATACGAGTGCTAAGTTGCAAAGATATACATGACCAGGATCGTATATCTGCATGGAGTTTCGAGGACCATTGTATCAAATAGAGGAACCCAGTTTACCTCAAATATCTGGAATCAGTTGCATGAAACTTTCGGTACTAGGCTAGAGTTCAGTACAGCTTTTCATCCACAGACAGATGGACAGACCGAGAGAGTCAATCAGATTC
Organism: Triticum aestivum; assembly: GCF_018294505.1. Classification (NCBI taxonomy): domain Eukaryota; kingdom Viridiplantae; phylum Streptophyta; class Magnoliopsida; order Poales; family Poaceae; genus Triticum; species Triticum aestivum. The sequence goes on along the minus strand of NC_057795.1, from coordinate 31,873,072 downwards.
TGGAGGACATGTTGAGAGCTTGTGCGCTAGATTATGGATCTAGTTGGGACGACAATTTGCCGTATGCAGAGTTCTCGTACAACAACAGCTATCAAGCCAGTTTGAAGATGGCCCCTTTCAAAGCATTGTATGGAAGGAGGTACAGAACACCGTTGTTATGGGACGAAGCTGGAGACCGTCAGTTGTTTGGACCAGATTTGATTGAAGAGTCTGAAGAGAAGGTTAAGTTGATTCGCGACAGACTCAAGGTAGCCTAATCCAAGCAGAAGAGTTACGCAGATTCTAAACGCAAAGAGACAGTTTACGAAGTTGGAGATAGAGTATACCTTCGTGTGTCCCCACTTCGAGGAGTTAAGAATTTTGGCGTTAAAGGAAAGTTAGCACCACGTTTTGTGGGACCATACAAAGTTCTGGAACGTATGGGAGAATTTGATTACAAGCTGGAATTGCCAAAAGGATTGTCAGGAATTCACGATGTGTTTCACATTTCCCAGTTAAAGAAGTGCCACGCAGAGATGGTCGATATTCCTCTGAGACATACAGTGCCACTAGAAGCAATTCAGTTGGATAGTGATTTTACCTACGAGGAGAAACCAGTGAAGATTCTCGAGTTTGCCTGCCGAGTCACACGCAACAAGGTTATCAAGTTTTGCAAAGTTGAGTGGAGCCACCATACGGAGAATGAAGCCACTTGGGAACGAGAGGAAGACCTATGGAAGTACCACCCACAACTATTTTCTGGCCAACCCGAATCTCGAGGGCGAGATTCATCTTAAGGGGGGTAGGTTTGTAACATCCCAAATTATCAATTTGGAATGTCATACATAGGTCATCATATGCATATCATATTTTATTTCATTTTGGTGGATCCTATAAAGCAACTCAAGGACCCTTGGAGAGAGTTGGGAGTTTCAATTATTTTCATATTTGAATTTTCTCAAATATTGAAAAGAGGATCGATTTGGTTTTAGTTTTTTTTTCCTCTTCAAAAATATTTCCAGTATAAAATAAAAGAGAGGGGATAAAATGGCTTCTCCAAAATAAAAGAAATATTGGAGGAAAAATGTTAAAATCAAATAAGAGTTTTATTTGGACTTTTATTGCTATTTTATTTGAATTAGAAAAAAATGTGTTTTTCAAAATTGCATTAGTAGCCCAAATAAATGTTCACTTTGTCCACAATATTATTAGAGGACCGTGAAAATTTATTTTAGGATTTTTGGACTCCATTTAGTATTTATTTTGTTTGTTTTTCCGAGTTAGTTTATTTTCAAAAAAAAGTGCACCGACCTAACGGGTCGTGCCCGACCCAGACACCGCCCAGCGAGCCTTTAAAAGGGCGAGGCCCGACCCCGCGAGCCCAGCCAGCCCCGCCCCACCGCCGTAACCCTAGCCGCCGCCGCCCTTGAAACCTGCGCCACCACCGCCGCCATTTCGCGCCGCCACTGTCGCGCGATGCCGCCGCCGACCGCCCCACCGCTCCCACAGCCAGCGCCGTCGACGCCGCCACCTCGCGCCGCCACTACAAGAAATATGTCAACTAGTGACCTTCTGTTAGTGATCCTAGAAGAATTGGTCATAGATCTATGACCATTTCAGACCAATTGGTCAAAAGCTGTTCGGGGGGCTCCGAACCCTAAACTATAACGACCATTTGGTCAGAAAGGTCGTCATTTCCTTACACGAAATGGTCGTAAAGCAGATAGCACTGGTCCGCTGCCTTATTTCTAGCTGATCATGATAATTATAGATGGTCATAACCTTGTAAATTGTGGTGGGTTGCTATGACTAGGCGCCACCTCATCGGTTTTGCCTATGTGTCATGTCCATGTGGCAGTTTTTCCCCTAGGTTGTGAAGCAACCTATATTTGTATTATTCCCAAAATTCCCAAAAAAATCTCATAAATTCTTTGGGTCATATTTCTGTCAAATATGTAAAAACAAACTTCCTTGCCTAGTTCAAAAATAATTCAAAAATATTCATTTTCCTATTCTGTTCAGAAAAACACTTTGTGAAGGAAGTACCAATTTGGCATGTCCAAATGGTATCCATTTTCTACAGTGCTTTCCTATGCCCAAATAACCATCCTCCACCAAATTCCAGCTCAATCCATTCATTATTTTGAGCCCAGCTTCAACATTCGTATTTATGTCCAGTGTTGTACTTTGCAAAGCAAGTACCACCTAGGATCCTCTTTTTGAGCTGAAAATTTGTGAAGACGGTCTTCTTAGTAACTGGTCATCCTCAGCCAAAACTCACGCCCATTAGCCATGTTCATTTCCCGTAACGCTAATCAAACACTTGGCTGCTTATTCATGTTTGAGCATCGATCGGTCTCCTCGTGAGAATCTTACGTTGTGATTTTCTTCCTAGCACCTACTTGTGGAGTGCCAAACCTCCTAGACATGCCTAGGCCGCCCAGAACACATGGCAACGCCACGATCACGCGTCGGACATGCGAGTTTACGCGCTCTAGAGTTGGGGCCCTCGGCCACCGTCCAAACCTCGACGTATCGCCATCAAACCATGTATTTATGATTAAATAGGTACTTATGTAACTAGAAATGATTTTTGGAAAAAATAAATAGCAAACTATGAGGCAGTTGCAGTTCAAATTTGACCTGCTTCCTACTGAATCGACGGGAATTTGCCTTTTTCACCAGAGGTGGATCAAAACTTTTGACACCCAACCATTTTATCAATTGTGCATTAAATATGTCCTAGTATGTTACAAAATTGATTTGGTCCAATTTTGCAACAAATATATGGTAGGTCCTTCACAAAAAAAACTCATTTCATGCACTCAAAAAATGGAAAATGAATTTTCCGTGGAAATAAAATGGAAACTCCATTTGACAACATTGTTTGTAATTCCAAGATGCCCCCTTGTGCACAATATGAGATCATTTGAACAAACTATGCCATGAATCTGGCCATAAGATTGATCATTTGGCTTGAAAGCCATGAATCTTCACGCATGATAGCTCATTTCTGAGAACACTTTTTTAAAATAATTTCCGTATTACAAGTTTATTATTTTTCCTAGAAACTTGGTCACATATAATGACACAATGCGAAGGTTTTCCAATTTTTTGATTTTTTTGAATTTTTTATGCCCGTTTCAAAATGCGGTTAAAACGACGGGCTTGACCATTCCTAGCTGGTGGTTGAATCTTGGAAAACTTTTGATATTTCTCTGATTAAATAGATACTTATGTACCTAGAAATGATTTTTGGAAAAAATAAAGATCAAACTATGAGGCAGCTGCAGTTCAAATTTGACCCGCTTCCTACTGAATCGGCGGGAATTTGTCTTTTTCACCAGAGATGGATCAAAACTTTTGACACCCAACCATTTTGTTAATTGTGCATTAAATATGGAATAGTATTTTAGAAAATTGATTAAGTCCAATTTGGCAACAAATATATGGTAGGTCATTCACAAAAAAACTCATTTCGGGCACTCGGAAAATGAAAAATGATTTTTCCGTGTAAAAAAAATGAAAACTCCCTTAGGCAACGTTGTTTGGAATTCTAAGATGCACCTTCATGCATAATATGAGATCATTTGAACAAACTATGCCATGAATGTGGCCATAAGATTGATCATTTGGCTTGAAAGTTATGAATCTTCACGCTTGATAGGTCATTTCTGAGAACACTTTTTTAAAATAATTGCCGTATTACAAGTTTATTATGTTTCCTGGAAACTTGGTCACATATAATGACACAATGTGAAGGTTTTCCAATTTTTTGATGTTTTTTGAATTTTTTATGCCCTTTTCAAAATGCGGTCAAAACGGCGGGCTTGATCATTCCTAGCTAGTGGTTGAATCTTGGAATTTTTTTGGTGTTTCTCTGATTAAATCTATACTTATGTACCTAGAAATGATTTTTGGAAAAATAAAGATCAAATTATGAGGCAGCTACAGTTCAAATTTGACTCGCTTCCTACTAAATCGGCGGGAATATGTCTTTTTCACAAGAGGTGGATCAAAACTTTTGACACCCAACCATTTTGTCAATTCTTTATTAAATATGGCCTAGTCTTTTATAAAATTGATTAGGTCCAATTTTGCCACAAATATATGGTAGGTCCTTCACAAAAAAAACTCATTTCGGGCACTCGGAAATTGGAAAATGTATTTTCCGTGCAAAGAAAATGAAAACTCCCTTAGGAAACATTGTTTGGAATTCCAAGATGCACCCTTGTGCACACTATGAGATTATTTAAACAAACTATGCCATGAATGTGGCCATAAGATTTATCATTTGTCTTGAAAGCCATCAATCTTCACGCATGAAGCTCATTTCTGAGAACACTTTTTTAAAAGAATTTCCGTATTACAAGTTTATTATTTTTCCTGGAAACTTGGTCACATATAATGACAAAATGCGAAGGTTTTCCAATTTTTTGAATTGTTTTGAATTTTTTATGTCCGTTTCAAAATGCGGTCAAAACAGGGGGCTTGACCGTTCCTAGCTAGTGGTTGAATCTTGGAATGTTTTTGGTGTTTCTATGATTAAATAGATACTTTTGTACCTAGAAATGTTTTTTCGAAAAAATAAAGAGCAAACTATGAGGCAGCCGGAGTTCAATTTTGACCCACTTCCTGCTGAATCGGCGGGAATTTGTCTTTTTCACCAGAGGTAGATCAAATTTTTTGACACCCAACCATTTAGTAAATTGTGCATTAAATATGGCCTTGTATTTTAGAAAATTGATTTGGTCCAATTTTGCAACAAATATATGGTAGGTCCTTCACAAAAAAAAACTCATTTCAGGCACTCGGAAAATGGAAAATGAATTTTCCGTGCAAAGAAAATGAAAACTCCCTTAGGCAACATTGTTTGGAATTCCAAGATGCACCCTTGTGCACAATATGAGATCATTGGAACAAACTATGCCATGAATGTGGCCATAAGATTGATCATTTGGCTTGAAAGCCATGAATCTTCACGCATGATAGCTCATCTTTGTCAATATAATGACACAATGGATAGGTTTTCCAATATTTTGATTTTTTTAAAAAATTTATGCCCATTTCAAATTGCGGTCAAAATGGCGGTCTTGACCGTTCCTAGCTAGTGGTTGAATCTTGGAAAACTTTTGATGTTTATCTGATTAAATAGATACTTATGTACCTAGAAATGATTTTTGGAAAAAATAAAGAGCAAACTATGAGGCAGCCGCAGTTCAAATTTGACCCGCTTCCAACTGAATCGGCGGAAATTTGTCTTTTTCACCAGAGGTGGATCAAATCTTTTGACACCCAACCATTTGGTCAATTGTGCATTAAATATGTCCTAGTATTTTAGAAAATTGATTTGGTGCAACTTTGCAACAAATATATTATAGGTCCTTCACAAAAGAACTCATTTTGGACACTCAAAAAATGAAAAAATGATTTAAGATAACTCATTTCTCATAACTTTTTAAAAAAATATTTGCCTTATTTTAATTTGTGATTATTCCTTAAAACTATAGTCAAATTTGCTGACACAATGGGAAGTATTTTTTTCAATTTTTGAGGTCATAATAAAATAGCTAACATGATTTAGCACCTTACTTTTAGTGAGTTACGACCAATTTAAATGGTCACAATAGCATATTTGTCTACTGCGTTCTGATTGGTCTAAGAGCCTCTCACGCGGGTCGTGGATAAATCACCGTCGGATGCTTCTGGATCCAATGGCCCGCACCTCACCCTCTCACCAACCCACCATGAGCTACCCAAAAAAACACCGCACAACACTCCTCTCTCTCCCCGCGCAGCGAACCCTAGCGCTCTCAGCCCCGCACTTCCTCCCTCCCTCTGGTTCTCGACGCGCCGCCGCCCCCAACCCCACTCCCTTCCTCTGGATCTCGACGCGCCGCCTCCCCCACCCCACTCCCTCCCATGCTGTCCGCCGGTGTTTCCCTCGAGCATCGTGATACGTCTCTAACGTATCTATAATTTTTGATTATTCCATGCTATTATATTACCTGTTTTGGATGCTGATGTGCTTTACTTTACAATTTTATATCATTTTTGGGACTAACCTACTAACCGGAGGCCCAGCCTGTATTGCTGTTTTTTTTGCCTATTTCAGTATTTCGAAGAAAAGGAATATCAAACGGAGTCCAAACGGAATGAAACCTTCGGGAGCGATCTTTTTGGAACAAACATGATCCAGATTATTTGGAGTGCAAGTCAAGAAGCTACCGAGGAGGCCATGAGGGTGGAGGGCCCCCCTGTTGGGTGCGCCTCCTGTCTCGTGGGCCCCTCGGGCGTCCACCAACGTACTTCTTCCTCCTATATATACCTACGTACCCCGAAAACATCAGGGACGACCACGAAAAGCTATTTCCACCACCGTAACTTTCTGTATCCGCGAGTTCCCATTTTGGAGCCTTCGCCGGCGCTCCGCCGGAGGGAGAATCAACCATGGAGGGCTTCCACATCAACACCATAGCCCTTCCGAAGTTGTGAGTAGTTTACCACAGACCTTCGGGTCCATAGTTATTAGCTAGATGGCTTCTTCTCTCTCTTTGGATCTCAATACCATGTTCTCCTTGATCTTCTTGGAGATCTATTCGATGTAACTCTTTTTGCGGTGTGTTTGTCGAGATCCGATGAATTGTGGGTTTATGATCAAGTTTATCCATGAGAAATATTTGAATCTCCTCTGAATTTTTTTATGTATGATTGAGTTATCTTTGCAAGTCTCTTCGAATTATCAGTTTGGTTTGGCCTACTAGATTGATCTTTCTTGCAACGGGAGAAGTGCTTAGCTTTGGGTTCAATCTTGCGGTGTCCTTTCCCAGTGACAGCAGGGGCAGCAAGGCATGTATTGTATTGTTTCCATCGAGGATAAAAAGATGAGGTTTATATCATATTGCATGAGTTTATCCCTCTACATCATGTCATCTTTCTTAATGTGTTACTCTGTTCTTATGAACTTAATATTCTAGATGCATGCTGGATAGCGGTCGATGTGTGGAGTAATAGTAGTAGATGCAGGAACGAGTCGGTCTACTTGTCACGGATGTGATGCCTATATACATGATCATGCCTCGTTAATCTCATAATTATTCACTTTTCTATCAATTGCTCGACGGTAATTTGTTCACCCACCGTAATACTTATGCTATCTCGAGAGAAGCCACTAGTGAAACCTATGGCCCCCGGGTCTATCTTTTATCATATAAGCTTTCAATCTACTTTTATTTTCATCTTTACTTTTCCAATCTATATCATAAAAATACCAAAAAATATTTATCTTATCATATTATCTCTATCAGATCTCACTTTCGCAAGTGGCCGTGAAGGGATTGACAACCCCTTTATTGTGTTGGTTGTGAGTTCTTTGTTTGTTTGTGTAGGTGTGTGGGACTTGTGAGGAGCCTCCTACTGGATTGATACCTTAGTTCTCAAAAACTGAGGGAAATACTTACGCTACTATTGCTGCATCACCCTTTCCTCTTCAAGAAAAACCAACGCAGTCTCAAGACGTAGCACGCCGCCTCTCCTTCTCCCCAACCCCGGAAGGGACCTCGTTTCCCTCAACAGCCAGATCCCGCTCACGCTCACATCGTGCTCCTCATCGTCCTCCTCGACCTGATCCTCCGCACCGGCGTCCACCATGCCTCTGCACACAGCCTCCTCGACTAGGCCAGGGGCTTCCACTTCCACTTCCGCACACAGCAGAAACTCCTTCTCCTCTTCCCCACTGCTTCCGCCTCCGATCGATCACACCGAAGCACCACCACCCACAGCCGCCGCCGCGCGGATCGGAGCGGAGCACCGATGGAGGTGGTGAAGAGCCTCCTGAAGTCGAAGCCGACACCGCAGCAGCAGCTGCGTGAGTGGCAGCGCCGCCTCCGCAACAAGGGCCGCAACATCGAGCGCCAGATCCGAGGTTCCCCTCCCCTCCCTCCCCAATTTGATCCAATCTAGGGCTCTAGGCCTTCAATTGGTTGCTGATTTTTAGTTTTGGGGCCGGTGCGCAGATGTGCAGAAGGAGGATAAGAAGGTGGAGAAGGCCATCCGGGACACCGCCAAGCGCGGCGATATGGGATCCACCAAGATACATATCCTCCTACTCTGCCTGCGCCATGGATCGATTTGGGTTGGGTTGGGCTGGACTGTGCGGCGGATTTACCCATTTTGTTTCCTCTGCTGGTGATGCTTCTTACTTTCCTCAAGGCGCTGGCCAAGGAGCTGGTGCAGTGAGGAAGGCGATCAACCTCCTCTACGAGAACAAGGCCCAGCTCAACTCCATCTCCATGCACCTCGGCGAGATCGTCGGTAATTGACACTGCCTGCCTCGTATCATCCTTTCTAGATAGCATTCTAGCATGGCAATATTTCTGTTCATGATGCTATTACAAACTCTGAAATCTTGTTCGGTTAAATGCGAGGTCGTCGGTAATGGGCAGTGCCTACCTTGCATCTTTCCGGATAGCACTCTACTAGTATGGTAATAACACGTAACTTACAGCTGCTGTTCATGATGCTATACAAACTCTGAAAATTGCCTCGGTCAAATATGCTTCCTTTCTAAACAACTGTGCACCTTGGCGAGATCGTCGGTGCCAAACACTGTCTATACCTCGTATCATTCTGTACTAGTCTATATCCATACCACTATATAGTGTGGGAATAACTTTGAAAGTTGGACATATGATTTGCACATCCAATGAGCAGGATCTGATTCACCTCGCCTCGCCTCACACAAGCGACGTCATCAGGTTGCAAGAAAATATTCATGTCTGCTCTTTCACTAGTTTCGACTGTTGCTTTCGTTGATAATAATACACGCATGCTCCACATCTAATATATAGAAGGTGCATTTCCATCCCATCTAGTAGGTGTTGACTCGATGCAAACAAGTAAAATAAAATTAGTAGGTGTTATATGCTGAATGATGCTAGCTGTTGTACCAATATGGATCATTGGCAGCAACTTAACACTACATTAGCTTAGGCTAGCTGGGTACTATACTTTGGACAATGTTGCTTACCAGTTACATTTGGTTTGGTCCTCAGCGATGTTTTGCTGCATTTTGGATGTAGCTTACTTCTTGTTTGTCTTGGTATGTTTGGTTTCCTCTCACTACCTATTTGCATCTGAAAATGTTATTCCAATTGCCTCACAGAACCTGTACGCAATCGATGGGCATAGGGAGTTTTACCACGGTTGAACACATGTGGAACACATCAATCCACCCACTGATTTTTTTCACTTGATACCTGTGCTGCTCTTTTTCTATCTATGTATCTATCTATCTATGTATCTATCTATTCCTACCAAGCAAATGGAAACAAACAGTGGAACACTATCTAATCTAGTCTTGTATAGTTTCAGGTGTATAAATTACAGACAAACTTGTATAGTTTTAGGTGACCCCTCTTCATTCATTTCCTAATCTAGTTTATACAGACTTGTGTAGCTTGTATACTCTATTCTTTGCCAATACTCTATTTTTTCAGTGGAACATTATCTCTTGCTTTCTTGCTTGCACACCCTCTTATTTTTACTACTTGTATAGTTTGATTGATATATGCTTTCTATGTCTGTATGGAACCTAAACAAACATGCCATACAAGGAAATGGAAGGCTTGTGTAGTTTCAACTGTTCGTTGCCAATGATTAATCATCTTGTTTGTTTTTTGGCTGCATCTGACATACATTCTTATGCATGTTTACTCTAGGTCAGGATCACGTTTCCCCTCCTGCCCGCCGATGCACTGCTTGCAAACAAAAATGAAGCATCAATTATATGAAACACAACAACAATTCACAGAGCACCATGGACCCCTGAAGGGATGCATCTGCTGGCTCTGCGCCCCATAGAGCCATGCATGCGCCATTAGTTTTGTCGTCCACCGCTCCTCCACGTGTTCCAGAGTACCTTGCTCGTTGCTTCGTTGAATTGCTTGGCTGGTGCTCGCAGTTGCGTGGTTTGGTTTCATTTGACTTAGCACCGAATCCCTCAATTTACCATTCAGTGAACAATCCTCTCATGGTATTTGTCTACACTAGATTACTCCTACTGTGATGATGATGTGTGATGATGATGTGTCTCATGATAGACACCTTGCAACTAGCCACACGTGTACTGATAATTTATTGTGATTATTACTGTAGCATGAGTCATTCAGCACTTGAAGGCACTGAACTACTATTCTGTATTTTATAATATGTTCCTGTTATGCATGACATGGGCTTGATGAAATCTTACTCTTTTAATCACAATAGCATGGCAGTAACATGTTATCACGCTGGATGAAGAAAAGCATATGTAATGAGTTCTTTAATGTTTAATTGCCTCAATTGTCAAGTAGTGTTTGTTTTTTATACATTTACTGCTATCAATCGACTATAGTAGTCATGTCGATGCTTGGGACTTGCATATATTCTGCTGCACTTGAAACATCAAGAATTATTTTTCCTTGTTTTTTGTATTAATTGGTGAACTTCACATTCTTGAATATATGCATTACTATTCGGTATAGGTCTAGGCGGCTCTTCATATTTTACAACTCCTTATCATGCCCCTCTAATATTTCTGTAGGTGGCCATGAACTCAGTAAATCATGAGGAAATGCCTTTGCTGCAGCTCACCTATGGCCTTCTTTTTCCTGCAGGTTAGTGAGCAGCATTAGGAGGAGGAGCTCAAGCAGGCCACCACGATGCACCACCGCAACAGCAGGTAGCACGTCCATCTCCCTCTCCCTATGCTGCCAATCCTTTTTGTTTCTTTAAAACTAGGTCCAATCAGCACACAAATTGACTGTCTATTCTATCAAAAATCAGTTTTCAACTCTACAGAATTGTGTTGATGGTCATCAGTAGAGAGAGGGAGAGAAAAACAAGATTCCATGGTTGATGTTTGACAGCTAGTTAAACAACTTGCTTTCTGCTAATGCCCCATTAGGTTGAGTAGCTATGCACCTGGTGGTGGTCATGGCCTTGCTGCTTCATCAGTTTTTTTCCTTTGGGTCAATAGCTAGCTATGCTATGCATGTGGTGGTTAATTTGCAAGAAAGAATTTCTGTCCTTGTTTTTCATTTCCTTGCACTAGCCAAATTCATCATTTTTTAATAGTAGCACTAGCACATCATCAATGTACTAATACTTGTTAGATTTTGGGTATGCCACTGCTGCTAAAACAACAACAACAACAACCAAGTTGCTGCACTCAGTTAAATTAGCCTACTGCCTAATCTATTAATTGTTGCTCTTCCACTGTTTCGGTATCTCTTGGTTTGCAATGGTACAACTATATGATGAATACAGATCATGATATATACTTGATGAATCTGCCTGCTACATCTCAACTTGTGTATCTGTTTCAGTATCTCTTCCACTTTGTATCTGTTTTCTTGTATGAATGGGTATCTCATTTTAACTACTTGGAGAACAAAAAGCATGGTACTAGCAAGCTCAATTTTTGTTATCATTCATCTGTTGTAACACCAAGTTTGTTCTATTAATATGGCGTTGATTTTGTGCTGCAGATTTGGAAGCTGGGAATCTAGGGAATGCGAAGTTGAAGAGACCTGGAGTATCTAGACTAAGATTGCCATTGTATATGTGTTATATGATGATGTAACACAATGATTCTGCTATTGTATCTTTGTTGTATGATGTTTCAAACTGATTCTGGCTGTTATGTGAAGTACTACGTGTGTTCTCTATCTGTTCCCATTTGAATGTTGGTGATTTATGTACTAGCAAATTGAAATTTAAAGAAAATGACCTTGACAATTGGGACCCACTTACTAGAAGAACCTAACAATTGGGACCCATCTGAATAGTGGACCCATCTTTAAAAAAAGAAATACTTGGACTGCTCAGCCAAAATAGCCATGGCCCAAAAATAAAAAGGCTGCGATGTTGGGCTTGGCCCATGAAGCTAACAAAAATTGACAGAAAAAATACACTAAATTGGCTGAATTAATGGGCTCGACCCATATAAACACCCAATTGGACCGGGTCGATTCTAATTTTTGACCTTTTCAATTGGTCGTAATATAACGTCAACTTGCCCCGTCGGATCCAACGTGGCCTGGGAAGACAGCTAGTGACCAAAACAAAATAGTAGGCATATTTTGGTCGTAAACGTCTACGACCTTCTCACGGAGAAGGTCGTTAATATCAGTTTACGACTGCCAGCTTTTGACCTTTTGTTTTTTATCACAAAAATGTCGCAAATGAAAAATAATGACCATTCAGTGACCAATAGTCAAGGTCACAAGTTGACATATTTCTTGTAGTGCGCCGCCGCCCCCCTACCGCTGTCCCCGACCTCGCCGGAGGTAGCCGCCACTGCCATCCCGGTTTTTCTCAGAAAACCGTCGGTTTTTTTTAAAACCTGGATCTAGTTTTTTTAGATCGGTTCGGTTTTTTCGGTTTAGTTATTTAGCGGACGTTCGTTCATATGTTTGTTTTAACGAACGTTGTTCGTCAGTTAGTCGCAGGCAACGAACGTTCAATCGTTCGCCTATTGGTCTCGTTTTATTTTTCAGGGTTTACTTGCGATTATTTTCAATCACGATTTCTTCCCTAATCTTCGTTATAGTATAACTTTTCGCTCGTTTGTCCGAATTAAATGAAACAAGCGCCTAGATCTTAGTTTTGAAGCCTTCTGTTTAACAACCTTGAACAAGATTTTAGTACTGTGAAATTTGACTTTAGTCCAGATTAGTAATCAGATCTTGTTTCTTTCGTAGTTTGAGTTTCGTTGCTCCGTTTGATTTGATTCTTTTTGCAAACCGGAGTTCTTCAGTTGAACTTTTTGGTTAGATCTTCTTATTTGAGTGCTTATGTATGTTATTGTTTGTTTGCGATAGAATTCCAGGAGTGCGAAGCATGCTACTACGAGTCTCTAGGTTTTGCGGATCATCAGCAAGGCAAGTAACACTTTGATCATATCTCTTTATTACCCATGTTTTTGTGCCTTTGTTCCAATCCTCAAACATTGCATGGTTAGAATCTGTTATAACATGTGGGTTTGGGAAGTAGATGATGAGGTAGAGCCTATTGCCCTTTTATTATCAAACCTTTGGGAGTTACTTCTACGTTATGCGTAGGATTGCTATGCTATGCTCGTAGACGTGGATTGGGTGAGTGTATCCATGACATATGTGAGTACTGTTAATTAATGGTTAACTTAAGGTGGCTACTTAAAATACACATTTGGGTGGATTGGTTGCGGGCACCTGGAGAATACAATGTTGTCTTAGGATATCTCGGAGTACCCGTGTGATCATAAGATTATTCATGCTAGAAACTCCCGTGTTTAGATGTAGGCTAGCAGATGTAGGGGAAAGTAGGTGTAACTGTCTACCCAAAGTAAAGATTTAATGTTTCTGAAAGACCGTGTCTCGGTCATCCGTTTTTCAAACACCATGTAGTGCGAGAAATCCAACGGAGGAGATCGAGTCTTGTGGGGAAAAGTGCGCAAACCTCTGCAGAGTGTACAAACTAATCATGGTTAGCCGTTTCCCCGGTAATGAACATCTTGAGTATCTGGTTCTTGGATTATCATGTTGATCTCATCACTCTAAATTAATTTGTTGGGTTAATTGATATTGTTTAATTGGGATTGAGTTGGAGGAACCTTTTCAATGTTTAACAACCACCATGATAGTTAAATAAAATTGGCTTTATGCAAAACTGTAACCATAGAGCTTTCCACCAGCTATATATGCATGTAGTGATAGCATTTATCTGTTCATTACTCTTTGTGTTACATTACCAGCATATTGCATGTGCTGACCCATTTCGGGCTGCAACATATCATATTGTAGAGTTTTCAGATGACGCGTAAGGTGTCATAGGTCGTTGTCATTCATATTGCATGTGCTAACCCATGTCGTTGGAGTTGATGAACTCACTTTATCTTCGAAGCCTTCCGCTGTTATCTTATTTAGATGGCCTTAAGCCATATTATTGTATTAAGTTCTCTTTTGAGACATTTCGATGTAATAAGTGTGTGACTGAAACTCTGTTATAAATCCTCAAGTATTGTGCGTGTCAGCATTACCGATCGAGGGATGACACTGATGCACACAGACTAGACTGTTTGAGGTCTGGTCGCTACATGATAGTATCTTAGAGATTTGTTTGCAGCTGGGTCAATTCAATTATCGCTCTTGGCCAAGATCCAATCTATGACCTGGCTAAAGGCAAGTGTGGTTGATATCCAAGCCCAAAAGTCTGCACCGCTGAGAGCTGCTCCCCTTCATGAAGTCCCAATTGCCTGGACACCGCCCGAGATTGTTTATGTTTAGCTTAATGCGGACGGATCAGTGGATCCTTCTAGTTACTCTTACCTTTACGACATGCCATAGTCTTCAAACATGCAGTGATATTCTTCAAATTGAACTGTAGGAAATTAGAGAAGTGTTGGAGCTATCTCCGCAATGGAGGAAGCTTCATGTGGCCATTAAATCAGATGGCCTACAAGCAGTGAATCAGATGGCCATTGAATAGTAGGGAGAGAGATACAACTTTATAGTTCATGGAAAGAAGAGCTTGTAGTACTCAGGTTAGACGCACCCATAACATCACTACTCATATTATGGGAAATTTTTGTATTTTGGAAGGCAATACAGTAGTCTCGATAGGTTGATGCTTGGGTGTGGCTATTGCACAGTGTAGTAAGGAGTGTACTTCTGCATTTGACTTATGAGTAATACCCCCTATGTATCAAAGTATAAGACCTTTTTGCAGTTCAAATTGAACTGCCAAAACGTCTTATATATTGGTAGAGAGTTAGTACAAATGTAGAAGTTTATCCCTGCAAGAATAAATAAAAAATTACTCTGACCAAAGGGTGGAGCTCATCTCCAGGGCAAGCTATCAAACCTTTGCCGCAACAAATGAGTGAGAAGGACGAGACTTAGACAACGGGTGGAGATTTGTAGTTGCAAACCGGCCGAGCTCTCTCACCTCTGGACTGGATTGACCGGTTGGACGTCTGCTCAAGTGATTTGCACATGCAGTTATCATAAAGTGCACCTTCCTTGCCAGTGGAATGGACCAATGCTTCGAGCATTTGGTGAGCCGGACGTGGGCTACCAGAATCTGATAGGTGGCATGTACTATACCACACGAGGATGGACTCTTGTGTGCCAACGAGGATCACGTTTCTCTTTTTGTTAAGTAGTTTGCATTATTAATTCCTCGATTACTATTGGTACAGTTGAATGAAGAGAATAAAAGGGAACACGATTAGTTTGGTGAAGCAATGAAGTCTGCATTTACACCATATCTATAAATAAATAGCTTCTGAGTGTATCAGAAGCAATGTTCGAAACTACAATGGAGATGTGTTATAATCGCGTATAACATGGACAAGGTATGAACAGACAGCGAAAATGACAAACTCGGCAAGTGGCACAAGTAGTTGGTTGGGAATATATTTTAGAAATGGGATACGTTAGAAATTTGAGTTAAAGATCAGCAGGCAGGTGATGTCCTGATTCCTTGCAGCGGCACACACAACTTGTACCAAACAGTGGAGCTCGTCTCCACAGCAAGCAAGCAGAGATTTGCCATAGCAGGTGAGCGAGATGACAGTGTATTAGACGGTGGGTGGAGCTTCGTGCATGCAATCGGGCCAAGCTCTCTCACCTTTAGACTGAATCGATGTGTGGGAAGTCTCCTCAAGCGATTGATGCATGTGGCGGTAGTAGAGCGCACCTTCCTCGCCGATGGGATGGACCAATTCTGCAAGCAGCGGGTGAGCGGGTGTGCACTTCCGGAATATGATAGCTCGTCTGTACTATACCACCAGGATGGCCTCCTGTGCGCCAGAAAGTATCCGGTTTCTCTATTATGTAGGTAGCTAGTCTGGATTGTTCCAAAATGGAACCAAGTTTATGGATGTATAACACACCCACTCATGTGTATTGTTCTACAACTAATCCATCAGCTTGTCTTGTAAGAGATTTGAGCCATAGCTTATTTAACTAATCTGCATTACTTGTTGCAGGTGCGATCACATTGTGTGGCACGGGTGGCAACCATGTCTAGTCGATGCACTGCACTTGGCTTCACCCTCTCACTGGACGTGGGAGGCCCTACAATGCCACCTCGCCTTGTCCGAGCACCGACTTGGAGGAGCATGGGCATGTTGGCGTGGACGCAACACCAGCTCGCCGTTGGTCCCCCCCCCCCTTACGTTCCTTTCCAAGCGGCACAAAGACGGAGGAACAATGTGAGTCCTCGTCTCCTCGACCACCTCCTCCTGATCCGTTCTCTGTTTGAGAAAAGATAGCCAAAATTTTCAGTCCCTTTTCGACCACCTCCTGCTGGCAGCACCAGTTCGCTTATTTTTCATGGGACTGACTATACGTCAGGTACCAGAAACTTTTTTCATCGATCAGCACGTCCACAAGAACCATCATATCTTGATCCAATGGTCCAACATAGATTGTGGAACTGTTCATCTACTTCCTCCCAGCCTTTTTCCTCCTCCCGATCCCCCAGCCTACCCCACCCCATACGCCAGCCTCCAGCCCCGTAGCCGGCGGACGCAACCGCGTGTCGCCTCGCCGCCACGCCCTCCCCTCGACCTCCCCCCACCGCCGTTGCTGGCCGCAGCCCCGACAATCCCTCTAAGATATACAATGGGGCCGTTACTTCACCCTAAGATAGATGGTGGGGCGAGTTCTTCTCCAGCTTGGTCGGGCCAAGAGGGAAGGAAGAAGAAGAAGGAAGGAAGGAAGAACGAAAAAAGTGACTGGTACGAGAAGAAATTTCAGGCACCTGAGAAATAGCAAATCCAATTTTTCATTCATTACATCATTTTTTGCTCCATTTACTTTGCAAAATTAAAGATAGCTAAACATGAACACAATTGCAAACAGGAGCACACCCAGGCGATCTTTCCAATCTGTCCCTTCCGTCCCCTCTGTCCTGACCAACCTTTTGTACGGACGGTCCGGTTCACTAAAAGAGGACTGCTGGACAGTTCGGGTTTGGTCCAGCCAGACCGGTCGTAGCCAGTCCAAAGCGAGGCTCGGTAAGGGACCGGACTGGCACGGACCGCATCCACCCTTAGGCACAACGAGGGACTAGAGCAGGTGTGGTACCAACCCTCCCCAACAACCGCCTTGTTGATTACGACTTCTGTGTTCTCGATCCGCCTCTACGCTAACAGTAATACACGTGACGACCATCTTTCCCTGAAAGCATAGTACCGGTTTTTAGTTACTCAGGGTTGGACAGGACATTCATCTCGAGAAAGTGCACGCTTTTCTATATGGCTACTGCCTTTAGAGTTCAATGGAATCAGAAAAAGGGAGAAAACCTCCCTAGTTGTATGCTCTAGCCACGTAGATGCCATCATAAAAAGGTCTCTATCATCTGGCAATTGTAGGATAGACCAAGTACGGAAGCATCATGTACATGCATGAATAACCTGCACCGAAGATGAAACACATTTATTGTTTAAAATCACATTCTTCCTGGCAAGCAACAATGCCCAACATAAAGCAGCCGCCCCCACAAGAATATGTGCAGAAAATTGTTATCGATACATGGGAACCAATGGCCGAACATGTTACGTGCACTACATGGGGGTATTGATTTGAAGTTGCTTGAACTATGGTCCAGACTGCACGAGCAAATTTACACTCAGAAAATAAATGTTTAATGTACTCATCATGTTGATAAGAGACACATATATTGCTACCTTGCCAATCACTATATATTTTAAGCTACCTTGCAAATTATCTCTAGTCAAGATGACCTCATTGGTTCGAAACCATAGGAAAATCTTCAATCTTACAGGAATTTCCAGCTTCCACTATTTCTTGTTATCAACCGGAACATCACAATGAATCATTGCATCCTATAAACGATTTGACTGAAAACCCACCGTTCAGATGCAAATTCCATCAAAACTTTTGCAGTTTGTCAGTTAGTTGAATGGCCTTCAAGCGAAGAAGTAGTTCATTCCATGCTGCCAAGCGAGGTCCTAAAAAGTCCCTCCGGAAAGAAATATCATGCATTTTTTGTCCCTAAACTTATTTGATCGTGACGAATTTATGTCTAACGATCATGTCCAAGCTACTGTATTGCATCTCAAGTGGTGTTTTTTTTACATCACTTGGAGGAGGTGATGTATTTTTTTTTACATCTACATCATTTGTTGGAGCTGCGTTTTTAGGTCTTCATGATGTAAAAGTTAGTTATTTATAGATATACATCTTCTATTGGGGATGCTCCTAAAGAAAGAACATAAAGAGCCAGCATGTGAAGTTTGGTGAAGCAGTGAAGTATGCACTTCCACCATGCCTATATATAACCAGTTTCCTAATGTAGAAGAAGCAATGTTTGAAGCTACAATAGTAGTGCGTGAGACGACCACATACAGTATGAACAAACTACAAAGTAAAAAATGGCAGAGAAGATTGGTGGCATCAACAATTGAACGGGGACACCTTATAGAAATTAGAGACATTGGAAATTTGAGTTGGAAATCAATGGTAGGGACAATCCACGATTCCTTTCTGCCAGAGGCGGAGCTCCAACTGGGCAGTGGAGTTCATCCATGTGGCAGGAAGCAAATGCTTCAAGATAGTAGACGAGTGAAGGGTGGACTTTGAGACGTATGGTGGAGCTTCTCCCAAGCCGAACAAAATCGTGGCTCCAAAGTGAAAGCTCCAGAAGGCGTGGTTGCAACAGCCAAGCAAGCATTCACCTTCTTCAAGGCAATAACGACACAATATCCTTGTCCCTGCACATTCCATACCTGCTGCAGAACAATCAGTTCACGTCGAGAACACCGAGCAAATAAGCTCTACATGCATCCAGAAGTAGAGTAGTCAACTAGATGGAGATTACTAGGTTGTTTAATTTTTCTCCCTGATTTTCTCCTGGCAGCAGCAAAGAGTCAAAACTATAGGATGTGAAGCACGTAAAGTAAAACTATGTCGCCCGTAATGTACTATAGTTAACTAGTAAATGGCACGTGCCATTTACTAGTGAATGTACTATAGTTAAAAATAGTGTTAAATCATTTGACACGTGTATAATTTTAAAAATATTGTCAAATCATTTTAAAATTATACACGTGCATGTCACGTGCCATTTACTAGTTAGGTATAGTACATTATGGGCGAAATTTGACTCAAATGCCATAATTTGGGTGAGGCAATGGCAATTCCTTTTTTGTTTCTTCTGTTTTAAAGTAAGATGCTATGTAATTAGTAAGTGTGACCCAAGTGTTTTCTCCTGGCACATGTATAACCATTGAAAAAGAAAGAAAAATGAGACCATTCAAGACTAGCCCTTGGAGGTATATTTTTATAGAAGGAATTCTCTAAGGACCCGGGGTCACCTCAGGACTCGAACCAGGGTGGGCTTGCTCGCTCCGACTGAGCCAAGCCAGCAGGGTGACACTCTGCTCCGAGTGAGACATTGAAAAAGGAAGTTATAAAATGAACATGCACAAGAGTAACCTTCAGCGCGATAATTTAAACTAGAATGAACGTAGTCATGTGTGACATTAAGTAATCAATGGTCGATGGTAATATAGAAGCACTTTAGTATGTTTAACTGTGTATTATCGAATTTACACAATTTAAAATATACCAAGAGAAAAAAGTTACTCCCTTCATCCTTAAATATTTATCTGTAGTTTCTCAAAAAAAAACTCTAGATTGCTTCCCAAAAAAGTACTCCCTATTAGCTTGCCAAAACATCTTAATATTTTATATTATGTGACGAAGGGAGTACAACTCGAGTCATGAATGCACGGGAGCTTGCGAGAAATTTATGGATTAGCAGCCGTTGAACCGGTCACGCACCATGCTAGATTAGTACCACTAGGATCTTCGTGTATTCCATCATTGGAGCTTGCCAAAATTTCTAGATAGCATTCGTGCGCCAGGCCACAAACTTCGCCTAACAGTGGCAGGTTGGCTGGCAGCACAGTGACATCACCCACGGCGAATCCCTGCAATAGAAGCCGTTGGATTGGCACGTACCTGGCCACGTACACATTTCTCTAACACGAACCAAGAAATATGATCCATCCGATTAGAAAGATCCAACGTTCTATACTACTTGATATTGGTACACTATATAGGAGCATACAAACTTGCACCAGCACCGGCCATATCCACTGGATCGATCACTCGGAGGTAGCTAGGCCTCCTCATGCGGTTCGCGCATGCGCGGACACTAGCGAGTAGCAACACAACGGTAGTAAAGCACACCCTTCAAGCCAGCGGCAAAAACCGTTTTGTTTTAAAACGTAGGCTCGCGGAGGGCCTGACTTTGAATTAACGAAGCCATCAACTGGCCAGGTATTACAAAATACATGGATGCTGAAAGCAAACTTACACCACGAGACACACGCTAATCATAAGAGACTAAAAAGTAGACGAGCAGGTTGAACATGAAGTCGCTTTAAAGACTGAGCACAGAAGAAGAAGACTGGAGCAACCACAAGAAGTAACCCATTTCTCATATGCAAACACACCGGCGATGGTAACCTGAGATGCAAAGCCCACTGCTCGGTGTCCTACGGCGATGGGGGAACCTTCCCCCTCGCCCAGGCTCGAAAAGGCCTCACCGTCGGGTGGAAGGACGCGCTCACCCTGGAGCAAGGGCGGCATCTGACAACAGCAACACGAGCACAAGTCGGCCACACACACCTGCCCCATTTTGCCGGGCACACCTTGACAGAAGCTTAGCCCTTGCCTACAATAGATCAAGTCAAGAGGGGTAACTTGCAGGAAGAAGGACATGAAGAGGAAGTAGGAGGCAAACTAGGGAGCGATGAACGTCGTGAGAGAGGACTGTCGTCGTTCATAAAGCAGAGGTGCTCGGCGCACCGACGCAAGATTGATGTCGTGAAGGAGAACCCTTTATCCTCCCGCCCAGGTTTGAGGCTGCACTGTCTGGTGGAAGGACACGCTCACCCTAGAGCAAGGGCGACATGGGACAGCAGCAACACCAGCACAAGTCGGCCGCACACACCCTCCCCGTCATGCCGGGCACACATTGACAGAAGCTTATCCCTTGCCTACAATAGATCAAATCATGAGGGGTAACCTGCAGGAAGAACAACACGAGGAACCAGTAGCAGGAAAACTAGGGGGCGACAAACATCATGAGAGAGGTCTCACTGTTGTCGTTGATAAAGCACAGGTGCTCCTTCACGACATCAATCTTGGAACACTTTCTCCCCAACGGAGGTTACTGGGGTTGTTGTGAGGAAATATAATTTTCATCCCCCTCGGCCCCCGCGTTGCTCCCGCAGGGGCTACTCGGGCGGCGCCAACCCTAGCCTCCACCGGCCTCCCTCCCCCTTCTCCTCTACCTCGTCACCACCGGAGGGGGTCGCCGGCAAGCCCGCGCGGTCGCCGGGGAAGGTGGCGGCGAGGATCTGCCTGCTCCCTCGCGCGCGGGCGGCTCTGGAGCCGAGGCGGTGGCCTCGGGTGGTGGCGCGACGTCGTTCTCAGCCAGCGGCGGCCGCGGGTGCTGGCCGGCTGCCTTGGCTGCGCGGGCGGCAAGGTGGCGGCGGGTGGAGGCTGCTGGACGCCGGGCTGCGGGGGCCCTCGTCCGGATCTGACGCCTTCGCCTCCAACGCTCAGATCCCCTTTCAGATCCTGTCTGCGGTCGTCCCTGGCTGCAAGCGCCGTGTTTGAAGTTGGGGCGGGGGGCGGGGTAGTGCCCGGAGAAATCCAGGCCGACTCAGCCGGCCACGACGGCGGCGACGCCCGCGGGCGCCGTCCCCTACCCGCGGGCTTTAGTGTTCTTCATCCTTGCTTGTAGGTGTGTGAAGCTAGCTAGCTGTTGCACAACACCATGTATCTTTTAGCTGTTTCTTGTTTTCTGCTACTATAAGTGGGTTGATACTGTAATCCTGGCCGATTGATGGCTTTGTTAATTTAAAGCCGGACTCGTTTTGAGCCTTCGTTCTAAAAAAAACAACACTTTCTCCTCCTGCCCAAGTTCAGTGCCGCACCATCGGATGGAAGGCTGCGCTCACCCTAGAGCAAGGGCGGCATGGAAAAACAGCAACACCAACAGAAGTCGGCCGCACACACCCGCCCCGTCGCGCCGGGCACACCTCGACGGGAGCTTAGCCTTTGCATACAATAGATCAAGTACGGAGGCTGAGTAAAAGTCTGTAGCAAATGCAACTCGTGGCAAGTGTTCAACCCCAACAGCTAACACCTGTTGCAAGTGTGCGTGTGTGCATATGCGTACGTGGTGCCTGGCTGTGTGTGTGCACCACGCAAGTGTGTTGACACCAGATTTTGGCACGGTCAATAACTTAATTAATATGGCCTCAAATGGAGAAGTGATCTAGATAAAAGAGTTTTGGATTGTCCATATGAACATCTTTGAAGTTTGGGCATCGCCATCCGATCTCTTCTCGAAGGCCGAAGTTGTGTTCGAAATACTGAGATTTTGTATATTCAGAACACTATTCGGCTGATTACGCCCCCAAGACGACCTCATATGGAAAAACGTTCAACAGGAATTATCTTCGTCTCGTCGAAGTGATCGATTTTGATATAAAAATCATCCAGATCTGAATTCGTATGCAAAATTTAGAGCAATCGGAGTGCAGCCCTGTCACCAGGCGAGATGTGGCGCGCTCCACCACACGCATGTCTGATGGGTAGCGCGAGGGAACAACCTATTTTGTACGGCCGATTTGACACTCAAGATGACCTCTGATAAACAAACGTTCAAAATGAAAGTTGTTCGTATCGTCGAAACGGTCAAGATTGCTTTTGGGCTCGTTTTCATCCGAGATCGTTTACCACCTTAAAAATTAATCGCAAGGTACATCCAATTTAAACCGAGCAGTTTTGGAAAGTTCGGACAAAACCAATCTGAATTTGACTAGGGTTTTGGACGTGATTCCAAGCCTTTTCCTTGCATGGGAAGTCCCGCCGCCTGTTATGTACCTAAGGGGTGACGGCCGATTGAATGACAACACACAATCGCAAAATCCATCTACTTTTTATCCTAGTTTTACATCTCTCCCTGGTTCTTTCTCTCTCATTCTTCATCCATTCTTCGTCTTGAAGGGCGGCGATCCTCGATGTTCTAGGGGCGGGCGAACCGACCTAGGGCAGCCCATAGCCGCTGCGCGTTCAGACGGGGTCCCTCCCGGGCACATGGGGTCTCGGGTCCTGAAAAGCACCAGCCGGATTGCTTGCGTATCGCGTTTCCGGACGGGTCTCCTTCGACGTGAGCTGCGGTGCATCACCCTCAGCGTTGGAGGTACACGGTGACGTGCTCGTGTGCGAACACAATTTTTGGCGACTCCGCTGGGGACGAAAGATCAAGAATCATCATCAACCATGTCTAATCTCCCCAAGCCCTCAGAAGTTGACATCGATAACATCATTAAGCCCGGTCTTGATGAACTATCGGATGGACATCGCTAAGCCTACGAAGTGCGCAAGAAGCAGCGTGAAGAGGCTTTTGAGGTGCTCAAGAAGAAGCGCGAGGAGGAGGATTTGAAAGCGTTTCTTTCAAGTTTCAAGAAGGACCGTCAAGGCAACATCACTCTGGTTGGAAACGTCAATTTTCCTCCCCTCATCGACGAACTAGATGTAATCGCTGTGAGTAAAGTTTTTCTCAAGAGCAAGTGGCTGTGATTGAAAGTCTTGTTCGTAAGGGTAATGTGATGGCATACAATTCTTTTGTGGCTAGTGCTAATGCTTAGAAAAAATATGCCTCCATCATCTAGTAGTACTGTTGGTATATCTGAAAACCCTAGTCCAATTTTACCTATTTCATCGGCACCACCTATGCAACAACAATATAATATGCCATTGAATATTTACCCTACTCAAACCAACCAGCTTGTGGCTGCACCTACATACCATATTCCTATTATGAGTGTGCCCAATTCGGCGTCAACACCGAATCACATTGTCACACCACCCATAGGCGCAAGCATGTTTGGTCTTCCACCGAATTATGGTTCGGCGCCCATCCCACAAGTTGCACCAATAGCTAGTACTCAGGTTGCTCCTATGTCATTGCCACAAACATCTTCATCTACTTCGGATCCAATTTTAGCTAAATTAAGGGAGGATTTGCATAAGACGTTTCTAGAAACTTTCGGAAACGAGCCGAAAGTAAAGAGTCGTGTGTATCAAAAGCCTTATCCTGAACACTTCGATGCAATTTCTTACCCTCAAGGTTATAATGTTCCTGATATTGTTAAATTTAGTGGTGAGGGTACGAAAACAACTTGGGAGCGTGTGAGTCAGTATGTAGCACAGTCGGGTGAAGCAGGTTCCATAGAAGAGTTAAAAGTGCGTTTATTTCCCTTGTCTTTAACTGGCACCGCATTTTCATGGTTTGCTGCTTTACCACATGGCTCAATTCTCTTATGGTCACAATTAGAGAAAAAAATTCATGATCATTTTTATAGTGGAGATAATGAGCTAAAGTTGTCACATCTTACATCGGTTAGGCAAAAATATGATGAATCGGTCACCGATTATGTCAAGAGATTTAGAGACATAAAAAACCGATGTTATCACTACTAGGAAAACGGCTATAGATGAGATGGACATTAATGACGCATCACATATGTGGTGCGCCACTGCTATATAGCGGTGGCGCACCACATATAGGTGCGCCATTAAACTCCAAATACTAATGGCGCACCACATACACGATGCACCATTACTAACAATTTTTTTTCAAAACTAGTAATGGCGCATCACACCCTCGGTGCGCCACTACTAACAATTGTTTTTATTTTATTTTTCAAAGTTAGTAATGGCGCACCGTGGGTGTGGTACGCCATTACTAGTTATTTGACCAGAAATTCCCTCGAATGCACACCCCCCCCCCCCCCCCGATGGACCGCCTTTTAAGTTTTAAAATGGAATAAAAGAAAATGTTGGAAATGTCAAAAAAAAAAGAAATAAAGTTTCCCATGTGATATGTGGTCTAGTTGTTAGGAAAATTTACAAATATGAATTACGACTTTATTTGCAAAATCTCTCTGAAATTTGTAAAATGGGCATAACTTTTGCATACGAACTCGGATTAAAAAGTTTTTTATATGAAAAATCATCTACTCAAAATGTTACATTCGAATTTAACCAGGGGAACCCCACTAAAATTTTTCAAAATCCTCAAAAACCTAACAGAAAAAGAGTTACGTGGCTTTTAAGATCTAGTGGGAAAAAAATGGGAAAAAATTTCAAACTTACTAGTGGCGCACCGTTTGTTAGGTCCGCCACTAGTAATAGGAAAAAATTAGTTTCGAATATTTTTTTGGAAATTTTTTCAAAATATGATACGTAATATGAACGGAAGTTTGAAATATTTTTTCAAAATTTCATCACACTCATGAACATGAACAAAGTCCTAAACATCAACAAGGTTTAATAGGATTGATAGGTTAGATATATCAACAAGTGCCTGTTAAGTGAGTTGGTGCTGGGGTTGGATAGAACTCTAAAGTTAAGCGTGCTTGGGCTGGAGTAGTGTGAGGATGGGTGACCTTTCGATAAATTTGACCATGGAGTGCGATTTGACTTGAGATTAAGCATATTGATCGGAGATTAAGCCATACTGACCCAAGATTAAGAAAAAAAATCTAAAAAAATTTGAAAAAAAAATCGAAAAAAAAATGTTACTAATGGCGCACTTCTATGTGGTGCGCCATTACTAAGTCAGATAGTAATGGCGCACCTCTAGGCATACTGATGGCGCACTATATGTGCGCCATTAGTATCTGGTATACTAATGGCGCAACAGTGGTGCGCCATTAGTAAAAAATTCTAATGGCGTGATGTTAGTGGCGCACCTGTAGTGCGTCATTAATGGCCAAAACAGGTGCGCCACTAGCAGGCCTTTTCCTAGTAGTGTATAGCTTTGTGATAACTGAGAGAGACTTGGTAGATCATGTTCTTAATGGTTTGAAAACTCACATAAAAGAGACACTACTAGGAAAAAGGCTATACACAGAATCTTACCAGCAGCGCTCCACAAAATACCATGCTGCTGCTACTTAGCAGCAGCGCGTGTTAGAGAAACGCGCTGCTGACAGGAAAATAGCAGTAGCGCGTCCACCACGAACCGCGCTACTGCTATAATTGTCATGACTTCGCCCCCCGCTAGTTATAGCAGTAGCGCACTATACTGAACCGCGCTACTGCTATAGAAGTTAGCAGCAGCGCGCTTATAGGAAAACCGCTACTGCTAAGATCAGCCCACAAGTTTAGTCCCACCTCGCTCCGTGAACAGGGTGTTTACCATCTTAAATATGTTACTTCTGAAACTACCACAACCAGTTGGTCTTCACTGAACTCTATGTGTAAAATTTATGGCCGCAATATGAGTCCTCTCTGGTTCCTACCGGATAGGAATCATATTGACAATTCAGATTGTACAGAAATAGATCATTGATGGCCAATGTATTTTTTGCATTGACGTATTTTTTGTATAGTTACACTTAGCAGTAGCGGTTTATGTGCAAGGCGCTACTGCTATTCAGATTATCTGTAGCGCGTTTTGACAAACGCGCTACAACTATCCCTACCTTATCCCCACGCGCACGACCGGCCCTCACTCACACTCTCACTCTCGCCCCCCGTGCTGATAACCGTCGTCTTGCATCGCCGTCACCGCCGCCGCCTCCTTCGTCCGTCCGCCGCCGAGGTACTCCCCTCCTTCCGTCCCTCCTCCCTCCTCCTCGCACATCCTCCCTCCGCCTGCGGCCGCCCCTCCCTCCTCCGCTGCCGCCCTCCTCCCTCCGCCTGCGGGCGCCCCTCCTCCCTCCTCCGCCGGCAGCCCTCCTCCCACCGCCCTCGACCTCACCGCCCCTAGCTACCTCTCCGTCGCCCCCCACCCCCTGCCACTAGTTAGTACTAGATTTAGTAGTTGTAGATGTTAATTTAGAGTTCATAGCTAGTACTAGATGTTGCTTAGTTAGTACTAGATTTTTAGTAGTAGTAGATGTTAATTACTAGTAGTGATGGTACTAGTTAACTAGATGTTGCTTAGTTAGTACAAGATTTTTAGTTGTAGTTGAACTAGTTTACTAAGTAAATTAATATAACTAGTTGAACTACTTTATTTTTAGAAAGAACTAGTTTTTTTTTATTTATAGTAAGTTTATATTTAGTAAGAACTAGTTGAATTAATAAAACTAGTTGAACATGTCATATTTGTTGTTATTTTTTAGTTTAAGCAATTATTCGGGATGTATTACTGATAACTTATATGGTTTCTCAGGTGACCACCTCCGTCCCCATCACCGACCCCCTCCGACATCCCCGCCGTCGTCCCCATCACCGACCCCCTCCGACATCCCCGTCGTTGTCCCAGTCACCAACCCCCTCCGACATCGAGGTGAGACCAGCCAAATATCCTTGTATATCTTGTGTTGTTGCTCAAATAGGATATGTGGTTGCCCAAGTGGCCGTTCATATTCAGTTTACATCTTCGAGTGGCCTATGTTTTGCCGGAGTGTTGATTAATTTCCGTTCCAACAAATTTCAGGCGCTCGATATGTCCTTTTTTAGCAAAGGTCAAGCCAGATTTTTTCGTGAATTCTGGCATGACTTGTGCTAGAACATGTACAAGTTTAATCTTTGAATTATGAACGTAGGAAATGTCATACTCGGACGATGACAGTCTCCCGGGGGAGTGTAGTTGGTGCCACGACGATCGAGGTATGTGCGACAGGTTCGTTCAGCTGGACGAAGATCGGCGCTTCAGCATTAAGCTCGAGGAGACCTTCGATTGTGAAACGGTACGCAACAATGACAAGTGTTTTTTTCGTAATTAAGCATGACTTCAACTATTTCAACGTCTAATTTTCATATTTTACAATTCGACTAGCTTATCCCATGCCATGCAAGACGCTATGTCTTGGAGAGGATGGGTTTCTAAGACCATGAAAATTTCGAAACAAAGAAAATACACCTAAGGACCCATCATGATATGGATTTTGAAGTAAATCTGTGCAATGCTTAGAGTGTAACCCATTTTGGTTGCCAAAATTGGGAAGCACTTTGCAAAATGTATGGTTTTTATGAGGGTATAATTTTCACCATGGATCTTGGTGATCCTAACATCGAGCAAGATAATATGGACATTTGGGTCCTTATTGATACGCTTCCGATTGTACTGCTATGTGAGTTTCTCGAACATAGTTATTAACTAATTTATATTGTTTATTTCAAAATTGTTGATAGCTTATTTCCATTGACAGCTTATTTTGATTCTTCGAAGACTGTGCGGAAGATGGTAGATAAAACTCACTACACCGATGGCACCGAATTAACGTATAAGGAGAAAAATCATCTGATCGCATTTTGTACTCTTCTTGAGAATTACAATAACTATTATCAAACTCCTCCAAATTATGGTCAATACGTGCCACTAGTGCATGTGTTGAACCACAGTAACTTCTCTGGAGATACCCTGGTAAGATTTTTTACTATTACGACATCCCTGCATCTTTTGCATACTTCTAAAATTAGTACATCATTGCTAACTACGAAGTTATTATTATGTTTTTCAACAGAAATTCCCGATGGATTGTGTGCCTCATCTGATGTCTCTGAATGGTCGCCTCTCAGTTCTGAACATAATGACAGGTAAATCTAGGGAGTTCACCTGTGCATATCGGATTTCTAAAACCGGTGAACACATGATCATCAAAGAATGGAAGAAATGTATGGACATTCGCAAGGAGGTTCTTGGAAGTAATATTCAGCGAAAGACAAGAATTTGAGATAGGCTAATCTCCATTCTCCATAACGGAGAGTCAGGGGCTATCTTGTTTTTTGCTATTTTACCTTAGAAAATGTAGTAGGTCTTAATCGAATGTAGTAGGTCCTATTGTTGGGGAACGTAGCAGAAATTCAAAATTTTCCTACGTGTCACCAAGATCTATCTATGGAGAAACCTGCTACGAGTAGAAGGAGAGTGCATCTACATACCCTTGTAGATCGCTAAGCGGAAGCGTTCAAGTGAACGGGGTTGATGGAGTCGTACTCGTCATGATTCAGATCACCGATGATCAAGTGCCGAACGGACGGCACCTCTGCGTTCAACACACGTACAGCCCGGTGACGTCTCCCACGCCTTGATCCAGCAAGGAGAGAGGGAGAGGTTGAGGAAGACTCCATCCAACAGCAGCACAACGGCGTGGTGGTGATGGAGGAGCGTGGCAATCCAGCAGGGCTTCGCCAAGCACCATGGGAGAAGAGGAGGAGGGAGAGGGGCAGGGCTGCACTAACGAGAGATCAAATCATCTGTTATGGGCAGCCCCATGCCTCAATATATATAGGGGGGAAGGGGGCTGCGCCCCCTTTAGGGTTTTCCCACCCAAGGGGCGGCGGCCAGCCTCCAGATGGCATCTGGTGCGGCGGCCAAGAGGGGGGGGGAGGAGTCCATCCTCCCCAAGGCACCTCGGAGGTGCCTTCCCCCTTGAGGACTCTTCCCTCTAGGGTTCCCTAGGCGCATGGGCCTCTTGGGGCTGGTGCCCTTGGCCCATGTAGGCCAAGGCGCACCCCCTACAGCCCATGTGGCCCCCGGGGCAGGTGGCCCCACCCGGTGGACCCCCGGGACCCTTCCGGTGGTCCCGGTACAATACCGATGACCCCGAAACTTGTCTCGATGGCCGAAACAGGACTTCCCATATATAAATCTTTACCTCCGGACCATTCCGGAACTCCTCGTGACGTCCGGGATCTCATACGGGACTCCGAACAACATTCGGTTACCACATACAAACTTCCTTTATAACCCTAGCGTCATCGAACCTTAAGTGTGTAGACCCTACGGGTTCGGGAGACATGCAGACATGACCGAGACGTTCTCCGGTCAATAACCAACAGCGGGATCTGGATACCCATGATGGCTCCCACATGTTCCACGATGATCTCATCGGATGAACCACGATGTCAAGGACTTAATCAATCCCGTATACAATTCCCTTTGTCTAGCGGTATTTTACTTGCCCGAGATTCGATCGTCGGTATACCGATACCTTGTTCAATCTCGTTACCGGCAAGTCACTTTACTCGTTCCGTAACACATCATCCCGTGATCAACTCCTTGGTCACATTGCGCATATGATGATGTCCTACCGAGTGGGCCCAGAGATACCTCTCCGTTTACACGGAGTGACAAATCCCAGTCTCGATCCGCATAAAACAATAGATACTTTCGGAGATACCTGTAGTGCACCTTTATAGTCACCCAGTTACGTTGTGACGTTTGATACACCCAAAGCACTCCTACGGTATCCAGGAGTTACACGATCTCATGGTCGAAGGAAGAGATACTTGACATTGGCAAAGCTCTAGCAAATGAACTACACGATCTTTTGTGCTAGTCTTAGGATTGGGTCTTGTCCATCACATCATTCTCCTAATGATGTGATCCCGTTATCAACGACATCCAATGTCCATAGCCAGGAAACCATGACTATCTGTTGATCACAACGAGCTAGTCAACTAGAGGCTCACTAGGGACATATTGTGGTCTATGTATTCACACGTGTATTACGATTTCCGGATAATACAGTTATAGCATGAATAAAAGACAATTATCATGAACAAGGAAATATAATAATAATACTTTTATTATTGCCTCTAGGGCATATTTCCAACAGTCTCCCACTTGCACTAGAGTCAATAATCTAGTTCACATCGCCATGTGATTAACACTCACAGGTCACATCGCCATGTGACTAATACCCAAGAGTTTACTAGAGTAAGTAGTCTAGTTCACATCACTATGTGATTAACACTCAGTGAGTTTTTATGTTTGATCATGTTGCTTGTGAGAGAGGTTTTAGTCAACGGGTCTGAACCTTTCAGATCCGTGTGTGCTTTACAAATCTCTATGTCATCTCTTAGATGCAGCTACCACGCTCTATTTGGAGCTATTCCAAACAACTGTTCTACTTGGAGCTATTCTAAATTATTGCTCCATTATATGTATCCGGTCTCTCTACTCAGAGCTATCCGGATAGGTGTCAAGCTTGCATCGTCGTAACCTTTACGACGAACTCTTTTACCACCTCCATAATCGAGAAAATTCCTTAGTCCACTAGTTACTAAGGATAACTTTGACCGCTGTCTTGTGAGCCATTCTTGGATCACTCTTGTACCCCTTGACTGACTCATGGCAAGGCACACTTCAGGTGCGGTACACAGCATAGCATACTGAAGAGCCTACGTCTTAAGCATAGGGGACGACCTTCGTCCTTTCTCTCTATTCTGCCGTGGTCGAGCTTTAAGTCTTAACTTCGTACCTTACAACTCAGGCAAGAACTCCTTCTTTGACTGGTCCATCTTGAACACCTTCAAGATCATGTCAAGGTATGTGCTCATTTGAAAGTATTATTAAGCATTTTGATCTATCCTTATAGATCTTGATGCTCAATGTTCAAGTAGCTTAATCCAGGCTTTCCATTGAAAAACACTTTCAAAATAACCCTATATGCTTTCCAGAAATTCTACGTCATTTCTGATCAACAATATGTCAACAACATATACTCATCAGAAATTCTATAGTGCTCCCACTCACTTCTTTGGAAATACGAGTTTCTCATAAACTTTGTACAAACCCAAAATTTTTGATCATCATCAAAGCATACATTCCAACTCCGAGATGCTCACTCCAGTCCTTAGAAGGATTGCTGGAGCTTTGCATACTTATTAGCATCTTTCGGGATTGACAAAACCTTCCGGTTGTATCACATACAACCTTTCCTCATTAAAATCGTCGAGGAAACAATGTTTTGACATCCTATCTGCAAGATTTCATAAATAATGCAGTAATCGCTAATATAATTCCAACAGACTCTTAGCATCGCTACGAGTGAGAAAATCTCATCGTAGTCAACTCCTTGAACTTGTCGGAAAACATCTTAACGACAAGTCGAGCTTTCTTAATGGTGACATTTACCATCATTGTCCGTCTTCCTTTTGAAATCCATCTGTACTCACACATGGATCCTCTCTCGGATTTTATGGCCTCAAGCCATTTATCGGAATCCGGGCCCACCATCGCTTCTCCATAGCTCGTAGGTTCATTGTTGTCCAGCAACATGACTTCCAAGACAGGATTACGTACCACTCTAAAGTAGTATGTATCCTTGTCATCCCACGAGGTTTGGTAGTGACTTGATCCGAAGTTTCATGATCAATATCATAAGCTTCCACTTTAATTGGTGTAGGTGCCACGGGAACAACTTCCTGTGCCCTGCTACACACTGGTTGAAGTGATGGTTCAATAACCTCATCAAGTCTCCACCATCCTCCCACTCAACTCTTTCGAGAGAAACCTTTCCTCGAGAAAGGACCCGATTCTAGAAACAATCCATATTGCTTTCGGATCTGAATTAGGAGGTATACCCAACTGTTTTGGGTTTCCTATGAAGATGCATTTTATCCGCTTTGGGTTCGAGCTTATCAACCTGAAACTTTTTCATATAAGCGTCGCAGCCCCAAACTTTTAAGAAACGACAACTTAGGTTTCTCTAAACCATAATTCATACGGTGTCATCTCAACGGAATTACGTGGTGCCCTATTTAAAGTGAATGTGGTTGTCTCTAATGCCTAACCCATGAACGATAGTGGTAATTCGATAAGAAACATCATGGTACGCACCATATCCAATAGGGTGCAACTATGATGTTCGGACACACCATCACACTATGGTGTTCCAGGCGGTATTAATTGCGAAACAATTTCCACAATGTCTTAATTGTGTGCCAAAACTCGTAACTCAGATACTCATCTCTATGATCTTATCATAGACATTTTATCCTCTTGTCACGATGATCTTCAACTTTACTCTGAAATTACTTGAACCATTCAATAATTCAGACTTGTGTTTCATCAAGTAAATATATTCAACATCTACTCGAATCATCTGTGAAGTAAGAACATAATGATATTCACTGCATGCCTCAGCACTCATTGGACTACACACATCAAAATGTGTTACTTCCAACAAGTTGCTATCTTGTTCCATCTTACTGAAACCGAGGCTTTTCAGTCATCTTGCCCATGTGGTATGATTTGCATATCTCAAGTGATTCAAAATCAAGTGAGTTCAAACGGTCCATTTGCATGGAGTTTCTTCATGCATATATACCAATAGACATGGTTCGCATGTCTCAAACTTTTCAAAATGAGTGAGTCCAAAGATCCATCAACATGGAGCTTCTTCATGCGTTTTATACCATTATGACTTACATGGCAGTGCCACAAGTAAGTGGTACTATCATTACTATCTTATATCTTTTGGCATGAAAATGTGTATCCCTACGATCAAGATTCAATAAACCATTCCTTTAGGTGCAAGAGCACTTATTCAGGTTTAATACTAATCTTGATGGTAGAGGGAGCGTGCGATGTTAGATCACATCAAACTTGGAAACACTTCCAACACATATCGTCAGCTCACCTTTAGCCAGTCTCCGTTTATTCCGTAGCTTTTATTTCGAGTTACTAACACTTAGCAACCGAACCGGTATCCAATACCCTGGTGCTACTAGGAGTACTAGTAAAGTACACATTAACATAATGTATATCCAATATACTTCTATCGACCTTGCCAGCCTTCTCATCTACCAAGTATCTAGGGTAATGCTGCTCCAGTGGTTGTTCCCCTTATTACAGAAGCACTTAGTCTCGGGTTTGGGTTCAACCTTGGGTTTCTTCACTAGAGCAGCAGCTGAATTGCCGTTTCATGAAGTATCCCTTTGTTCCCTTGCCCTTCTTGAAACTAGTGGTTTCACCAACCATCAACAATTGATGCTCCTTCTTGATTTCTACTTTCGCGGTGTCAAACATCATGAATATTTCAAGGATCATCATATCTATCCCTGATATGTTATAGTTAATCACGAAGCTCTAGCAGCTTGGTGGCAATGACTTTGGGGAAACATCACTATCTCATCTGGAGGATCAACTCCCACTCGATTCAAGTGATTGTTGTGCTCAGACAATTTGAGCACAAGCTCAACGATTGAGCTTTTCTCCCTTAGTTTGCAGGCTAAGAAAATCGTCGGAGGTCTTATACCTCTTGACGTGGGCACGAGCCTGAAATCCCAATTTCAGCCCTCGAAACATCTCATATGTTCCGCGACGTTTCGAAAACGTCTTTGGTGCCTCTACTTAAACCATTTAATTGAACTATCACGTAGTTATCAAAACGTGTATGTCCGATGTTCGCAACATCGACAAACGACGTTGGGGTTCAGCACACTGAGCGGTGCATTAAGGACATAAGCTTTCTACTGATCGCATAATCGCTACTATCAACTTTCAACTATATTTTCTCTAGGAACATATCTAAACAGTGGAACTAAAGCGCGAGCTTACGACATAATTTGCAAAAGGTCTTTTGACTATGTTCAGGATAATTAAGTCCATCTTATGAACTCCCACTTAGATAGACATCCCTCTGGTCATCTAAGTGATCACATGATCCGAGTCAACTAGGCCGTGTCCGATCATCACGTGAGACGGACTAGTCATCATCGGTGAACATCTTCATGTTGATCGTATCTGCCATACGACTCATGCTCGACCTTTCGGTCTCCGTGTTCCGAGGCCATGTCTGCACATGCTAGGCTCGTCAAGTTAACCCTAAGTGTTTTCGCTGTGTAAAACTGTCTTACACCCGTTGTATGTGAACGTAAGAATCCATCACACCCGATCATCACGTGGTGCTTAGAAGCGACGAACTGTAGCAACGGTGCACAGTTAGGGGAGAACACTTCTTGAAATTTTGTAAGGGATCATCTTATTTACTACCGTCGTCCTAAGTAAACAAGATGCATAAACATGATAAACATCACATGCAATCAAATAGTGACATGATATGGCCAATATCATTTTGCTCCTCTTGATCTTCATCTTCGGGGCTCCATGATCATCATCGTCACCGGCACGACACCATGATCTCCATCATCGTGTCTTCATGAAGTTGTCACGCCAACGACTACTTCTACTTCTATGGCTAACGCGTTTAGCAATAAAGTAAAGTAAGTTACATGGCGTTCTTCAATGACACGCAGGTCATACAATAAATAAAGACAACTCCTATGGCTCCTGCCGGTTGTCATACTCATCGACATGCAAGTCGTGAATCCTATTACAAGAACATGATCAATCTCATACATCACATATCATTCATCACATTCTTCTTGGCCATATCACATCACATAGCATACCCTACGCAAGACCACAACGTGATATGCCAATTGCTATTTACCCTTCATAAGGACCCTTTTCATCGAATCCGTTCCGACTAAAGTGGGAGAGACTGGCACCCGCTAGCCACCTTATGCACCAAGTGCATGTCAATCGGTGGAACCTGTCTCACGTAAGAGTACGTGTAAGGTCGGTCCGGGCCGCTTCATCCCACAATACCGTCGAAACAAGATTGGACTAGTAACGGTAAGCATATTGAACAACATCAACGCCCACAACTACTTTGTGTTCTACTCGTGCAAAGAATCTACGCAATAAACCTAGCTCATGATGCCACTGTTGGGGAACGTAGCAGAAATTCAAAATTTTCCTACGTGTCACCAAGATCTATCTATGGAGAAACCTGCTACGAGTAGAAGGAGAGTGCATCTACATACCCTTGTAGATCGCTAAGCGGAAGCGTTCAAGTGAACGGGGTTGATGGAGTCGTACTCGTCATGATTCAGATCACCGATGATCAAGTGCCGAACGGCACCTCTGCGTTCAACACACGTACAGCCCGGTGACGTCTCCCACGCCTTGATCCAGCAAGGAGAGAGGGAGAGGTTGAGGAAGACTCCATCCAACAGCAGCACAACGGCGTGGTGGTGATGGAGGAGCGTGGCAATCCAGCAGGGCTTCGCCAAGCACCATGGGAGAAGAGGAGGAGGGAGAGGGGCAGGGCTGCACTAACGAGAGATCAAATCATCTGTTATGGGCAGCCCCATGCCTCAATATATATAGGGGGGAAGGGGGCTGCGCCCCTTTAGGGTTTTCCCACCCAAGGGGCGGCGGCCAGCCTCCAGATGGCATCTAGTGCGGCGGCCAAGAGGGGGGGGGGAGGAGTCCATCCTCCCCAAGGCACCTCGGAGGTGCCTTCCCCCTTGAGGACTCTTCCCTCTAGGGTTCCCTAGGCGCATGGGCCTCTTGGGGCTGGTGCCCTTGGCCCATGTAGGCCAAGGCACACCCCCTACAGCCCATGTGGCCCCCGGGGCAGGTGGCCCCACCCGGTGGACCCCCGGGACCCTTCCGGTGGTCCCGGTACAATACCGATGACCCCGAAACTTGTCCCGATGGCCGAAACAGGACTTCCCATATATAAATCTTTACCTCCGGCCCATTCCGGAACTCCTCGTGACGTCCGGGATCTCATCTGGGATTCCGAACAACATTCGGTTACCACATACAAACTTCCTTTATAACCCTAGCGTCATCGAACCTTAAGTGTGTAGACCCTACGGGTTCGGGAGACATGCAGACATGACCGAGACGTTCTCTGGTCAATAACCAACAGCGGGATCTGGATACCCATGATGGCTCCCACATGTTCCACGATGATCTCATCGGATGAACCACGATGTCAAGGACTTAATCAATCCTGTATACAATTCCCTTTGTCTAGCGGTATTTTACTTGCCCGAGATTCGATCGTCAGTATACCGATACCTTGTTCAATCTCGTTACCGGCAAGTCACTTTACTCGTTACGTAACACATCATCCCGTGATCAACTCCTTGGTCACATTGCGCATATGATGATGTCCTACCGAGTGGGCCTAGAGATACCTCTCCGTTTACACGGAGTGACAAATCCCAGTCTCGATCCGCATAAAACAATAGATACTTTCGGAGATACCTGTAGTGCACCTTTATAGTCACCCAGTTACGTTGTGACGGTTGATACACCCAAAGCCCTCCTACGGTATCCAGGAGTTACACGATCTCATGGTCGAAGGAAGAGATACTTGACATTGGCAAAGCTCTAGCAAATGAACTACACGATCTTTTGTGCTAGTCTTAGGATTGGGTCTTGTCCATCACATCATTCTCCTAATGATGTGATCCCGTTATCAACGACATCCAATGTCCATAGCCAGGAAACCATGACTATCTGTTGATCACAATGAGCTAGTCAACTAGAGGCTCACTAGGGACATATTGTGGTCTATGTATTCACACGTGTAATACGATTTCTGGATAATACAGTTATAGCATGAATAAAAGACAATTATCATGAACAAGGAAATATAATAATAATACTTTTATTATTGCCTCTAGGGCATATTTCCAACACCTATGAGGTACAATATGTTTATTATGTGGTAATGTGTTAGAGTTGATAATGAGGAGTACTCGCGATTACGACTAGTGACCAATTTGCTATGTGATGTCATTGATGAAAACGATGATCTTGAGGAGGTGTTATATGACAATGATGTATTATGATGATAAGTTGTTAATGATATGATGATGATGATGATATTATTATATCATTGGGTGAAAGAACCGCGGATTAGTTTCAATTGGATGGACATCCACTTGAAACTAACCACGGTTCTTTCACCCTGTGATGTAATAACTCATTATGATGTAAAAACAATCTCTAAATTCCTGTTGTATGAAAACTTGTGTAAAGGTGTATGAATACAACATGAAATAAAAAAGAAATAAAATACTAAATAGTAGTAGTAGTGCGGGAAAGTAGAAGCGCTACTACTAATTACCAGTAGCGCGGTCCTGAAGAAGCGCTACTACTAAGTCAATTTAGCAGTAGCGTGGATCCAGGCGCGCTATTGCTAAGCATTAGCTGTAGCGCCTTATCAGTAGCGCTCCTGCCCGCGCTACTGATAGGCCTAAAACCCGCGCTGCTGCTAGGCTTTTCCCTAGTAGTGAGAGGCTAGAAAGTTATGAGTTTTTGAGCATTAATCAAGTCTTACAAAAAGCTTTGGCTTAAGAGAGTCGAAGTAAAGAGATTCATAGGTCTACAACCGATCGTCCTAGAATGCATATGGTTGAACTCAATGATGATAATTCGGACGATGAGGTTGATGTTTATACTACTGAGTTTGTTTGGTCCTCAAAGGCCAAACCCTATACACGCAGTGCTCTTAAGCCGATTCGCAAGAATCGTGATGAGGAGATGAGGTTTACATTTGATATATCTAAGTGTGATAAAATATTTGATGCTCTCTTGCAGGATAAGATGATTAGAATATCACACACCATACCGCCGTTTGACAAGCTAAAACGGCGTACTTATTGCAAATACCATAATTCATTTTCTCATGCTACTAACGATTGCAATGTTTTTCGACAACAGATACAATCGTCCATTAATGATGGACATTTGAACTTTGTTGAGATGCAAGTTGATAAACAACCCTTTATGATAAACACCATGGACTTGGAGGGAAACAAAATGTTAATTCGGCCTAGCATAGACGAATTTGCTATTAAAGATAATGTGGTTATTGGTGAACCCAGGAAAGGCAAGGAGGGCGACAAAGTCTTGGGAAGAGAGGTTGTGCTTGATAAGCAACCCGATGGCAAGGAAGTATTGAAGATCACCATAAAAAATTCCGCACTCGGGGGGCAATCACAAGTACAAGAAGATACTCATGTTAAATTTATCAAGCCCAAGAATTCAGAAGTTGGCAAGTGGGGAAAGAGTGAAGCTAAGTGCAAGCGAATCAAGCCAAATTTTGATATGCTGCTATCCAAATATGCAAGGCAAGCGGCCGGTTCTAGCTCTAATCGTTCATCACATTCGAAGCGTTCAGGATCGCTTCCGGAGCAAGAGTTTCGACGCTATGCAAGGCCATATGGGTCATGGGCGCCGACACCATGAATTTCACAACCCTCCTATGTGCCATATTACATGAGAGACTTCAATGGAGGATGGGGGCAGCCCACAATGGCTCCTTATGCTTTCCATATGGGGTAGACAACACCTAGAAGGCCTGCTCGCAAGAGGCTTTATTATCCCACCCAAGGCCGTTTGAGTTATGGTGCTAATCGGCCAACAAAAGATTCTCCAAGTAAGGCCAATAAAAAAGTGTGGCGTGTTAAGTCACCTAATGCGGAAATTTCAGCACTACTAGAAAAAGGCCTGCTAGTGGCGCACCTGTTTTGCCTACTGATGGCGCACTACAGGTGCGCCACTAGCACCACGCCATTAGAATTTTTTACTAATGGCGCAACACAGGTGCGCCATTAGTATACCAGATACTAATGACGCACTAGGCAGTGCGCCATTAGTATAGTCCACGGTGCGCCATTACTATCTGACTTAGTAATGGCGCACCACATAGAAGTACGCCATTACTAACAACTTTTTTTCAAATATTTTTTCAGAAAAATTTTTTCTTATTTTTTTTGATTTTTTTCTTAATCTCGAGTGACTATGGCTTAATCTCGGGTCAATATGCTTAATCTCAAGTCAAATCGCACTAAGTGGTCAAACTTACCGGAAGGTCACCCATCCTCACACTACTCCAGCCCGAGCACGCTTAACTTCGCAGTTCTATCCAACCTCAGCACCACCTCACTTCACAGGCACTTGGTGATATATCTATCATATCAATCTATTAAACCTTGTTGATGTCTAGGACTTTGTTCATGTTCATGAGTATGATGAAATTTTGAAAAATATTTCAAACTTCCCGGTCATATTACGTAACATATTTTTAAAACAAATTCCAAAAAAATAATTCAAAACCAATTTTTTTTCTGTTACTAGTGGCGCACCTAGCAAACGGTGCGCTAGGTGCGCCACTAGTAAGTTTGAAATTTTTTGATTTTTTTTGCCTCTAGATCTTGAAAGCCCCATAACTTTTGTTCTGTTAGGTTTTTGAGGATTTTGAAAATGTTTAATGGGGTCCCCCCTTGTTAAATTCGGATGTAACTATTCAAGTAGATGATTTTTCATATAAAAAACATTTTAATCCGAGTTCATATGCAAAAGTTATGCCCATTTTACAAATTCCAGAGATTTTGCAAATAAAGTCGAACTTCATATTTGTAAATTT
Organism: Triticum aestivum; assembly: GCF_018294505.1. Classification (NCBI taxonomy): domain Eukaryota; kingdom Viridiplantae; phylum Streptophyta; class Magnoliopsida; order Poales; family Poaceae; genus Triticum; species Triticum aestivum. Next base: position 31,833,027 of record NC_057795.1, on the reverse strand, counting down.
TTCCAACAACTAGACCACATATCACATGGGAAACTTATTGTATTTTTTTTTTTTGACATTTCCATCATTTTCTTTTATTTTTTGTAAACTGAAAAGGCGGTCCACTTGGGGGGGGGGGGTGCATTCGGTGGAATTTTTGGGCCAAGTCAGTAATGGCGCACCGTGGGAGTGGTGTGCCATTACTAGTTTAACTAGTAATGGCGCACTACACACACGGTGCGCCATTACTAGTTTTGAAAAAAAAAAAAAAAGAATTGACAAAAAATTACTAGTGGCGCACCGTGGGTGTGGTGCGCCATTACTAGTTTAACTAGTAATGGCGCACTATCCCCTGGTGCGCCATTACTAGTTTTGAAAAAAAATGAAAAAAATACTAGTGGCGCACCGTGGATGTGGTGCACCATTACTAGTTTAACTAGTAATGGCGCACTGTCCCCTGGTGCGCTATTACTAGTTTTGAAAAAAAATAAAAAAAATTGTTACTAGTGGCGCACCAACACATGGTGCGCCATTAGTATATAGTAGTGGCGCACCACATGTCTGATGCGCCATTACTGTCCATATCGTCTATAGCCCTTTTCCTAGTAGTGCAGGATGCGACAAGCAAAAGGAGATCAAAAAGCCCGTAGTTGGTAATCTGGCTACTTCTAATGGTGATATTGTTATTGTTCAGCAGGGTTCCATGGTTGATGATCATGAGGCGAGCACAAGCAAAGCCAAACCAAGGGATCCCAAATATACTCAACCTAAGTGATGTCCTCCCGTTTTAACTAAGACCATGAAATGGAGATTACAACACATGAGGAACCACGAGAAGGTAGAACACAAAGAGGAGAGTCAAATGGACGAATTGTTTAGTGAAATTCGGCCCATAGCACTCACAAACATAAGTGTGGAGATCTAAACAAAAACAAAATACAGATGCTTCTACATTAGCTGCAGCAACACCTTCACCACCAAAAGTGAATGATGCGACCCCTATTACATCGTCCACACTACCTGAAACATCCCCTTCAATTGAGGAATCTTTAAACCCAATATACACATTGGGAGATGAAGACGAGATGGTGGATTATGAATCTAAGACGGTTCGGGAAGAAGGGGAGGCAGCCCAGCTGAATTTTGGTCCGAAGAATGCTATTTTCGAGAAGCCAAGAGAACCGGTGAAACACCTGAAGCCATTGTACCTCAAAGGTAATATTACACTAGTAGAAAAAGGACCTAATGTGAGACAGATTAGTCCCGGTTCGATTTTGGCCCAGTACTAATGGTACCATTAGTGCCGGTTCGAACGGCTATGCATTAATGCCGGTTCGTTTTGAACCTTTACTACCGGTTCGTGCCACGAACCGGTACTAAAGGGGTGGTGGCAGGCTGGCGTCAGGCCGGTGGCCCGCGATCACCTTTAGTACCGGTTCGTGGCACAAATCGGTACTAAACGGCTAACCTTTAGTACCGGTTCGTGGCACAAACCGGTACTAGACGGCTAACCTTTAGTATCGGTTCGTGCCATGAACCGGTAATAAAGGGGTTTGACATATAGTCCCGGTTGGAGACACAAACTCTATCCCCCCCCCACGAATCGTATGCAAATTTTAAACTCTACCCCCTGGTATCGCCATTTCAGTTTTGAAAAATACAAAAGAAAATGATAAAAAATTCAAAAAATAAAATTCTTCGAGATGTAGTTATATTACTACATCTACTAGTTAGGAAAATTAAAAAACTTAAATTTGGACATGTTTTGCAAAAAGTGTAGGGAAAATGTAAAACGGCTATAACTTTTGCATATGATGTCGGAAAAAAACGTATAATATATCAAAAAATTCAGCATGAAAATCCGCTTCCGATTTAGACGGCCTATGGCCTGTTTGAAATTTATTAGAATCCTCATATTCCAAAAGGAAAAAAAGATATTGTCAAATTTCAGTTTTTTTAAATTTTGGTTAAATCTAGTCAACCTATGGTCAAACTACTTATTCAAGAAGTATTAACGTTGCTACATAATTATTCAAGAATATTAGTGTTACTAAATAATTATATCAATTTTTTGAATTTTGGTCAAATCTGGTCAAACTATGGTCAAACTGTGGTCAAACTATGGTCAAATTGTGGTCAAACTTATTCAAGAAATATTAGTGTTACTAACTGTATTTTAGAATAATAGTTCCAAACTCAAACAGTGAAACGTGTGACCTAATGCTCAAGCTAAACCGCTGAGGGTTAATAGGATTGACAACTTACATTTGTCAGGAAAACAACAAGTACACACTTGGAAAGTAGGGGGAATAGAACTCCGAAGTTAAGCGTGCTCAGGATGGGGGAGTGAGAGGATGGGTGACCGGCCGGGAAGTTAGACGATTTGGAATGAGTGATCCACACTTGAGCAGTTAAGAGGGGTGATTAGAGACTAAATTATCAAATAATTTAGAAAATTGAAAATCGAAAAAAAATCAAATATTTTTTTTAAAAAAATACCTTTATTACCGGTTGGTAACACCAACAGGTACTAAAGGTCCCCCATACCACGGCGCGATCTCACGCCACGTGGTGGGCCTTTAGTGGAGGTTCGTGACGAACCGGTACTAAAGGGGGGGGGGGGCTTTAGTCTCCATCCTTTAGTGCCGGTTGCAGAATCAGCACTAAAGGCCCTTACGAATCGGTTTTAAAGCTCCAATTTCTACTAGTGTCAACGGATCGCCGGTTGCTAGGATGCTAGTTGATGGTGGTGCTGTGGTAAATCTTATGCCCTACTCGGTCTTCAAAAAGTTGGGGTTAGATGATGATGCATTGATGAAGACCAATATGATACTTAATGGATTCGAGGTAAAGAAAAGACAGAGGCCAAAGGTGTGATGTGCATGGAACTCGCCGTGGGAAGCAAAATTTTGGCCACCACATTCTTCATCGCCAAGGTACAAGGTAACTATAATGTTATATTAGGTCACGATTGGGTTCATGCTAACCAATGTGTGCCATCTACCATTCATCAATTTTTAATACAATGGATCGATAATGAGGTAGAAATCATTCACGCGGATAATTTGGCTTATGTTGCTTTGGCCGATACATCGGTGGATTGGAATCATCCCGATGTTACTTGCTTAACAGGGCGTGACCTCTCGGAGTTTGATTTCCTTAGTGCTACAAGGAACGGGTTCATTCCCATCTCTTTAAAGCCAATTGGTGGTAATCGGTTACTAGGTATGATGTGAACCAAAAGTTAAAATCAATGGCCGATATACAATTATCGCCCTAAGCATAAACATAGTCAATACATAATTATCATCCTGAGAAAAATAAATGGCCGATGGAGTGTTGACATCGTCCTTAGAAAAAACATCGTGCAAGTTACTTTTCGGCACACAAGTTTGCCGAAAAATAGGGGGGCATGTGTTGACACCCGATTTTGGCATGGTCAATAACTTAATTAATATGGCCTCAAATGGAGAACTGATCTACATGAAAGAGTTTTGTATTGTCCATATGAAAAACTTTCAAGTTTGGGCCATCTCCATCCGATCTCATCTCGAAGGCCGAAGTTGTGTTCGAAATACTGAGATTTTGTATTCAGAACACTATTCGGCTGATTACGCCCCCAAGACGGCCTCATATGGAAAAACATTCTACAGGCATTGTCTTCGTATCGTCGAAGCGATCGGTTTTAATATAACAATCATCCATACCCGGGTTCGTATGCAAAAGTTAGAGCAATTGGAGTGCAGCCCTGTCACGAGGCGACATGTGGCGCGCACCACCAGACGCATGTCTGATGGGTAGTGCGAGGGAACAATCTGTTTTGCGCGACAGATTTGACCCTCAAGATGACCTCTGATCAAAAACCATTCAACATGAAAGTTGTTCGTGTCGTCGAAACGGTCAAGATTGCTTTTGGGCTCATTTCCAACCAAGACCACTTACCACCTTAAAAATTAACCCCAAAGTACAGCCAATTTAAACCGAACAGTCTTGGAAAGTTCGGACAAAACCAATCCGAATTTGACTAGGGTTTTGGACGTGATTCCAAGCCTTTTCCTTGCACGGGAAGTCCAGCCGCATCTTCTATACCTAAGGGGTGACGGCTGATTGAATGACAACACACAATCGCAAAACCCATCTAATTTTTACCCTAGTTTTACATCTCTCCCTGGTTCTTTCTCTCTCGTTCTTCGTTCGTTCTTCGTGTTGAAGGGCAGTGATCCTGGAGGCTCTAGGGGCGAGCGACCCGACACAGGGCAACCCATAGCTGCTGCGCGTCCAGGCGGGGTCCCTCCCGGGCGCGTGGGGTTTCGGGTCCTGAAAAGCACCCGCCGGATTGCTTGCATACCGTGCTTCCGGACGGGTCTCCTTCGACGTGAGCTGCGGTGCATCACCCTCGGCGTTGGAGGTACACGGTGACGTGTTCGTGTGCGAACAAAGTGTACGACCAGGTTGTTGGCGATCTAGGCGGGGTGCTCGTGGCGATCTGTTGCGGGCACGAGAGGCCTAGACCTACGAAGAGCTATAGACCAATCCTGGGATGCACTCTGATGTGGGAAAAAAGGATCGTGTTTCTCTAGTTGGTACTCATACTTGTTAGGTAGTCCATGTTATACCACCCAACTGTTTTGCATGTAGGATGCGTACCCTCTCGTGGATTTGCAGCAGTACCACCGACTGGATCAATCATCATGGTCATGCTTCTGACAACGAGTGCCACATCGCCATAGTGCAGTAACGAATCTACTACTAATTTCACCAACTTGTCTCTTAATTATTACAGATTCGAATCAAATCTTATTTAATGAACCTGCATTCTTCGTTGTGGGTGCGACTACATATTGTGGTGCTGAGGTGATGCAACATATGTGGTACAAGCATGGCGAGGCCCGACAACCACCCATCAACTCCCTGTTGTCCATCGGCCTCCACCTCCACAATGATAGTTGTCGCAGACCACTGCCAAGCTGTACTGCCAGCAAGGCATGCCACCACCAAGAACGACGATGATGATGAGCGAGGTGACGCGCGGTAGTATGGTGGTCGAAGCCGAGCCATGGAATAGTGGAAACCATTCTATCTAGCCTGCCCATTCACGGCATTGCATATACCAGCATTCCAACGAGTAGTATGGTGATGCAATGGCTAATGCTCTGCTCATGAATGTTATCAGGCAATGCAATGGCTAATGTATTACTATGCGATCGATGAGACATTCTGGTGATGTAATGCTAGTTGCGATGTGTCCATGGGTGCGGTAGGTGTTGTGTTTCTATATCTGATGCATCAACTTTGATGTAATACAAAACACAAGGAAGAATACACGATTAGAAAGAAGAACATCCTTATTCACCCCCACCGGATCCTTTTATAGAGACATCTAGTTATTATTGTATATTACCGTGAACAATTAAACCAAACAAGAAATCATCCAGAATAAAACCAAAGGAATTATTTTTGTGTCTGTGATGATCGGTGTAAATGATGAATTGATATTTCCACAATCTTTTGGATTTAAACATTTTGTTGATTTATACACATGTTTGGTCCGACGTAGATTGTGGGCATCCAATGTGAAAATTAATAAACCCTGAGAAGATTGTGATTGTTCAACAACAAATATTGTTCTTTTTCTCTTTTAGCCAAAACCATTCAAGCTAGGCAGCTGAAATGTAGGCCTATAAGAGCACCCACATTGTAGCAGCATATTTCGAAGGAAAATCAAGCTTGTCAAGGATAAAAAGGCTTCACATGCAGGGAATGGACAGAGAAGCACCTTGGAATATTAGTTTTGTTTCTAAGTTTGAGAACCCTATTTTCATAACATTGATGGGTCCCAAATTGTAACATGTCAAGGTTTGCACATACTGGAGGCACTTTACAGATGTTATTACCTCGACAACCATGACTGCACTTGAAGGAAGAAAATTAATAGCTAGACACGTGAAGCTTGGTGACGCAATGAAGTTTCAACTTACACTATATATCTATAAATAACTAGCTTTCTCATACAGCAGAAGCAATGCTTGAAACTACAACATATGTGTGCAAGACAACCGCATACAATACAAACAAGTTATGGGAAGTGCCAAAATTGCCGGGCGATGTATAGTACCGGCGGTTGACTGGGACTTCATTTAGAAATGGGATACATTGGAAACTTGAGTTCGAGGTGATTCATTCAGAAAAGACCGAATTCTTTTCGGCTACCGAAACAACTACATGATGATAGTGGATCTCGTCTCGGCAACGAGTGGACATAGTGTTGGCGTATTAGACAAGTGAAGGGTCGGTATTGGAGATGGCAGGCGGTGCATCTCCGCGACCGGCTACAACATCAACTTAGATGCGCTGTTGTTTCTGCCGATCATCATCCAAGTTATTGTCACAGTTCCGCGCACACATTTAGGCACTCAAAATCAAACTCCTGGTATGCCTAATCAAGATGACTAAGTGCCCTGGCCAAGCAGGCTTTCATCCTCGGTAGAAGAACTATTACACAACCTTCCAGCGATGTTCCGGACCAGGCACGATAGGAATAGATCGGTGACCAAACAAACCATATGTACGTCAGGAGCTAGAGTAGTCATCTAGTTAATCCTTCTCATTAATCAAACCATATGTTCGTTAGCAAATCAAAAGTAGGACCTCAATTCTATACACCTAATCCCATCAATTTATATATGAAATTTCCTCACATATCAGCAAACCTTCTGGTGATCCAAGAAACAGAGAGAAATTAACTCCCAAAGATTATGTCTCAGCTAAAATCCCTGAAATATCAGCAAGCCTTCTCGTGATCCAAGAATCTAGATAAAGAAGACAACATGCATGTTCCTAAATTTAGCAATGACTAAATGCATATGAAGATGTCTTATGTTTTTGACATGATTATTATACATATATGATCTATGATTAGCAGTTCGTCATTTCCTGATATCAACTAATTAATAACTTCTTTATTCATTTTCTTTTTCGGTGGGCAGGGCTTGGGAAAAGTTCATCAAATAGGTTGATGGCCCATGGAAACAAATCTGAAATGATATCGACCCAAGGTAATTAATTAAGTTGTACTAGTTAGCTAGCTAACATCTCTTTAATTCTACTTTCAATACCATTAGCATGCTTGATTAAATTATTATCTGATTGAATTCTGTTCAATTAAAGGCCCTGAAACCGGCGTCGGAGACTGATTTATGTGCATACTTCGTTCGCGAAAATATTCGCATGATGACGTGTGAAAGGAGAAGAACTGATAGAGAGCAATTAGTACGTTTGCCAGAACACTATTCACAATTTTTATATCATTATCTAATATATACCCACACAACTAATACATACATATTGATCTTCTTTAAAGATGAAGGACATGCAGGATCAGCTCCTACCAGAGAATCGCGTAAGAGCGATTCAAGAGAAAATAGTGGGATTTTTGCTCGACCAGGTCATAAATTCCAAAGGAGAATTTCATTACCCGCTACGGAAGTAATACCTCCATGTAATGATCTGCACACAAATTGTAGGAGAAATTTTATATACCAACTTGTATGTGTGTGTGCACGCGCGCGCGCGTGAATGGTTGTGCGAGAAAGTCGATGATATATATATGATCGGTTCTACGAGAAATTCTATTTATATATATGCATAACGTGTACAATATGTAGGAGGGTAAAATATGTTTCAAATGACAAAGAATTAAATGGAAAACACAAAATTAAAAGGAAAAATAAATCACCAACCGGGACTAAAGGTCACCCAGCCCCGACGCGGGCTCGTGCCACGTGGTCGGCCATTAGTGTCGATTCGTGCTGAACCGGGATTAAAGAGGGGGGGGGCTTTAGTCCCCACCCTTTTAGTGTCGGTCCTTACGAACTGGCACTAAAGGTTGTTTTTCTACTAGTGTAACCCTTAGGTCTTGATGTCACATGATTTTATTTTTTGAATTCCGAACAATTATTAAAATAAAATAAGTAATAATAATATTGAATTTCAATGAAAATAAATAAGTAATAATATTATATTATTCTTTTTTGTCATTTATATCTTTAAATCTGTAAATTGAAATTTGACAAATAATATATCCATTATTATCAAAAAAATGTGAGGAATCCAAATATGACATAATTTATTTATTTATAAATAAAATTAAATTTTAAAATTACTTCTCATATGCTAGAATCAATTGCTTCAATTAGGATGAGAACTAATGAGCTTTCTATGTTTGGCAAAGCACAAGTGCCTGATCTGGAATCATTGATAATACCAAACAGTAGCAAAATTAATTCTATCAACTATAATTAAAGGCTAAACAACTATTAATACAAAATAGTAGCAAAATTAATATTAATTAATTATAAAAATTTATCTACTATTGTCTAACAGAAGCATACTTCAACATGTTAAAATCTACAGAAAGAGCAAACTAACAATAATTAAAAACAACAATTAAATGACTAAAGCAACTATATAAGCAAAACAATATTGTTTTAATTAAAATCCTAACTTTAACCATTCTAAAATAACGAAATAAAGCTTCCTGTGACAACAATCTAACATGTGAATAGGATGAAAAAGAATTAAATAAAAAACTATTTTTAAACTCAAGTTATTCACAATCTAGGATATGAAGCAAATTTGAATAAATTAAAATTTAAATCATTCAAATTTGAAAACTAATGGCACGAACAGAAACTAGAGAAATTTTTGAATCTAGTGCAAAAAGAATCACTCAAAAACATCAAATATCCTAAAAGATATAAGAAATTTAAAACAGAAACTAAAAACAGAAAGAAAGAAAAACTGTCAAAACCCCTTTAGTCCTGGTTGGCTTCTCCAACCGGCACTAAAGGTCTAACCTTTAGCCTCGGTTGGAGCCACCAACAGGGACTAAAGCCTCAACCCGAAAGTACCATTCTACACCCAGGAGCAAATGCTCTTGGTGTGAACAGTAAAATCAAAAAAATAGAAAAAAATTCAAAAAATTCTGAATTTTTTTTATGACATACTTTCACAAGTGTTTCTTGTGCATGAAAAATTTAATCAATAAATCACATTCGTGTAAGTCGTGCCGAAAAAAACAAAATCAGAGCTCCAAAATGCTTTTGTAAGTAACATTTTCAGAGCAATGATTTTGTTTTTTTTACCACACCTTCCACTAATGTGATTTCGCGATGAAATTTTACGTGCACAACAAACATTTGTATAAGTATGCCACACAAAAAATTCAGAATTTTTTGACATTTTTTTTATTTTTTATTTTACTATTCACACCAGGAGCATTTGCTCCTGGGTGTAGAAACTCCACGTCCGCCTCAACCCCTTTAGTCCCATTTGGAGTACTTTATATAAGTCGCCCCTTAGCTTCTAGAAATGGGTTCATATTTGAGTGCGGCGTTTCGGTGCCTAGTATCATCTGCACCCGATCAGAAAAAAAATTCAAAATAAATACTAGAAAAAAATCAAAAAATCCAATTTTTTTGTGTGGTAGATAAATTGATGCGTGAGGTTCTCTTCAATTTGTAGATCATTTGGACATCTGAGCATCTCTCAGCAAAAAAGACAAATCGGATCAGAACAGTGCTTGAACAGTAAACATTTATATAGTCCCCAAATTTGTCGTTTTTGCCGAGGGCTGCTCAGATGTCCAAATGATTTGAAAATTGAAGCGAACCTCACGCATCAAATTATCTACTACACAAAAAAATATGTTTTTTTTTTAATTTTTCTAGTATTTGATTTGATTTTTTTGGTTAGGGTGGGTGCAACTGAGCCGGGCTCAGAAGTGGATTACCGTTCACATTTAATTGTAATTAGTCAGACACAAGAAAGAAGAAAAAAACTAGATCTTGAAATGTAGGTTGTTATCTCTTACGAGAGAGGGGTCCAAACTCATAAAATCTCTGTGTCACACTTGCCCCTAGCAATATCTAGCCTCGTCCTTACCCCTTCTCTCTATTGTTGGAGTCATCCCCATGAAACTGTTGGCGGCGCCTGCGAACTTGTCATCATCGCCGTCGTGCCGCCGTGATAGATGCGGGGCGTCCCGATCTTTCGATGAGATGATAACTATCGATTTGGTGGAGTCGACTTTCACGATCCGACTACAAACGTGCACGACGTTGCGCCTTAGCAATCGCTAAATCAATCTCCTGAGGTTACTGATGATGTCGGAAGCACGATCAGCCTGACCACGAAGGTTTATTCCTGCATGCAATCGAAGAACAAGCAAGAATATGATAAAGCAATCTGGTCGTTGGACACAAACGAAGTACATGCAGTTGCAGTGATGGCTAACTTTTAACTAAATAAACCAAGTCTAAACAATGCCTTAAGGGCTATATTTATATGGAAAAGAGAGGGAATTTTGTCCACCCTTGGCAAGGTGGGACTAAAACACCTCCTAAGTCGTTTTTCCTACAATATGGACTCTAAAAATAGATTACATGTGCCTGGCCTAAAATAAGGTGGCACAACACCAATAATAAGCTATGGACGAAATTTATGAAAGGCCATCATGTATATTTCGTCCACCATCTTGTATGTCATCATGGTGGCTTCAAAGTTCGCAAATCTCCGCTTGAACCTCCGTTCTTGTTCTCTTCGCACGCACCTTCATCTCCGTGCTTGACCATGCTCCAATGTTCAACCTTCTTGTCCGTGCTAGGCCCTTCAATTACAAGCAACACAAATGTATCTAAGTTAGGCAGCATCATATTCTCATGAACATTAGAAACATTACCAAGAAATGAAAGTACCTGATAATTTAATTGGCGTATCTGAGCTCTAGCAACTGTTCCAAGAGGTAAAACAGTGGGGGATATGGGTGTAACTGTGGTAGCCATCTCCTCATCATGCCGTCGTCATATAGCTGCCAACCTCCTCGACGTCGTCATCATCGGGCACATGAATTCATCCGTCGCCTCGTCTATCTCCTTGTAAGCGGCTCCTAAATCTGCCTGATACCGGCCAAAGCGCCAGCGGTGGCGGGAGGTGTGGTAGGACTGGAGCAACGCCTCCTGCCCGTTCACCTCACATCCTCGTCAGCGGGAACGCGGCCTCCCGCTCCTCTAGAACCATGTCAGTGTTGTGAGTACGGGCCTCGCACATGGTGATGTCGGCATTTGTCGGCACGTACGGTGGCGCCGGCCTCTGCCATTGCCGCGTCCACCTCGCCAGCCTTCGGTGAGATCGTCCGTCTGGCGGGTTGCCAGCCACCGCAACGGCGACGATCTACTACTTTTGTTCGTACGGGAGGCTGTCCCATAAGGCTTTGGAGCTCAAGGAGGGGATGGCGGGTGCGGTGCGGAGAGGAGATAGATAGCAAAAGACGGTGGATGGATGCGACTGTGTTCCATGCCTCGGTTTTAAATAGCGGGCGGAGGGCCGGCCAGGCTTCAAGGTCTTTGATGGTGGATGGCAGATGGGCGGATGGGTGTCGCCGGAGTAGGTTCCTCGGCAACCATGTATGTTAAATGTAGGGGGTGGACCGACGTTAAATGTAGGGGGTGGACGGACTCGTGCCGTTTGAATGCGGGGAGACGTCGCGTGCACCTGGAAGCGGTGCGGGCGGCACTCTTGGCCGGCGTGCCGCTTCAGTGCCGAATTTTATACCTAAAGAAATTGTTTCCTGAAATTGTTGCAAAGTTTCAGCTATGGATGCTCTTCACGTATTGTGATGAATAAAATCATTAGTACGCATTACCGATTTTATTTTCTTTCTGAAATAAAAGAAGGATTTGATTATGTTGTTTGGGCGCAAAATGCATAAAAGCAAGTAAATGGTTCCATGGGCGGCGGTGTGAACTAGGAAATCGGTTGCGCCCTGAATTAGCTGCAAAGCTTCTCATAAATTCCTGCATTCCAGTCATACATGTTTCCCCCATTATATCCCCGCAAGATCTACTCATCATGGGGGTGTTGAAAGGGCCGCTCGAGCCGTGATTGTGTGGCTGTTTAGGAATGGCAGGCGATGGACTCTTGTAAATGGTTGGACAACAGTCTGCGTTATGGGGACACTCCTGCCTGTTGGAGCTGAAGAAGAACGTGAGGGAGAGAGCTTACCATGGTTGTCCATGTCATTTCTTCCCCGGGATATCTTACCTCTAGTTTGTAGCAGAACAAGATGATGGGAGCTATGGCACAGCACCTGCTCAGAAGCAAATTTCCCCTGCTCTTTCTTGTACTCTGAAATCTTTATCATAAGACTGGCAAAAACAGAACACGCAGTCATACACAAAGTGAAAAGGTTTCAGCACAAGCTTCACTCTGCAATTTGGAGTTCATCTTCTCCAAGCTTCCGATCTTCGAGCAGCCTATTTCTACCAGAGTTTACAGAACAGGAAAATAGAAGGACTCCACACTGAAGATTCCCTTGAAGATGGCTATTTTTAGGCATGATGACCATTTGTATGTGGAGGAGGAGGATGCCATGTCCTAGCTAGTTCAGAGGAATGTGGGAGGAATTCAGAGATGAACAGAACTCAAAGAGGAATGCTTTGCCTGATCCATGAACACTGGCGGCCAGGGGATAACCCAAATACAAGATAGAGGAGTCTCGGGCACCATATCTCTGGGTTTTTTTTAGCCTTACAAGAGGTAAGCATGAAATGAAGAAGAAGAAGGCATCCACCGTGGAGAGAGCCACAACGACAGGCATGGCGCGGGAGCGATCGGACGGAACAATCAACGATCCAGGAGGACTGACTTGACTTAAAAGTGAAGCCATAGGTAGCAGCCTCGGCCGTCGGATGGTGATCTGATGTGCACTCGAAGGAGCGAAAGGCAGAGTGTACAGATAGACCGTCGCTTTTCATCAGAGATTGGTGTCTATTCCTCATTTAAGTTCAAAGGTCGATCACGAACAACAGATCTTCAGGAGTTGAGGATGGTTACAAAATGTTGATTCCTGACAGAGGAGCTTAGGGTTAGGGTTTAGGATTTAGGTTTAGGCTTTAGGCTTTAGGATTTAGGGTTTAGGGTTAAGGTTTAGGGTTTAGGGTTTAGGGTTCCTGACAGAGGAGCAATCCTGCAAGGAATTTGCGCTCATTCAGCCCAAGAAAGACCAACATAACAAATCTAGGTTTTAGCACATCAAAGTTGCAAAACTGAAGGTACACTAACAAATTGCACAAACATAAGTACATTGTATCCATATCTCTATTCAGTACATGAATAAAAAAGGCAGGTCACCGAACACAAGGGTTAGGTTTAGGCTCTGTTGTACATGGAAAACGGTGTCCGGATATCTTTATGAAACTTGACTGCATACAAGTCAAAAGAACAGAAGTAACTATATAAATAGATGATAATTGCAATAAATATCAAGAAGAATTGTGAACACACTACAGAACAGAGCATACTTCCATGCTGTATTGTCTTCTTACCAAATTATCGAAAATAAAGATGTAGTGTTTTCAGTAATGATAGGCATGTCAAACAGTCAGCGACTCCAGCCCATCACAATGGCTTATACACAGAAATAGGAGTGTATGCAACTCTAAATCATCCTGAGCTGATGCCGAACAAAGCTTCATACATCCATAAATAAATAATTTCTTCAGTTCATATATAGGGACATCGGCTGTCTTCTGAAATTTTTGCAAAGTTTCAGTGATGTTCCTGGTGAATTCCAGTTAAGCATGTTCTTCCGCATAATGCTGAATAAATTCTTACTACTAAGGATTCTCTTTTTTCTGTTTTTGAAAATGAGAAGGATTTCTTTTTTTTTTTTTGGCCTTGTGAAGTTTGGAGTCGATGGATGCTCGTAAATGGTTCGAAGCAAGTTTCAGTGAAAATTAGGAATAGCGGGCAATCTATGCTTGTGTAGTTTGTCCATGTCATTTCTGTCTAGAGATCAACCCTGGTGCTTCCTCTGTCTTTGGGGTGTTTTGTACTCTGAATTCTGAAATCATGTAGTACTGTATGTACCTCCTGCTGAAAGGCACCGGTAATTTGAACAGGGCCAGGCAGCTTGATTGTATATACTCCTATCATATATAGAGCTCTGAAGCGTAGGATTGAGCTTCATTTCACACATTCGCCCATTCAGAGCTTCCAGAACCAATCTTTAATTTGCATTACAATTTTTATCATAAGACCGACAAAAGCACACGTATACAAAAACAGATGTCTGCCACACAAAATCGTTCCAGTAGTTAATTTATCACCCAATCGTGTTCTACTCTACAGGTACACGATATGTCAAAAGGAGATTTGAAATGGGAAAGAGTACGTATTACAGTAGTGGACTGTACGTACTCCCACCAGTACACAACGAGTGGCGGCCCGCCAGCACATAATTGCATACTGTTTTTTGTACTCTACAATCATGTAGTACTGTATGTACATCCTGAGAGGCGCTGGTAATTTGAACATGGTACATCTACCGAAGCAGCGCAAATCACAGCTTAAATGCATATATTATTTTATATAGCTCTGAAGCGTAGATTTGAGCCCCATTTGACCCATTCACACATCAGCCTCGACAAATAGTCTTTTGTATTTGCGTCAAAATCTTTATCATAAGACTAGCAAAAACACACATACTCAAGCCGCTATCTGAAATTTTTATTTGCAGGGTAAGTCGCTATCTGAATTAACTGTGCACATGCCACAAGCAAAGTTCCAGTGGACATGATACTCATATATGATTTGTGCGATGATATGCTTGTTTGTTCTGCACATACTGAACCGGTTTCAGTACGAGCTTCTTGCTCCAGTTCTGCAACTTTGGAAACAGGAAAACAAAAGAGCTCCACACTGAAGATCCCCTTGAAGATGGCTAGTTCAGATGACTGGGAGGAATTCAGAGATGAACGGTAGACTGAATGTGGGACTTAGCAAGGAAATTGACTAGGATATCTCACTCAAAGAGGATTGCCTTTGCCTGACCCACAAACAGTGGCAGCTAGGGTATAACCCAAATACAAGATAGACGAGTCTCGGACACCATATCTCTGGCTTTTTTAGCCTTACAAGAGGTAACCAGGGAATGCAGTGATGTAAAGAGAAGAAGACAACCATCGTTGAGAGAGCAATAGCGACGGGCATGGTGCAGGGAGCCGTCGGATGGAACGATCAACGATCCAGGAGGACTGACTTGACTTACAAGTGAAGCGATAAATTGCAACCTCCGCCATGGGATGGTGATCAGATGGACTTAAAAGCTCAGGATGGTGCGAAAAGCAGAGCGTTCAGATAGACTGTAGCTTTCCTTCAGAGAATGGTGTCTATACTTCAGTTAAGTTCAGAGGTCGATCATGAACATGAGATCTTGAGGGGTTGAGGATGGTTAAAGAATGTTAGTTCCAGACAGAGGAGCAATCTTGCAATATGGGTTGATTCAGCCCAAGAAAGAGCAACACAACAAAGCAATCTTTTAGCACATCAAACTTGCACATCCTGAAAACAAATGGCTCGGCAGCACAATGACTGACTGCAAGTGTACTTACTAACTCAGACATGTCATGTTCAAGGACACACTTGTTCTGCACAAAGTAATTGGCTTCAGCCCAAGAAAGGGTCTCTCCAGTTCTGTAACTTGGGATTCACGTTGTCCAAGCTTCAGCCTTTCAGGTCTTCGAGGCTTATTTTCATCACAGCTTACCGAACAGGAAAACATCACACTGAAGATTCTCTTGAAGAGGCCAGTTACCTATTATGCTGATCATTTGCATGTGCAGGAGCAACCCTGTTAGCAGTTCACACAGTCAGCTCAAGCAAAGACAAACATACAAAAACTAACTACGCTGATCTTTTAGACTTTTACGCTCACCAAAGTGGTGGAATTCAAGATGCAAAAATTAATTCCAGTGATATCTGTATCTCTACTCAGACTCGCACTTGCGCAGTGAAGGAACTGTATGTTTCCAGGATTTTGGTTCCCGCAGTTTAGGCCCTGCCATGCAGAACAATGTCAGAATATCTCTATGAAAATTAACTGCACCCAATTCAAAACAGCAGAACTATATGAAAAGGTGATATTGCAATAGACGGTACACAGGAGAACAAACTTCCATGATGTATATAAATTTTAGTACCAATCATAGATAATATAAATACAGTCAATGGTACTGTTTAATTATATGCAAATGATGATTTAGGCGCTGATCTAAGTTTACTGGATCAAGGTTAATGGCTACCATCGTATTGAAAGCAAAGCCTCTCCTCTCCTTACTAAGACACGGGAAACCCTATTCACATGCTTCTTGGCATTGAAATAAATAAATAAAACAAAACCAAGCATGTACCCAAAAGCAAAAATACAAGGAGTTGAAAAAAACTTCAAACTGTAGGCTGCAAGGTGTACACTTGTAACACAACA